>NC_143016.1:57927022-58567022 GCF_055824585.1 Amblyomma mixtum | reverse complement strand
AACCTAACCTAACCTAACCTAACCTAACCTAACCTAACCTAACCTAACCTAACCTAACCTAACCTAACCTAACCTAACCTAACCTAACCTAACCTAACCTAACCTAACCTAACCTAACCTAACCTAACCTAACCTAACCTAACCTAACCTAACCTAACCTAACCTAACCTAACCTAACCTAACCTAACCTAACCTAACCTAACCTAACCTAACCTAACCTAACCTAACCTAACCTAACCTAACCTAACCTAACCTAACCTAACCTAACCTAACCTAACCTAACCTAACCTAACCTAACCTAACCTAACCTAACCTAACCTAACCTAACCTAACCTAACCTAACCTAACCTAACCTAACCTAACCTAACCTAACCTAACCTAACCTAACCTAACCTAACCTAACCTAACCTAACCTAACCTAACCTAACCTAACCTAACCTAACCTAACCTAACCTAACCTAACCTAACCTAACCTAACCTAACCTAACCTAACCTAACCTAACCTAACCTAACCTAACCTAACCTAACCTAACCTAACCTAACCTAACCTAACCTAACCTAACCTAACCTAACCTAACCTAACCTAACCTAACCTAACCTAACCTAACCTAACCTAACCTAACCTAACCTAACCTAACCTAACCTAACCTAACCTAACCTAACCTAACCTAACCTAACCTAACCTAACCTAACCTAACCTAACCTAACCTAACCTAACCTAACCTAACCTAACCTAACCTAACCTAACCTAACCTAACCTAACCTAACCTAACCTAACCTAACCTAACCTAACCTAACCTAACCTAACCTAACCTAACCTAACCTAACCTAACCTAACCTAACCTAACCTAACCTAACCTAACCTAACCTAACCTAACCTAACCTAACCTAACCTAACCTAACCTAACCTAACCTAACCTAACCTAACCTAACCTAACCTAACCTAACCTAACCTAACCTAACCTAACCTAACCTAACCTAACCTAACCTAACCTAACCTAACCTAACCTAACCTAACCTAACCTAACCTAACCTAACCTAACCTAACCTAACCTAACCTAACCTAACCTAACCTAACCTAACCTAACCTAACCTAACCTAACCTAACCTAACCTAACCTAACCTAACCTAACCTAACCTAACCTAACCTAACCTAACCTAACCTAACCTAACCTAACCTAACCTAACCTAACCTAACCTAACCTAACCTAACCTAACCTAACCTAACCTAACCTAACCTAACCTAACCTAACCTAACCTAACCTAACCTAACCTAACCTAACCTAACCTAACCTAACCTAACCTAACCTAACCTAACCTAACCTAACCTAACCTAACCTAACCTAACCTAACCTAACCTAACCTAACCTAACCTAACCTAACCTAACCTAACCTAACCTAACCTAACCTAACCTAACCTAACCTAACCTAACCTAACCTAACCTAACCTAACCTAACCTAACCTAACCTAACCTAACCTAACCTAACCTAACCTAACCTAACCTAACCTAACCTAACCTAACCTAACCTAACCTAACCTAACCTAACCTAACCTAACCTAACCTAACCTAACCTAACCTAACCTAACCTAACCTAACCTAACCTAACCTAACCTAACCTAACCTAACCTAACCTAACCTAACCTAACCTAACCTAACCTAACCTAACCTAACCTAACCTAACCTAACCTAACCTAACCTAACCTAACCTAACCTAACCTAACCTAACCTAACCTAACCTAACCTAACCTAACCTAACCTAACCTAACCTAACCTAACCTAACCTAACCTAACCTAACCTAACCTAACCTAACCTAACCTAACCTAACCTAACCTAACCTAACCTAACCTAACCTAACCTAACCTAACCTAACCTAACCTAACCTAACCTAACCTAACCTAACCTAACCTAACCTAACCTAACCTAACCTAACCTAACCTAACCTAACCTAACCTAACCTAACCTAACCTAACCTAACCTAACCTAACCTAACCTAACCTAACCTAACCTAACCTAACCTAACCTAACCTAACCTAACCTAACCTAACCTAACCTAACCTAACCTAACCTAACCTAACCTAACCTAACCTAACCTAACCTAACCTAACCTAACCTAACCTAACCTAACCTAACCTAACCTAACCTAACCTAACCTAACCTAACCTAACCTAACCTAACCTAACCTAACCTAACCTAACCTAACCTAACCTAACCTAACCTAACCTAACCTAACCTAACCTAACCTAACCTAACCTAACCTAACCTAACCTAACCTAACCTAACCTAACCTAACCTAACCTAACCTAACCTAACCTAACCTAACCTAACCTAACCTAACCTAACCTGTGGCGGTGGTTCCGGGTCCGGACCAGGACGAATTTTTCTTTAACTACGAAGTTTCTGAGGAAGCTGTATAGCTTTCCTTTGTAGCCGTATGGCTGCGCTTGGGTGGATGCCAATGAGTAATTACTCCCTTATTAGAATTCTACTCCACCTTGGGGGATTCCCCTAAACATTTGACCAACACTCTTCCCACTTCGAGTTACTGATCAATTCGCTCTCGCCCTACCATAAGCTTGCCGTCCCGGTTAGCTCAATTGGTAGAGCGACTGCTCCGGTGTGGCGGTGGTTCCGGGTTCGAACCCCGGACCAGGACGAATTTTTCTTTAACTACGAAGTTTCTGAGAAAGCTGTATAGCTTTCCTTTGTAGCCGTATGGCTGCGCTTGGGTGGATGCCAATGAGTAATTACTCCCTTATTAGAACCTAACCTAACCTAACCTAACCTAACCTAACCTAACCTAAACTAAACTAAACTAGGCCCGTGTACTGTGCGATGTCAGTGCACATTAAAGAACCCCAGGTGGTCGAAATTTCCGTAGCCCTTCACCACGGCGTCTCTCATAGCCTCAGTCGCTTTGGGACGTTAAACCCCAAACCAAACCAAACCCCAAAGCAAAGCAAAGCGAAGCGAAAAAGGCTGCCTGCCTACTTTGGGCAGGCAAAGCAACTGAGCCAACCTCTCCAGGCCATTGCTGTGTGCTCTGGTCAAATTTCGATGGAGGCAAAATTCAAACTGTGCTATGCCAGTGCACGTTAATGAAGCCCATGTGGTTGAAATTTCTGGAGTCCTTTATTGGAAAATTAAACCCCATAAATCAAACCTAAGCTAACCTGTTGGTTTGTTTTCTTTGTCCTTCTCTGTCCTGAGTTTTCTTTCAGAAAGATTTTTCTTTCAGAAAAATATGAGAGTGTTCACCTGTAAATGCACTTAGGGTAACCTTGCACTTAGGGTAACCTCATTTTTCAGTGCTAGCTCTCAATTGGTAGAAGAAGGAAATATGACTCCTGTATGAAAAGCTGTAGGGTGGGCATTGTGTTTTTTTTTTAGAGCACAGCTCTTGGGGGCCCGTTCCTGCCTTCTGCTTCGTAGTCATTTTCAGCATAGTTTTTGTAGCATGCCTCCTGACAGGTAACTGTGTCAGGTAGCAGCAGATTGCTGCTGCGAAAGCAGAGGAATGAACAACCAAAAGGTGGCTGCTGCAGGAAGATCCTGGAGGGTGGCTAGCAGCGTAACGCGCCACCTGCCAGTTGTGATGAAAATATGCGTGAAAAGCTGTATTCAAATTTTGCATTACTGGCTGTCGTAATCATCTGTCAATTTTTTGTGCCTGTATGAAACCACAACACAGACGTCAAAAAATGGTAGGTGGGGAAAGTCAAGGTGTGGAGAGAATGATAGAAGTCTAATAAGAGGTCATGCAGTGTAGAAATATCCAGGTTTGTAATTTCTATTACATGGTTGGCCTGCAAACTGTCCACAGTTGACATTATGGTTGACATTATGTATGACATGATACAACTGTATAAGCTAAACACTGCTGTGTTCAAACTGAGAACATAAAATTGTCATTGTGCTCATCTTTTCATGTGTTCTGATCTGTTGGGCATATACAAAGAATGTTTTGATGTATATTTTTGCTTTTCCCAGATCCCATGAAGTCTAGGGCTGACGAGAATGAGGGAAGCGACCATGGTTCTCCTGACATCACACTGGCAAGCAGGACATCATCCGCATCTGCTATTGTGAGTAAAGCTTCAAGTTGTGAGTGAAGCTTCAAGTTATGAGTGAAGCTTCAAGAAAACAACATTCCAAACATGTTGAAGACTTGTGTGTTCTGTGCCGTTATTAAATTTGATTAAATGTGAAGCAAGTTTGGAACACTAGTGGATCACTTGAGGAGACTTCAGCTTGGTTAAACTCATGTGGATTTTCTGTATTTGAAAATTTTAAATTCCATGAAGTGAGAGCAAAGAATCTGCAATGTATCCAGCCAGAACCATTACGCACATTAATGCATGTGGCCTTTCATGCAGCAGTAGTTGCCCTGCCACCGCTTCTTGACCCTCTGCTCGCTGCTTGGCGTGCTGCACAGTTCTGTGCCCATTCACCCGTTTTCCTTTCCCTACTCCCCACAGCTCTTTCACTCCCTTGCCTTCTTTCTCAATGGCTCGCACCTTTGCGCGTTTATAGCAACTCCTCGGCAGTGTATGCTTTGCTTTGCCTCGATGACCCCAACGTGTTTAGAGGTTGGCTGTACCTCACAGCTCACCAGCCTCGCAGTGAGCTTGCTGTGGGTATCTCAGAGAACAGCGAAAAGAGAAGTCACGCTATATTTGCAGCTTGGTTTAAAATATATAACACCAGTTGCTTTCAGAAGTAGATGATTTAAGAAGAAACTCGCGTTTATATTCGTATGGTAATATTGCTTTCAGCAGGCACCAGGATCATGACCAGTCGACTCTTCTCATCCAAATGTACGAGCATGTTTCTGCAAGAGCCACAGCGATTGATGTGCTAGCTTTCTTGAGCGGATGTGAGAGCAAGCTCATCAAGGCACCAGCAGAGCTTTGTTCATTACCATATTCTACTTTCAGAAAAATTCCAGATGATTAAATTCATCAGATTCCCATCAATCTATCATTTCCACAGATGCCTACAAACACAATGCCTACAAACACACATCAAAAAAATAGAATGTTGCTGCTAACACAGAATCATGGGAAACCAGGTGTCTTACCACCGACATTGCACCTGCCTGCGTAAAGTTGCCCGATTTTTGTCAAAGTCTGTCATACAGTTACTGTGTGCTCGTAATTAGTTACTTCCTAATGACTTGCATCAAGTAATGACATTTCTAGGCATTTAGTTAAAGAGAAATCAACAAAAAAGGGGGGGGGCATGGGCTGAAGTTCTTGAGGAATCTGTGTAAAGACCATGCTCAGACCATACGTGGTCAGAGCGGTATTCACTCTGATCACGCTATTTTGATCATCTGTGCTAATGTTGAGTTTGAGAATGTTCTAACTTTCCACTCTTCTTGTGTGTTAGCCTCAAGAGGGCCTACCGTGGCAGGGACTGTGCGAAAAATGTGTGTAAAATTACCTTGTATGTTGGCAAAGTTCATCTATTTTAAATCCAGTGTTGGTAAGTTCTGTGTGTGTGTGTGTAAGAGTGGGCTCACCGTACGCATTTTCAAGATGCCAGTGCTGATTTTGTTTTGTTTCATTTTGGTTTGCAGTGAGCATATTGGTTCTATCATCATGACTTACACTGATGTTAAGTGACCACAGTGTGCACCACACTTGTGCGCTGCAAGTAATAAAAAGCAGAACCAGACTGGCACTGGTGGGTTTAAGCATGGCCTGTAGATTCATGTGACTGCACTTCCAAGCAAGCATTATCTTGAAAACTCAGCAGCAGTGGCCAGGTGACCACACAGAGTACCATTTCAGTGCTCAGTACCATTTCAGTGCTCTACACAAGTCTGACGCACTCTGTACTGTCATTAGTACAGCAGTGTTGGGCATGTATTGCTGAATTTTTGTGCCACAGAAAGAAGCTACTGACTCGGAAGCTAATGTGCCTGTTGCCAAAGAGAGTGAACCAAAGGTAACCATTGTGGAAGGATGCCGCCCAAGCCCTTCGAAGTCTCAGGTAAGAAATGTGATGTGCTGGTCTTTTTTAGACAGTAAGCATTGAACTGCGTTTTCTTAAATTACTATCAGCAAGGAATAAAACGTGAACAAGACAGCTGAGCCACGAAACGCAAAATAAGAATATTTTAGCCCGGGGAAGCTCAATACTTGCTCAGGTTCTTTTGACTTCAAAGGCATGAAGACTCTTCTTCAGAAGTGTTAATCAACCTCGCCAGCATTTCCACTCCAGGCGCTAATACGAGGTGTGTTAGAAAAGTAATGAGACTGGCAACACTGTGCGGGAACCAAGATCGCTGCTGTCGCCCCCTTCATACGGCAGTTAGGCTGAATCGTGCCCTTGACTCAGCACCAGTTTGAACTTGCTGCAGTTGCTATACGATTGTTGAGAGCGTCTGAAAAGAAGTTGTGTCTGTCATGTGCGCTATGAATATGGACAGGCAAAAGTATGAGCAACGCTTCGCCATTAAATTTTGTGTGAAACTTGGTGAAACCGCTACAGTGACCTATGAAAAGTTGCAAAAGGCTTATGGAGAACATTCACTATCCAGGACACAAGTGTTCAGATGGCACAAGTGCTTTTTAGCAGGCCGAGAAGAAGTGGATGATGAAGCTCATGCGGGATGACCATCAACCTCAAGAACGGATGACAATGTGAAAAGAGTGAAGTCTCTTGTAAAGACAGATCGTCAAGTCACGGTGAGAATGATGAGTCAGGAGTTGAATTTGAACATTTTTACCGTCTATCTAATCTTAACACAGGGTTTGGGTATGTGGAAAGTGTGCGCGAAGATGGTTCCAAGGAACCTCACCACTCAGCAGAAGAACAACAGAAGAGATGTGTGTCTTGAACTTCTGGAGTGCCTAGAGAGGGAGCCAGAATTCTTCAATCACGTTATAACAGGTGACGAACTGTGGATTTTTGAATATGATCCCGAGACAAAGCGCCAAAGTTGGGAGTGGCACACCACAGAGTCTCCCCGTCCAAGGAAAGCGAGAATGAGCAAATCGAAAATTAAATCGATGCTCATTTTTTTTTTTTCTGACAGTCGGGGGATCGTCCAGAAGGAATTTGGGCCTCCAGGACAAGCTCTCAATCAAACTTTTTATCGTGAAGTTCTTGAAAGATTCAAGAAACGGGTTGCACGTGTGTGACCAGGCGTTGCACGGACATGGAGGCTTCATCCCTGTCACACGGCAATGTCTGTTAATGATTTTTTGGCAAGAAACAGTATCCCCGTGGTTCCTCAGCCCACCTGTTCACCGGATCTCAGTCCCTGTGAATTTTTTTTTTATTTCCACGGCTCTTAACCCATTTGAAAGGGCGTGACTTTGGTACTCTGGATAATATCCAGAAGAGTGTAACAGACGAGCTCAAACATATTCCAGCAGAAGCCTTCCAGAGCTGCTACGAAGATTGGAAACAACGTCTCCCTCACTGTGTAAATGCAGAAGGGTGCTATTTTGAAGGGGATAACCTTGATGTGTAAAAAGAATAAAATTAATTGTTACAAAAAAATTAGTCTCATTACTTTTCTAACACACCTCGTATTACAGTGTCTTTGAGATGTACGCTCAGTTTTCTTGTTCGCGTTTCATTCATTGCTGATAGTACACTAGTGAAGAGGTGTTTTACAGAAACAAACATGTGGCACAAAGTGCTGTAAACAAAAGTTATGTCACTTCGAACGCACGGCACATCTTTGTCGAATGCGAAATGGTTCTTGGCTGTTTTTTTTTTTAACATTGCAGCTGCAGTTGCTTTTGCAATAGCAGATTTAAAAGGAATAGACTTTCATTGTGTACATGTACTGGCTGCAATTTGAAGTATCTTGTGTACAAGCTGCACGCCTGTTTTGGTGCGAATTTATTTCAAGGGACATCAGATATCTGAGTGTGCGGCACTTGTCTAGTTTCAGTCAATTTCATGCAGGCTATGTTATGTGTTAAAAGAACATAAGTTGTGTGAAACATCCTCTGTATGCTCTCTGATAAACGTGTGAGTAACGCATGGAATAGGTTATGTAGTACTTTATTTTTTAGACTAATGCACAGATTGTGTTGGGAATACCTTAAGGGTCTTAAAACTTGCTTTTTTCTCAGTAAATGCAGTTCACCAAAAGTGTCTTGTTGCTCACTGACTATGCGAATGTGGACAAGGAAACAATTTTTTTGACATTTTAGGGGGAGCTGGCCGCAAGACCGACTCCGAAGATAGAGGAAGGGGTCAAGAAGGAAGCCTTGACAGACATTTGCATGGCCACCTACCTTGATGTGTCTGTTTTGAGATGCCTCTTCATCTCTCAGTGGCTGGAAGAAGGTGTTCACTGGGCTCTGCAATTTCTTTTAAACAGGTGTGCAGTTGCATGCCCTTGCATTTTTTAGCATAGCAAACATTGTGCCCAAAAGTCACTTTGATATTTTGAGTCTGTCACCAAAGTTATTGTAGTGACAGGCCTCTTGATTAGGCCTGTCACCAAAGTTATTGTATCTTAATGATATCAAGATGTGAGCTTTTTTGTATATCCCAAGTTTGCCACATTTTAGCAGCAGACCCTATTGTGACATAAAACGGCAGTTCACTTTTTCCTAATGAAAGCAAAACCGTGTACCATCCATGCAGGTGCAATGTAGTGTCGTTTTCATGGAGTATGTTTTAGCCATGAAAAGTGCAGGTGTGAGAATCTCCTCAAAACGTTGCTTGATCCTGCGTGGGATATGCTACAAATGGCATATTGGAGGTTTCCATTACTCATTTTTTGCCTTTATATAACCAGGCTGTCTTGCCATTCTCCTCTCCCCTATGCCATCCTTTTCTTTTTTTTTTCTCCTTGAAGGCTGCAAGGCATAGCAGAGGAGCAGTCACGTGAGGTGCGCCCGCGCAAGCGGAGCAGCTCATTGCCTGTGCCGCGACCAGAGCCCCCGCCGCCGCCTTCTCCAAAACAGCGGGAGCAGCCGGCACCACCTTCCACTCCCCGTCCCCTGGGCAGCAGTGCCATGTTGGGCCGGGACTCTTGCCCGAGCCCGTTCCTGCGTGGCCTGCCCTTGGTGCATGGCCAGGGGTCCGGTGGTGGACCGCCGAGCCACCACACCAGCATGCAGGAGCTGCGCCAACAGCAGCAGCCGCAGCAGCCGCCTTTCCCTCTTCGCTGTATGGCATCCCCGGACCTGCGCCGGTACGTGCCTGTCTCTCTTGCTTTCTGCTGCTGTTGTGCAAGTTTTACAGCGATGGCTTCTAAATGCAGCATAGTGCAAATGTCCCTCAGTATTTTGATGAAAGTAGGTGCTGGTATGGAACAAGCAAATAAACAGAAGGCGGTACTTTTCACAGACACGAATGCATGTAGATGGCTGGGTGACAAGGTTTGAAAAAAAAAAACAGTAACAATGTAAGGTCTGTTGTAGCTGAATGCATTGGCAGCACCTGGCGACTTGCCGCCGCGGTGGCTCAGTGGTTATGGTGCTCGGCTGCTGACCCAAAAGACGCGGGTTCGATCCCGGCCGCGGCGGTGGAATTTCTGTGGAGGAGAAATTCTAGAGGCCCGTGTACTGTGCGATGTCAGTGCACGTTACAGAACCCCCAGGTGGTCGAAATTTCTGGAGACCTTCACTACGGCGTCCCTTATAGCCTGAGTCTCTTTGGGACATTAAACCCCAATAAACCAAACCAGCACCTGGCGACACATGCCATTGCCAACCAATTTTTTGGACTCTTAGGGGATTGTGAAAATGTTAGAAAAGTCTGGTAGACCGAAAAACAAAATTTCAGTGTACAAATGTGTTTAGATCAAATTCTAATTGCCAGTGAGGTGGAGGAAAGGGTGAGCAGTTTTGTGCGCAATCTGAGGCTTCACATGGCATGAACTCAACATTTAATGGCTGTACTGCTGTTGGCACGTCATAAACTAGCGCGGACAGACTGCAGATGAGAAAGTGAACCTGCTGCTGCTGCAGGAACTGTGCTGTACCTACCATACAGAGGGTGCAAAATGAAAAGGGGAAAATGGTGATTGAGGTAAGAAAGAACTGACAACGGCTTTATTAAGCCTTTTGACTAGAGCCAAAAACCAATCTCAGTAACGGTGGTACATTGTTGTATACACTCTGCGGTGACTTTCCAGTAAGGAGAGCCCTTTTGCCTGCCATCAAAACAAGTTTTGGCAGCGTTGCGATAGAACAGTTGGGTTTGCAGCATCTTTTGTTGTGGGTATGAGCGCGTTGCTTTGATAGCACAGCCATTTTTTTCCCCGCTAGCTAACTCCATGAAGCCGTATACCTCTCGCACGCTTCGCTGCTGCATCTTCACTTATTCAGGAGGAATGGACTTGGCACAGATGAGTTCCGCTAACCTTTGACTGGTATTCAAGTTTGAGCAGCGGACGGTGACCAAGATGGTAGGAACTCGCAACCATGCATTTGCAATATGTTTCAGCTTCCCTTGTAACGTCCCAAAGCGACTAAGGCTATGAGAGACGCCGTAGTGGAGGGCTCCGGAAATTTCGACCACCTGGGGTTCTTTAACGTTCACTGACATCGCACAGTACACGGGCCTCTAGAATTTCTCCTCCAAAGAAATTCTAGCCGCCGCGGCCGGGATCGAACCCGCGTCTTTTGGGTCAGCAGCCGAGCACCATAACCGCTGAGCCACCGCGGCGGCCATTTGGGATATTCTCCATATGATCACATTTGCAATATGTGATCATATGGAGAATATCAGCCTCGCCACTTAAAAGGCTGCCTTTTAGCTTGAATTCTGCTTTATTCGATCAAGTTTTGGTCACCCATGACATCTGAATTAACGACTTTCCACCATACACATCATATGATAGTTTGGTGGAGGTGCTGTGGTGAGTGCGCATGAGGTTCGAAAAGCCAAACAATCAGTTGCGATGCATTTAAAATTTCAGGCACTATCATACATTAGCTCTATGAGGCATGTCGCGGGGCTGTGAAAAGTCAGAATAGTTCAGCATATGCGAAATGTCATTACCAGACATTTTAAATTGGAGTGGCAGGAAATCACAGTTCAACTTTAACTCCATATTTCTCAGCTATGAAAGCATAGTTTCATGGCAAAAAAAAAACCCAGCAAAATCGTGAGAGGCACAACTATCTTGGTTAGAACTAAAGCCTAAAGGAATTTTCCGCAGTGTTAGAGTGCATTAACATTGCAACGCAGGAGCAGACAGTCACGTGGCAATTTAAAAAGCTTGTTGGCTTTATTTGAAGCTCAAAAAAAAAAAGGGGGGACCATGCTAAAGTTGCTTCGAAGAAAGCAGGTGAAATGGGAATTTATAAACATGCCCACATCTTTTAAGTTGTAGAGAGAGAGAGAAATGGACGGAAAGGCAGGGAGGTTAACCAGGCGATGCCCAGTTGGCTACCCTACACTTGGGGAGGGGAACAAAGGAGAAAAAAGGAAAAAGAGCGGCAATGAAATGAGTTTTATAAGTGTCCAGCGACCATCATGTCACGGGGACAGAGGGCGCGCACTGAAAACTTAAAAATTATAAACGGGAATACAACCCCGAGTCCCTTAAGAATCTCAGGAGCGCTTTCACTGCTTTCCTTTGCGAGGAAGGTTGTGTCCAAGGCCCCAGAACGTTGGACTCTGTTAAAGGATGCGAGCCCAAGCGGTACAGAGTAGCAATTAGGAAAGCGCGCTCTCGCTCAAAACGAGGGCAGTCACAAAGGAGGTGTCCGATCGTTTCATCACAACCGCACTGGTCACACGCTGGAGAGTGTGCCATTGAGATGAGATGGGAATAGGCGTTTGTGAACGCCACTCCCAGCCGCAGGCGGCACAACAGCCTAGTATCACCGCAGGGGAGGACGAATGGTATATGATGTTGAAGCAAAAGGTTGAAGTGGTGCGAGCGGGGTGTCCAACCTCTAGGGGCAGACCACGACGTTACAGTCAGGTTTCGGGCGAGCAGTTGAAGGTGCCTTGCTGCGTGAGCTCTTGTCAATGGTATGCGGACAGTGTTTGTTGTATCGTGAGCCGATCGAGCAGCATCGTCAGCTAAGGCATTACCAACAATGCCTCTATGGCCTGGTACCCATTGGAAGATGATTTCATGGTCTTGTTCAATTGCCTGGTGGTGCAGATATCGTATCTCCGCTACAAGTTGCTCATGGTCACTATGTCTCAAGGCAGATTGAAGACATTGTAGGGCAAATTTTGAATCACAGAAAACAGCCCATTTTTGAGCTGATTGTTGTGAGATATACTGTACCGCCGCAAGAAGTGCGGCCAATTCTGTGCCAGTAGAGGTAGTCCGATGCAAAATTTGTTGGTGAATTTGAGTCTGTCGCGCAGGAACGACCACAACGCGAGCAGAACTAGTAGAGGTTACTGATCCATCCGTATAGACATGAGTACGGTCTCAATATTCGAAGAGGAGCATGGACGGTGTCAATTGCTTAATGGCTGGCGTCGATAAATTTGATTTCTTCCCTATCCCCGGAATAGCAAGGCACACACATGGGAGCCGCATACACCACAGAGGAGAGGGAGGTAGTGCTGCCGGGGTGAACTGTTGTGGGATCGACGACTGTTGCGTTGTTATCACCTTTGCAAATGCAGAATGCGGTCTCTGCAGTGGCAGAGGCGCAAGGTGATGCTGTGAAGTCCTTGAAATATGACGTATGTGCATTCGCAAGCAGTCTAGGACAATATAAGTAGAGATAGGGTGGTCTTTGGCGAGTGCAATGCTTCCCGGTGTTGATGCGCTCCGAGGGAGACCTAGACATGTGCGAAGGGCCTGACCCTGCACTGTCTGGAGGGCACGCATGTTAGTCTTGGACGTGTTTGTGAGTACAGGTGTACTGTACCGCAAGTATCCCAGAAATAGAGCTCTGTACAACTCCAGCATTGACTGGACCGTCAAGCCCCATGATTTTCCACCCAGAAATCGGAGTAAATGAGCGATAGATGTTAGCTTTTTTTTCAGTAGAGTACAATGCGGGCTCCATGATAAGTTGCGGTCAATCAGGATCCCTAGGAAACAATGAGTTAAGTTGTAAATTTTGTGTTAAAGTTAATGGTAGAAAGGTTAGCACATTTAGATTTGTTAATGATGAAATCAGGTAAATTAAGAAATATGTTGATCTGATCAAGACGACTGCCTACTAGTAAAATGCACTAGTAAAATCTTTGCACACTGTGTTATGTTTTTTATTTTAAGCTTATCGCTACTTATCTGACACAGCATTCAGGTGGGCCACATTTGAATGCAGCACAGCTGCATGTGGGGCACCTGCAACATAGGTATGGATCCTCGCCTCACAGTTTCCACCATTTCTTGTTGCGGTCTCAGTGTCTGAGGCACCGTTCAGTTGCAGTAGAGCTTGTTGATTTACCTCTTTTGTTCATGAATGCAGGAACAAACGCCTCAATCGAGGTGACTTGCGGGCTTTTGTGGAGGAGGGACTACGCCTGTCTGAGCGCATCCTGGACCGCTTGGGGCGGGATGATGATGATGGCAGCAGTGTCAGCAACCACCGTCCAACCATTGAAGTAGCAGTGGCAGTTGCTGGAGTCGGTGGTGGGAGCAGCAGCACCACCACCACGACTAACAACAACGCCACGACAAGTGCTGTCGAAGAGCCCGCCGGCTGGTCCGAGCCCCTCCAGCCAAGCGACCATTCCCCAATGCCAGCAGTTGTCCTTCCACGGCTGCTTCCTCCGCGCCCCAGCTCAGCGCTGGGCCTCCTGAGAGACCCTGATGAGGAAGATCACGTGCGCTCCCCTGGATTCTCGGCACATGCGTTTTTCTCCAAATCGGAGATGGTGCGAGGCAAAAGCCTCCCCAGCATCCACATCGAAGAGCCGCCTGGTCCCAGAGAGCCGGCCACCACCATGGCAACCATTGCAGTGCCACCGCGGGAACCTCCAGGGGCACCGCGCAAGCTTCCTGCTGTTCACACGCACAGTGTGCCCAACCCCATCATCACTGTCACTGAGCACTCCCCGGTTGCTTCCATCCAATTCTTCATCAACCAGGTGAGACGCAGAAGCCAGTCACTGATCAGCTTGTCATTTGTAACGCACATTAAAGGTGCAGTGAAGAGGAATCTGAACTCGTCTTTTTGTCGCGGGAACTCTAGCGTTTCGAGCATTCTTAGAAACTTCGACTTATTGCCCTGTGTGGCTGATTTCCCTAATTAAATCGGATTAACGTCCGGCTCCCTCCTTTTTTTTTTTTTTTAATTCTCCCGGTACGGTGGGTGGGGTCGACCAACGCATGGAGTGCCTTTCAGCCAGCTCCGTGGAGGCTTTTCTTTCGCTTTATTTTGTTTTTTATGTTTCCGTGAATAAATAGTTTCATTTGCAGATAATATAGATGCAAAATAAGCCTGCAGAAATAAAAATACGCGCGGACTATTTGCTACTACGGATTACTACGTATTACTCTGCCGATGGCAGAGCGGCAAGCCTCCACGGAGCTGGCTGAAAGGCACTCCACGCGTTGGTTGACTCCGCCCACCGTACAGGGAGAATTAAAAAAAAAAAGGCAGGAGCCGGACGTTAATCTGATTTAATTAGGGAAATCGCCCACACAGGGCAATAAATCGAAGTTTCTAAGAATGCTCGGAGCGTGTAGATTGAGTTCCCGTGGCAAAAAGACGAGTTCAGATTCCTCTTCACTGCACCTTTAAAGGCTCCATTACGCAAAAAATCAGGTGTTCACATTGTTGGCGTCAGCATTGTTGGAATTATGAGCGAAAAATCACGGGCATGGATCTGGCAGATGGTCTCCAGAAAGCAACTTAGGAGGCAGGTGGGCCACCTAGGTCTCATGACCTTGCGGCATCCTCATGACTTGCCCACCGAATAGTGAGCAAACTGCCTACCGTGGCAGGTGGCAGGTAAATAATTGATTTGTTGCTTGGAAAGAGCAATGTGGGCTGCACAAGGCCCACTGCTGGGAGCACCTGCCGTCGCAGGGCAGTCGCTTAACTGCTGCACCACTGTGCCAGGAGTGGTATGAGGACTTCCAGGGACCTATGAATGTGAAGTCTAGAATGACCACTTTCGCATATATGGATGTTAACCCACTAAAAGCACTTAAAGAAGAGCTTCAGTGTCTTCTGCAATTTTTTCAACTGCCAATTTTGAGGTGACGAGGCCTGAGGTACTGGCTCTGAGGCTCTGATGATATAGGGCATAGTTTGGCTCTGCGTGTTTGAATTTCAGTGCATGTTAAAGAAGCATGTACTGCCGAAACTCTCGAGCTTTCCTCAGTGACTTTAGTTCTAGGCTTTTGCATTCCAGATATCATATGCTGCATTAGGATGTTGTATGAGGTGCCCTGAAGAAGAGTATTATAGAAGCATTAGCTTGTACTTGTATTGTTGTTGGTTACCTATGCACAGTTTCTTACTTCTAAATTAGACAGCCAGTTAATCAGGATAAATGATATTTTGAGATATTGAAGGCACAAAAAAATGTGCTAATTAAAAAGTTCAGTAATGTTGAAAAAGATGCCTTGTGATGAACTTTTTATATAGTAATTGCTCTTGGCTGCACCTTTCTTTTTTTTTTCTAATCAAATCAAGTTTATTTCATATTTACAGTACATGGTTATGGGGTATATACATCAGGAGGCCCAAAAGTCGAGACTGCAAATAGGGCCTCCTATCGCTACCTGAACAGAATACATAAACCGGCGCATGCACAACAATCCGAGGTAAAAAAAAAAGAAAAAAGGAAGGCAAATAAACAGACAAAAAGGAAAGAAGTTTACAGCAAATGAATGTTACGTAGTGATTGCAAACACAACAACGTTATTAAACATCTAAGGATTCAAACAAGTGGTGTTTTAACATTTTTTTGAATTGGTACAATGACATTGGGGATTTCAGTGAAGGGAGCAAATTATTCCAAGTGGAGATGGCAAAGAACGATGTAGTTTGCTTTCCATAATTAGTCCGCACTTTTGGCAACAATAAATTGTTCGACAAAGCAAAACGCGTGACGTTATTATTAGTAATTATATTTTCAGGGACAAAATTAACACATATATACTTATTGATGACTTTGAAAAGAAAAACCAGGACCTGAAATTTCTGTAGATGTTCAAAGGGCAGAACATGTAGTGAATGGAACAAAGGTGCAGACAGCTGGGTAAAAGAAGAGAAAGTGATGATTCTAAGTGCTTGTTTTTGCATAGAAATGAGTATAAAAAGATGAATTCTGTATGTGCTACCCCATGAAGTGATACAGTAATTAATATGGGAGTGTATGAATCCGTAATAGATTGAAAGCAACGTATGTAAGCTAAAGAATGGCCTTGTTCTGATAAGAGCCCTTATTCCGTGATAAGAGCCCTTATTCCGAAACGAATTTTATTAACAACGCAGGCGACATGATGATTAAACTTTAGGTTCGAGTCAACAATCACACCTAGAAATGTAGCAGAATGTGTTTGTGGTATGGAAACATTATTGCTAGATATTGATAAATGTGGAGTAATTTTTCTTTGAGGGGCGTTAAATACCACAAAATTGGTTTTAGACGGATTAATTTTAATACATTTAGTGTGACTCCAGTTCTCTAAGGATAGCAGCAACGAGTCAAGATTTGTGGTTAATTCAGAAGAAGTGTTACCAGTTGCCATGATGGTTGTGTCGTCAGCGTACAAGAGACATTGGGTTGTATTTAAGTAAGTCTGAAGGTCATTAATATAGGTTAGAAAAAGGAGGGGACCTAGAATGGAGCCTTGGGGCACTCCTTTAGTAATCAGTCTATGAGATGAGAATATACCTTCAATGCACACGCTCTGGTACCTGTCGGATAAATAACTTTTGATCAGGGCCAACGCCGGGCCTGTAATACCATAGCTTTCGAGTTTACAAAAAAGAATGTAATGATTAATATTATCGAAGGCTTTGGTATAGTCTATGAAGACAGCGCCGGCTATCATACCGCTGTCAAGTTGTGTTTTGATCTAGTCAGAAAAATATAATAGGGCACTTTCCGTTGAATGACCACGTCTAAAACCGAATTGAAAAGGAGACAAGATATTAAATTTGGCGTAATAGGAATGTATTTTTATTTCTAGTAACTTTTCTACAGCCTTGCTTAAGAAGGGAAGTATAGAAATAGGGCGGTAATTATGCATTTGTGATCGGTTACCTTTCTTAAATATTGGAACTATCTTAGCCCGTTTTAATTGAGTAGGGAAAACTCCTGTTTCAAAATGACATTGATAACGTGACAGAGAGGCTCGCAAATAAGGTGCTTGACACTTTTAATATGGGAAGAATGTATATTGTCTAATCCAGCACCCATGTTATTTAGGTTGCTTATTACACCTAAAACTTCCTGAGGCGTGCATGCTCTTAGAAAGAAGGACTGTGGCTGACGTGATAAAACAGGAACTCAACGCTTTGAACTGTTTCAGAGGAGGAAAAATATTCACAAAACTCATTGGCTATTGGTAAGGGGTCGTGCAGAGCTGAATCATCTTTCTCGATAGTCTTAATAGATTGTTGACTAGGTCTCGTGTTTATGAATTGATTGATCAGTTCCCACTTTCTTTTCGCATTACTACTGCATTCGATAAGCTTGGTTTCAAAAACTTTTTTTTTTCACTTTTAAGAGACTGGTTTATTTGTTCAGATAGAATCTTGTAGCGATCTAAAAGACGTGTATTAAACGGTTGTCGTTTTGTTTTTCTATATAAGTTCTCTTTTTTCCTCAATGATTCCAGTATATGTGGGGAAACCCAGGGACAGCGAGGTGCGCGATACCTTTTTGTCGTTATATGTCTTGTACAGGATGTAACTGCAGCTGTTATGAGACTTGAGAACATATCAATGGCCTGTTCAGCGTCTGAGCTTGAAAAAATTTCTGAGAAATCTGCCTGTGCTATTTCATCACTGTAAGCCTGCATATCTAGTTTCGTCTGAACATAATTAGTTTTGTAGTCATGATGGGAGTTAAAGTAAAAAAACACCGGATAGGGGTCAGTGATGTTGACCTCTGTTACTCCAACATTCGGCGAAAGCTCAACATTAGATAGAATAGTCTCCAACAAAGAATATGGATTATGTGGCACGCATCGGGTCGGTATGTTTACAAGAGACTCAAAGCCAAATCCGCTAAAGCAGTTAACGAACTCTTCATATTCTGGGGCATGTACCATCAAGTAAATTAATATTGAAGTCACCGAATATTAGCGCGTTCTTGTTTTCGATAGATATTTTTTCAAGCGTAGCAGAGAAAGAGTCGCAAAAGTCAACAGTTGAACAGGAAGGGGAGCGATAAACAGTGCCCACGATTATTTTCTTTTTGTTGTACTGCGGCAAAAAATTTTCAATTTCCAGCCACAAGTACTCACACTTATCCACGTTATTGCTGAAATCATCCCGCCTGTTGTATGAGAGGGAGGATGAAACGTACATGGCAACGCCCCCGTGGGGACTGCTACTGCGATGGAGAAATTCAGCATTGTAACCTTGTGAGCAGAACAGTTTTTCGTCTTCTGGGTGAAGCCAAGTTTCCGAAAAACAGGTGATTGAAAAGTGATGGTTTGTTAACTGCAGGAAGGTAGCAACGTCATCGAAATGTTTCCTTAGGCTCCGGACATTAAAATTTACAGCCGAAGTAAGATTGTTTCCGCCTAGTTTATTTGCCAAATCTGAAGTTGAAAAATAATGCATTCACTCGATGGCTAATGCGGTTGAAGTTTCAGAAAAAACCTGCTAATCCTTCTCGGATGTTATCCTGGACACAGTGCTGTCTGTTGACTGACGGGTTCTGATGACACAGTTGTTTGTCCAAAGGAACATCCATTTTTTTTCTTTCTTAAGTTTCAGCGCCGCTGCAAACAGCCTTTTGTTAGATGGTGTGAGGTGTTCATTTACGTACACAACATTCTCATGCAGTGCCGAGTAGCCAAGACTTTTCGTTGTCAGCCGCGTCTTTCGAGCCTTAGCGAAGAACTCATTTCGCTTTTCCCGGGAACGAAAACGTGCTATCAGATTCTTCTCGTCAGAACGTGTAGGAACCCGATGCACAACTTCAAAATCCTCAGTCCCAACAGCACAGCTGATCTCGTCGCCCACTTTCTGCATTATCTGCATGCAGTCCTCACCTTGTGTCAGTGGGATGCCTTTTATCTCAAGATTGTTAAGACGGGAATACTGCTCCAGCTCAGCCACACGGTGAGCGAGCTGCTTGTTGCTATCGGCAAGCGTTTTGCACTGGGCGTCGATGTCAGCTCGCGTGGTCTTTAGTTCTTCAAATGTTTGATTCATGAAAGTCATGCTTGACCTGAAACTTTCAATCTCAGCCTTTAATGCGTTGAATTCGCTTTTCGAACGCTGAGCTAATTCTGTTTTTGAATCGTTGATGGCTTGAAGCATTTCTTTCATTCTTTTTTCAAACATTTGCTTGAATTCCTCAAGTTCTTTCGCAAGAGACACAACAGTCATTGTGCACAAACGATTCGAGGGCTGCTTTTCGCGAAAAATATATGACAGGCACACTGTACCTGCAGAAAACAAGGGGCTTGCTTAGCTGCTGCACGGGTAGCGTTGCCTGCAGCCTCGAATTGCCTGTGCAGCAATGATGGCTCAGTGATTCCCGCGATGGCTTATACCATCAGGCCTGCCGCAGAAGGGCGCTGCTGTGGTGCCGGGATCCGTGCTTCGTTCAGGATGACCATGTAGATGTAGATGCGCATGTGCCAGGTAGCGATCTGCAGAAAACAAGGGGCTTGCTTAGCTGCTGCACGGGTAGCGTTGCCTGCAGCCTCGAATCGCCTGTGCAGCAATGATTAGTGCTGCACACTAACTGCAGCCTAGTACACCTCTGTAGTTTCCTGCTTATTTAAAGGACTGTCACTGCCAAAATTTGACGTTCCTGCAGTTTACTAGCAGATTTGAAAACCAAGCATGTACGGTAGCTGCACTGTTCTAGATTGAAGGCAGGGACATGATGAACAGGTCCATGCCACATGTGGAAGGAAGAAATGGTTGTTTGTACTGGCCAGTTAAAGGCTTCTGGCCTCATCTTCCATCAACGTGAGGTTGAATGCAGAGATAGCTACAAACCAGTTTACTTAACAATGAGTGCTCAGTGAATAAAAGCAATGACAGAGGATGTCTGTCACAAAAGTGACTACTTGAGGAGTGGAAAACTAATAAATGAATATCAACTATATAAAGCCGCAGAATTGCTAGCTGTATTCTACCGACTACAAAAGTAGTAGATGCAGAGTAGTTAAAAGCGTGTGGATGTTTTGTTTCACTTTTTATTTCTGCAGGATTCTGCTGAGAGCCCAAAAGAAGAGACGCCTCCCAGTCCCATGTTTATGCCTCTGTGTCATCAGTTGTCCATAACACGGAGCCAGACCGATTCTAACATCATATACAGCAGTGACGATTTCAACGAGGCATCTGGGTCGACTCACTACATAACTGTTGACGGCAGAATTAACCTGCAAGTGGTACTGAAGGTAAAGCTACTTTTATCTTTTTGATACTCATGTAGAGTATACTTGCTTTTAAAAGGAAAATACAGTATTGCTTTATAGACATGCACATATACTTGCTCTGTTTCATGAGGCGAGACCGCACTTCATGGTTACTGCATTAAGACAGCAAGTTTTAGAATTATAAAACGTCTCTTGTATAATGTGAGCTTGGGTATGCACCCACAGCTCTGCTTCTGCTTTATTGCCTCCTTTGCCCCTGGTGAAGGTCTGCCACTTTAGATCATTTTTTAGGGAAGTGTTTTTAGGGAAAAATTAAGCAAAAAGACCTTGTCTATATCTTGAATGTGGAGGAAAAATCCTCTCGAAAGAAAATTCGCCTGCATGAACTTTTTCCAAGCCGCAGTCTATGGTGTATTTAATGGAGGAGCATGGCGCTGTTATCATTTTCAGCTTTCTTTTCTTTTGCTTTCCATAGCTATGAGCATTATACAGTACAGTGCCATTAGAGCGGCATAATACAGCATTATTTTCGGAGTGAGCAGTGTCACTTAGTTTTTTCACCAGACGAATGGTCGTACATGTTTGAAATTGTCGCAGAATCCACCCTGCTTTCTTGGCCCATAGTTCTGTTGTTCCTTGCTGCACTGTTACGCAACATAGGAGAAACAGTGCTAAGGATGAGGATTCCATTGGAACTTGCAAGTGCCAGCTTAACGCATTGCCGAGGACACTTCTTGTTAGAAAAATTCCATGAGGGTTGCTTCCTAGACCATGGCAGCACTTTTTTTTATATGTCCCGGAGCTTGACTTGTATTAAAAAGGTTACTCTGACATCCAGAACTGCCATCTCTTGCAGGTGCCAGTAGGCAGCATTGCTAACTATTAATTAATGAGGATGAGGGAGTAATTATTGTGTTATGACTTTCTTAATTGCTCAAGAGCAGACAAAGGTAGGGAAATGAGGGGCTTGTTAAGACATACATACGAAGGAAGCCAGCAGTCACCGAAACCAAGGAAAGAATAGGGGAATGTTTCTATTTTTTTTTTTTACATTTGTTGTATTGATCAGTAGCAAATTAACAGTGCAATTATTTTGTGGCTGAAAGATAATTCAAATCAAATCAAATCAAAGGTTTACTTTGCACTCCATATTCAGTGGAAGGTAGAAGAAAAAACAGCCACTTGCCACCAGTGGGATCTGAACCCGTGAGCTCTGAATTTCGCTTACAGTGCTCTGCCAACTTGGCTATGGTGGCAGCTGTCCAATCTTCTAACTTTTGGGGATATTTATGTTGCATGTAACCTAATCTTGAGAATGTTCACCATTGATACTCTCGTCCATAGCTGTGGACGTTGTAAGTGTAGTACAGTAAGCGTCACATTGAACATGATCGAATGGTGAGGGCGGAAGCCGTACAACAACCCTGTTATGTTACCTATGGCATGAAGACTGCAGAACCGAGACTTTCATTAAGCTGTTGAGCAGACAAGGATAGGGAAATGACAGAAACATTCCCCTATGCTTTCCTTGGTTTCAGTGACTGTTGGCTTCTTTCGTATAATTATTCAAGAGTTACGAAGCCAAAAAAGTGTGAAATGTTCATGTGCCTGTAGCTTTCATATTGAACTGCTTGTTAACCTGTGCACAGAGTCAGGTTGTTTCGTTCCCGCTTACATTTTCAGATTTTTAATTAACTTGTAGCGATGGTTGCATGAAATGCCAAGGCTGACTAGCTTCTTTGAATAAGAAGCATTCCAAGATGTGTGCCTTCTCACCCAGGCGGTCCACGCTGTCACCCTGAGGGATACGAGCTGCTCCCTCCGGGTGTGCGGGGTTGTGGTGAGCATTGTGGAGCTGCTTCTAAACCTGGGTGTGCTGCCCAAGAAACCGGGCCGGCCTGACGAGGCAGACCCATGGGGCTTGGATGATTTCAAGACTACCAGGCCCGAACCGGAAAAGCGCTCTGACGAGCTCTCCACTCACAATTTGTTCGTCGACAGCATTATCAGGTGCACGGGGCAGCTGCCATCAGTTACTGTCATGTTGTTAATAACAAAGAATGGAAGGACTATAAGGTTTTGTACAGAACGTTTTTGAGGAGGAAAAGGGCCTTGTAATGACTTCTGCACTTTTGCTTAATGTTCTAGTTTATTTAAAGCTCTGATGTACCAGTGTAATGCATTGTAAATATTCAGTTTTTTTATACTACTCTGTTTTCATCATAATCATCATCAGATGAATTGAGTTTACTACAGGACAAAGGCCTCTCCCAGTGGCCTTTGACTAGTACTCAGGTTGGGCACCAGCTGTGGGTTGTGTTATTCCATCAGATTTATGTCACTGCTGTTTGAATTGTATTTTTCTGCAATTTATGTATTTAGTTCTTTTTTTACCTTTCATTTTATGTCCTACTGAACTTTTAGTTATGCTGATATGTCCAGTTGCACTCTTGATTAATGTACCTAGAAAATGTACCTGTAGAAAATTGAAGGGATTGTCTACTGTTGAAGACGAGAATTAAAATATTGGAATTTTCTGATAGATCTCGGGTTATTAGGGGCACTAACAAGGGCAGAACTCACTGTTTATGCAGGAATTTATATTTTAAATTGCCATAGAAAGGCAGGTGTGAGTGGATGGTAGCGGCACGCTGTGTTCTTGCATTCTGGCTAACGGCAGATGCCTGGAGCTTCCTGGACTGAACGTATTGTGTTTCACGACTGTCCCCTGTTGTCATGCAGACATTTTCGTTCACATCAACTTAAGATAGCCTACTTTTTGCTCTTTCAGTAAATTAGAGCTGCTTTTATTGTTTAACTTATTTTGATGAATGAATGAATGAATGAATGAATGAATGAGTGAATGAATGAATGAATGAATGAATGAATGAATGAATGAATGAATGAATGAATGAATGAATGAATGAATGAAATCACCCAACTGACATAGCCACTACACTTGCAGTGGTGCTGCCAGCAAAAGCAGTTGCTGGTACCCGTGATAGATAATAATGTACTGTTTTGTTAATAGCATTTTAAAACCACCTTAGCGCTCTCTACAATAGCTTATACAAGCCTATGCATCTCGATTAATGTCACTTGCATTGTTGCCACTGCACGCCGCCTAGGCAACACTGCAATAGTTGTGTGCATAGAGTCTCATAGAGTCGCTGCACTGACTATATTTTATGTCCCCGATGTCAGGGTTTGCAGATGCCGTCCACAGCGAGAAAGCGAGACTACCACGTGGAAAAAATTAGGTTTTATATTGTTCTGCTGTGTTTCTTGGGGCCACAGCCGGGTATTTGTTTATTCGTGAAAGGAGCTTTCAGTTGCAACAATAAAAATATAGTAGATAAAAGTCGGTAGACAGTACAGATGAAGCACATAAGAAGAGGCACACAACACAATGCAATCAATGCTGTCATTGTACATCAGCTGTCCTAATTCTTTTTGCCCTTTTGGCTGTACATGGCCTTTGTGCCAGAAACTATTAGATCTATACTATTAGAGGTGTGTAGCCAACCATAAGTACATAATATCCATGTCAGTTTTTAGAATTTCGAAAATGCAGTTACCATTGGTGCTATAGCCCAACAAATTTTGGCTATTTCGACGAGTTACGTGCATCGGAGGGGTTGCTTTGCCTGCAAGCTTATCAACAGAGCTTGTATTTGGTGTGATTTAGGCAAAATTTGTTGGGCCACAGCGGCGAGGTTAACTGTGTTTTAGAAATTCTAAACACGGATATGGATATTACTTACAGGGGGCTACATGTCTTTCGATAAATAAGGAGACTAACAGTAGCTGTGAAAAGTTAAGGTATTAGTTATCCAGCCTACTAGCTAGCACATCATAGCTGTATTCTGGTGCGCTACACTATTCACAATGCTATGCCAAAAAATGTGCTGTTCTAATTCAAAAAGCCTATTTAAAAATCACAGAACATCTTGGGTAAAACACCTGGTATGAGCCTATGCCCTGAGGTGTGTAATCATAAATGGCCCTATGTATATTTTGGCTGATTACATTTTGTGATATGCTAATGATGGTTTTTCCATGTTGTGATGACTTCAGATTGGGATGACTGGTGACTCTGTCCTTGTAGGAAAAATAGGTACAGAGAAATGAACCGAAACAAAAAAACAGGCATGCTGTTTATATTGTTATGGAGGTATCAGATGCTCAGACCACAGAACTACAAGAGTACTGCCGTTCATTTGATAGACATTTGAGTCAATGAGCTGTCCTCATATTTGGTTCACTGCAGAGTAATCAAGCACCTTGGCTGTCCGCACGGCTGCGGAGAAGGTCATCGGTCATCAACTGCAGAAACTGTACGCAAGCAGGCCCACGCCTGCTTGCTGCGCTTGCACCGTGCGGATGAGGCCCAGTTTCGGAGATTTCTTCGTGAACTTGTGCGGGAGCGCTCATTGGCGGAAGTAGTGGACATCTACCACGCATTCATGGGCTTCTGCGCAGAGACTGGATCACTGCTGTCACCTATAAGTGAGTGCACAGTTCACCAAGCATTGAGTGCAATACGTATTATATATGCATGATTTTGTGCACACAGTGTCGTGACTGACATGAGCGGGAAAAATTTTCAGTTATGTCCATGAATGCTATGTGAGGCTGCTGCAGGAATGCATGTGCCTTTTTGTTGTCATTACTGCCTCCACTTTGCAACGCTAAGGCTGAGATGTCTTATTTGTTATCTGCTACTGCCTCTTCCTTCTCGTCCTTTGCCAGGCCTGCTTGGGTCTGGTAAATTTTTGTACTTGAACAGAGGACCGCGGACATACGGATGCTGAGGTGCATGAACGTAGATGTTAAATGTGTTCCTGAATTAATATGTGACTGCATAGGTGGTGCAGTGCCTCTTGGGCTCTGCTGCATTTGCAATTGAAAGCAAAAAAAAAAATTGGTGTTGTACTAGCCCGTTGCTGAGGGGCATCTCCTCTGCACCCTTTTCTAGCTGCTGCTTTGTAAGTTCCCATCGCATAATGTTTAGAGGCAGCCCATGGCATCAAAGGAAATGCAAGTATCTGCCATGCAGACTCTGCTTCAGGTGTTCACTAGAACTTCCTGATTGATATCGATCTGATAAATACATGCATGTGGTGAATATTCATTGAGAGAGGCTGCAAGTAACCAATATTTTTTCCTTGCTTTCAGTTCGGGATTTAGCTTGGGGCCAGCTTTGCTGTGGGTTCTGTGGCTGTCTTCTGCCAGCCCATTTGTCTCTTTCCTTGCTGCTCGCAGCATTAGATACTTTGCACCTTGTGCAGTTTTTAACATTTCACAAGTCTCACAGAGTTGTGGCATTCAGCGAAACCACTCGGAATTATAGTGACAAGATACTAAAGTGCATTAATGTTACTATTAAAGCAAATTCAAGGAATGAGATACCAAAGGGAGCTAAAATAATTCACGCTTGATAAAAGTAAATATGGAAACAAGTAAGTATGTAATGATGGGACAGTAGCACCAGGTGCAGCGCTACTCCAGACTTTGTCTGACAATAAATTTCGAGAGAAGAGCGCGAAGTGCAAAGCTTACAGCAGCTTTTCCAACGGTCAGTTTCTTGGAAGTTTTTTTTTTTTTTTCCCTGATTATCATTTTGTGGGTGATGTTTTTCCATTTATGAGGCATCCTGTTGATCAAAAAGAGGGGCTTTTAGCACCCCTTCAAGTGCTGTCTTTATTTATATGACGTAAGTCGTTGCTGTGTTGCATGTGTGTGTTGCATGCTCATGTGGACAGGCAAGGTTGCAGTTTGACCCTGCTGAGTAATTGTACAGCTTTCGGAGCCAATTTTATATTGTTCCCACCATTCTTTATGCATTTTAAAATTGCATGCCTGTGAAACACTGCAAGTGTGCTGGATTTTTCAGCCCAGAAGAGAACTAGCACGACAAGCAGCCAGGATGGCAGTGTGCACAGCGGATATGCCAACAACTTTGGAGCCGGTCCAGGTGGGATCTCCGGAAAAGGCATCGAAGGTGTAGTCGTCACGTGCACGTTCAAGTCACTGGTCACACGACTGGCCAAGTGCAGCCGTGAGCTCAAGAACCAAGAAAACATGGTGGGTGCCAAATTCCACCTTTATACAGTGGCTCAGAAGCGGTTGAGGCACTTTGCTGTTTAGTGCTGAATCTTGATGGGGCTAAGTGCGGAAATACCCGTGTGCTGTGTCTTCAGCACTTTTTTAAAAGCACACTGAGGTCAACGCCATTCCATTAGTGTTCTTAGTAAAAATATATTCTATAGATTTTTCTGGGTATGTTGGTGTTTTTCTGGCAGCAATTATGCAGTTTTTGCTGACAAAATTGCATTTAAAAATCTTGCCATCACTCGATTCAAACATGTGACATTACACCAAAACATATTTCGTCGTGGTCACCTCTTGGAAATGAGTCGATGTGTTGCCTAGCCTCCGTGATTCATGCCAAAGAGACTGTCGATGCGCCACAGTTTATTTGCAATACTGGCTGATGATGTCAGTGCGTGTGTTTCATTTGTTGGCCTTTTCTGGCTTAAAAAAGTTCAGAGAAAGTAGCGTCTCTGTTATTGGCATGTACATAGTAATCTATAGATTACTGCAGTACAGGCCAAGTTCAGTTTGTTCTCAGTGTCCCTTAAAACCTTGTTGTGGCATTCAGTTTCGAGCACCGCACATGGCTTTTGATGTTAATGTGGGAGGATGTGTGTTGGTTTCAACTGGTCAAACGCAGTTGCACTTTGTAAAAATGCTTTTGTTGAAATGCTTTTGTTGATGTATATAAATCAGTTTCATTTATTGGTTGCGCTGTGTATAGTGCATTATTTAAGATATAACTGCACTAAGATGCAGTGCACGGTATTAAGGTTCTGTGATGTAATCGTGCAATTTTTTGCGAGTTTTCTTTAATTTCTTATTGTTCAATGTTGAGAGCAATATCTTCGTTATAGGCAATGAAAAATACCAATATGTGTAATCTTTTTTTTCCGTTATTGCAAGCCATCAGATTTTTTGAAAGAGTTGTTATAACTCTGTTCAAAGGAAAGTTTTTCATTTTGGTTATATTGGGATGCAGTTTGTGTAGCTGTAAAGTGCATATTTGGAAGGATGTGGTAGTAGTTGGATTGCTTTGGTCTTAGCACTTCTGAAGTGACTGTCTTTATGAGTAAACGGAAGTAGTGAGATAATGACATGATTATAGTGATATGGGTGGTAGGAGCAGCCTGTTTAATGACAAGGATGTAGAATTTAGATAATACCTGTACTAGCTTATTCTTGAAGTGTAACTTTGAAAGTGGCTTGCTACTGCTTTTGAAGTAGAGAAATTTTCCAGGTTTAGGAGTCAAAACTCATGCCTACGGTATGTAAAACCACTTCTCTTTTCATATGGCCCTGCTACTAGGTTTAAGTTATTGGCATAAACCTGAATTTTTTTAATTTTTTCAGAAAAATACTAGTCTTGAGGTGGTGTCACATTGTTGGTAGTTATGGTGATGGGTAGAGAAGAATTAACCTGCCATTGCAAAAGAGCCTTAAAAGTTAGGGGGCATATCTTATCTATAGTACAAATAATGAAGGAAGAATTTTTATGCCCTGGTGCTTTCGTCCAGCGTCAATCAGCAGTGAATACTTACTGTTGATGAATGATGTGGAATCAACTAGAGGTATCATGTAGATGTTGTTTGCTATCCTTGGTAGGCTTTCTGCAGAATGCAGTGATGCTTGTGTTGTGCTTTTTTTCTTTATAGTCTTTATATTGTGATCTGCGTCAACTGATGAGCTATGTTCATGACAACCATGGGGGCATATTTCGAAGGGTGGCCTTGAGTGGGATGCTTGACTCTGCAGACCGTCCAAACAAAAAGAAGAATTATGTACCAGGGACAAGAATTGTTAGGTACTCCGCTTGACCTTTTTCTATTTTTGCTTACTGTTACGCAACACTGGAAAAGGGTTAACTTGTAGTTGGTGTGTTATCTCAGTTTTGCTCTAGCTTTTGTGTTGTCACTGTATTAATCTTATGTGCCATTTATGAGTCAGTAGTGTCAATGCATGTATTTCATCACAGTGGTGCATGGGCTTTGAAAGCTTGTTTATATTAACTAATTAATTTAACTCTGCATGTGTAAGCTTAAAACGCTTTTTTTTTCCAGACATGCAAAGTCCTTAGAACACGAAGAATTGAAGGACCCGTTGTTTTCGTCAAATGTTTTCATCATTGATGAAACAGCTGTTGAGAAGAGCAGCCGGAAGTCCTTCTTTAGGAAACGAGGTGTTAGAAAGGTCCCCAGTGCTCAGGTATGGTGCCATTACTGCGTATGCTCATTTGAACTGTTCCATATAGGGCTTCACTGCATTTAGTATATGTAACAGCAATGCCTGTTTGTTCTGAACAACCTATGTCTAATTCAAAATATCAAAATACAAAAAAATAGGGTAACATAATCGACGATGTTGAGCACCCATGTGTGTCAACTTCTAAGATAACCTCTCTCTTCCTACTTACGAGGCAAAAAGTTAAGAAGAAAACGCTAGTCTTGCAAATATGGAGTTGCATGAGGCTGTATCGACCATGGAACTGCGAGAAGTTTCACAGAAGTGTGAGAGAATGAGCAGTAGTACGATTGTTGTCATCATGTGGGTTATTTTGAATCCAGCACAGGAGGGACCATTTCTTCATGGACATTTAGTGCCTTGGCTGGCTCTTGAATGCTGAAAAAATAAAAAAAAAAGAGACTAACTTAGCTAATCCTGCTTTCAAAAGTTGGATATAATGCAGAATGCATACTATACAGGCACATCTTAACTGCCTTTGCAGAGCGTCATGGATGAGAAGGAGGATGTCTCGGCATGCCCAAGCCCAGCGCCAGGACAGACAACGCCCTCATTTCCCCGTCAGCACCGGGCCCTGACTCCTAGGCTTAGCGTGTCGGAGGGAGACAATATCTCCCTCACTCCTAAGCACAGCAAGGGCTCTAAGTTTGCACTGGGTACGTATTTACTTTTTCTGTCACTCTGTGTGCGCTTTCTTTGGAAGTATGTGCCCCATTATGAAAGAATGAAGAAAATAAAAACACGCCCACATCTATGGCCTCTGATCTATATCACCACAAGGACTGTGGCTTTTGCATTAATTAAAAACCTTGTTTATGCAAATACTTGGGCTTGATCGTCTTCAGCGCTGAATGTAGTGCAACAATTTTTCAAAACGCATTGCATGGACATGCTATTCCAAAGCAGCTTGTTTCCTTAGAACAGCATCTTATGTGTTATAGACTCCTGTCCAGTTCGGCAAACTGTTTTTCTGCCAATTTTGGTAACAAGCTGTGTTGTGTGGTGCAGTGTAAAGTATGAATTGCATATCGTATTACATTTGCACCACTCAGATGTGGCGTGTGTTGCAGTGAAAACAATGTTTATGTGTGTCTGGCCCGTAGTGCTATTCAGACACATTTTGGTATTTATTATTTCCTCTTTATTTATTGATTCTGGTTCATGGTGTATTCCAAGCGTAGAGAGAGCAGGAAAAAAATGATGCATTTAATTTTATTTAGGCTTGTCCAAGCATGCTATGCTGATTGAAACAAAAAATCATGTAGTAGTTGTGATGCAGTGAATGTTTAAAAAAAAAATGCATGGTGTTTGAAATCATGTGACCAAACAAGGTAACATCTGCATGCAGCATCTGCGTTTATATTTTATCATTCCATTAACTTTACTCTTGCATTTTTCTGTGCTTATGAACACCGAAGCTGGGATTCTAGTACAGTGTGTGCATGTCTTAAAGTGCCATCCTGTTTTTTAAAGTGTTGCGACAGACTTGAAGCATGCTGTCCACGCAGTGGGATGGCTGAAAGGGGACCGGAAAGGTGAACCGGGTGAAGAAGAGTACGGTAGTTCACCTGGAGGAGTTGGATTAGACACGTCACCCAACACGACTGAACGCCTGATTCGGCGCTCGAGCGGCATGAACCGCACGCCCAAGATGCCGCCCAAATCTGCCAGCCACATGAGCCTGACGCTGTTGCGTGCTCGTCGCCGCATGGAGGACCAGCTCACCAAGCTGGGTTTTGGCCGTAGCAAAAGCAAGCATGGCAGCTTTGAAGAGCCTCCAGGTGGGTGGAAAAACTTTGTGGCTTACCCACATGGTTTCTGGGAAATGGTAGAAGAAGTTAGCCAACCATGTAATTTGATTGCCTAACATTGCAAATACCTTTAGTTTCCTAGCATAGCTGAGGTGAATTGAAACACTTGGCTATGGGAGGCTCCAAGTTCTTTTTTGCATAGAGTGCAATTCATTCCTGAGTGTGAAGCCTGCCTACTGCTGTTAAAAACTGATGAGAAATGCCTCTTTGTTTGTAGATCTGAGCCGGCGAAACTCTTTTGACTTGGATCACAACCAGAGAGATGGCGAGATGCTCATCATGAAAGAGAGCAAACTGGTCAACACCCGGCTGGTCTATGATGGCATGCTTCGGTTTGCCTTCCTGCAAGAGGTTTGCCAGCCTGGTACAGTTCCTGATTCACCTTTGCTGGCAGCAGCATTAGATCTGGTAAGTTTGCTGTCAATCCTACCTCCTGCGCTCTTGAGAGTGTTGTCATCGGCCTCACTTTATTGTAATTTTTGGCTTCTTTTAGCCTTTACTATAGTTGGATACAACTCAAGAATGAAGCTGCAAGTACTCCTCAAAGGGGCCTTTCAGCCAATGGTGTTGACTGATTGTCATGATGTAATGGTTAATCCGTGGTTGAGCCTCTTGTACCTGCCAGCCCCATGCGATGTGATGCTAGCCAGTGCAAGGGAATCAACCAGTACCGGTCTGCGACACTGGCTGGGGGGCCTCCTATGATTGGCATTTCCTGCTTTGTTCTTGAGTTGTATCTGACTATAAGTGAAACATGTTGCTGCTGTTAAGTGGCCTTATGCACATAGAACATGATGCTCCACTTCTGTTGAACATCTGTGCAGTACAATAGCATTATAGAGAGTTATTGGATCGGGGCATTTCTGCTGTTGTGGCATTTGGTTATAAAAATAAATAGTTTTTTGACAGTTTTGTGTCATCTTGTGGCTCCGATGAATGAGAACCTCGTTAGTGATTGACACCAAGAAAAGCACCGATAATCTTTAATTTTCTAATTTAAGCACAAAATAAGGCTTTGTTTAGTGCAGAAAAAGTAAAAAGGGGATTTTAATTTGAGGATTTTGCTTAGAACAGTGCCGGACACAACAGTGTGGCCAGTGTGGCCACTTGTGTTTTAATAGCATCATTAACTGCTGGCCTTTCATTTATCCATTAAACAGATCTCTCATTTATTATAGTTCTTTAAGCTTTTTTTGTTGTGTCATGCACACTGTGTTCGATCTCGGCCGAGTTCCTATGGATCTTTTGGGGACCAGGAAGGCCCCAAACTGTATTGCATTTGATGGCACTGGGCAGTGTAACATAGGGAGGCTGTAATAGCTACCTTAGTGTTTTGAATTCTTTAAATGTCTGTCTACAGGGCAAAGAAGTCCCAGTTATTTGAAAGGGACCCGCAACGCTTTTTCAGTGTGGTAAACAAACCGAACCTATTGTTAAGTTAGATGTTTATTGACATCTCAGCCAAATTCATCTTCTCTGTGCACTGAAGGAGACCTTTGACCTTGTTCATTTTCTTGTGGTTATTTCAAATCCTTGTCATTCTTCATGTTTCTTAAATGCCATTTTTGCTTCTTGCACATGGTAATTGCAAACAGTCCTTCGGTCTGATTCCTTCAGCATTACAAACAGCAAATGCCAGTGGGAGCAAATTTGCTGGTAAAACAGGCAATGCAAACTGCCTGGTCTGCACCTAAAGTGGCTTAGTGCCACTTGCTAGAATAAAAAAAAATAAAGCATTCCACCAGGTAAATTGTTGCATGCATTGCATACCTGTGCTGTTGGAGGGGTGAGGAAGGGGAGCAGGTTTTGATTGTTGTTTACAAACAAATATTTAATGTGAAAATATTAAGAACTCTGGAATATTCTTAAAAAAAAAAAGACTTTTTGCAGCATGTGTCAGTGTGCTGCAATTGAGGGAATGCACTGGGATCCCATTGCAACTCCAGGAATAGGAACTGGCGTGTAATCTCTACTGTAAGAAACTAAAAGGAATTTAATTGTAGCTGTTATTGATTGCACAGAATAGAATTGGGATGGAGTAGATGGTCCCACTTTGCAGCACGGTTATGGACATGTATGCTTTTGGTGTTTTTCTGCATTTCAAGCTTGCTGACATAACCTTGAATGAAGAATTGAAAAGTGACACATCATTGTTTGCTGTTGTGTTGTAAACACACAGAAAGCTCCGGTGGTGTCCCGTGCGGCCTTGTTCTTGGAGTGCGCCCACTTTGTGCACCGGTGCAACAAAGGCCAGTGGCCCACCTGGATGAAGCTGAACCTGCCTGTATTTCGACCGTCGGGTCCGTTGGCCAATCGAGGCACACCCTCAGGCTTGCACCGCACGCACATCCTTCAGCGGGCAGCTGGGAAACTCTTCTTCCACTGGGCCGAGGTAGGCACACCTTCATTTTCTTGGCTATTGTGACTTAGCTGGACAAGCATTTCAGCAAGGCTGTGAGTACCACATTTGCATTTAAAGCTTGAACTTATTGCCTCCTGTATCCTGTAGGCGATCGGGGCCAGACTTGAAGAGATGCTGCAGAGTGAGACCCACGACCCCCTGGAGGTTGCTGCCATCGCAGCCGATGAGCAAAGGCGTCGACAGTGCAGAATGGAAGACGAAGAAGAGGATTTCTTAGATGAAGGTGAGCTGCAGGCACTTATTGTAGTGGAGGAGACCTCGGTTGTGCGTGTTTGGAGTGAAGCTTTGCTTAACTCAGTACGCTTTCGAAAGGAGAGGGTTGTGGAACTACATTTGCTTGGTGTCACGTGCCTTTAAAACGGAAAACTGGTGCTGTTAGCTCCTGTTTTTATACTTTGCCTGCCTTTTTGAATAGTGCTCCTTGCTGACATGTGTGAGTATGTGTGTCAGCCCATGATTTTGTTGTGGTCTGCAGCAAGCATCAACCCTTCGGGCAACATTTGCCCATTTGCACTAAAGATGGCAGCCTGCCAGCTGCTTCTGGAGATCACAGCCTTCCTGCGGGAGACATACCAGCTGCTACCGCAGAAGTCTGCCCGCACGTCGGCTCGCGACCGGCTGACCTTTGAGCCTCGTAGTGTCAACGCTAATCGTCGTTGGAGCATGGCCCTGAGCACTCTGGGAGTCAGCCAGACTTCGGCCCACAGCCTGGTCTCACTGGCTGAGCAGACCCACCCAGGTGCAGACCCACCACTCCTTTGCTAGGAACCAGTCAGAAAAGCATTGCTGCCTGATCTTATACCAAGTAATAACAGCATCAGCTCAGCAGAAGATAAAGCAGTATGCGTAATGAGCTTGGTTTCGTGCTTGGATTCCAGTGGAGACGTTATCACAAATTTATATTGTTTGCAGGCTGTGAAGCTCGTAGCACTCTCTTGAACCATCTGTGGATGATGTTCCATTATATAAGAGGCTGAGCAGCAATCAGTGACTACCAGACTTTCTTTCTTATTTTGGTAGCACCCAGTCACAGCATATAAACTTCTTTTCACTGTCTTCAGGTTTGCTGTGCCTTCAATATCACAGTGCCATTATTTGCACATTCTGAATCACTCTTCCTGCATTCACTTTGGTAGGGCCGCCGCGGTGGCTCAGTGGTTATGGCGCTCGGCTGCTGGCCCGAAAGATGCGAGTTCGATCACGGCCGCAGGGGTCGGAGTTTGATGGAAGCGAAATTCGAGAGGCCCATGTGCTGCGCAATATCATTGCACGTTAAAGAACCCCAGGCGGTCGAAATTTCCGGAGCCCTTCACTACGGATACCCCATAGCCTGAGTCGCTTTGGGACATTAAACCCCCATTAACCATAAACTAATCACTTTGGTAGTGTCTGTGTTTTAATGTGAAGCTTTTGCTGTCATAATTACTATGGTTTATCATATTGTGTGGGTGTTGGGATGCCTCCAAGCTTAATACTGTGAATATTTCTGAAATATTTTTTTCTCATGTGCCCCCTTTAAGATGTGTAGTTTTATAAAATTGTCTGTTGTTCTTTTAAATACCAGATGAGGTCAAATGGAGTGAAAAATAAAGCTGAACATCAGTAACACAAGTAAAGCAAATGTATATCTGTTTTGTGTAATATGCAGGTCTTCTACAGGTGCTACCTCAGTGCTTCGGAGGTTATTTTGCAGGCATATGCCTGTTCCAAACTCTGCCATTTTTATCTTAAAATCTAATGCAGAATGCAGCATTTGTCTTAAGAATGTGCAAGCCGTTGTACAATGGTAAAAAATTCACCTCTTGTGAAAACTTAATGATTTCTTAGGTTTATGCTGGAATTGTTGGTTGCCTGTTTCACTTCACTGTGCGTATTTAAAGGGACCATGCAAAGAATTAAAAGCCGCTTGTAAATGTTAGAAGTGATGCTCAGAAGCATTGACACCAAGTGTGAGTTTTCGGAACTGAGCCGGCAATTTATTATGAATTTTTAAAAAGCGTGTTTTTTAAATTTGCGGGCCATTTGGTGTCTTCGTAGGGAGCCATTTTGGAACCAAAATCGGGAAAACAGACGTCACTAGTCCCATGACGTCGGCAGGCCACCACACGCTGTCATTCGCTCGAGCCGCGGCAGCTACGACGTCACGGGCACACTTCCGGTAGCGGTGAAAATCGTCTGCTCGAGCCGCCGCGCGACCCCCTCGGGTACAGTGAAGCACGAGCCAGCTAGGAATTGCCTTCGCGCGTATGGTTTCAATTTACCTCTGCCGCTTCTTTCTGTCGCGAGTTCGGGAGCCAAGAAAGCGCAGAGACCGGAGAGACGCTGCCGACGCACGCTGCTCCTCGGGAGTGCGACAACCGGAAGTCGTAAACCGAACGTCAGGGAATGACGTATTCATGGGCGGAGCCCAGTCCCGGAGCTGTTTTCTTTATTTTTTTATGGTGCCCCGCGCGTACCAGTTGAGGGGGGAGAGGAGGAGAGTGATTTTTAATCGTCTATAACTTCGTTGTTATTGATGCTAGCTCAAAAATTCTTGCGCTGAGGTGACGAGTGATGGATTGCCTATCTTTACGTAATCTCAATAAATTTATTTCATAGTCCCTTTAAGTCCACTTGTCCATTTATGACAGCTACACTTTTGATGAATTCTTGCCTCTTGTGAAGAAGTCAGGCATGGTTATAAAAACTCAAGTACACCAATTATAAATTGGTCACAAAATGAATATCTGGGTGCCTTGTTTTCACTCGTCACATTGTTTGTGCAGTTTTGCAGTTAGTGCAGTTGTTTGTTGTTGGCAGACAACAAACATAGTCACAACAGACTTCGTCACTGCAATATTGGCCAACAGCTGCATTGGTGTTGTAGAGATTTGCACGAATCGAGGAGTGATTGCAGAGTGGGAAATTACTGCGCTGTCTGGGTTTCAGAAAATGGATCCTATTGAAGTACGCAACCAGCAACCGTGATTTTGCTATTTGTAATTTATCTCGCTTTGTGAAACAGACCATGCATGTCAAACACCACTGATGTTGAATTTCTTTTCCTGAAAGCAACATGCACAACTGTGTCCATTTTTTTTACCCCCCCCCCCCCCAAGATAATTACTAGTTTTGGGTATGGTTATGTTGTTTTTACTGGGGGTCATCCACTTATTGCAGACCTTGGTGCCATAGTGATTGGGTTCCATACGACTGCTAGTTGTCTATGCTGCGTTCAGGATGTCACTGTGTGCTCATATTTTTTTTTTTTATTTCCTATTCTTGATACTGAGTTGTGGAAGCTTGCGAGTCCCTCTTTTATGAATGGACTTTTGTCTTTTCCTTTTCCAGTTGTGGTAGGAGAAAGAAGAATTAGTTTTGTGCTGCATGAGGCAGATGCTGAAGGGGAGTCCGAGAACAGCAGCAATAACACAGTGAACGTTCAGGAAGAGCTCATTCTTCCTGATGAGAAGAGAGGTAGGTGCTTGAAAATAAATTTTTCGGCAGAGATATTTCTTTATCAGTTCATGTTCTCCTGCACTTTATCTTTAGGCGCTTCATTGAGCGTTGCAGTGATATTTACTTGGGATTTCTAAAATTTTTGTTTTGTTGCATCATACGGGTTAATAATAATAAAAAAGAAGACCATAAAGCATTGATCTCTGTGCACAGTTGGGCCTTGCGGGGGATAATGTTTTCTGTACAGTGTGGACCTCCAATCTGCACAAGATGTCTCAGACATTTATAGCAAAGCGAGAGCAGCAGGCCATTCATATTCACACTTCCTTTAAACTGCTGCAGTAAATGAAGTGGAAATGTTTTCTTGCACACCAAAATGGACTAGATATATGGTGACTACAACTGTATTTTCAAGTTCTTATTTTGATGCACTAATCTAAATGAATACCTGAGATGTAAAAAATTAGTAATTGTAGAAGTGGCTTCTTTGTGTGATCAGAAGTATGTACTTTCACATGAAGTAAAAGTAGAACCGCTGCAAAGTCACCCAGACCAGTAAAATTCTTTACTATATCAGGGTCTTTACTACATCAGGGTCTTTACTATATCAGTGGCTAGTGATGGCACGGCTCCAAGGATGCTCTCAGGTAACTGGCTACTTACTAAATCCAGTGTTGGCTTACATAACAAACACCCACAAACACCTTCCATTCTGCTCTTATTGTTCCTTTATGTGGTAATTATTTATTTTCAGTTATCACATTTCATGTTATCACGTTTTCAGTTTTGTTTTCGTCTTGTAGAAGTACCCCATTTGCACAAACACAATGCAGCCTACAAATATAACGAGAGTTTGATTTCATGTGAAAACCAAATTTTTTCATGAATACAGCGTCCTTTCCTGTGTTTAAAGGCAATAGTTAAGAAACGCGTGACACAGCGAGGGCGGTGGTACCGCTCATTCTTGGCCCCTGTACTTGGAGCTGCTGAGCTGGGAATGTTCTCCCTTTTCTTCCCTTCCCTATACTTCACTACAGTTTTACTGCCTTTCCTGACCCATGTTGCCTTCTTTCTGTGTTCATAGCATAGCCAGCTTTACTGTTTTTATTCCGTGCGCGGGTCCAAGGACTCCAGGCTGCCGTCTAGGCGGATGGGCTGAACAAAATCCTGTATGTGTCGGAAAATAAAGTTACCTACCACTACTACTCCGTGCACGCCGCACACTTCACCTCACGGCCCCAAGGCCTTCCAAAAGTTGGCTTCTCCTCACAACTTCCGAGCTTAATGGTGGAGCTATCTTAAAGAGCACCGTTTTATCATCTTTGGTATCCATTTGTTTTAGAATGTCGGCCTCACGCGTGCCGCGTTTCTTGTCATTCCGCGGGAGGTACGTCGCCACGGCCAGACGCTCTTTACTATAGGCATTTCTGTGAAAAAAAGATCTTTACTACAACCAAAAAAAAAAAAAAAAAGGTACAGTTTTCTATGGGAGACAAACTGGGAGCGCAGCTCCACTTTACTATACCCGATTTTTTTACTATATCTGAGTTTACTATAGCAGGGTTCTACTGTACCTACATTTCTCATTGCTTGCAGTGACTTGTTATGATTGGCTTTTATTTTTCAATTGTCGTCATGGGATCAAATACCTACGTTCATAAGGCTTCAAAACTTTTCCTTCTTGGAAGATTGGACATTGCCATTAGATATGATATGTTGTAGCTCGAGCTGATGTCACACCATAAAGTTAATAACGTCGTTATTTTCATTGTGTTTAAAGTGACTGGGTCTAGTTGTAGATAAAGAAAGGTGCCTATGGTGATTGACTGAGAAAAGAAAAATGGGAATAAGAAACCTCCTGTGCTCTTTTCTTCTCTGAGGGCAAAGAAGAACTGGTTGCGGCAGCTGCATTGCATCTTGCCTCCTGTTTTCTGGAGGGGCATAATTCCTAGTGTGCACATTTTATCGGTCAGCATTCTCACTGGACAGACCGCAGGGATCAGGTTCATTATTCAGTCAGTGATCGTGTTAATGGCGCTCTTAGGTTGCAGACCACAATAATGATCACAAATGCTCTGCAGTAAATTTTAGCAAACATCCTAATACAGCTGTCACCATAAAAAAAATTGCAAATAAAGTCGCCGACCGATTTTTCAGACTGGGCACGACCCAGAAGATGGTCTGATTAATTGAACTGTCAGAAAATTTTGTGAACTTCAAAAAAATACTCTTTCTGCTAAAAACCACCTTTAAAAATTGCAAACTTCACCGCTGCCCACATTACGCTTTGCAAGCGATAACATTACACTATCTGAACTAGAGTCATGCGCATGAAAGCGCTTTTGTCATGCCCGCACCACCTCTCGTCACATGGTCTTTCTACATCACGATACCAGACTGTGTGACACGGCCACAGGTTATGCCGCGAACAAAGGCACGTGCTGCACGGAGCAAGAACAGCAAGTTTCCTTGGCAATGACCTCTATAGATAGGCATGGAGAGATAACTCACTGAAAGACTCGAGAGAAAGCCAGTTCCTCTGAATGCATCCCACCCCCCCCATCCAGTTTGCTTTGGTTTGAGAAGAAGATGTTAACTTTTTTGATAACAGTAGCACCATTAGTTCACATTATTCAACAATGTCTGACATTATCATTGTTACCTACTTTATCTAACATTCACTTGTTATCTGACATTAACATTGTCATCATTATTTATTACGTTGTCTACCAAAATTGTGATTAGATAACAGTAACATTTCCTAACAATAGATAAAATGCCGCCTCTAGGCATTTCATGCCTAGAAGCTCTAAGCAAGCACCATCCGCAAACACGGAGCACTGCAGGAGTTGAATTCATTTGCAAGCACAGTGTGACAGCTTTGCTCATGATGTTTATTACCTGCTTTGTTTTTTTGTTGACCTGGCTCTGTCGTTGCAGGCCGCCGCATTGCCCAAGGAAGGCCCCACCTGCTGCGCAGGACGGGAGGTTCGACGGCTGGCCACAACTCCAGCTTCAAGCGCTGCAGCCTCAAACTGAAGAAGCCTGGCGACCGCAAGTCCCGGGCACGGTCCTCCACATTCGCAGAAGACGAAGAGGAGGGAGGTGAGCGGGCTCTAGTAAAAGTAGTGAGCACAAAACGAGGGAAGCTGTGTGCGGGCTGAGTGACACGCCATTGAGAAATTCTGTGCAATTTCTTGCTATTATTGACCTCGCGCAGTGCATCCTTTATGAGTGCTTGTGTAATGCTCCGTCCAGTGGACTATGGAAACATAAATGAGGCCTAAGAATTACATCGTTTATTAGTGAAGAAAATAGTTGTTACAAATTCTCAATATATAAGCCGAGTCTACTCAAAGATAAGAAATGTTTTGGAAGTGTGAAGGAAGACTTAATGGAGGGAAGAGGGTCTTAGAGAAAAAAAATGTTTATTAAGAAATCACAATCATGAAATTTTTAAAGAACGTTTCTTTTTATTTAGGGGGGGAGGGGTAGGGGGAGGGAGGAGGGAGGGAACTGGGTGCTGATTCAAAATGTGCCATTTAATTTAATGTAAAACAAGGCCTGGTGCTATTATGCAATATGTAATGGAAGTTTGTGTCAAAAGCTTTTAAGAAATTTTCCTGCAAGGATCTTGCCAAAATGCATGCCATTGCTCTTTCTTGACATCAAAGAACGCAGCAAGGGCAAAATTATCATTCTGCCTATCACTGAAGTTGAGCTACACAGGATTTTAAAGTTGCTACTTCAGAAACGGAAAGCAATGGTTGAATGTTTACAATAAGTGTGCCTGCTTATGTATTTTTCATCACTTCTGCTGCGAAAATCTTTCGCAGCTCAACTGGTTTATGGAACAATTTCCAGTTGGTTCCAATTGGAACCAACTGGAACCCAGTTGGTTTTATCCGGAACCATCTGGAAATTGTTCCATAAACCATTTGGGCTGGGAAAGATTTTCGCCACTACTTACTCCTTTGCAACTGTTGTGCCATGCATAGGCCATGCCGCTTTTCCAGGCTGTGTTGGCTGGTACCTGTGCACATTTTCTGACAGTAGGTGGCGACGTGTGTAGGGCTGCGCAGAACGGAGAGCATCAAGTCCCGGCGCAAGGTGAGCGCGGTCTCGGACCGCAGTGACACGAGCGAGCGGGCAGACGTGAGTGGGGAGGAGTCGCCTGGCGTGCTCAGCGACGAGCCGGCACCAGAGAGCCCCGTGGACCTGCTGGACGCAGACGACGCCACCGTCATCGCCACCCGCATGCCCTGGCTCAAGGTGCGACCTGTTTGCACTTGAAAAGTGGGGAGGGAAATGGTTCAACGGAGTAGCTACATGAAGGTTACGGGTTTTGGGCTTGTGCCATTTATTAATGCGCAAACCCGTGGAAAAATGTTCTCTTTGTTCGGCCCTGTTTCAATTACTTTAAACATGCCCCGCAATGCTTTTTGGCAAAGGTTCCAACTGTCTTGGATACCTATGGGCAGTGAAGAAACCGCTATCCCCTGAAAAAAAGGGTTAAAGTGAAGGGCACTGAGAACAATATTTATTTATAGTGGTGTCTCATACTGGTCACATTGGTAGAACTTTTTAAGTTCAGCGATAGAATTGTGTCCTGTTTTTAAGTCTACTGGAAGCTTGTTCCAAATTATGGTAGCAGCATAAACGATGAGTCTTTTGTCATGGTTGTTATGAATAATTGGAAGGTTAAAGCAGCACTTGAAATGATTCCTTGTTTGACGGGCTGGATGTATAAAATCAGAACAGGGTACTGGAATGCTATGATTAAGAATTTGTATCACCACACAGAATAGTTATAATCTCTGGCAGCACAAAATTACATAATATTTAGATCACGGAACAGTGGAGAGGATCTATTAAAGGATCTGTTATAATGGCTATCGATTATACCATCAATATTTGCTTGGAACTTTTTTTTTTTATTATGGCTCTTCTATACCGTTATAAGTCTGTTGCAAGTGGGCTTTGGTGCATTGGCAGCTTTAATCCTGGGTATGCAAGTTTTTTTTATTTTTCTGGCTGCTGGCTTTTGTTATGCACTGCAGCGTAGTGAATTTTTTTGCCAGTGACACTGCTGTTTTTAGGTCATCGTCCAACTCTGCGGCACCTTGCACTTCACCTGCACACACCAGCAGTTTTGCCACCACACCTGCTACAGGAGGCAGATGAGGGCCTGCAATCGGCTTGCAAAGAGTGTTCGAAAGGTAACCGATGCTCACACTATTCAGGAGGTATGGAGAAAACAGCATGCAAGATGCTTGTGTTACAGATGTTGGCAATATCAATATTGCATAGTGTGTTGTAGTCATGAGGTTCTCGGAGAACTTTGGTTTCTGGTAGAAATTAGATTTGGTGTTGCTTTCAAAAATGGTCACCACGTAGTCGATGATGACTGTCCATTTTCTTGCACTAAGCGACGAAGCAACAAAGGGGCATGCTGTGGTACAAGAGCACAGACAGTTCAAGCTGGCACTTTAAGCATTGCAATGCATTACCAGTGGATTTTGTGTTTGCACAAAATCTCCCGTGCACCTCATGCCTTCAGTTTTGTTTTTTTTTTGAAAAAACACTGCATTTTTTTGTGCTGCAGAGCTTTTCAGAATGACTTTTTCTTTGTCACCAATGGCATTGGCCACCAGATTGTGCGAACTAAAAAGCCATTAGTGAAGTTAGTTAATTGGTTAGCTAATTAGAACGACTTTAAGAATCACTGAGGTTTGCTGCTACTTATAGTTTGTTCCTGATCAGATTTTTCTCTTACTTTGGCCACCCTATTTTTGGCAATTTTTGAAAGTTTGTTGAAACACCCGTTATACTAGCTTCCATAGGAAGTGATTTGTCAGGGTGCAGCATTTTTAATTTTACATCGTGGTTTTTTTAGTGCATTAGCACTAAGTCCCCCTCTCATCGATTTCGCTGATGTTTGTCTGAAACCTGCTTGAACTGAAATAAAATTAATTATAGTAAAACAATTTATGGCCGCGGGTACGTTTCAAACGAGGGGCGGCACGAACAGACCAGCCTCATCGACCACTGCATTAGACCACTACACCATCGCCGCAGCTGAACATTTCGTGTGTTTAACCGCCAGTCTCTTGCATTGTGCGTTGGGTGTCGTCCTCTTCATCAACTTTCACCCATGCCTACAGGTCCGAACACCAAAACTGAACTGAAAACTGGAGTGCTAGCTTGCTTAACGCGCATTTGGCCGAACCACTCTAAATTGTTCGTCATTTTTTTCTCTTCACATCTGCTGTGCAGGTTTATGGAGATGACTTTGGACTTATCCAAGATATGGGCAAGCAGCAAGAAGATAAAGAAGGTGGAAAAAAAGACAAAAAATTCAAAAAGGTGAGAACTGTCTTTGCACAACAGAGATTGACCTTTCTAGCTTCTTAATCAAATATTTTTAAATTCTACCTTTCACTTACCAAGTAGATTAGTGCCACTTGGTTTCTGTCAACTGCATTGCCATATTTTCCAGTACATAAGTCGCACACCCCTGCAAACTACTTTTTTTTTCCCCAAGAAAAATAGCTCATAAGTCATATCGGTTTATAAGATGCACCGTTAATTGGGTAAGCACTGCAAAAATGCACTCAGGATTCCTTCGGTAAAGAGTGTGATGAAAATACACGGAAGTGGCAGCTGCTGTGTGCAGACAGTGCATGAGCTGTAGACCAGATTTTTTTACCCTCGCACGCAGGCTGCGGGCGCGCTCCTACTCTCGACACCAGTCGCCATCTGTCGGCGCGCGCGGCCCGAGGGACTGCGGGTCGCGCCGGCGCCGCGCGTAGAACGCATGTTTACGTGTTCGCTTCGGTCGTTGTTGTGCTCCATCAGCTAACGTATGAGGGTGTGTGCTGTGCGTCACTACTCACATTTTCCCTCTTCCAGACAGTACTGCCGTTATCTTGTGCGCAGTTACTCGTTAACGTGACATTCGAGGATAGTCGACCAGGTAGTGTACGGACTGGAAACCGGCACTTCTAAGCAGATTTCTGCGCTGTCATGTCGTTTGTTGTCGCCTTTTACGTGCGATATCTTCTATGATACTTTTATGCATCAGATTGTAGATCTATTGATTTGACTCAGTGGAGTAGTAACTGGATAGGCGAGCTGCAGACTGAAGGTTGTCCCGACGGAGCGCGTGTTTTCGATCACCAGTACGTGTTCGGCATCCTTGCGCTGAGCTTGCTCTTGTTTCCATTAAACACATTTCATGCACAGGATTGTAAGCACGACCGCTACCGATTTCAGCTGCTTTTTCCGCACGCATGTCAGAGGGATCTGGGGGGTAAAGGTATATCTATAATATCTTTCTGCTGTTGGTATACCTACACTAGTTTGGTTTGGTTCATTAATGTTTTACGTCCCAAAGCGACTCAGGCTATGAGGGACGCCGTAGTGAAGGGCTCCGGAAATTTCGACCACCTGGGGTTCTTTAACGTGCACTGACATCGCACAGTACACGGGCCTCTAGAATTTCGCCTCCATCGAAATTCGGCCGCCCCGGCCGGGATCGAACCCGCATCTTTTGGGCCAGAGCCGAGAGCCGTAACCACTGAGCCACCGCAGTGGTGCGGTATCTACCTTATTCACAGGAAAATACTATGCGCAATTTCATTACATTTTCCACACTTAGCCAAACGGCTACGCAACGCTCTCACACGCGGCGAGAGCTCCTGAATAAAATAACGCGACTTCGGACGTCAGAATTAGTGAAAGCTGGATTAGCTGCTCATATCTATTCAAGCTTTGATAAATTAAACGAAAGTACGTTTTTATGCACCAGGTTGCATAAACCATGACAAAATTTGTTTTCTGTTGGCGCTGCGGCTCAGTTGAGCTCACAGTGGTAATTTGTTGATAAACTGGCGCGGCGACAAGAAAGCCCTGTTTGTGGAGGGGGGGCTTTATGGCCGGCCGGCAGGAAGGAATAAGAGTGCATGGGAATTGGAACTGCATGCTAGCCGCACACCTAATGCTTGATATTGAACAAAAAGTTTCTTTGCGGTGGAGCACTAAGACGGAATTCGATATAAGCACGAGCGCGTTCTAAGCGCCGGCACAATTAACTTGAATGTCAAACTAAATGTCATTAAAATGCGTCAATGTTATCGCTTTTATAACGTAAATACTTCCTGCAACACAGCCACGCAGCGGAAGTATGCTCGACAATGTTTTTTTAGTGCCCGAAGCGCGGCTATATGCAGGCGCGGCCGCGGAACTGTCGCAGCCCCGCAGTCCCCAAAGAAACGCCCGCACCGCGGCGCGCCAGTCGGTGCAAAATGGCCGCGCCCGGGAGAGGCTCAAAATTCTGGTCTATAGCCAGCATGCCTTCCCGCAGTCTGCCTTTCTTGGTTGGCTTCATCGACCAGTGCTCTTGAGGCTTAGCGCCGTCTTGGATAAATTTTTCACTCACATTGATTGTCTCCCTGCTGCCTGGTTCCCATTCTCCAGTGCATATTCAACGGCACGCAACTTTAATTTTGTATTGTAGCTCCTTTGCCTCGCAGGTGGCGTCATGTAGAGCAAGAACAACACATGGTGCTCATGGAGCCAAATGGATGTGACGCTGGAATCAAAACTTTCAAGAATATGGCTGGACTGGCTGAGCTGGATGCAGCGGCGGCAGTGTGTGCTTTGCACCGCCACTGCATCAGTCCAGTTGGGGTGGGATTATGTGATCTTACCCATAGATCACATTTAAACATAAGGCAAGATAACCGATGGTCCTTAAAGGGATACTGAAGCAAAATCTGAAAATTGAACAAAAATGCTGAATATAGATTCTCAGAATGTGAGTACACCGAATCTAGTCGTCACTGCGCATATTTTTCAGCGGATGGTTTTATTTTCGATGTTTCATGAGCGTGCACCAAGCCCTCCCGGCCAGCGCGAGCTGAAGAGCGTGACGTCATGGCACCCTCCCGCGGCTACAAATATGGCGCGCCCTTCGATGCATGAAACCTCGCTTCGGACTGGTTGCGTCGTTGTTACTGGCTTCTTCAGCACACTCACTGGCCATAAATGGGCCACCGGTCTTTCGCTTCGTCTCCTGTCACCCATAAGAAAACTTACGAGTAATAAATTTGCTTTATTTTTTATTTAGAGCGACGATTCTGCCCCCTTTAGGCTAAGAAGGGTGTCGGTTTGTTGACAACAATGCTTCCCCTCCTAACCACCAGATGGCGCCACTAGTCTGAACATCGTCGCGCTTCAGTTTTAAAAGTGAGAATGTTAGAAATGGCGTAAGGTCCGGAATAAGTAGCTGCATTTAGCGGACATAAGCATGCATACGGTTATGGTATGTAGAGAGCATCGGTTAACATTTTGACATATCTGTGTACGACGTGAGCAGACGACAGACATGGAAAAGCCGCGAGTAGCGATGGCAATCGTGCTTCTGCGGGAACGGTGGGCGCGCGGGTGTAATGACGTCTAGTCGCAGCTTCCACAGGCGGCCGCCAGGTGCAGCGATACGGCAATAAATCGCGAAAAAAAGCGTGTTATCCGCCTTTTTCGCTAAAATGCTTGTCATATTTATCAATTTTAGCAGTCGAGCTCTTGTTTACATGCAAAAGAGCAGCTCCAAAAGTTTGGTTCAGTATCCCTTTAAGGGTAACGGAGTGGATTCCAAGAGAAGGCAAACGTAGCAGGGGGCGACAGAAAATTAGCTGGGCGGATGAGATTAAGAAATTTGCGGGAATATGGTGGCCGCGGCTGGCGAAGGACAGGGTTAATTGGAGAGACATGAGAGGGGCCTTTGCCCTGCAGTGGGCGTAGTCAGGCTGATGATGATGATGATGAAACATAACTCGCCTTTTACCTCTATAACGCATAGATTTTTTTTCAAACATAATCTCTGGATGGCAAAAGGTGGCACCCAGTGGTGTGTCATTTTTCATTGTGTATAAGTTGCACCGTTGTATAATATGCTTTGATGAAAGATTCAGAAAAAAAAAATGTGATTTATAGAGAGTATAATATGGTAGTTAAATTGTTGGGTGCAGCCACCTTGTGCTATTTTCGTTGCTGTGATGACTAATGTATGGCATACGGTATGGTTGAGGCATATCATTTGGCATATATTTGGTTTTTTGCACAGTTACTTGGGAATGGTCAGCCAGCTCATATGTAAGTGGTGCACTGCAGCCAATATCATCATCTTGCCTGTGCAGTTGTTTTGAACCTGCTGGAAATGCATTTTTCGTATCCTTGTACAAATCAATTCTTATCTCACTGTAAGTCCAAAGTTTGCTGTCTGTTTATGGGCTTCTGTTTCTGTGCGGTTTGCGAAGCTGCCTCTCATAAATTTGCGCTTGCAGATCATCACAGGGCCGAGCTCACCGTTGAAACGCAAGGCGAGCCTAGCGCACAACCTGGAGAAACTGGAGAAGGCGCTGGATGGGGCACGGTCGCTTCACAGCAGTGCCACCTGCCTGGTGCACGACGTGGAAGGTGGCCTGCCACAAGAGACAAAGCCACCTCTGCCCCAGTCTGGCAAGGGCAAGGGCGCCAGCCCAGCCAAGGAGGAGCACCCCATGCTCAAATACCTTAAGACTCAGGTGACGGCCACATACTATATATACCCTAGCTATGTTAGGGAGGATATGGAGGGCTCTGCATTGATGCATTCAAGCTGCACATTTTCATGCTTAATGCTTGTACTCTACTGTATAAGTTGTCGCCCTATGTAAAGAAGTGCAGAACAGACACCTTCGTTTTCTTACTGTAGCTCAGTTAAGTTAAGGTCAGTAAAAAATGTTTGTTTCCTCAAATGGGTACAAGCCATGGCCCAGCCTGGTGCTGGGCTTCCTGGGGTGCATAGCTTAGGAAAGTGTCCTGCACCTTTAAATGTCCTGCCACTGTGAGCTTGAACAGGCCCTCAGTGCTCTAGCTTATTAAGTTAAGGTTTAAGAAATATCCGTGCATTTTGTTGATATGTTTTGTAGGCAATGGCTTTTAGTTGCTTTTTATTTTGATCAATAAATGGTGCCTGTGTGCTCTTTGTGGTGACCATTTGTATTGGGACAATGCTGCTGCAGAACAGGCAGTGTTATAAAAACTTAAAAGAAACTATCTTGATAACTTTTCAGAAAATGCAGAAGGTGCACAAGTTTGTTTTGGGATTATTTAACGTGGGTAATTTCAAATTTTGATGTGCTTTAAGTATGCAGGCTTTCTATGCCAGGTAACTTTTTTTATTTTCAAAATACCGTATTTTCCGGTGTATAAGACGCGGTTTTTTTTCAAAAATCTTGCTGGTGCGTCCTATACAAGGGTGCGTCTTATATGCGAATTTTCCGTCTTTTTTTGCGAGTTCAGAAATTACTCAGGTTCATGTTCAAGCTTTTTTCACCGAAAAAATATTACTACCAATAACGCGGTTGTAACATGGTTAATACTTCAATACGGAGACCGCCGTGCGCAACTTTTTTAGGTGAACTTTATCATGAAACGGCGGGGTTGACCACTTCCGGGATCTTAAACACGCGGCTGTTTCGGAGGCCCCAAGCAAAAATAATGTGAAGTGCCAAAAGATGGCGACAGTCGCGCTTCTCGCCATTGTCAAGACAAGCCAAGAGAAGCCGATATTTTTTTTTTAGTCACCCTTTGCAAGTACGAAGTGCGAAGAGAATGCTTCAGACGTGTTGCCTTTTCGATAGCGCATCCGGAGATGAAGACATTGAAGGTTTTATGTAAAAATAAATTGTTATGGACATAAAGAGAGTTCTTTCGCTTTTTTTCTTTTGTGCTAAGACGTGGGCTGGTATGGCGTGAGTGTTGCCTTTTTCGATCACTCAGCGTTGCTTAAGAACTTCTCACACGCACGGTGCATTTTGCGATGGTCGCATAAGCATGTTTAATTAAGCCTCACTAGCCTAACTGGGTAAATTGGGGTGCGTCTTATACACGGGTGCGTCTTATATACCAAATTTTTCAATGACAGCCTGCATATATGGCGGGTGCGTCTTATACAAGGGTGCGTCTTGTACACCGGAAAATACGGTAACTTCAGTAGGTGACTTAGTACAGTAATCCATCGGGCATACTTTTCCTGTATGATTCATCTTTTTGTCATTCTAGGCTTGCTGGTGAGTGTAACAGATCACTGTTCTCGAGCTGAGCCTCAATGTTTTTTTGTGCTAAGGCTAAATGAATAGGCCTAATCCCTCATCTTTCTTGCTAAATTTAATGCCCTGTGATTCTCCCAATCATGATTCACCTTTTTAAATTGATTTTTGACTTTTTGCTTTCATAGGCCACTATTATTGCTCTTTAAATTTATTTTTCTTAAACTTTGCAATCCAGAAAAAAAAAAAAATGTGCTTAAACACAGTCAGTTTACAGCCTGATGTGAAAATGCATTCCTTGCTCTGAAAAAACCCCTATTAAAAGTTGATGCCTCTGTTTCACTTCGTTAAGAGTTGTGTTACCGAAAGTGAACGTAGCCACTGAAAACTGCTGTCTTATCCGTCTCTTTTTCAGGTAATGAGCTTGTTTCACAGTCCTTTGTCAATGCTTATAAAAGGCACCGTTGTGGCCACTGAAGAAACCTTCATCGAAGCTATGCCCATAGCCTGGGAGCTTCTTCTTGAAAGCGACCAACAACTGAGTGCTGTGGCAGGTACGTTTTGCGCAGTCTTTCTGTAAATGTTCTTTTTTCCTAATGGTTGCACATAATGGAAGTGTTGCATTTATTATGTTTTATATTTGTGTTTCATTTCAAGTTACTTTTTACCACCACTGACTAATGTAACTGTGAAAACGTCTGTAAATTCAAACAGGCTTGATAAGTGAGAACTGAGTCGCATATCTTATCCATGGGCTAAACAGCGTATCGTCCACCATGAAAGCTTAAACACATTTGAGAGGCGAGACAGCTACATGAATGGAAGGGTATAGAGGTTGGCATAGCATTGGAGAGTAAAGAGAGAAAAGATTGTGGTTGAAAATGAAGACAGGGAAAGGATGACTGTAAGTCTGTAATGCAAGCTGGCTAAGTGTGGGTCTATCTAGAGGCAGTAGTCAAGTCCCTGACTCTATAAAAGATTGTACAAGACCTGGATCACCTGGATCACTTGAACATAACTTCTTCGGTTGAAATACAGTTGTCCAGATAAGCTAATTCGGTGGCCAGTTTTCTTCATTCATGTGTGTATTTAGGGTAAACACCAAGACCACGGTTTGACATGTTAGCTGACACAGTTCAAATCATCATAAATCACGTTGCGGGGTAGTTTAAATTTCAACAAAAGAAATTGAAATCATCATCCATGTGGCAGAGCAGATACATGCAAAAGTCTGTGAAGTGAGAAAAATTTTCATCTGTAGCATACATAATCAACTATGAAAAATGTCTACATGGTCTATCAGTGCAACCAAAAACATTATTATACTTGAAACACGGCTAGAGCTACATGAAAAGGATACATGTGTTTAGATTTGTTCTCTGAACACATTGATTGTGTATATCACAATACAAGATTCTAAATGATTGCACAGTTGCACAGGAGGGAAGTTAAGCTCTTTTATCTGAAGTATCCGGTCATGCCAACAATGGATGATGCTATCAGTTGGAGTTGTTGAGACCGTTCACCTGTGTATGCGGAATGTTGGAAGTGCTGCAGTGTGTTGTGCTCTAGAGCGTTCTTTTAAGGCTGTTGGGACAAATTTAATGCCTTAAACTTCTGTGGACAGCGTTCTAGTCTTTTTTTATAATTCGTTGGGCCCTCATACCAGAAAACATCCTATCATATAGGTCTAAAATTTATGCACACTGATTAAAAAAAAAAATTGTGCTTACAATATTGGTTCAGTGGTGTGAGTGTAAAAACTAAGTATAAGATGAGGAAAAATAAATGGGGAACCATTTGCTTGAAGGCATAGAAAACTATGAGCTCGGCTTGAGCAAAGAAGAAAAAGACAAGAAGATGTCTTAGAACTTGCATGTATTAGAATTTTTGCGTCGAGGGGGAGGAGCTGAAACGGGGGAAGGGAGCTCACGCTACTCCAGATTGCACGTTACACGGGATCATTCAAAACATGAGATGTGCGCTTTATTCCTTGCATTGCATTTCCTTCTCGCCACAGCTGTCGTCTTTATTCTGGCTGCTGTGAAAGCTCCTGAACATGCATCAGAGCTCTTGAGCCGAGAGCTTAAAAGTGAAGACACTACACAGAAGATCAACGCTCTTCTGAGGTACATAAGTCTACCTTGGAAAGGTGGCTCTGACTTCATCATAAAGGGACATAAAACATGTTCGGAAGGCTATAGAGGCTTGGAAAGGCGTTTGCACTGTTAAATGCTTGTGGAAAAATGTTTTAATATGATTTTGAATGGTAGAAACTGAGTAGTGTGATATGCTTTCTAAAAAATTGTTATATTCACACCTGTGAACTTGATAGAAAAAAAAAAGTGTGGTGGTTGTTTTTATACCCTCATCGGCAGCAGCACTGGTAGTTACGATGTTGGTTTATGGGGTTTAACGTCCGAAAGCAACTTAGGCTATGAGGGAGGCGTAGTTACGATGTGTCGTGCTGAAATTTTTACTTAGGTTAGTTGCACGCAGGACAGATTAATTATTTGGGCACAAACTGCTGTTAGGCCTCTGTTTTGCAGTAGTACAGTGTCAGATCGTTTTGCTGTCAAATACGTAACCAAAGCGCGATCGTGTAAGAGCAGTGAAACCTTGTGGGTGAAGATTGGAAGTTCTGAAAAGGTACCTAATGAGGAAGATAATCATTTTCACCTTTTAACTTTGTTTAATATCAGCATGAGCATCTAAATACAGCACTGTTGCTATGCCCTTTCAGGTTCCAAGCACTTTGGAAATTTCGCTACCAGTGCTGGTTGAGGATGGAAGAGGCTGCGCACTTAGTCTTCAAGGTAACCTTCTAGCATATTGCCGTGAATCTTTGTAGTGTTTGTTTGTTCATTTTTCAAAGCTGCTGGCATGCCGCTTTATCGCTTTGTTTGTGGTGTAAGGCGCGACCAGATTTATCTCGATTGATCGCATCCAGGCTGAGCCGATTCTGCGTTGTTTCAGAATGTTGTAGTAACTTTGCACGCTGTATCTCAAAAGTTCGTTGTCGGCTTTAAATTGAGCATGGCCGAGAACAGTGGGGATTCCGTTCGACGACCGCTGAGCACGCTTGCTGCTATGCTGCCGCCGAGTGATTCAGTTCTTTGTGGGTGCAAATCGGCCTCATAAAGAGTTTTGTTTGAAAGCCCTCTTCGCTGCCTTCCTGCACGTCGGACTGCCAGATTTGTACATGCAGTTTTTCATTTGAGCTGACGCTTTGGTGCCTGCCCTCAATGTTAAGTGTATTAAAAAGGCTACCCTTAATTTTAACTTACAGAACTAAAAAATTTGAACAAATTTTCAGTTCCCTCCAAGTTCGGATGATAGAGGCAACATATCAACTTATATACGTAGATAAATCCTGGTATAAAGCATTGGTATGATAATTGGTTTTTCTTACATTCTTTTGTTTTGAAGCATAATGCTGCATTAGGGTCAGTTACACGTGAGCATATTTCCCTTCTGCCTATGCTCTCTTTTTCTAATTTTTTTATTTGTGCTGACTGCTTGTGCCATTCTTGCTCAATATACATGGTCTACTTTGTATGTGATTTGAGTAATCACGTGGTCCAGTGCAGTTCCCGCGATGCTTATGGTGTTGCAAGGCATGAAAGCTAAGGACCATCTCCAAAGTCCAAAGTCCTGGAGCACAGGAAGCCTTATAGCAGTTCCACTGCACAGTGCACTGTCTCATAATGTCGTTTGTGAAGTAGCTTGCATAAATTTACCATGAAGAAAAAGTGCCTTTCCTCAGGTTTTTGGAAAACAGGGTAGTTCATTTCATTTTCTGTTGGTCAGTCTGCTTTTGGTGTGTGTTTTGTTCTGCTTTTACTCACAGACTTGGCTTTGAGGCCACTTTCTATATTGGCGTGAAGCTTTGCAATGCATGTCTGTTTATGCTTAAAGGCACTAGTGTAGCTTTATCGCTTTAGTTGTGATGCAAGATGCAACCAGATTTATCTGGAATGAGTGCAGCTTCGTGCAACTGCTTCAATGTTATTTGGAATTGTGGTAGGTGCTTCCCGCACCTCATCTTAAAAGTTCTTCGTCAGTTTTAAATTGACCGTGGCCAAAAGTGGTGGTGATTCGGTTCTTCAACGACCGCTGAGCACGTTTGTTCCTATCACCGTCGCCAAGTTGTTCAGTTCTTTGCTTGTCACATTTCGTTAAGCTGGCTTTGTTTTATATTCTCTCTGCCTTCACTCTTCATTGCTTTCTTGTTGGTGTAGTTCTTGTCTGTTTCCATTACATGGCCAGTCCATCTTAGCCTTCTGTCTTTTGCCTGTTATGGTTGTGCATTGCCTGTTCTTGAGGTTTGGTAATTCAAAATTTTTTTTCTTTTGCTGGCACTCTACGTATTCTTTTCAGCTCTCACATTTTACCTACAACCTGCCACTGTTTCTCAGTGCTTACAGCGCTCGGCTGCTGACCTGAAAGGCGCGGGTTCAATCCGGGCTGTAGCAGTCACATTTTGATAGCATCGAAATGCTAGAGGCACGTGAACAGTGCACCAAAGCCTTCCACTACGGCGCCCCATATAGTATGAGTAACTTTGGGACATTGAACTCCATGAACTAAAGGTTTCACCTACTTCAAACTTTTAAATGTTGGATTCTTCTTGCGTCGCATGTTGGTTTCATGCAACATGGCTGGGTTACATACTTTCTTGTACATTTGGCCTTTCAGCTTGGCTATTACTACATATATGGGCTTAATAAAGGATTTAAGCCTGTCAACCAATTATTTTTGTTGTTTCTCTAGATGCGTACTATACGAGCAGACTATGCTAATGGGACAACTTACATCTTTCATTGTTTTTCTTTCTTCTGTGGGGATGTGCAGGTCCCTCCGCCCACCATTGAGTTTACCCTACCCAGCCCACGCATTGCCCTCGACTGTGCCCCAGTGGCTGATCCTCCGTGGATGCCTCAAGTGAAGACCAAAGTGGAAGAAGTCACCATCAATCAGGACCAGTCTGTGAGAGAGGCTTAATATTTGCATGGGTTGTTTTGTCCTGGCAGTATAAGTTAGTAAACAACCTTCTATTTTAACATTCACACAGCCTATGATAGTAAAGTATGGTAAAGAAACACAGATATGGAAGGCATGGGCACATGTCAGACTGCAATAATTGTAGTATTTAAACTGCAGTGCGTAATGAAGTTTGTATTCTTCATTATGGCGAGTGTACAAAGTACTGAAAACAGGATTAAGTTCTGTTTTGAGACGTTAGTTTGCTTGTCATGTGGCATTAATTGCTGCAGATGCCCGAGAGCCGTCATTCTTTTCAAGGCTAATCTCAGCCCTTGAAAGAGAATGCTCTAAGCAGCGTTTTGGCAGCTGAGCTCACTTATAACAAAGATGGCAGCTGTCATATGGAGATTCATTCATTACATCTTGAAGTTTGCTGTTAATGGACGAGGCACAGTGTATTGGTCTTACTTAAGATAGACCAGAAACACCATATTGGTCGCACTTAAGGTAGATGTAAGGCCTAGTGCAAGTCATTTGATCGCACTTTCGAAATTGTAAAAACTGATACGGGTGTTACTCACAACTAGCTACAAATCTCTCATTGCAACCAGGTGCCTAACTCTAATAGTTAAAAAGTTAATTTGGGACGTTAAACCCCATAAAACCAAACCAACCTAAAAAGTTAACTGCTGGAAGTTAGTTAACCAGCTCACTAGTTAAGATTATACAATGGTTTCCTGTTGTTCCCCAACTCTGGCAATACTATGCCACAAAAGCCATATTTTTACCTCAAAAATCCTATTTTTGATAATTGAAGTCTTCCCTGGAACACGTGGTACACATGCATGTACGCATACACACACACACGTGGCAGATTGTGATGACCTCACAAGGTCATGGGACCTAGATGTCAGGTGGACAATCGATAAACAATGAAAAACAATTGCCACGTAGCACTAGTGCACTTAATTTGGATTTGGCCTAACTGCTCATATCAAATGTCATTATTCTTTTTTCCTTGCATTCACATAATGCACATGCTTTTTATGTTCCTTACTCAAAATGTCATCAGTCATTGTAATATGCTCATATTTGTCTGCAGTAAATGCCGCAGTTGTGTAGTGCTTTCGTAGACATGAACTCGCGGTGCCCGCATGTTGGTTGTAAACGAGTTCTTTGTATGCGGACTTTCATTCTCTGACCCTACTGACATTCATTGACACTTAGTGCTATAGCTCTAGTGTGTATCATGGTAGTCACATCGCCTTTGCTTGCGCTGAGCGAATGTTTGTTGTGACTGGGGACATCATTGAATGAGCTTGGTTGTATTGCATTTTTAAGTAGAAAATGCTGCACTGCAGAGGCCCAACTGGTTTTTTGTAAACCTTTTGCAGTTGTTTCTTACCATGTTGCTCCTAGACTTTTCTTTTATGCATATTCAGCGTTCTGCAGACTGCTTCATACCCATTTCATGAATGCAATGCTGGAAAGCTGAGCTTAGGCTGCAATGCTTTGTCTGCTGCCCCAGGGTTTGATTCTCCACATCTTTTTCCATTATGTGCAGCGGTCATTTGTCACAGCGACTCAGACACGCCGCAAGCAGCAGATGGAGCTCATTCACCGAGCCCTACAGGCTGAAGAAGAAAAGAAATGCAATGAGAGGGAAAACTTTCACATCACCTCTGTTGCTGTGAATGTACTCTCAGCATATGAACCAGCCCTGTTCCATGCTGTTGAGGAGCACGAAGAAGGTAATTTGTTCTGGCACGTTGCCGTTTTAATTTTCTTCAACTGACATTCTTGTTCTTGTTGAAGCCAGCTTTTCAGCTACTGTTGATAATGGTGTTGTTGCAGTCTTTGTCGCTGGTTATGGCATTTGCTTCATGACTGTCTTTTATTTTTGTTCTTTTGCACATTCAGCTGGTTTCTTTTTTACTGTTATTGCCACATTCGAAACATTGCTGTAAGTCTCTAATGCAAAGGGGCCTGTACTGTACTTGCATAATGAATGCACTTTTTGTGAAAAAAATTAGTACTTATTTGTGAGGTGTGCTCATTATGTGGAGAAAAATGTGCACTATGGTCAATTAAATTTTTGCATATTTTATGGCTTATGAAAGGTGTGCGTCTACTATTTGAGTGCGTTTTTTTGTGTAAGTAAGTGTGGCACGCATAAAGACACAGGCGGCGAAAATGTCATTACTCCATCATGTAATGCACGCTATTAAGGCTAGTCTGCAAATTGCTAAATTAAGAACTTTTACTGGCTTGTTTGATCTCTACAGTGTACTAACCCAGTGCAAGTGAGTGCAGCAGTGGGGAAATTTTTTATATCACCAGCACAGTGTCATTAAGGTGGCCACACCTTACATCACCTATTTACTATAGCATGTTTCCAAAACTATATTTGGCTATGGTGCATATTCTAATAGAAGTTTACGAGATGATGGTGTGCGGAAAAAAAATTTCTTAGGTGCCTTCACACTAGCAAGCTGCCTGAAATGCCTGCAAGTAGGAGAGGACGGGTATGCTCCACATCACTATCAGGTGTCTCGTTTGTTCCGAAGCACATACATGCCATAAGGTTTCGCTACAGACTGTACAAAAATGATATGGCTGAGCTCCATGTGCAACTTATACTTTGATGAATGGTTCTGCTTTTGCCTCTGGGTGCGTGCTATGAGCGGGTGATAGTTGATACTGTCATGCCCATGTTGCACACTCACACACACAGTGGCTGCCAGTCTACAGGAAAAGATGGCCACCATTGCTGTAGCACCTCGTATGACATGCCAAAGTTGTGGATTTGGTCCCCATTGGTGGGGTGGGGCATCGTCTTTTCTTTTGTGCTTACTTTCAAGTTTTCTGTGGCCTGAACTCTTAATAGCTAGCTTCTCTGGGACAGTTAAATTTTCTAATTTATTATGTCAGTGTCTGTTTGCCAGAAACTTCTCGTTTTAGCAAGCGTTTGGTATGTGCAGAAAAAAAAAAAAAAGTTGTGTTCATTTTCATGAGGTAGTATAGCTCATGCCGGTGCAAAGTTAATACTGAGACCATTGGAAATGAAAGTACAGAATTAAATAATGTCTTATTGAAAAGTTATTTCAATATCTTTGTATAACTGTGGTGCGTGAATGCCTGATCTCTCGCTGACAATATGCTGTCTTTTCTTTTGCCTTCAGGTGACGAAGATCAAACGGCTGAGCGGCTGTCTGCTCACCCAATACAGGTGGCTCATGCCTTGTTTCCATCGTGCCTCTGTTCAGCGGCGGTGTACATCATAAACCTATTGAATGATGCAGAGGTCAGCACAGATGGTGTTGCAGGTATGCCGTGCAGGCAGTGGCAACGTACAAGGCCATCCACTCTTAGGATAAACTCATGAGAGCATGGTTGTGCTTTATCCGGCCAAGCATGCTTTTGTGGGTCTGAAGAAATCCTGGGGACACTGTTCTTTGTCGAGCACACTGACATATGAGGCATGCATTGTGGCAAGGCAAACTTTGCTCGCTGAAAACTTTTTCCATTTTAGGAAGCAGCTCTGTTCTCACCTACTGCGCATTGGGGGCTGGTTGGTTTGGTGCCCTTGGCACAAAACAAAGCATTGAACACCTATCACATTTGTCTGTGAGCTGTTTGTGCATCTCACCAACTGCTGTCGACATTGCAGCAGAACTTTCTTTAGCACAGTTGATCTCCATCACTCTGCCTTTCTTTTTTTGTCCTTGAAAAGTTGCTTTAACTGGCCCCACAAACCTTCGGAGTTTCAATAGAGAATGCATGCATTTCGACAGAGTTGTGCATGCCAATTCATAATTCATGATGCTAGTGCAGAAGCCACAAAAATTTGGAGCTGAGTCTCTTGTCCAAACAGAATGCTCCTTATCTTGGCAGACATGTAAAACCGGTGTTCTCTTGAATTGGTGTAGAGGCACCAAAAGTAAGGAACTTTAGCTGAGGCAGGCAGAGGCTCATGTGGAGTAATGAGGTTAGGGAATTTGATGGGATAAGTTGGCCATGGATGGCACAAGACCAGGGTAACAACACTTGATGTGTCACACTCCTTGGCTCTTGTGCTTACTGAGCTTCTCCAGATGCCACATACTCATGTTCCCCTTTCATTCAGGAACCATGTGCGCCTATCATTTCTTTGGTATCACTGGCTATCTGTTTGCTCCTAAGACGTCACTTGGACTATACTCACTACCAGTTTTTGCTAAAGCAGATGAAAAGTCGGAAAATAATTTTCACAGATGAAAGTGTTAAAAATTTTCTGTTGGCATTAGTTTCGCCACTAGCACAAGCATCTAATAGTGACGAATGGCAAGGTCACGCACTTTCATGCTTAAGTTTTTCCAGATGACTTTTGAGCGTAGAAAAGCAACAGAAATAAAGATTTGAGATATTCATCAAGGTGTTGCGGTGCTCGGGAGGCATGAAGCGCTACCTCTGTATCCAGAACCTCTGTACTTAATAAAAACTGGTCTTGAGTAAATAATCTTAGTGTTAAGGTCTCATATTTTAAGTTATTATTCTTACCTCCTACTTTGTGGCAAATGAGTATTTTATTTAATTTTAAATGGTTTTGATTTGAGGAACAAGCAACAGAATGGAAACCTAAAATTTTTTTCAAGCCATGTTTAAACTAGAAGCTTTTCTTGCATAAAGAGTGCAAGTTGTGTAAGGTGTTGTGAGCCTGATGTTCTTGTGTAATATAAAACTGGCAGTATCGGTACATGTGTGAGAAGCCAAACCAGCCTGGATGCGGACATGCAGTAAAACCTCGTTAATATGTTCCTAGTTCACATGATTTCCCAGTTCATACGCTCAAAATCATGGGCAATAACAGTGTCCCATTGAGTTGTACTATTTTTCTTCCCGTTTATACTTTCCAGGATAACATGATTTTTCAGCTACTATGTTAAAAATTTCAACAAATTCTGGATTTATAATACGTTAGCGACCAAATGCATATGTGCAAATATACTAGTGGGCCGAACGTGTGGGCACATGACATGAAAAGCTGGAAGGCACTGCAGTTCCCCTGCATTGTAGGTGGTTTCTTTGCAAGGCATAGGTGCAAAGGGGAGAAAAAACTGCGCTGACGTGTTTGGGCTTTTCCAGCAGGGATGCGACATGAAGAGGAGAAACACAGCTGCTACTTCTTTGCAGTGCCTAAGGGCTAGAAGGCAAAGCATTTGATAACTACAATGGTGCACTTACATACGGGTGGGTCGCGTCTGAGGAACTTAGCATGAAAAAAAACGTGTGAGAGTTAGTCGCCGCGGTGGCTTCTCTGCAATGCGTAAGTGCAAGAAGGCGAAGCATAAAAAAAAAAAATGTGGAAGAGATTTTGGTTACTTTTGTCGTTGCCACTGCTGGATCATGGGCTGCTAAGTTTGTTCCGCACTAAGGACAATGCATGCACGGACTGAATTCTTCAAGCACTAAAAAAGCAGCTGCTCAGGCCTTGTGGCAAGAAATTCTAAATGACATTTTTGTGACGTAACAGTTTATTTGAAAAGTGTACCTCATTCAACAGTTATGTTTTTTAAAATTAGGTGGTTTGCATCATATGTGTTCCTTAGAAATACTTTTTTTTTTTCCTGAATTGAAAAAAAAAACAACATATCAACAAGGTTTTACTGTACCCATAGCCTTCAAGTTTCATGCTATGACTTTTTTCTGCTAGGTTAAGCAATTGTTAGAGCTATGTGTGCTCTTCTTGCAGTGTATGAGGTGGCCTACAAGGTAATCTGGAACTGCTTGGTGGAGGATACGGCACTGTTTCTCCGCCACTTCCTGGAGAGGCTCACTCGTGAAAAGCCAGACAATGTGATCCAGATCTTGCGACGCCTGCTGCGATTTGTGCCTCGACTACCTACACAAGCAGCGCACACCCTCTACAACTACCTGGTGCAGTGGAAAACTTTTGTGCTCATGCTGCAGAATTTGATGCGTCTGCTGTTGACACAAATTGCAATCTCAACAAATGAAACCCTGGCACACCTAATGTGTTATCATTAGAGTTCATGACGTGGCATTCATGGATGACCAGTTGCTTGTCAGGCACTAAGTGTGAGTCTCCTCACTGAAACTTAAACCACAACTGGTCACGTGAGTTGAACATGGTAACACGAGCGAGTACATGCTTTGGTTTGCACATTTGTTTTATGTCAGCAGCACATAATCAGCACTTAACATGTTGTGAGTTAACTAAAAGTTGTAGCTTTTTTGTTGCTCACTTTGTGTAAATTTCTGTATTTGGGTCAACAGTACATGTTGAATACTTCGTTTTTGTAGAGATATTGTCTCCGTCATTACTTTGCTTTTCGGTTTGCAAATTATTCGCTAAAAATGTGCCAGACACCTTTCTTGTCTCTTGTTAGCTGGCATTTTTACATCTGTGTAGTGGTTTAGTGATTTAAAAGATAAAGGCAAACTTGTCTATGGTGTAGGCTTTAACGCCACCAAAGGTCCTTTTGCTGTAACATTTACACGATATACTCCTGAGCATGTACCAACATTTGAGTCTTTTCTTTTCAGGTTGGTTACATTATGTTTTACATCAGAGCTCCTGTGGAAGGGGGAACAGAGCTTATTGCCAATGCCATATCAATACTTTGGCTGGTAAGTGGGAAGTTGACATGTGTTCTCAGTGAATTCTTGTGTCTATTATAACAGGATGTGCCATAAACAAAGTTATGAGGTACTGAGCTTATACTAGGACCAAAAGAGATGTAACCGGACTGCAAGTTGTAGGCCCATTGTTGCGGTCAGCTGGAGCTAGCAGGAGTATTCTTTAAAGGGCAGCTGAAGCAGTTTTTAAGAATTGAACCAAAATCAGGGTTTTGAGTGTGTGAAGCTTGTGGGCTAAGCAAGCCTATTTTTTTTTTTGCATTAGGTTTTAAAATGGTGACTTAATCACCGGTTAAAGCTGCAGTATGTTCAGGGTTCAAGGCATGTTCAGGGTATGTTCAGGGTATGTTCAGGGAAACGGAGAAATGCATAAAAGCTCGATGATGATGTCATCCGCGGTGACATTTCAGACTTCAGCTGCCTTTGCCCACATTCTGTTGTGCATCATCAGGTGTTGCCAAACAGTGCTCTGTGAGCTTTGGCAGCATTAGTTTTCCTCCTTTCTTCTTTTGAGCGAACATTTTTGGGTTGAAAATGTACTGTTACTCCAGATGATGTCATCATCGGTCCCCCTACCCGGTGGTGTGCGAAGTGGAGAAGCTTGGGTGCCATCGTGTCTTTTTAGTTGAAGATTTGTCATGCTTTACCTGCTTGTTGAATTCTAAAACTTCTTCAGTTGCCCTTCAATTTCTAAACTGGTGAAGATATGAAGAGAGCTCATTAGAAAGGTGTGGACTGTTAAAATAAACCACATACAGAATGGGTAGCTTCATAGTAAAGGCTTTTTCACAGCTCTTAACTAGGTGAGTGAAATTTAAAATGCCCATACCAGGAGTGTGTGTCCTAGAGCTTCCTGTGTGTTGCAGTGCTCCCCGACTGATTGCTCACGTGGCATGCCCAAGTTTGTACAACAGCATTAGTGAACTCAGATGGCTGCAGTTTTGAGCTTCTCTGGAGTTTCACATGCTCCACCTGGATCATGACTAAAATGCTCAGTATAAACCTCTTGTTAGTAGTGTTGTGTCGTTCGTGCTTTTTTTTCTTCGCACTTTTCAACTTTGTAATATTTTTGTTTTATTAATTTAAATTATCCAGTGAGTATGAAGTAGAAGGTACTCCTATTTGCTCTTGCTTGCTGAATACTTCTTTGATTTTATTTCTGCAATATGTGTTTTTCTTGTGTGTGTTTTGAGGCATTGGTTTACATTTTGTGGGACAGCTTTATAAGCGTTACTGTGAAAGCTATCCAGATTTTGTTCACAAGCACTGATTCATGGGTTAGTCAGAGTTGCACTTTAGAATATTGTAATATTTTTGAATGTTTCAGCATTTAAGTTACACGTAAGAGTAATCCAGTGAGCAGATTTTTTTACTGATTTTTGTGTAACAGTGCAAATGTTTTAACTGCTCGCAGACTATCTTAAACAGGTTGGTTTCAGTATCTGGACTATCTTAACTCTTTCGCTACCGCGGAAAAATGGACGATTTGGAGTGTACTGAAAGAAAAAATTTTTTCATATGAACTAATACACCCAGCACATATTGCAATGCATGAAATTGTAGCTTATTAGTTACACTTCTGAATGAAACAGACAGAAGAGTTGTGTGTGCGAAAGTAAATGAACACTTATTTGTGAAATTTGCTAAAAACACAAAAAAAGTATATAGCAAAAACAAAAATTACCAGCTGCACTAAGCCAGAACTTGATTAGAGGAAAACTGGAATATACAAACTGTTGCACATGTTTATAGCTGTCATTATTCACAGTTTCAAGCTATGAGAAAAATTTACTGCACTTTCCATGGCCTGTCAAGTCAGGGGTCATGACTGTGGTGCCACTGTGAAGAGCAATCAGGTGTGAAGGTGTGAAGCAGAGGTAGACTGACAGGTGCTTCACATAAGGTTTTATCTTTGTTCCTCCCTTTTTCTCTGATAGCCGAGCTTGTAGTTTCTCCTTTTTTTTCATTTTATTTTCGGTTGGTGTTGAATGGATTCTATGGGAGGATTGGGGGCGTGGACTTCTTTTCCCTCATCATACACGAAGATTTCTCGAATGAGCTGCTCCCTGAAAGCCAGCTGATAAAATTTGGCATTTTAGGCAAGCTCTAACACATCAGGATCGATGAAATAAGTTTTAGCTATGTGGTTCAAAAGCCAGGACACTTTACAAGTCTTGCCAATACATGCTGCCGCCACTGAACTATCCGGGTCCTTTACGTGCAAAAAAAAAAAACAAACAAAAAAGCGAAAAACCAATTTTGAGAAATTATTTTTGATGGCAGAGGGCCAGAATAGATTATTCTGGTATTTCAGTAGCGATACAGTCATGGCAGGTCAACAATTCCAATGTATATGATGATTCCAATGAACATCAGCATCTGCAACAGATTCACATCTTCCCATTAGCCGTCATGCCGAACTTGCTGAAAATCTTCATCAATGCATACTTATTAGCGTTTCCGCACACGGTCTTCATCATTTCCGCCGTGAAGAGCATCAAAAAAAAGTCGAGAAGTCGAGCGAACCTCCGAACGCCGCTCCGCAGCGATGTGCCGATATGGACACCTAGCTGCCGTCTTGGTTGAAAAACGCGGCGCGACCTTGAGCATTTGGCAAACTGCCTTCGCCTTACGTTGTCAAGACTTTGAAGCATAAAAATAAACCACTGTCATCAATTACAAACCGTATGCACCGCAGAAAACTCACAGCGAACGAAAACGGAACTTACATGCAAGTACGCGCTGACGTTCCAGGCTCCCGAGGCGAAGTCTCGCTGTCGAAACCGAAATCTGACGTTTGTACATTGTTGCCCGACTAATAACCGCTGCTTTCGTCGCAAAAAACGAAACCGAAACCGGCCGACGTGCTCGGCGTCAGCTTTCGCTTGCGAGGAGCGCGCGGCGACGCGGACGCCATTTTCTCCGGCTGACGCTGCTGCGGCCGTTCAAAGTTTTATTTTTCACTGCGCCCCCTCATGTCAAAACACTGAAATCAAGGCTGCAATCGAAAGAGCAGTTGTTGAGCTCACTAGCTAGATGGCGGAGCACGTCCACGACTCTACAAAATAAGCTTTTTTGCGCGGGCGATTTGAATCGATCATATGCGAACGATGGCCTATGGCGCGGTAGCGAAAGAGTTAAACAGGTTGGTTTCAGTATCCTTGACTGACAGCTGTTGTTATTGTTGGTTGAAGGTTGTTCCCAGTGTCCACGGACTCTACTTGAAAGACCTCAAGCAAGTGCTCAGAAAAGAGCAGTGTGATGTGAGTTCACGTAGCAATCCATGCTCTCCCTCTTAACGTTTGTTACATGAGCAATGCTTGTTTAATTTTGCTATGCGTGCTGATTTGTTACATTAGCAAGCTGATCTGAAGCTGTTTCTTACCTTGCTTTTCAGGCAACCTTGCTGATCACAGCCAATGTTCCAAGTGCCAAGAAAATCATTGTGCATGGACCTGATGCAGGTGGCATTCCATCACAATTTCCAATTCATGAGGTATGTGGGTTATAGTTTGTCATTAGCCTATGTACAGCAATTTGTACAGCAATTTGAATGTTGAATGCCGATGTTTGCTTGAAGAGATGGTCTGGCCATATTGCATGCTTTTCAGGTTCGAAAGCAGGGCATGAACACCAGACAAGTACTTTTTCAGTTACCAACAAGTCATGAGAGCAGTTACGATTGATTACAGCAGGCTTAATTGGATATGTAACTTTACCCCCGACATTGCTGGTCCAGGTGACTGGCATAGTGTGCCATATTAATTGGTTGCTGTGCCATACATATTTAGAGGCGACTGTGGGTGAAGTATGCAGTGAAGTACTGAGCATAAGAAGCTCAAATTGCAAAAGAAAAATCAAAAACATGAAAACCTGAACGCCGCTGGAGATGTAAAGCATCATAGCTGAAATGTTTAGCAGAGAAGCCAGTTTATAATTGGTTATGTGTGTCACTATCAGTTTGTGTACAACAGGAACTGCAATCAGTTTTTATTGTTCTCAGTCAAAATTTATGGTGTACTTCACACAATGTCTACAGATCTATGGATTCTGATGCATCTCACATACATTATCATTGCATTTCAGTCAATGCCAGATAGCTGAAATTATTATTACTGTGTTATTCCCCACAGCCTGCAGCATATTGGTTTGGAAAGTAAAATCTGGTAGATGATATGACATGTTTACATGGGGAATGATGAGAGCACATTTCATTGTGGTAGGTCGGCTAAGCAATGTCTTGAGGTAGTACCGCACATTTCACGTATCAGTGAGTTTGCTGTTGTGTTGTTGTCGTTTAGGTTAAATTCTTTTACATGCTGTTTGCGTATGGCTTGCTCCTGAGACTGTGATTATACCTTGACATTGTGAAAGGGACACCTGAGCCATGAATAGGTTTGTAATGCAATCCTGTGCAATAGAAACCAAGCATTGGTCAAATGTTTAGGGGAATCCCCCAAGGTGGAGTAGATTTGTAGTAAGGGAGTAATTACTCATTGGCATCCACCCTAGTGCAGCCATACGGCTACAAAGGAAAGCTATAAAGCTTTCTCAGAAACCTCGTAGTTAAAGAAAAATTCGTCCTGGTCTGGGGCTCGAACCCAGGACCACCGCTTCACCGGAGCAGTCGCTCTACCAATTGAGCTAACCAGGATGGCAAGCTTATGGTAGGGCGAGAGCGAATTAATCAATAACTCGAAGTGGGAACTGTGTTGGTCAAATGTTTAGGGGAATCCCCCAAGTTGGAGTAGATTTGTAATAAGGGAGTAATTACTCATTGGCATCCACCCTAGTGCAGCCATACGGCTACAAAGGAAAGCTATAAAGCTTTCTCAGAAACCTCGTAGTTAAAGAAAAATTCGTCCTGGTCTGGGGCTCGAACCCAGGACCACCGCTTCACCGGAGCAGTCACTCTACCAATTGAGCTAACCAGGATGGCAAGCTTATGGTAGGGCGAGAGCGAATTAATCAATAACTCGAAGTGGGAACTGTGTTGGTCAAATGTTTAGGGGAATCCCCCAAGGTGGAGTAGATTTGTAATAAGGGAGTAATTACTCATTGGCATCCACCCTAGTGCAGCCATACGGCTACAAAGGAAAGCTATAAAGCTTTCTCAGAAACCTCGTAGTTAAAGAAAAATTCGTCCTGGTCTGGGGCTCGAACCCAGGACCACCGCTTCACCGGAGCAGTCGCTCTACCAATTGAGCTAACCAGGATGGCAAGCTTATGGTAGGGCGAGAGCGAATTAATCAATAACTCGAAGTGGGAACTGTGTTGGTCAAATGTTTAGGGGAATCCCCCAAGTTGGAGTAGATTTGTAATAAGGGAGTAATTACTCATTGGTATCCACCCGAGCGCAGCCATACGGCTACAAAGGAAAGCGCTCGGGTGGATGCCAATGAGTAATTACTCCCTTATTAGAAACCAAGCATATTCTGCCTGAGCTTGCTTCTAGGCAGCTCTTGATGGTGCAGCATTTTAAATGGTAGTGCTAATAACAATGAGTTTGACTAAATTTAAATTCCTGCTTTGCCATGCTACAATGAAGAAAGATTAGTTCCATGACCGTCATCTCTATATGGGTAACTGCAGTAATCTAAGCCTACACTAATAGCATGCGACTGCCACATGGGTTGCCTGCCATTGTGTGGCTAAAGTAATATTCATTCCTTTCTTTATCTCAGGACACCCAGTTTCTTCATATTCTTCAAGACAGTCTTGACTTTTTCGGCATTGAAGAGAACCAACACAACTGCTTCTTCTTAGTTGACACAAAGACAAGTATGTAGTGCCAGTGCTCTCTCTTTTATTTAAACTACCTCTTCTTTGCAAAAACTCCTTCATATGAACCACAGTCATATTCACACTGGTGTTGAAGGGAACATTAAACTGTGGTAAGATATAGGCAAGGATTTTCAATTCAGGAGCCATGAGTATGTCTGTTGTCAGGGTTTTTTAAGAAACTATTGCCATAGGACGCATTAGTCAATGCTTTTTGAGTGTAACCTTTAATTTTATGCATGTAGCATTAATTGTTAATTCCATTTGGCAGGTTTTTTTTGTTGCCAGGCAGTGCTAAGCAGTTATTTAATCTTAGCAGAAGTGGTCAGCTGTTTTTATGCAGCATTGATGCATTACTGGGCATGAGATCACTTGATTTTGTCCCTTCTCTTTTTGACAAGAATAAGTTATTTAGTTTAAGCAAAATTTAGGGATTGGAGAGATCCCTGTGTGTAACTTTTTGTGCTGTAACAAACATTGTTGCATGCATGCTGCTCTCACATATCTCCACTAGCTACATGATTTTGTGCTTTCTTATTCCTATAGGTATTCAGTCCTCATGCAGTGCCATTCATAGCCATTCATGCTATGAATGATGATGCATGGATAGCCATTCATGTGTCATTCGAGGCATCTTGATTAGCGCAGAATACACAAGGACACGGAGTGTGCATTCTATCCTTTTTGTCTTGTCTATTTTGCGCTAAAGTTGAGAAATAATGACGCCAACCAATAATTTATTTTGAACCCAATGTTTTGGGACCAACTGGGTCCCTTCTTCAGTGGTGACTGAAATGCGAGCCTTCGCTTTCCTTCAAAAACCCAACCAGGCGACCTTTCATTGAAGTTGTTTTCATTCAAACTATTTTGCACTAGTCAAGCTGCATCTTAACATGCGACTCACTCTTTATGTGAGGCTTTCCAGAGACTACAGCGTGAGAAACTAGCTTGACTGCATGCTTAATTCGCAGTTAGCTTTGATTCTTCTTAATCGCACAGGTTCTTTTCATTTTCTGATGACATGGTTCTCCACAGGGTGTTTCACTCTATCTGTATAGAACTCTGTAAACACTTATAAACCTAGAACTAAGAAGAACAAAAGCTAGGTTGGAGCTGTTTTGCGTCTTTTTTTTGCGAGGAGGTACTGGCGCGTTACTAATGCAATTTTCTGTCTTTTAAACCTAAGTATTCTAGACAACAAGTCTTTTGGTAACAGTAGGGCTATTTGATGAGGAGTTGCTGTACTTTTAACAGTACCTTGATTTTTGTACCTTGATGTATACATCTCTCAACGTTCTCATTACTCCTATTGTTTTTCATTGCAGATCAGATGCACAATCCAAGTGCATTTGTTCGAGACTTTTATTTTTTCAAGAGGTCCCAGTATCCACAGCTAACACTGCTGAAAATGGACCCTGAAGAAGCCTTCGAAGCGGGCCAGCACCAAGCATTTTTTCTACATTTCATTGAAGTCGGAAAGGTGGGATTTCTTTTTTGCTTTCCTTCGTAAGAACATTTGTTGTCTTGCTTACCTTTCTGCATTTTTTTTTCTCAACTTTCATTCATAATGCATGTTTAGTGGTGGCTGGTGTGAGAAGTGGCACCTTAATCTCTGTAACTGGACGGTCGAGTTGAGCGGAAAAAGTTAAAGTTTAATGAAACAAGCTGTGAGCTGTGACCCCATGCCCTGGAATATTTCTGCAGTGCCGTTTGTAATTGGCCTTTTGTTTTTATCGGTGTTCAAAGCTGGCTATCCACTTTGCTCTTACTTTGGGTAGCCAACTGGAAACCTTTCTGGTTAACATCCCTGCCTTTCCCCCTCTCTGTATCTATCTATCTATTGTTCCTGATGGATGTTAGCCAAAAATTCTACTGAGAAATTGCTGAAACTGCCAGTTCTGAAAAATTTATTATGAAACTTCAGGATTTTTTAGTAGCTAGTATGGTGGAAAATAGAAATGTTCATATTTCTCCTCATCTTGGGTATGATACTGATACATTTATTAGGAACATTGCATACTTGCTGAGTGTTCACTGTTAGAGGATATATGATGTTAACTTTTTTTTTATTATTATTTCAACTTTTTCAGTTTATGTTATCTACACGAAAATGTGATTGTTCTTGTACTTGGTAATAATGTTTGTACTACTTTTATTATATGTATATATATATACCGTATTTTCCGGTGTATAAGACGCAGCTTTTTTCCAAAAATCTTGCTGGTGCGTCCTATACAAGGGTGCGTCTTATATGCGAATTTTTCGGCTTTTTTTTTGCGAGTTCAGAAATTACTCAGGTTCATGTTCAAGCTTTTTTCACCGGAAAAATATAGCTACCAATAACGCGGTTTTAACACGACTATAATACGAGGACCGCCATGCGCAACTTTTTTAGGTGAACTTTATCATGAAACGGCGGGGATGATGACTTCCGGGATCATAAACACGCGGCTGTTTCGGGGCCAGGCCCCTAGCAAAAGTAATGTGAAATGCCAAAAATGGCGACAATCGCGCTTTTTGCCATTGTCAAAACAAGCCAAGACAAGCCGGCATTTTTTTTTAGTCTCCCTTTGCAACTGTGCTCTGTGTACGTAGTATGTGCGTAGTGCAAAGAGAATTTTTCAGCTGCATTGCCTCCTGAAACGGGCAAACTTTTTGATAGCGCATCCGAAGATGAAGATTTCGAAGGTTTTAAGTAAAAATAAAATGTTGTTATGGACATAAGGAGAGTTCTTTCGTTTTTTTTTTTGCTAAAACGTGGGCAGGTATGGCATGAGTGTTGCCTTATCGATCACTTAGTGTTGCTTAAGAACTCACAGGTGCGGTGCATTTCACGATGGTCACACAAGCATGTTTAATTAAGCCTCACTAGCCTAACGGGGTAAATTGGGTGCGTCTTATACACGGGTGCGTTTTATATACCAACTTTTTCAATGACAGCTTGCATATATGGCAGGTGCGTCTTATACAAGGGTGCGTGTTATGCACCGGAAAATACGGTATGTTTCTATCCCCCCCTATGTAATGCCCTGTTATTGGACCTTGGAGTGTGTAAAATGAATGGAAGAATGAAATGGAAGCTGAGGAGTTCCTTCTGCTTTGCTGACCCACTGTACTAACTACACCTGTGCGCCAGGTCCTGATGAGCCTGGCGATTCTGCGGACCAGCCATCAGCTGGCACCCAGGGTTCTCTTCCTGCATGACGAGCTGACCAAGTTGCCTTCATTCCCCCGCAAAGCTCTGGAAGCTGACTTTGAGCTCTATGCTGGCAAGTTTGGAAAGGTCAGTGGGCTCCCCTGTAGCGTAAATTTTGTGCAATGACGAGTTTAGTGCCCATTTGTTGCCAGATTGTGTGGTTCCCTGAACTAGAGAGAAGGGTGGCTGAAAACCCCTCCTGGCCTATGTCATCGGCCCACGTGTCTGGTGGGCAAAACATGCGGCTGCTGACAGTGTGGCTCAGCATGCCGAGGTGTCTCTAATCATAAAAAAAAGGCGACGTGGCAATGCACAAATGTGCAGAGCCAGTTCAGAGTAGAAAATGGGCGATTTTGCCCTCCAGGTCTTGCCCTTTCAAGTCAAATTATTTTTCAACAGGGCGAGGTCTATTGAATTTTGCTTTCATCTGTAGGCGACATTCCCTGTGACGGCAGTTAAGGCAGACCTGCAGTTGGCTGCTGTGTTTGTCAAGAAATGTCTGCTACCTGATATACGTTGTGTGACACGACAGCTCACTGTGTAGGCATCTTTGTTTAGAGCTATGTGGGCTTCTTATGACAATATGAAGCTTCAAGATGCAGTCAAGTTTGATGCGATTAACACATTGTCATTAAAGCACACAATTCATTTAACGTGTGTATAATTTGAGAATTGTCTTCATTTTGTATAATTTTTTATCACTCATAATTCCTAACAGTTGGCACCATCAGTATCATTGACCGCAGACCACAGGTGATTCTGCAGAGCAGAAAGACTTGAAGTATCCGAGGAAAAGACCGTTTGTTGTTTTTGGCTCCATGAAAGCATTTGGAACCATCCCTTTAAGCTGACATAGAATCGTGCAGCTTGAACACTCATGTAGAGTCTCGAAATGTGCACGAAGTTAAATTTAACAAAGAAATTCCATTTGTGTGGATCCAACAATCTTTCTTCTCTCGCAGTTTTTTTCCCTGTTTCGTTGACTTGCCCTCATTGTTGTGTAGTTCTTATGCTTGCATATTTTACTTTTATTTACCATTGTTTAGATTCTATAGCATGTTGATTTTATGCCAATGCAGCTGCATAATGGGAATTTTGGATGTCATGGGTTTTTCATTTCAGGAACTTTTAGGGATGGACACGCTGCATAAGATGGTGTGGGTCAAGGTAAGTGTCTTGAACAATGAAATGTATTACGCGTAATTGCAAAAGCATAAGCATAAGGGGCACTTGCATAAAATGGAGTGTTCCTGTAAGACAAAGTGTAATTAGTTTATCAACGATTTATTTACATGCCATATTGATCAGACCTTTCAAAACTGCATATGTGAAGGCAGGATCTGTATGGTCTTGCTAGCATTTATTAGCAGATTACTTCCCAATAGTCCACAAACCAGTGTCTGGAATTTGGTGATGAGTGCAAAGAGCTAGATTAGATCATTGCACACTAGTCTTTTGATCACGTCTTTTATTCACGGGCTATAGTGCATCTGATATATGGATCACTAAGAGTTTAAATGCTTGGCAGTGTTGAAATAAATGCTGAGCAACTCCCAGAATGATGCTAGTACTGGAGGGAGTAGTTGTTCCCTATATTGGGCTACTGCTTTCATAGAACCTTTCTCACTTTTTGAAACTTAATAGATATCCAACAGGATTGTGTGTGCACATTTAGCTTTAGAGACGACTGATTTATATTGTGAACTTTAAATGATCTACAAATCCTGTGTGACCTTACCTCGAGGTAACTGTGTCAGTTGTATAATGACAATTTATGGTGGAATGCCACTAGATTGCGATTCCAACTTAACTTGTGTCTAATTATGTCTAAGTGAGCCACAATAAATTATGCCATAGTTTCTGCTGATGTCGTTAGTGCCATTATTTGTTGATATAGGCATGAAAGTTGATGTTGGATTTAATATGCTTGCTAGGTATATCTACATGCCATTACTCCACACCGCTCCATATTTAACGGGAGACACAGGTGAAAAAAAAAAAAAAGGAAATTTTTCTCTAAAAGTTTGATTTTTGGTTTTTGCTTTTTTCATTACGGATAAGCCTTCCTCTTTCATGTCTAACAATATTAGCATCAAATATAGACATGAAATTACTAAAAACTGTGCATAGCATTTTTGTACTCAATCTTGTCGCATCACTATGAGATTTGGTATGGATATGCTTTGCTATATGCAGAACGCATCTATACTATTTTTATTGCTATTCATAGTTGTGAATGGAATTCAAACTTGTTACATTCTTTGTAGTCCCATTAGAAAGAGAGGTTCTAATGATTGGTAATTTTAAAAAAATTCAGAAATTTTTTAGTGCAACATTTTTTTCTCACTCTATAAAAGGAATCGTAGTAAGGAAAATGAGAGATTTTTCAGTGCAGTCGTTTGCCTGTACTGATGACAGATAGGTGCACAAAGACAACGCTTTATTGCAAATGCATGACTTGCAAAAACTGGGCCAAGCAAGGCAGGAAAAATCTGAGACATTGAAAAAGAACTGGCAAAAATCTCTCAGCTGTGAAATTTCCAGTTGCCTGGCACAAATATTTGCAAAAAATTTTAATTCTGGTGCATGTCCCTTTAAACATGGATTGTGTTTTGAACTTGCAGCTGATGGCCCGAATGTTTGAAGCCATGGCTGGGTTTTTTGCCCATTCATCAGACATCCACCTGTTTCTGAACGTTGTCAACGGAGCCCTTGTTTTGCATCCCGAAGATGCCAGCATTTTGCGGCTTAGCATGGCTACCTACATCAATGCTGCGCATCAGTTCAGAAACATCTTTGCCTCCAATGGGTGAGCTCAGTCTACATAGAATGCAAGTGTGTAACATTATATGAGAGGCCCCAAGTTTGAGGCTGTCTTGCTGGCCTCAACAGCACATTGATGTTTTGCATTTGACATTAATCTAGTTAGTAAGGGCTGCGATTACTTAAAATACCTTCAGTAAAATTATTTGCTAGAACATTTACTTGACAATACTTCATCTAAAGTGAATGCAAACGAGTACAATAACAAAATGTGTAAAGTGGGGTGGCGAGAAAAATATTTCACAGCTGAATGCTGTGCTTGCAGATGAGGTGGACAGGCAGTGGCCTGGTGTTTTACATGTTTCTTTATGTCATGTTCCTGGGCACTCATTCAAGGGAGTGATAAGTTGAGAGGAAGGGGGGAGAGGTTGAGAGGAAGGGGGGAGAGGGGGTGGTTGGCAGGTGGCAGGTGAAGAGAGAGAAATCCTCTTAAACACCACTTGCCACGGTTGGTAGGTGGAGGTGCTTCACATAGATGCCGCCGCTGGGCAGTATTTTTCTCATCGCATTAAAAATTGCAAGCATTGCTCAGAAGGTTATGCATTTCAAGAAGAGCACTTTTCAAGACAGTGATGGGGCAAGATGAGGTAAGGACTTAAGGCTGAAAATTTTCCAAAGTATTTATATGTTCTTACTGCTACCGTTGGGAAAAATTCGTACTTCTAGAGGGGTAATTGGGTTTTCTAGTAGCGTGTTGAAATTTTCTGAAGATAAAAAATTGTTCAAAATGGCCAACTTTTATCTGGATTAACAAAAGACAACCATCATTGCCAATTTTAAGGGGATGTTAAGGGAATCACAGGATATTAAGGACGGGTGCGGCTTTTAACACCAACTTTCTTATCTTTTGTGAATTTTGATGAAACTTTTTCTGCATGTTAGTAATACTTTCAAACTCACTAACTGCACAAAATATCTGGAGAACTTCTTTTTTATACAAAATTTTTCTCTTCTGCACTGTGAAATGCCTGCAGACTTAACTGTGGTAGAAGACTGGTTAAACATTCGCTGCATTTCTGAGTGCATGCTGCGTGTGGTGATATTGTTTTTCCCATGACACAAACTTTTTGTTTTCATTTTTGACAAAGCAGCTGGCACAGATGTATCTGAACTGTAAACACAATGTCACATCAAAAATATACAAATCATTAAAATGGAAAAGTAAGAGTTCCATTGCATAGGACAGAGTTCTGTGAGTGCAAAAAAAAAACAAACGGGGTCAAAATATAGATGAAACAGTCATAAAAATCTGCTGCACAAAGTGAAAGTCTAGTCATAAAAACTGAAAAGGAGGAAAACAATGATTTTTCGAGCATTTCCCCGATATGCAGTGCTACTGTGGTGCACGAAACGATTTTTGCTGTTGGATTTTAACTATAAAAAACTGCTGGACAGCATAGACAATGAGGCGAATTAGTGGGCAAAGTGGCTTTCGAAAAAATGATTTTTTGGCCATTTGTCATGCCTTGAAAGTAGCTTTCCCCTTAGCTGTACAGCGGCAACTTATACGGCATGTTTATCAGAAAGTGCTCTAGAGGAAAATGATTAATCCCTCAAAGGGCTGTCACAACTGTATAAGAGAATAGGAGGTTCTGAAAGTAAATGATAAGGTTCTTGTGTTCCTTGAAGAACAGGATAATTTGAGCAGCTTGACTTTAAATGCTTTGAAAAGCTTTTTGGAGAAGTTGAATTTGTTTGCCTGCAAGCTCCCTGTCTGTTTAGCTTGCTTGTCTAGTGTAACGACTGGAACTAGTGTATACCATAAACAAATATTAACTAGCTCTGAGTGGATCTTACTTGCATGGCTGGAAGAAAAAAAATAGTTAATTTGGTGGAATTTTTCAGCTATCTTCTGATAATGCCAACAATTCTGCAAATCTATTCCAACCATCAGACAAATGGGTTGCTCTGTAGGACGGTTGAGTTTGTCTGCAAGCAGTTTTACATCATGCATAGGAAGCCGTTCATTCTCCAGGTATGTTTTCTTCTGGCATAGCCATATTGCATGAAAATGCCTAATTCTTAGGAGGCACAAGTCATTTTTCCCTTGTGTGATACAAAATTTTGCTTTGTCTTTGTTATCTTAGATGTTTGGAAGTGTGGCTCCCCTTCTCGACCTAGACGTCAACAGCAACTATGGAGATGCAAACAAGGCAAGTGTGACCGGGAAGAAAAGTTGGGCTTGGTGCTTGTTGAATGGCTGAGAGATAATTATGCACAAAAAACACACAGGACAAATGCGAGGACTTCATAGGTTAGTGGCACTGTGTCCTGTGTAGTCCTGGATCCTGTGAAGTCTTACTCGTCCTTTTGGGTTTTTGAGCACTAGTTACAATGTTTCTGACATCCAATGAGGCGAGTGAACACAAGTGCCCTGGAATGTTCTGTTAGTGTGCTTCTCAACAGAGCATAGTGTAGTAAGACATGATGGGCTTTTGTATGATGTAGCAGCTCGCTTTTCGTGTGGTTTGTTGAAAGACAGGCGCTTGCAATGGTGCCACACGGCCTCACATTATATGTCATAAAGACTGGTAAAATTAAAACGCATGAAAAATTTCACACATGAAAGCCTCTCAGCAAGTAAGCCTCTCACCAACCCTGTCGATTTGCCAAGGTAAGTGCCACCATTACCTGTGGTTTCTTTTGTACAGGAGCTACTGTGCAGGACTTTGCTCATCTCTCGAGGTGATGGTTTTTGAACTGGCAGTTAGGCATCAGTCTGTCTGTGCTTCTCAAAAGGGTGCGAGTTCAGACTAAAAGAATTTTTAAATTTCAAATTAAATTCAGGCAGGCTGAAATAAAATCACTGTGGTAAGATGAAATGGCCGAGGAAATATATTGTGGATGTGGCTTGCCTTTTAAAATAAGGCTGTGCGTTCAGGCCCATGCTTTGCGTCCTGGGTGAACTCAAATGTGTATTGAATTATAGTTAAGAAGTGGTAAAATTGAAGTGCCGAGAATTACGCGGAAGCTGGCTGTGCTGGTGTGCCACCTTTTGTCACAGTGTAATCAATTTGTATTTTCTTAGTCTGTATCTTGAAGCAGATTCTTGCATTTTTTTTTGCTTTTCACTCACGTGGCATTTTTCGCTATGGTGCTTCCTTTGTTGATACAGATGCAGCCCAAGGCCTTCTTCCAGCTGCTGCAGTCCCTCGCGCAGTACATTGTTGATCCGCTGGACATTCTGGAGCTTGTGGATGCTGAGAAGCCACTGAGAGCGCTGGACTTCTGCTACCAGATGGATCCCGACACCTTGACCATACTGGACGCCATATCCCTGAGCGTCACGGTTGTGTCGTACGCTTCAGACTCGCACAGGGGCCACCAAATGCTGGTTTGTCCTCTCTGTCCTTTGACTGCACAGCTTCATTGTTGAATGACTCTGTTTACAGTATCATCCATGTCTTGAGATAATTTTACATATATTGGGAGCAGCCTGTAGTGCTTGAACTTGCCCTGTAACAGTAAGCCCGCTGCAGAGCCTATGAGGGCCACAAAAGAACTGTGTGCATTTCATATCACACATGTTTGTTGACTGATTGCTGCGGCTTCTGATTGCACCATCTTGCAGACCATCCTGGAGGCGGTACTGCCCTTCTACCTGCAGCACCTGCAGTCCCTGACAACCAAGAAGGAGACTCCTGGTGGCCCACGGGCTGAGCTGCAGATGATCCACAACGTGTCTGTGTGCATGAAGACGCTAATCAGCAACTGTGAGGCGCTCACCAGGTTTGTGTCATGTCTGCAGTTGTGGCATTGATGGAAATGGGCTGAAAAGTTGGAGCTAAAAAGGAACCTAAACAGGTTGGTTTGTGTGAAATGGACAGTTGCATCCAGCCGAGTAGATAGTCACAACTGTCTTGAGCAAATACTGCTGCCCTATGCATGATAGGCAGCCTAAAAGTTCAGGTGCAGTCATGCATGGACTCTGAAGTGGCTAAGCTAACTTCTCACTTGCCTCTGATGATTTCATAATCTTTCTAGTCTCCGAGAACCTCAGCATCTTCCACAAGAGCTGAGGAGCCCGATGTGTCTTGGCTTCCATCCCTTCCTGTCTAACATGGATGCAAAAGAAGGCACGCAGATGCACAGATTCTCGAAGAATTCCCAAATTGAGTGATTAATGACTGGCTTCATATTTAAACATCTGCTGTGAGCAAAAGCAGTTATCACGAGTCCAAAAATAAAGTGACTAAATGAAGCGTGAAGGTTGAGGCATGCTTGAATTTAGGTGTCTTGGGAGCCTAAAAAGGCACTGCAAGGAACGCAAGGGTTCCACAGAACCCTGTTTGAGAACCCCGGTAATAGGTTGCACCATGACATCATGTTTGAAATGCATTGCGCCCATTGGTCGCAAGAACCTTTGCTGAAGTTGGTTATACTGATTAACACATCGGATGTGTAACTGCTGCTGCTAGGTTTGGAGGTTAGCCTCACAGCAAAGTAATGATAACAACAAAAGAGCAACAAAAAGAGCAAATAAATAGAGCTATTACATAGGCCTCTAGCACTGGCTTGCACTGCCTTGGAGTCTTGCAGACGTTAGACGTACAGGGCGGTGAAGGGAAGATATAACGGTGAGGAGGGAGGAGAGCTTACAGTTTCAGGTGCCTTTAACTGAATATTACTTCCGTTTTTGGAAAATTCTTATAGAGGAACATTCCTTAGCCAATGACTTGGAGTTTCTGTTTAATCACAAAACACCGAAGGCAGGATCGGTAGTCAATATTTGGATGATTGTACATGTCTGGCATTCCACTTCTCTGAAAGAACAAGGTGCCATACCTGAATTAAGCAACTACCTAGAAATTTCAGACAAGCACTTGCTTGTAGTATTGCACTGTATGAGAGAGAGAGAGAGAAAGGAATTTTAATGAGGGAAAGGTGGAGAGGTCGGCCGGTGGTAACATGGCCCTGGCCTGCTACTCCACACAGGGGAAAGGGAAGAGGAGGAAAAGGAAAGTGCGAATGAAAGCTGATGATGGCATAATACAATGAGTTTCTCGGGTGAAGTCTACACACACACACACACCACACACACCACACTGGCTGGCACTCGCATCGCGGTGAGTAGACGCACATAAAACTCATAAAACTGGTGTCAGCAATACAAACACCGACACATGTCATTAACCATGTAGGTTGTGCACAGGCGGTCACAGACGAGTATCCAGGCCTGTTTCACACAAAAAGTTGAGCAGGGCCTTTGTCACACGGCACCAATCAGAACGTCTCGTCCTGGCGCCCAGAAGAGTTTCCTCAGAGAGAGGGCGAGAGTCCAGTCGTTTCACGGTCGCCTCCAATGTTGTTCTTTCAGCAGTATAGCTCGGGCACTCGCAAAGAAGGTGTCCAATAGTCTCTGGAGTGCGGCACTGTGCGCAATTTGGGTTACTTTCGATGCCGATCTTGTGAAGGTAGTGTTTGGTGTAGGCAACGCCAAGCCGTAGCCGGTGGAGTAAAGTCCCATGACGTCGCACCACCATAGATGGCAAATGTAATCGTGAGCCAGCGTCAAGCTTACAGACGCGGTCCTGTTGATGACTCGAATCATGCCAGTGCGACTGCATTGCCGCTTGCATTAAATGTGCCAACAAGGCTCCAATGTCTGATCTAGAAAAGGCTATCTCAATGAAAGTACCATCACTATGTGCCATCCGAGCCTCGGCGTCAGCACGCTCGTTTCCCGCTATGCCGCAATGGCTCGGTATCCATTGAAACTTTATGATATGGCCGCGGTGGAAAGCTTCGGCTAACAAAACCACAATTTGTTGAACCAGCTGCTCGCATGCCCTTGGTTTTAGATAAGTTTGTACGACCTGCAATGCCGATCTCGAGTCGCAGAATATAGTCCATTGCTGCGCTGGCTGGTGACCAATATAAAGGACGGCTTCTCGTATGGCTGCCAATTCGGTTGCCGTAGAGGACGTTTTGTGCATGAGCCTGAAACGGTGACATGAGGCATTTCCTGGCACTATCACCGCTGCAGCTGAAGAAGTGGTCGTCACGGATCCGTCCACGAAAACATGCTGGGTGTTAGTATACATAGATGTAATGTATGACAGCGCCAGCTGTTTCAGTCCGACTGTTGGAATGTGCGTCTTCTTTGTTATCCCTGGGATTGTTGTCCGTATAGATGGTTTTGGTACTGCCCAAAGTGGCACCTCCGCAATCTGGTGTGGCGCGTAGTTCGAAGGCACCGCATTGCGCTGCATCCTAAGGGCTCTGGAAAAGGCTGCATCTGGACGCGCCGCACTAATGTTGGTCAGGTGGTGATGACGATGCCTGGTCAGATGCCGCAAATGCACACGAAGTGGCTCCTGTTGAAAATAAATTCGTGCTGGGCAGGCTCGGGCCTCATAAAATGTGCCCCATGTAGAAGTTTTACATGGCAAACCCAAGCATACTCTTAAAGCACGAGCCTGCGCGCTTTCAAGCACATGCAGGCCTGATAGTCTGACTCCGGAGAGAACGGGTGCACTGTATCTGAGAAGACCGACTACCAGCGCCTGGTACACATGTAGTAAAGATCGCTCAGAGGGACCCCAACATTTTCCTGCCATACACCGCACAATGCTTACAAAGCTGTCGAGCTTTTTCTTGAGCACAGAAATGTGCTTCGTCCAGGACAGGTCACGGTCTATCGTAACACCTAAGAATTTGTGATGTGTTACGTATGGAACAATTTTCCCGTCGATTGTGACCGGATACCATGCCATTAACTTGCGTGTGAAAGCCAATGCTACGCTTTTAGTTGGCGAAAGTTCAAGCCCCTGACGGCGCAAGTACGCAGACGTAATGGAAACCGAACGCTGCAATCTTGCTTGCACTTGGGGACGCGTGACACTTGATGTCCATATGCAAATATCGTCTGCGTAGGCGGATATCGAAACAGTCTTCGGCAGTTGTTTGAAAAGGCCAATGAGCACGAGATTGAACAACGTTGGACTAAGCACTCCTCCCTGAGGAACACCACAAGCAACATGATGATCTGCTGTGTCGCCTTCAAGAGTCTCCAGGTAGACTGTCCGGTTTGTCAAATAATTTGCAATCCAATTGTGTAGACGTCCGCCTATGCCACATTCATCGAGTGCATTTAGTACTGCATCATGCTGAACATTATCGAATGCGCCCTTGATGTCGAGGAAAAGAGCAGCAGTCAACCTGCGACGGCGTTTTTCATGTTCTACCGTTGACACGAGATCAATTACACTGTCGATGGCAGACCGGCCTTTGCGGAAACCCGTCATTGTGGAAGGGTACAGTTCACGTTTTTCAAGGAACCATTCTAGACGGGTTAGCACCATACGCTCCATCGTCTTGCCAATACAACTTGCCAGAGCTACTGGTCTGTAGGATGCTAAGTCGAGTGGCGATTTCCCTGGTTTGAGCAAGGCCACAATGCGGCTTCTTTTCCACTGCTGTGGAACAGTGGCAGAGGCCCAAGAGTGGTTGAACAATGTTAAGAGGGCTTCCATTACCTGTGGGCCTAGATGACGAAGCGCATTGTATGTTATTCCATCAGGTCCTGGGGACGAAGGATGCGTACAAGCAGAAAGAGCCGCTTTCAGTTCTTGAATTGTGAAGGGGATGTCCAGTCGATCGTCCATCGTGGGGGGAGCACATCGATGCTGCCGAGGTGAAGAAGCGCTTCCGGCAATTCTCGAACAGAAATCCTCTGCCACCTCTAGTTCTTGCCGTCTTTCATAAAGTGCCAATGCACGGAAAGGGTGTTTCTGCTGGGGAAATGTCGGCAGTGCTCGAACGACGTGCCAGATTTTGGAGAGTGGTTTGCGGGGATCCAATCTGCTGCAAAATGACCGCCACCGTTGTTTGCCTAGGTTCTCCAAATAGCGCTGTATTTGCTTCTGGGCACGTCGAGAGGCCCGGAGATCCGAGACATCCTTTGTCCTCCGGTATTTTCTTTCTGCGCGCCGACGAATCGCCCGAAGCTGCGCGTAGATCACATCCACTGGAGCTGTGGAATTGGGCGCTGAGATGTTGCGCGTTGTATCTTGCATGGCCGAAATAATACGCTGTTCCACATCTGTTGGATCAGCGAGGTTACCACAGGTTTCTTCTAGAGCAATGCGGAAAGCACTCCAGTCGGTGCAACGTATTTTGGCATTTGGAAGACGGTGAAACCACCGTAGCTGCACATACGTTGGTATGTGGTCACTTCCATAAGTTTCAATATCAGCACACCACGTTGCGAACGATGAGAGGCGCCTGGATACAAATGCAAGGTCCAGGCAGCTGCTGTAGGTAGTCCCTCGTAGAAATGTCGGCGCGCCATCATTGAGCAAAACAAGACCTGCATTGTCCATGAACGTGGCGATATCCCGTCCTCGAACGTTCGTAATGGCGCTTCCCCAGCCGTGGTGATGCGCATTGAAATCTCCTACTATTATATGGGGCTCCGAAACGCTGTCGAGTAGCGATTGTAGTCGTAGGGCATCAAATCGACCCCTTGGTGGTATGTAGCCACCTATAATAGAGATTGTGCGCCCATTCAGAGTCACAGTGATTGCAACATACTCGTTGCTACTGCCCCCAGGAATTTGATGCCGAATGTAAGTGAGGTCACGACGGACGCATAGTAGTACCTTGCTCAAATGCCCAGCCGCTTCAGAGAGGAAACTTTCATAACCAGACAGTCGAAAAGGAGATGTGATATTAGGCTCACATATTACAAGCACTGGAAATCGGTACTTGAAAATCCTCTGCCTGAAATCTGCTAGGCGGCCTCGCAGACCTCGAGCATTCCATTGTAATACTGCCGATCGAGAGATTCTCTCCTGTAGTGAGGGTGCTGACGACGGTAGAGCCATAATTTTTGACTGCTATTAAAGGGTGGCAAGCACCGGTTCAATAGCGTCTAAAATTTGGACAGCAGCCTTAGCAATTGGCGTGTCCACTCCAGCAATTATCAGCCGTAAGGTGCCTATCAGCTGTTTCAGCATCGCCCTGATTTGATCATCTGTTGTAGACACATCCGGCGGACGCACAGGCGGATGTGTCACAGAGCTTACAGTACGCGATGGTAGAGGTGGCCACTCTGCGGAGTCCTCCTGGGTGGTTGACAGTCTTGGCTCTTGCGGAGCTGGAGGCGGTGGCTTCTGCGCGGCAGAGTGGTCTCGGTCCTCCTGATGTATTGACACGTCATTTAGTGAGCTCAATTTCTTCTGCCGGTTTCGTGTCCTCCTCCTGGAGCGACGTACCGCGATTGCTGCTTCTCGGTGAGTAGAATGGTCTCTCACCATTTTCTTCAAGATCTTCATCTCTGTTTTCACCTTCGGACATTCCCTAGACGTTGCCTCATGAGGACCTTTGCAGTTGGCACAAACTGGAGGCTCAATCGCACATGTAGGTCCCTCGTGCACGCCACCACAACGCGGACATGCTTTAGTGCTCGTACACGCAGCACTTACATGTCCAATCTTCTGGCATTTTCGGCACTGCACCGGTCGGGGCACATAAGGACGCACTGGGTGCCTCACAAAACCCACTTTCACATGGGATGGTAAAGTAGTACCCTCAAACACTAGTTTGACACACCGTGATTGGCCGAAACGGTGGATGTCAGTTATGCGAACAGAACTTGATAGCAGTTGCACCAAGTCCATATCCTTGATCTCTATGTCCACGTCAGAAATCACACCAGCAGTAGTGTTAAGTCCATGAGCGAAGAACGAGCGGACTCGTAGGAAGACGAAGAGCGCTGCGAACGGCAGCTAATCTTGATCGAGCTCCTGCTTTTTCAAAATAATTTGTGCTTCTGTGGCCTTCAAGGCAACCTCGCCGTCCCAGGCGATGGCGGATGACCCGCCGCCTCTGCTGCCTTCTGTGGTTAGGAGTGTGAACCGCACAGATCAACCTGGATGCAGTATGGATCTCCCCTCAGAGCTCCCGGGGTCGTCTAGTTTCTCCGACTCGGATGACATGGAGTTCGACGGTGGCTACACCGAGATTGTGAGTCGGCGCCTGAAGAGGAAGCTTTCCAAAACCCCGACTGAGTGTGGGCCCAGTGTGCGTACGAAGCGGGCTAACAAGTCCATTGTGACCACGAAGATGCCTAACCAACACAGTGTGGGCAAGAAGACTGCTAACGAGGCCAATGTAAGTGAGCAATCTCTCACTTACACAATTTCATACATGCCTGTTGAGGATTTAGAGAATCTCAACTCCATCAACAGGCAGACTTTGACTCTTCTTCTTGAACGACTGGTTCCGGGCCAAGTCAAAGAAGTGCGTATTAATGCAAGAAGGAATATCCTCTCTGTTGATGTCTCTAGCCAGGCCACCCTGGAGAAGTTGAAGACCGTGTCTGTCCTTGCACTGTATGAGACATAATTGAAAAATAAGGGTCCTTTGGTCATGAAAAAAAATTTATTCATTACAAAAGTTTTTACTGATGGTTTTAGTTTGCTACAAATCTACTCAACTCTTATACATAATCGGCATTCATTTCTAAGCACTTTTCGCAATGCTGCATCGGCTTCTTTAATCCCTCTACGTAGAAGTTCGCCACTAGGGAATTGAACGAGTTGACAGCGGCGATGCTCAATTCCTCATTGTATTTACACCGTTGTCCACCAAGTCAGTGTTTCATGCTCCAGAAGAGAAAATAGTTGCTAGTTGCAACGTCGGGACTGTAGGGTCGTTGATCAAAAAGTTCTGAACAAAAACCTTGAATGTTCTTCTCGGTTAAGACATGCATTGTCATGGAGGGGGACTATTCTGAACAACACTTTCATGCGCTGTAGATTTTTGATCACACGTCTGTTTGGTGATTGTTTCACAGTACACAGCATCTGTAATTGCTGACCCTTGTTGGATGAAATCCACTAAAAGAATGCTCTTCTTCAGCCATCATTTTATGACTCAAGTAAGGCGACTGCTTGAAATTTTTTGGTTTTGTTGGTTGAATGGTGGCACTGCATTGACTGCATTGAGGATGCCCAGGTCTTGTCACCCGTAACAATAACCCAGGCAGCTGATGATCCTTTTGCACTCAAAAGTCCAATCACAGCATGTGCTTCGCAACTGGCGGGAGCAATAATTTTTGCGGACATTGTTGTCTGCATTCACCGACAGGCAAATGACTACTGAACCAGAACAAAAACTTCAGTGGCTTTCAAAACAATCAAATAGATTGCGATGCTAGTGTACAACTTTGTTCTGACCTGCCAATATTTGTGTGTAAGCAAATAATGGCCCTCTTTTCGAATACGCCTTGTAGCTGGGAGCGTCATTTTAACATTGTGCCTTTGTTGCCTTTTGGTTGCTGCGCAGAAATTATACAGGACCTCAAAAAGCGATTGACCTGAGGGGTTCTAGCATCAAGAATGCCTCACGAGGTGCTTGTTCGCCTCCTTTCGAAGTTGAGGAAGACCTGCCGTCAAGGTAAGCGACGAGCATATGTGCTCACAATTTTAACGCGATAGCGCTAAAGGCTGACGTTGTGAGTGCAGAAATCATGGGCATGCCTCTGGCAGGTGGTCCCCAGAGAGCAACCCAGGAGGCAGGTGGGCCACCTCGGTCACGTGACCTTGTGGTGTTACCACAACCTGCTGCCCACCGGATAGTGAGCAACCTGCCCAACGCGGCAGGTGTCAGTTAAATTAATGATTGGTCGCTCGGGAAGAGCAGCCTGGGCAGCACAAGGCCCATTGCTGAGAGCACGTGTTATCACAGGGCAGTGGCGCATCGCTTAACCGGTGCATCATTGTGCCCTGAGGGTTATGGGGACTCCCAGGGATCTATGAATGTAAAACAGAGAGTCGTTTTCTGCGTATATGGGAATTAATCTACTATGCTATCGCATCATACCCTTAAGGCGGAGCTTAAATGTCCCCTCCAATTTTTTATGCCACAGGACGCGAACTTTACGCCTACCGGTTGCTGTTGGGATTCCATACAGTGAATAGAATAAGTATATACTGGCTTCTTGTTGCTGCTGTACTGTGTGTTGCAAACCACTGTAAACTTTAAAAGATTAATAATGTTTTAATCACCATTTAAAGTGGTGGTCTGACGACAGGGCCAAACAATGGGGAGGCTACAGGCGATAAATGTTTGTGGCAGCATCCATTTCAGTAGTCAAATTTGGCAAATTTGAATGAGTATGCTGCTTTTGCACTACACGGAGATACCAACGTGATAAATCAAAATAGTCTTGTTTAGTTATTTCTCTCATTGCCAACTGTAATTGCTTGCCACAGTGATGAATGCAGCCACAGTGATACTGCAGCAGATTGTTCTGTGAGGGAACACAACTGCTCATCACCTTCTTAAGCAAACACTGTGGCCTCCGATTCGCTGTGTCCACCCGGTGTTGAGAAACATTAATATGTTGAAGGCTGGTTAGGCCACCTCTCTGCTTCTTTACACTGTAGTTTTAATGGTGCCAGGTGCCTCACATCTTGTGGACATGTCATGTCTGTGATACCAAAAAAGGGAATAGTTGATGTGCCATGTTTTTCTTTTTATCTGTGACAGCATGTACGTTTCTTAGATGCCATTTATCATTTCAATTCAGAACAAATATTTTTTGGCCTAAATAGCATTTCCAGGCCTTGAGAAGGTTTCCATACAGGAAACACAAATGGTTAATTTTTTTACATGCATGTACAAAGTTTCTTACAAGCTGTAAAAATAGTTGGAAACTGTAATATTAAAACGCCAGGATTTATGAAGTCAGCACCCTTGGGATCGTAGAATCATGTTGTGGTTTGAAGGTGCACATGACGCAAGATATCCAGAAAAAAAAAAAAAAAAGAAGGCATTAGTACTGGTGTCAAAAGCTGTCATTAAGAAAATGATGCAAGATTTGCTACCAGGCTGTGTTTACTGGGTGGCGTAAGAAGGCGCCCTCTTTGCAAGAGAGGAATGTGCTAAATTTGCCTGAAATGAAGAATTAGAGCACTGTACACTGTTGTATACAAAGCGCCCTGTAGGAACCGTGGAATTATATTTACTGAGGTTAGGAAAAGCGCACAAACGATCAGTATTCCATCATTCGTTACTGCACTGCAAAAATTTTTGAGCGAGCTTCATTAACACTGAAGGTATCGGCGATCAAAAATGATGATCCTCCTCTCCCCTCTCAGCTTATACATGGCCAGTGTGACAGAAAAAAAACAAAAAAAAAACAGGTCAGGACTGCGCCCCATCCTGGCTACATCGGTAGGGCATGCTCAATGATCTCATCCAGATTTTCCGCTCTAGGTCACGGAGGGAGGGGCAGCGAAGAACAGCCAGTGAGGTTTCACCCTGATCAGTTACGAGCATCAGTTTTTAAAAATTGATTTTAAATTATAGGGTCTACACAGAGCTTTTAAATTTCTCTCGAATACTAACAAATACCACCTGTACAGGTCTGTTGCACTAGAATATGACCATAAAAATAATTTTGGGGTCTCTAAAAAGTTAATATCCCACTCTTTTGTATGCAGTATGCACACATCCAGTCCTTATCATTTTAGAATCCTGGCAGGGGGTTTGGTAATCAAGACGTGGTTATTGTGATGGCTATGCTTTTGTCGCAGTGTGCATCACAGGATTCATGTTTAGGACTTCGCAGTTTAGGCTGTATCCCCTTGTAGTCATAATTGAGAAGCTTATTGCAATGTCACGTCCAATTCTCCAGTGTGAAAAAGAAATTACACAAGCAGTTTGTAAAATTTTGGGTTTTTATTTGCGTTGTCTATATTTAAGGGAGTTCTGGTTATTTTGGAATTGTTACAGGCCACAGAAAGCCATGTGGAATTTTTATTGCACTTAAGAAACACCATTTGAAATTGCTTGACAGTTGTGACTTTATGACCTCTGTAATTGCACACCATGGTGGTGTGCTGAGAGTTGTTGCTGGCAATGTGTGGCTATGGGATGGGTCTGGAAAATTCAAAAAAGTATGTGTTGCTGTATGTCACTTTATATTGGCTCTGTCATGTGGTGTCACACCCTGTTCCATGTGTGCAATTTATGAACAGGGCACTGAACGCGATTTGTGGGACAGATTTTGCACCAGTGCTGGATGCACACCGTAGCTGTGCTTCCCTCACTGTTTTGTCACCCGGAGTCAAATCAGAGAGACAACACATGCATATGTTTGCTTTCTTTCAGGTTTGTGAATGAAACACTGTACGGATCGAGAAAGCCAGGTGGAATCCACTACGAACGAGATGATGAGGACAGTGACCTCCTGCGGCTCGAGTTTCGACAGCCACGGGACACGCTGCTGTCGGTAGTGGCCGAGTTCCTTACCAAATGTTCAGCTCGCCTGGCTGACTTGAGCAAAAAGATACCAGACTTGCCAAGCAAGGCCACTGAACTTCTGGACGTCAAGTGCCACCTGGTATGTGTAGCTCATCATGGGCTGTGTTTCTGGTTACTTAGCGTATACGAATGCTGCAAATTTTCTAGCATTGTGACCTGCAGTGGCAGTACAAAAGCCCCACATGGACAGTCATGCATTCATGTCAGTCATTGAGCAATAAAATATGGTGAAATCAACAGTGCAAACTTCAAGAGCAGCAAAACAATCTCCCCATTGCTGCAATGCCAAGCAGTATTCACTTCCACCGTACAGCAAAAGAGGGGAACATGCCTGGCAGATCGACAGACCCTAGGTCAAATTCTGGCCATCTTTGGTTGTTTTTTTTTTTTGCTCGTTTTAGGCTGAAGGGCAGAGAGACATGCAATCTAAGATATGCATGAATAGAAGTTAATCGCTTTGCTGTGTCAAGAATTAGCGAGCGGTTTCAATTTCAGGGATGAGTTTGCAGCTCCTCCCTGTCCTCCGTAGCCGAGTTGTGGGACTGCAGTTTTTCATTATACTTGGGTTGCAATGCTTTTGCCCCCCAATAGATACTTTGATGGTGGCATTACCCTTGTTTGTAATAAATGACGGTTCATTGTTACTAGGGTTTGGACATTTCGCTCTATACTGGAAAAAGAAAAAAGAAAAACTGATAAAGTACGCCGAATTCAAAATTCAGTTTTAACTGAAAAGGCTAGTGTCTTTTAATATACCCACCGCTGCTAGCTGGCTATCGAGTAGAAGTTACACTCAGTTGAAGGAGAAAATCAACAAAGTGCGAAAGCAAGTGTGTGTTAGATGGATTAAGTAGTGTAATTATGCATTCTGATATATTGCTGCGTTACCTTACGCGCCTCTGCAGACTGGAAGGCTCTATCTCGTCGCCATGCGTTGTTTTCTAGTGTAGTGCTGTTCTCTGTCATTGTTTGCTTAGGGCAGAGACTTGGTTAAGCAGGTGTCTCCACTGCATGCAAGGTCTAAGCAATGCATAAGTGTCGCAAAAAATTATGTTCTGTCTACTGTGACAGTTACGCTGCAGTTGTATTGCTGTCATCAACATGCAGACCACTTGACTGCCACCATTTCGCTTAAGCTAGCACAGCAGCCTAGATAACATGGCAACCCAGCTTTTAAAAAATCACATCCTCTGGTGTTTTTGCTCAGCATTCGATCATTTACCTTGTGTTACCGTTTTATCAGAGATAGCATTTCCTTCTGCTAGCAGAATATATGCGCTTTACAAACAATTAAATATAATTTATGCATTAAGAACGAGTAAATCAAATGCTGAAGTTGGCAAAAAGCCAAGATTAACTCTAAGGTTCTTTTTACCGCACATAAATACCATGTTAAATCACCGAAAAAAAAAATCAGTAATTTATCCATAGGAAATAATATTCGCCAAAGAAGAGCCCCTGAAAACTGCATTCTAAAATAAACACTGGAAAGAAAAAAGTCCGCTGAATTTTGAAAAAATAGAAACTGAAAAGTACAAACCCTAGTTAGAACTGCGGCTGTTATAAGTAGGCTCAACTGTGTACACTACCACAGGTCACTTCCAGAACAACATTCTGATTTGCTGATAACACATACGCTTCCATTGAAATTGCCATTAATACAGTTCAAAGTGGTGTGGGGGTTTTGTAGTAGTACAGTTCACAGGGTGCTCATGCTTATGGCTGTAGGCCGAGGGCTATGCAGCTATACTTACTGTGAAGTGTGCTGCTTTGTAGCAGATTTCAGAAACTGCACTCTATGTGAGTGAAGCTGAGTAAGGGCTCCTGTTTCTCCCATTTAGCGCCTGGCAGAGGTGGCTCACAGCCTGCTCAAAATGGCACCCTACGACCCCCAGACCATGGCATGTCGGGGCCTGCGGCGCTACCTCAATGAGGTGCTGCCCCAGTCTGAGTGGGCCCAGGAAGCCATGAGGCCCGCTCTCATCATGGTCATACGGCGACTGGACAAGACGTTCACCAAGATTGCCAAGAAGCCAGCCATACGGGCAAGTCCCAGTGTTAAAGTGTTTCTACATTTTTAGCATTTAATGCTCTACTGACGTGCTAGCAAAATGACAGTGGGTGGCTGATATCATTGCCCGAGTCATACTGATGAGGGCTGAGTATTGTGACACTGAATATAGACTGATGCATTAAGGTGTCCCATTAGAGTGCTTACTGCCAACAACAGAGGTTCGAATTATTGTTCTGGTATAAACGTCATGCTGTCTGCTCTATGTACACTATGAATTACACAGGTCTGTGGTTAGCAGATGTCAGGTGTCAGTAAAGTTTTGTTTTTTGCATTTGCAGCTACTTGTGAAAAAAGAAACTTTTTCAAAAACTGTGCTTGACTGTGCAATACTAGTAAAACATGTGGGGGTCTCATAACAGCATATAATTGAGAATCTGCTATTATTAGTTTAGTAGGCAAATATTGATGACAGTTGTACGTACTGATTGCATGAGGCAGAGGCCGCTATTTGTTCCTATTTGTTTTTCATAATCAGTTTTGTTTAATGCTGGTTACCTTCATAAAATCTTTCTAGCTTGAATGCTTGTAGCAATTTTAGTTGCACCATCTTGCACGTGTTTTTTGACAAAATGCATGGAGGAATACGTAAAATGGACATAGTCTTTGCTTGATCACACAAGCAAGGGCAAAGTGACTGATGTGCATTTAATTTCAGAGGCTCGTTGACTGGGATGCAGCCCGGAATTTACTGAAGGGAGTCTACATGACCCTGTATAAGCACCCTTACATTGCTCACTTACCACATCTAAAAGTAAGTGTCTCAGTCACTTTTTGGTTTTGTATACAATTCTGTGAGTCATAATAAACAGTGAGCGATGAACACTGCATTGGGAACTGTGAAGCATGCTGCAGTTGTGTTAATGAACTGAATGCTTGTCTCACCATTTCACCTTTGTTATCTTAGAAGGCACTGAAGGAGCTGCTGCCTTCCTATCTGTTGATTTGGTTGCTGGCTGGGAAAAACGTGCCATGGGTGGGCCACAGTGAGACATAGGAAAGGGAGTGTCTTGCCCCTCCCTGTGCACCACATTCATCGCAGTTTTCTCAGCTGATAGGATCTAATCATTCTGCTGGAATCTTTTAGTTAAATTGGTAATTAGCAAAGTGTGATAAATAAAAAAAACTCTGTGGTCACTCTTGGAGCTGTCACAGAGCTCCCAGCCTGCTCTTTTGTGGTGGATCGTTCAGAGTAGGTCCAGGTCAACAAGATGTATGCATGCACAGTTTGTCGCCTCTGCTCTGAGCAATCATTCTAACATTGTGAGGACGTCTGAATTCCTACCAACTTGTCCGGCCCTCGGTTCTTCAAGCTCAGTTCATTCAAGGACTGATCATTGTTTGCTGCACCACACATACAGTTTCGGAGAGCATGACACTGTGTGATCAATGCTCGGAAGATTAAAAGAAAGGTGTCTGTGTGTAGGAAGTTTTTTTTATGGAGGTACTAGTTGTGAGAGGGACTTTTTATGGGGAAAGTAGTGCTGCAGTTGACATTGGTCTCATAGTGTGGGAAAGCCGAAAGCACTCCACATGGTGTCCACATAGGCCAGGGAGCGAGTGCTTTGATGAGGCAGGGAACAGGGTGTGGTAAGCTACTGTTGCCTACTTTGCTCTGGGGCAAGTTGGGAAGTCATGGAGCTTCTTTGTGTGGCATTAAGAGAGATGTCAGAGTTGTGTTTAGCATACGCTCTGTTGCTTATATGCAGTACTGCTAAGTTGTTCTCCACCACTGGGCTGCTTGCATTGACTTTTTCAGTTCTCTACACTATGGCTCCTTTCTTATTGCTTGCCCATGCTCATGCAGATCTGGCTTTCAGTGCAACTATATCACAATATTTACATGGTATTATGCTTATATATCATCTGATATACGTATATAGTGTGCACTCAAATGCAGCCCTGATGTTGAACATTAGCAGCATCTGCTGAGAGTAGTTTGTGCTTGTTCCATCAGTAAGAGTTGTTATCCTTTCAGCTGTGTATCATTTTTTGGGGGAATTCTTATGCACATGAATTGACTTTTTGTTTAGCAGCAAATGTTGTTTGGCCACTGTGAAAAATGTTTGTACCTGGTGATGCATTACAATAGAACCCCTCTATAGAAAAGTGACTCAGACCAGCATAAATTTTTACTATATAAGGGTCTTTACTATATCAGTTGTGTGTGATGGCATGACTCTGAGGATGCTCTCTGGTAATTAAATGGCTACTTTAAACACAGTGTTGGCTTATAAAAAAAAACACTCACAAATGCCTTCCATACTGCTTTTATTGTCTCTTTGTGTGATAACTATTTATTTTCAGTTATCACATTTCATGTTATCACGTTTGCAGTTTTGTTTACATCCCGAGGAAATACCACATTTGCACAAATACAGTGCTGCTACGAATATAAAGCGACAAAACGTTTGCTTGAACGTGGCATTATTTTCTGCAGCTTCAGTGTCGTTTAAGAGGCAGTAGTTAAATACACAACACTGTCGAGGCATGGCAGTACCGCTCACGTAGCTGCTGCTTCCCTGTGCTTTGCACTGCAGTGCTGCGAGTGTTCGCCCCTTTTCCTTCCTTTCCTATTCTTCACTGCATTTTTACCTCTTTCCTTGCTCAGCGACCCACTCCTCCCCCTTTCTGTGTTCATAGCCCGCCTTAATTTTTATTCTTCTGTGTGCGCTGTGCTCTTTGCCTTGTGGCTCCAAGGACTTTAAGAAATCTGATGAACTAAAGTGGCTGTTTGGGTTTGTTGGTCTTTGATCATGCTTTATGAATGCGTTGTGACAAAAACGAGGCTACACAAAGAAGCCAGCGCCTGTCCTGTCAACTTCTTCGTTTGTCCTTGGTTTTGTCGCACTGCATTCATTAACCATCGGCTTTAAGAAGTTGGCTTCTCCTCACAATATCCGAGCTTGGTGGTGAAGCTATGTCAAAGAGCACCATTTTATCATCTTTGATATGCACTTACCTCTGAATGTCGGCTTCGCGCGTGCCACGTTGTCATCATTTCGTGCTAGGTATGTAGCCATGGCCAGACGCCCTTTACTGTAGCTGTTTCTTTTTGAAAAAAATCTTTACTGTAACTGAAAAAAAATGTACAGTTGCCTATGTGAGGTGAAGCGGGACTGCAGTTTCACTTTTCTCTATCCGAGTTTACTGTAGAGGGCTTCTATTGTATTGTAGTATACTATACATGTGACTCATGCAGTTTTTGGTTTTTGTTTCAGTCTCTAGTTGCCATCTGCCAGAGCATCATTGTTGGGGATCAGAATGCTTCCCTGGTGGCTGAGAGCAGTGGGAATGTCTCAGTTTCAGCTGCAGCATTGGCCCAATCTCCACCACCGGGCTTCTGCTCTGTAGCTGTTCGACTCGTGACCATGCAAATGGTCGCACTAGGGGTACGTCCACTGCGATGCTTTTCTTTTGAAACTGCTTACAGTCAGCTGTTTTAGTATGTGCATTCATAATAGCCAAGCCCAAGAGGTTTTCGTCTAGCTTGGGTCAGATTGCTGCAGTTTACAGCCTTTGTCATGCCTCTCGTTTCTGACATACATTGATAATTTTAGTAGTTTATATCAGCCAATACAGTGATCGAGGATATGAGAAAACAGAAGTGTAAGGTTGCTTTACTGAGCTGTCACCCATTGTAATCTATTGCAGTAGACTCCATTTAAAATTAACTCTGTTAAGCTTAATTCTCTGGTAATTTTGGGGAGTTTAATTTTTTTATCACAGACACAATGCAAGAAAGATCCTAATGTAAAACTCCAGTGTATACTAACTTGTTGGTGTTAGCCACAAGCTAACTACAAGTGTTGTCATGCTATGCCAGCAAGCATTCCATATTGGTTTGTGTCACCGCATTTCACTGCTTAAGGAACGACAATGCAATGATGAAGAGGCCAGCAGCATAGAAGACTGAGAAGTTAATGGCAAGGATTGGTGCCTGTGGACATACCCTTAGCCTGATGAGTTGTGAGTTTTAGGGTGCCTTGTGTGTGACACTTGATTAAGCATGTTCTGCTTTTTCACTGGCAATTCACTGGAATTCACTGGCAGCTTTCTTGGTGCATGATCGAGGGCTGTAATAAATCTTTAGCTAACAGGCAGGTGCTCTCCTATGTGACTTAAAAGCAGCAACTGGATGTTTGACTGCTGATGATGCACGCGTGCGTGCGTTACATTTTTCTTCCAGAGCTCTTGATAAATTTTTATGCAGTTAAATCTCTGTGTAACGAACTTTAATGTAACGAAATCCTTGGTGTAACAAAGTACCGTATCTACTCGCATTATGAACCCATTCGCATATTGAACCCACTGACCCCCCCTTTTTTTTTACAGAACTTACTTTTTTTTTTAAGCATTAGCTTATCATGGCACATTTCTTAGTGTCACGCCATTCGCAGTGCAGACCTTGGCAGTGTGCAAAGTTGCTGTGTGCTGATAACATCACAGCTTGGTTATCTTTTGACGAGACCTCCTGCGAGGGTGGCACACTTGGTGAACTTGGCAGAGTGCCAAGGTGCTGTGTGCTCTTGACTGGAGCACTGACAGCTTCTCAGTGCATTGCTGCGAGGCCCGGTTGCACCAGTGTATGCTTAGAAAACCAGCGAGTGCTCGAGCATCAAAGAGGAACGTAGCAGTTTAAACCAGAACACTATTAAAACTTTAACTACCCTTAAACTATCGTTTAAACTACCCTTAAGAGTACAATGCTAAGCATTGCTGCTTTATCGCACAAGGCCTCTAAACTATCAAGCTGAATGAACGCTCCTCATTGCAAACGCGGTTGAATGGGTTGTTGGTAATTCATGGCAGCTAAAAGACACAGCACAACTTTAAGACAGGGACGAAGAAAAGACGGACACCACAGTGCTGTGGTGTCTATTTATGCAGTGCCCGCCGTGTCCACATCTCTATTTGCACTCACCTGTACACATTTGAAACAATAAAAAGCAAAGCTCAGGCATATACAGCTCCTGTATCACAACGTGAGCCTAATAATGCAATAAGCGAGAAGAAAATGAATCGTGCAGCTGCTACTAGCCATCGTTTATGTATCAGCTGCATTGGAGATGTTCGAACACGGTATAGGCACCACTTTCAGCTATGTCCTGATTGCGTGATGGATCTAGATGGCATTTTTTGCATCATTATGTGCATTCATGGTCTAGATATCAATCCCAACTTCGACAAGCGCACCGGGAGACCTCCAAATACGAGCCTGAGCAGTCAGGACGGTGTGTGTGTCCGTCCTGTATATTTAGTAGGAGCAGAAAGTTTCATCTGCTGTTGCACTGTGACACACAGCAGTCTGGACGTCACGAATGACATCACTCACTTTAAAATTGTTTCTGTAGACGTGGACGTTTGGACAGTCAAAAGAAACAACCACCATTTCCTGCCGTGGCACCATTTGCTGTCATGGACAATGATGGACTTTCGTGCATTCTCCTGCAGCCGAACTGGCAGTGCGGTGCACACCACGTCTTCGACATTCTTCATCATAATCTCATGCAACGTTTCACACGCACTATACAAAAGGAACTGAAGTAATTCCATGTCAGTTTGTCGCGATGCCGAGGCGTCACGTCACTGCCAGTGCATCACATTACTGCCAATGGCAGGCGACTTCCCCGCTGGCCCCCATATGACAGCTATCGCCGTGGTGCGGCCACTCCTGGCAGTGCACAAAGCCCTCCTACAGCGTAATTTCAGAAGCTTCATGAGAAAACTATTGAAGGACACTGGTGCAGCTGTGTAAGCTTGACTTGACCTAGAATTGAACCTCAAGCTTAACCAGGCGTGATGACTTTATGCTAATGGGCAATTCCAGCTTGCTCAGTTTGGTGTATGAGATGCTGCTGTTCAGAGCTTGTTTGGTTGGCTGCATGGATTAACTTCTTTTGGTTTTACTCTTGGCTATGCACTTTTATAAATTGCCACTAGCTTTTCACCTTTGAGGCGCTTCATGCACAGTTGTGTACAGATCGAACTCACAGCTTTTTTTCAATGTGTGCTGCCCCTTGCAGTGATTCCATTGTTTCAGGTGAACTTAACTTCCTTCTTGTCGTGAATAAGATGGTTTTTTACACCGTATAGCGAATGCAGCAAATATTTCGCAAAACAGTGAGCGAGGTAGCATTTGGTCCACCATTTTTGTTCAGGCAGATTTTGTTGCCAGGATTAGCATCAATTTTTTTTTTTCTTAATTTCATATGTAATGTGCATCTTCGAAACAGAAATAGACTCGGTGATTCCTCGGATGTTTACAAGACAATTCCTTGCATTTCGATATTGCTATTTGCATCAATTGTGACACTTTGTACGGAATTCTGCACATCCTTGTAAATTAATAACCTCTGGTATTCTGCACTGGAAAATTAATCAAGTATTGTTCTTGAGGTCCATGGGCGTCCGGAGGGGGGGTCAAGGGGGGGCGGCTGCACCCCCCTGGAAAATCACTCACTCTAACCGTGAGTGATGGCCGCACACCAGGGGCGGCGGTGCGCTCAGCAAAAAGAGTAAAAGCGGCCCCGCTTCCAGCTTTGGGTCACATCTGCGAAGTGCCGCGTCCGGGGACGCGTCGTTGCAGACATACAGCGGCACCGGCGAGCATGTGTTTCGAGGCGTCTTGAGATGGGTGCCTGTTTCTTTGATCTCTAGAGAGATAGCCACACGGAGGCAGACAGTGCACAATCCGGCCACCGATGAATTCTTCAGGAGGGAGGGACAAATCAGCCGTGTCTACCCCCGCTTTGTCGGGCTGCTCAAGGGCAAGCAGGCGATGAGTTGGCGCCGCCGCCGCTCGCTGTCTCCTCCGATCCACGGGAGAGCGCAGTTCGGTAGAAGCGCCGCTTTCAGAATCTTCGGCAAAGGGGATTAGCAGTTGCTTTTGTTCACGGCGACGCAGTCTCCAGAGGCGCCCCCACACCAGCGTTCCTTGCATCTTCTCCGGAAGCCAGCGCCTTTGGTCAAGGCAGCCCGATGGCGCCTGCCTGGCTCGCCTGGCTCGCCTGTCACCTCTGGCTGGGCCTCAAATCCCAACAGCGCCCATGTACTGTGCGATGTCAGTGCATGGTAAAGAGACCCAGGTGGTCGACATTATCCGGAACTCTGTACTACTCCGTCCCTCATAGCCTGAGTCGTTTTGGGGCTCTGAACCCCATAAAAACACACAAAACAAATTTTCCGACCGGAGTGGCGAGTGTCCCTTCCCCTCGGAAGTCGCGAGGCGTTCCTTTCACCCCCAAAGTGCTATTTGGAACGACGACAACAAGTCTCGCCGGGTGGCCGCCAGGACGCCTGTTTCTACTGTGTATGGCTGCTAGCGACTTGAGGGTGATTGCTTTCGGGCCTGCCGCCATGGACCACAAGCACCGAGAGGACCCAGGTGCCAGCTGACTTCAATTACGGAGTTTGCCCGGGTGGAGTGCAGGAACAAAACCAGACCCCCTTCACAAAGTGCCTGCACATGTAGAACGCCGCCGCCGCCTCGGGGAGACGAACGTTATCTTCCCCATTTGCCGTGACCGTGCCAGGGAACAAAGGGCCTCGTCTCCGGTTGCTCTTTGGCGTGCCCAAGCACCGCGACAAGCTGGCGGGCCTCATCTCCGACCCAAGCACGAGGAACCACTTTCGGCGTTTTCGTGACCTCGCGTCTGGCCTCGAGCGGCGGGTGGCATTTGATGATCAACAGATGTCGGTGACCCGCAGAAACCTTCGGCTGGCCGGAGGCCATCACCCACCGCCGTCAATGCTACCTCGACGACAACCTTCTTTCCCTCAGACTCCACATGTGAAGGGGGCGTGACCATGAGTGCAGTGTCGTGTGTGTGCGCACAGGTGAAAGCTCTAGGCCCCTCCCACTCCGGCAAGGGCGTCCTCAACCTAGGGACTTTAGGGAACAAGAAGGATATAAAACTCGACAACGGATGCGGCAGAATCGTCTCACTTCTAACCACCAATGTAAAATGTAAATAAACCTATTCTCCTTTCGCCATCTACCTCTTCGCTCAGCGGCACTCCTGTCCTGAACCCTCAACTCCAACAGTGCTTATTCGGGGATACTGCGGCAAGTAGGCCCTTGCATGTGTGCGCGCCTCTGTGTTTGTGCTTCGGTATTTTTAGTGGCCGGTTGTCAACGAAGCTGAGAACAATCAAGACAGCGGACGAGAAAACGACGAGCGGCGAGTAGTGTGTGTGCAAATACTCGACTGTGCGGTTGCGCGAGCAAGATGGAGCGAGGTGTATGAAGCTGCGAGCGTGCATTTATCTTGTAAATAAGTTTTCGTTGTATATATAGTCATTTTTTGTTTTCAACGTACGCATTCAACCGTTTTTTCAATCAATGTGTATATATTTTTAACACTACCAACCCCGAAGAACTCCATAGCCAGCTTTGTCTCGCGCGGTTCCGAATGATGGACATTCGGCGCTTCTTCAAGCGTCAGCGGTTGTCTGACGAAGCGTTATCCAAATGCGCCCCTGCAGATTCTGGTGTGATATGTGACAACGGTGTAGCATTTGAACAGAGTGATGCAAGCTTTTATCACCGGACAGTAGCTGATGTCGTCGACTCCATGGAAGGGACTCTGTCAACAGTGAGTTCAGGTAATGCAGCAGGCCGAGATGATTCCATTTCTCCTTTCTTGGGATTTAAGTCCGGATTTGACCAGAGCGATGCAACCTTTCATCACCGGACAGTAGCCGACGTCGTCGTCTCCATGGAAGGAACTTCACCAGCGAGCTCCGGTCACGCAGTAAGCCGAGACGATTCCCTTTCTCCTTGCTTGGGATCGAAGTCCGGAGACAACATCAAGAAAACAAATAACTTGCCTCAAGAATATGACTTAGGAGAGTTTCTAGGCAAAGCTAAACTCACTGGCATACCGGACTTTTTGAAGTTACGTCTTCTTACTAAGCCATGGTCACCAAATGTTACATACGATTTTAAGAAGGATGTAACACCTGGAAAGAGGTCTTTTCGACATCAATGGCTGGGAGATTACGCCCCCTGGCTTGCGTACTCAGCGACAGCGAAAGGCGCTATTTGTCGTTTTTGCGTCATTTTTCCTCCACGTGTTCACCGGGGTACTCAAGGAAGTTTTATCGTGCGCGCTTTCAGTAACTACAGAAAAATGCACGAGGCGTGCAGGGATCACGTAAAATCCCAGTGGCTCCAGAAGGCAATGACGGCCTCACAGAACTTTATGGATGTGATGAAAGGCAAGCAGCTACCCGTTGTAGAGCAGCTGAACAGAGCACTCCACGCGCAAGTTGAAAGGAACCGTGAGAAACTATTTCCAATAGTTTCCACCATTGTCTTTTGCGCGACGCATGACTTGCCAATTCGCGGCAAGCAGTCCGATAGTGGAGTCTTCAATGATCTGCTTGACTTTCGTGTAGAAGCTGGAGATACTCTACTTCAGGAGCACTTCGCTTCTTCTGCTGGCAATGCCAAGTACACTTCTGTCCGCGTCCAGAACGAGATCATCACAATCTGTGGCGACATCCTGAAAGAGCAGATAGTTACCGAAGCTAACAAAGCGTTTGCTTTTTCCGTTCTTGCTGACGAAACTGCAGATATTTCAGGAAAAGAGCAGATGTCTATAGGCGTTCGCTTTATTGACAAGGCGGGAGCCGAAGTGTGCGTTCGAGAGCAGTTTTTGGGATTTGTAGAGCTGGAGCAATTAAACTCCGCTTGCATCGCCGCGGCAATCTTGAAGTTTTTGACGAATGTCGGGCTGATTCTTTCGAACCTCGTTGGACAGGGGTACGATGGATGCTCTACAATGGCTGGAAAAGAAGCTGGAGTGAACAAAATTATACAAAAACAGTTCCCGAAGGCACTATTTTCCCACTGTGCAAGTCACAAACTAAATCTCGTCATCAACAATCTGAACGACGTCTCTGAAATTCGAAACACAATTGGCATAATCAAACAAACCATAAACTTCTTCCGCGAGAGCGTACTCCGGAGAAAATTGGTGCCGAACATTCCGATGCTGTGTGAGACAAGATGGTCTGCAAAATATAAGTCTATTAGGATCTTCTCTCAGCATTACGTGGCCATAGTCGAAGCACTCGAGGAGCTCGCGTCCACGGAATCATGCTCGAACGCTGCAACTAGACAACGAGCTCACATCCTCTACTGCGCAACAACAAGCTCATCTTTCATCGTCTGCTTGCATATTGTAGCGAAGTACAGCGCTCGGCTCGAACCAGTTACGAACATTCTGCAAGGTGTATCCATGGACTTCCATTCTGTGCATGACCACATCACTGAGCTGCAACGTATTTTTCGCGGCCACCGGACGAACGCTGTAGAGGAGTTCTCTAACATCATGAATGCAGCAAGGGAGGCAGCCAATCACTTAAATGTGGTGATATCTGTGCCAAGACAAGTCTCTCGTCAGGCCCACCGAGACAACTACGGGATTCAGTCGCCGGAGGAATACTACCGTGTGGCAATATATGTGCCGTACTTGGACTCCCTCACTGCTTCTTTAGCTCGGCGCTTTTCTGAAAGCAATGAGAGGAGCTTCAAACTTCTCCAGCTGCATCCATCAAAAATGAAGCACTTGAGCCGTGTTGAGTTCGCTGTTCTCGCCGAAGAACTCCAGTGCTTTTACGGCATCGACAACTTCAAGGAAGAGGCCATCTCTTGGTACGAGATGTGGTGCAACAAAACTGGGGACCCATCAGAAATAACTTACTGCGAGCTTCTACATCAGGCCAAGACATTCTTCCCTGGTGTTGCAAAAGCCATTGAGGTGGCTCTGGCTTTGCCAGTTACTACCTGTACGGTCGAACTCTCCTTCAGTACAATGAGGAGAGTGAAAACGTGGCTACGCTCAACGATGACAAACGACAGACTGGACGGCCTTTGTATGATGAGTGTGCACCGAGAGCGTGTAATGAAGCACAGGAATGAATTTATCACCCGTGTCATCACGCAATTCGCCCAGAAAAATCCGAGGGGTCTACAGTTGCTGTTTACTGACTGACTGTCGTTGCGTGTTTGTGAACATATTGTGCTGTGTGCTGGTCATCAATCCGGGTGTGTCGAGAACCCGTATGCAGCAAGACTGAGCACTCTTCTCCACGAAGTGATAGTATCTTTTTGCATTTTTATTAATTTTAATTGTTTCTTCGTTGATAAACTCCAATGTATCTCTCCTAGCCACGCTTTAATTTGCTGTTTGTAATTTTTCTTTCATGTGTGTATTTTACTTATTTATTTTATTTATTTATAAATAAATAAATTTACTCCGCAAATAGTGCCTTTTTGCTACGAACATAACCCCCCCCCCCTCCGGCGCCAACAGCCAATGGGCCCCCCCCCCCCTGCAAAAAATTCTGCGGACGCCCTTGTTGAGGTCTCAATACAGTGCTTAAGCACAAAAATATGTTTTCGATGGAAACAAAAAATTCCGCCTGAAGGGGTTAACTTCTGCATCAATCAAATGCACAATCGGCGTCTGTATTCAGTGCATAAGAGATGAGAGTGATGCCATTTTACAAGTATGCAAAGTGGGAAAGCCAACTCAATGAACTTTCATGTGCGTATTTTTGCTTTTGATATTTCGAACCACACTGCTGATTAAGAAAATTTAAAAAGAGGGCTCACCTTCGATGTTGGTGGCCTTCAATTTCACACGGTGACTTTGTGCTCTAAAATAAAAAAAAACTGATTAGTTAATTTTGGTTGATCAATCATCTAATTATTGATCCAAATCAAGTAAAGCCTTGTCAAAAGTTTAGAGTCCAGGGAGTTTGCATCTAAGCCATGTAGTGGGGCTCCTGTAGAATTTGTGGAAACCCTGTTTGTTGGAAGGGGCAGGACCAAAATCTTCTTACCCCTCAGGAGACCTTGATCGCTAAGGATGCATCAGAAAGCGGGGCCCTTCATTTTCGGGCAAAACCAAAATTTGCCCGATTCTTGCACCCTGATTTCTACCTGAAAATGTTCCTTCCAGAAAATGCAAACAAGCAGAAAAATGAGAGGCTCGTTGCGTGTATAGTGTATGAAAGCACCTAAAGAACGTATGTTTTCCACTGCACAAAGCTGAAGATGGTGCACGAAAATTGTCGGATGTCCCGAGCTTATTGCAGAGGAGCATTTTTAGTTAAATGTTGATCTCAAATTTCTCTTAATGCTTTTTATTCATGACATGACTGTATCAAGCGCTATCCAGGCTAACGACATCATGCTCCTGGAGTCTTGCGCATGTAAATGGCCGCTGTTGAGCAACTGCTTTCACAGTGTGCAAAGCGGGCAGGTCTAGCACCCACACGGATGTGCTGCTTAAGAAGTTTTTATTGTACATGAAGAAGTAATTGTAATACTTTAAGAAAAGTATCTGATTTGGTAAGCAGTTTTGCAAGGTAACCTGCCATTTCAATGCTCTTTGGGAAACTGAGCAAAAAGAGAAGACATTTTGTGCTCTGGACAAAAACAAGAAGTCATAGTAAATTCTCTATTGCTGCAAAAAAATGGTGCCGAAAAACATGATTTATGCAAATTTTCACCGAAAACCCGATCTGTACCTGAATTTGAACTAAAAGAATATCGCCAGATTTCTACTCCCCAAAGTCTGGAAATAATAAAACCCCCCAAAACAAAGGGCCCTAATTACAAGCCACATGGTGTGGCTCAGAACCAAACCCGTTGGGCAACAAAGTTTTGACAAAGGGGGCACATAATGTCCGTCTTGCTATGGAACCCACCTGCACAAATGATGCCGCCATATCACGCGCAGTTTTAACATAAATAGCTGCAAATGTCAAAAAACACCCTGTAGTTTAACAGTGTACTTTGTGATTTTATATACTTGTGAACTAGGTGAGGAACACTATTGATGTATCAACAGCCCAGTCATTAGTTGTGAAGAAAGCAAATCTTGCGCTTTTTCATTGCTCTCATTTTGCTGTAGGACTCACTTTCACTGGAAAGCATTTGCGGAGGCTCGTCTGTCCTAACAAGCACTGACAAGACAGAAATATTCTTGATGAACTTCATCCTTCCCCTCTGCATCAGAGTTAGCAGTGGGGTAAAAGGCAAGTGTATCAATGTTTCCCTTATCTTCCTCTCTACAGTTTACTCCAAAGAAACTGACATTTTACATTGTGCTGTAACAACAACAGATCGCTGAAGTTTTGTCTTGCTCCTGGTTTTTAAATTCTGTACTTTTCCTTTCTTATGCATGGCAATGTAATTGATAGGTGGAGATGCCAGAAATTTGGTTGTGTGTTCTTTGTTTGGGATGGTGCGCAAGGCATTAAAAAAGGATCACCATGTGGAATTTCTGTATGCCTGGTAAATAACCAGTAATTGAATTTAATCTCTCATGCAGCTTTTGTTTCGGTTTCAGCATCCGAATGGTGGCCATGACATCATAAGTATGCTTCAGATCGTGTGAGGCATACAAAAATTGCGGCATGATCTCCACTTTGTTGTTTTAATTTTCTCCAACTCTTGTGCTAGCCTGCCCCGGGAGCCAGAATGACAGCACGTGAACAGGCTTTATTGGAGAAGAAATTCAATGATATGGTGTTTTCCGAGTGTAGATGAATTTGAAGTGGTGGTCTATGTCTACTAATGTCTTACACATATCATTGCAAAGGAAAAAAATGGAATGAAAAATCTGGTGTCTCTGCCCCTGCATCGGAAGGGAAGTTAATTTCATTGTTTACTTGGGCTGTGTCCACTATATCGCAGGAACTGCAGTCAACAAATTTTTGATCTTACTGTGCGAAATGTCTGCCTGGTCCAGATGTGCCCAAGATGCGCCAAATGGACATCTCCTTTTCCTTGACGGTGGTGCTGAATGCTTTGTCTCCTCCTGGAGCCCACAAGCACCATCCTGCTTCCAGCAGTGTTGGAAAGCCACCTTCTGAAACCCAGCAGAACACCGCCTCAACCCGAGAAAAGTCTTCTACTGCCACCAGAAGCTCACTGTACCAAATCGGGTTCCTCGGTGAGCATGCATCAAGTGTTCACAGTTGCACCAGAGCACCATCTTAACATAGGCGTGGCTTTCTGTTTCTTGCTTTGTCTTGTGACGTACAGTCAGCAGCAACAGTTTACAGGATATGGCCGTGTAGAAAAAAGTTGTTTTGGCTAAGTTACGCTGACCTGTCGCATGATTTAGTTGTGACACGGTACTGAAAAAAATTTGTTTCCACGCACTTGCATCTCGTATATGTTTGCTGCCAACTGTGCATTTTATAGTGCACATGGCTACCTTTGTTACATTGCCTTCTCAAGTAATCCTTTACAGCTGTAAGTTAACTATATGGTGTGCATACAGTTTTTATGCCAGACCATTTTTTTTTCTCTCCCCCTTCTTGAGAACTCACGGCTTACTAACAGATTGCTCGAGAGCATTAAATTATCACAGTGCAGTCAGTGCATGCCTCCTTTTTCTGCCACCAGGAAGTGTGACATGACCTTTTCCAATACACTGAGGCGTGTATTGGAAGGCCTGAGTGTCATTCTTTTTCCTTTTCAGTTTTTTTTAGTTTAATGTACTGTTTTCTTGAAATTACAGGTCTAAAAATTTTAATAGTGTGCTATGAAAAACAGCTGGTCAGTGACTGGCACCGCATTGCACGGTGCATTCGTGAGCTGGGCAACAGGCTGCAAGGTGAGTTATCTGATGCTATACTGACGATTTAACAGGGGAGATGACCTTGATGCAACCTTCTCATTTTCCTATCTGGCAAAAGTCATTGCACTACCTTTTTTTATATATCTTCATGTCCCTTGTAACAATCTACATAGGCAATATTTGAAGTACAATTAATACGTGATGCTAGGTGGTTGTGAAGACTGGAAAATATGTAGCAGCTGTGGTACTTGTCAGCTTACTGCTTTAAAGGGGCACTGAGGAGAGCACTATTAATATTTTTTTTATAGTAAAATCCGATAGTTCGGCATGTCATGGCTTTGTTGCCACTTGGCCGGCAGTGAAAGATGCATTTATTTCTAAGAAATTTGAATTCGAAGATGAAAAAGTTTTTCCCGCCGCTCTGATTCAAACTTGGGATTCTCCTATGACGACACAGGACTAAGTGACGTGAAACATGACGTGCGCATGACGTAGCGCAGACTCCGTGATTTTTGGCGGCCAGCAGTGCGGCCCAGCAGCAGCCGAAAAGAAAGCTACCGCCGGCCGCACGTTGAAGGCATCTATCGACTATTGCGGCCGTTGCTACAGTCGCTTCGATTACGTTTGCACTAGCGTTAGCGTTACGATGGATCTTGTCCTCGAAGTCGTCAACGAAGTTCTCGCAAATAGACATCTTTAGCATACTGTGTACCTTGTTACCGCTAGCAGAATACCGGGAGCCCGCCTACCGCCGGAAAACAGGCGCTGATTGGTCCCGATGCTTCAGGCGCACGCGTAGCTGCTGGGCACGTGGCGCCATCTGGCGACGTCAAGGACATTTGCTCATGCATTGGCTGCGCCTCAGGGATTTGTGGCTTCTTGGGTCCTAGAGTTGCTAGAACCATTGGTTCTAGCAACACTGCTTTGTCCTATGACGTCATCACGCTTGTACTTGCGAGTTTGGCCTGTGGTGGCGATACCTGTATTTTGGTTCTTGCTCTTTTCTACGTTACAAGAGCTTTGTTGTCAGTATGAGTGGCGTTTTTGTAATCAGGAGCTGGTATTCTGTCGATACAAGCCAACTTCAATTTCTCTTCAGTGTCCCTTTAATAGTGACGTGTGCTATCAGTATTAGCTATAAAGAAGTGTTACCAAGATGGAAATGTCTGGCTGAGATCAGCAGTTCGAAGTGGTTTATGGCTAAGTTTCCAAGTGGTTCCAGTCGGTCGCAACTGCAAAAACCCGAAATTTCACTGCAAGTTATTTGAGCTGGCCATTATTTTTGCCCTAGTTGTGTAGCTTGGAGCTGAATTTAATGAAAATTTGGTGCCAGAACAGTTTGTTTCAAAACGTTTTGTGGTTATAAATATCCTGGAGCTTGGGTAGATCATCGCTTGTTTTTGTAATGCATTTTCTATAACTGTGGCATTGTACTAAAGATAAGTGCTGAAACACTTGCTGATCACAAGTAAATATTGAGTTCAGGGTTCGACGGAAACCCTTCTCGCGAGGGAGGTACATTCTGTATAGGACGAAACAAGCACTCACCAAGGTCACTGAAGAAAAACTTCACGTTCACGTTTCGGCTCTAGTACTGGTGCCGTGTTCACAATGAGACGAAAACAGATGGGCCTTCACTTGTGTAGGAAAATCATGGAGTGCAGAGCGTATATATATCTCGGGTAAATAGCCCTCCATCGTGTTTACCGCTTCGCTTGTTGTTTGAATGTGAAGGGACCCTCGAGCAGGCATGTAGGTAAAGATTTTTCTTTTTCAAATATGCGCGAGGAATCGCAGTCAGTCAAGTGGGCCATGTTTTGATGGTGTTCTGCTAGGTTGTTAGAAGCCACTTTTCCGGTCACGATGTCAGTCCTGACAAGATGGTCTTTGAACCGCCTTCTGAAATCCCCTGTCTCACCAGTGTTAAAATAAATAAGTACCATGCTGATCGGAGTTTGTAATGTGAGCTGATTTATGGCTTTTAATTTTCTGCTTAACAATTGACCGTTTGTGTTTTAAGGGTGAACTGTTGTGGGCTGGGACTTTCAGACAGTTGCACGAATCCCACCATATGATGCACTGCTTGTGTATACTTCATTGCATGACGTTACAGAGTGACTAAATTTTTATTGCCATTTGAACTGTTTCTTATCTACACGAATAATCTTTTTGTGGCTACCTGTCGCATATTTGGATGGCTCAGGTTCACCTTGCTCTTATGAAAGTCGCACAGAAAAGGTCACTGAGAGTGGCCAGGCGTTTACCTACCCCTGTTTCATTCTAGGTGGTCTTGCTCTGTGGAGTTTTCTCGACTTTGTGGTTACTCACCGTACCCCTCTGTATGTGCTGCTGTTCCCACTGATTAAGTACAAGGCAAGTACTGTGTGGTGTTCATGAGTTTACAAGGCTTCTCTCATGAATGGAGCTTCATAGGTGCTGATCGAGTGTACAACATTTGCAGTAATTGACGAGTTTGGGTGCTTAGTTTGGTGATGCGTATAACTGAGGTGATCTGATATACGTATGTAAGTTTAGCACGACCATGGTTGTAACACAAGTGTCACTTTTTCTGGTGGTCAAATACAATTGGGTACTCGGTAATAGTTAAAGCTCGTTAATATGGACTGCTGGCAAGCTTGCTAATTTTGATGCTACAGGTCTCATGCCAGTTAATTCTAATGGGCTCCTAAAGGGAGGCTGTGTCCAGGTATGACCGGCACGGCAAGCAGTTGTCCAAATAGCTGTACTCAAGCTTGAATTCCATGCTGCAGAGTCGCTCACGCACCTGTGATTTGCGCAGAGCAGCAGGTGTGATGACCTATGAATGACCCCTTCTTCCAGAACAGTCACACTACATAGTTTCGGTTTCGCTTTTTTGAGCTTCGCGCCAGCCCACATCAGCCAGGCAACTGAGACCAGCTTTGGGCCGTTTTGGGCACTGATTGGCACGGCTCTCTTGACTTTTCTATCCTGGGCCATTTTTTTTTTTTCCCAGGTGAAATGCTTGGCGAATAGGTATTTGACCCATCTTTTTTTCTTGTCGCTTCGGTGTCACGAAGTGTTTCCATCTGCATGGTTCTGCTCTTCCAGTGCGCTGAAACTGCGCACTCGTCACGTGCCATTCATGCTTTATGTGGTGAAGCCTCCTCACACACAATGCTTCTGTTTATAAGGCTTGCAATGGAGTAGCGCTGCACCTCATCTGAAAAATATAGTCATTTTCATGCCATTCCCATCTCAGAAGCTAGTAACTATTGCCCAGTCTTTCAGCAAGTAAATTTACCGTTATGCAACGTGGTCCTTGTTAATTTTTTCAGGGTAATTCAATAATTCCGAATTTTCTAGCTTTTACTAATTTAGTTGCAACATGAGTGTTGACATTTCACTTCTATTATCAATGGAAGCAAGTTGCATTACATTTGAGTAAATGTGGTAGTGTTCCTGGTGTGCTGAATTTTGTTTCTGTTTGCAGATCTTACAGACAATTTGTGATAATGAGCAGGAGTACTACTACCAGCAGCTTATCAGGGATAAGATCAAAGGAGTTAACCTGCCAACACCGAAAAGCTTTGGCTGCATGTTTGTCGACCTCGTGAATGAACTGAAGACACTGAAGGAGGACCTCGTTGCCTGGAAACTCGGTAACTGTTATTATTATTTATCAGGACTGTAAGCCTCTCTCAGGCTCGCACAGGAGAGGGCACAGAGGAATACATGGATAAGTTTAGAGACCTTTTTTCATGACAAGCAATAAGAAAACAGCAACATGGCCAACAACAATAATAAAAACATGTCAGTATCCTAAGTAAGCAAACACAAGAGCATCTCTCAGCCAAAAGGAAAATAGACGAGAATATTCCAGTTCGCGATGTCATGGTTCTTATCAGCAGGAGCAAACACAACAATAATACACCACTCAGGCAAACACTACAAATCCTCTTCTAGCTGTGGCATGAATGCCTTGTTAAATTGGGCTTCTACAATGTCAGTTGGCCCATTCCACAGTTCTACAAAAAAAATGGGAAAAAAAAGTACACTTATGAGCGTTACTTTGCAGTAGAAATGGTCGAACACATTTATTGTGATTCGTTCTACTGGAGTGGTGGTCAGGTGGTTTTATTAGTTAATTTTATTGATATTTTTGTGGTCATGATAAAGTGGGAAGCAAAACTTGAACAGCAAACATCAGCAATCTTTGGTTGGCATTCCTTTTTCTTTCGGCATGAACCAGCTGAGATGTCTTCAAAACTTAGATTTCGAAAACATTGTTTCATAGTCCACTGCAGATTTGAATAAATGTGGTTAGCATTTGAACGATGATTTGCTACTCTTTCCTGCATTAAGCACTTTGCTACGCTTTGTGGGGTTCAATTATTATACCTTATGCAGGTTTATAGCCAGCTTGGGGTTATATACCTCATGCCTAATCTTGGTCCTGGAATGCCTCGTGTATTGTGCACTGTACAGGAAAAAAAAATAGCATAATGTAATTTTTTTGATACACAAAATTATATAAAACCTCTACAGTATTGTACAGATCACATTTCTCAACTTATTTCTTGATGCAGCCGTGTTATTAGCTGCCACAGATACAAAATATATCCAGCATGTTGAATTACTGCAAGAGGTAACTCCCACAGTGATACAAACTGAAATTTGAAGCGGGTCATTTTGGTGAGTTAGTTGGTTCATTGTTGCAGATTAATAAAACTGCGAAGTAAGTTGGAACAAAGTGAAACACACAACTATCTTTGTGTGTGTCTTGCTTTTTCCCATTTTACCCTGCGCAATTCTAAAACAATGAACTGTGCAAAATTGTGTGTCTGTACCTGTGTCTTACCTTGTCACAGTTTACTTCGTGCAGTTTTACTTATCTGAAAAATTTCAACACGTGCATTGGTATGTAATACAGTTTACTCTCATTAATTTGAACTTCTTATTTGAACTTACGGCTTGGTCCCGAAACATCATGTAATACACAAAAAAAGCTCCCTCTAATTTGATTACTGCTTTCAGTTCAAACAAATTTTCAGTCCTTCTCTAGTCTGGATTATTGAGAGTCGCCTTTATTGGTTTTCTCATGTACTACCAGGACCTGTGCGGCCAGTTCTGTCGTTCAATTACATTCAGAAGTTAACGTCGTTTGCTACTTTGTTTATTTTGCAGCCATTTTTATTTCTTGATAAATTTAACTATCTTTATCAATCCTACAACTAAGGATTGCAGACCTATCTTCAAATTTAGGACCTTTGCCTGACATCCTCGTGGTCTGGATGTTACAGGCCTGACAGATATAGTTCTCTGTGTCCCAGTGACCTAGTAGAACAGTGGGTGCTGACCGGTACGTGAAAGTACATGCAAAAGGCAGTTTGCTGATTTTAGAGAAACTGGATCAGCAAACTGTTGCAGTTTGCATGAAGCTGCTGGCTCACATTAGCAACTTTTGCACAGAACAGCATCTTCAGAGTTGTCTACCTGCATAAAGAGGCCTTGAAATACTTTTGTGCTTAAAAATTGACACATGATTGTCATAGCTGGTAATGCGAAATGTGAGCACAACCCTTCACGACTGGCAAGTGGTGTGCTACGCTGCTAGCCGCCCTCTGTGATCTTCCACATGGCAGCCATCTTTGAGGTGGCGTCTTGCTCGGCTACTTGGACAACCCGTTACATTGACACCGACGACTCCAACACGGAAGCCAGAAATTGGCGCCTAAGAGTTGTGCTCTAAAACAGAACAGCTGTTTTGCCTTGTGTTCATACATATCACGTTTGGAGGGCTGTGGAAGCTGCACTTTATTAAGTGTAGTTTTAGAATAGCATCAGTAGTGACATTGTCAATGGTGGTGACACTTGTCTTCGGTTCTGGTTGCCAGGAGGAGAACTGGAGCGTGGCAAGCCATCTGGTGAGGGCCATGGAGGCGAGCTGTCTCAGTCAGTGAGCTTCACACGTGCCATGGCCCCGGGCGGCGCTCACCGTCCCAGCTTCACCGAGCTCACACCTGACCACCAGAGCATCACCCGGCTTGGCAGACCACCGGGCATGGGATCAGTAGAGTCAGGTGAGGAACGCCCTCTGAATGGCAGCAAACTGCATGTTTAGGTTGATGTTTGTGGAGGTCACAGTTTCGATAGCTCAGGACATGGGCAGCTTCTCTGCTGTGGCTTCCGTTCAGCCTCTTCTGTTCAGAGAACAGCTTCTGTTTAGAGAGTCATTCAGCCGTGTACACGATGATAGCTACGCGCTAACCAAGATGTTCGTGGTAAGCCATTGCGCCACAAGTAGGCACCAAATGCATGAGGTTTAAGAGTTGAGGATTTCATAAGGTTATGTCCTATGTGTAACTACCACTTAAGTGAGTATGCCTTATGGCCTGGTGTCACCAAAGTGAGTAGCACACTTGGATTCATTTCATGAAAAAAACCAGGCAAGTGCTGAATTCAAACGTAGTATTAAAAAAAAAAAAAAGAACTGTCTGTCAAATGTTTCAAATTTGAGCATGGGCAAGCCAGAAGTTTGAGGAGGAGAAGCGTAATATTTTTTTTTTTTTTTTTCAACAATGCCACATCCTGTTTTACTGCAACTAACTGAATGCTGATGCAATATTTACTTGCTGGCAGCACCTCTGTAATAATGGCGTGAATACCTGCTAAACACTTTGCAGTGCATTTGCTGGCAGTAACGTTATGCATATTATTTGTACCGACTGTTGCGTAAATCAGAGAAAATCGAAAAAACATTATCTCGGCATAACCGTGCGTTTGTTCGGGTTAAATTTTCGCACAGAGGTTGCATTTGGTGGTCAGTTTTGTTTTATACTACATTTAGATGGGGTAGTTGCCTGATTCGGCCAGAATTATTTGGAAATCCCCATTATCTGCGGCGACGGAAAACCAAAACCAAAAGGCTTCACAGAACTGGTACCTGTGGCGCCATCTCTCACTTACCGGAGAAACGAGCTCTCTACCGAGGAGGGCGGCATAGGAGGACTTGGACTCGCATAGCCAAGTCACGGCCATGTCCTTCTCTTGATCGCTGTATGGCCGCATTTTCGGTGATGTCTTGCGCTGCTTCGTAGCAGACAGCACCAAGCAAAGGTGATTTGCTCACCAATTTAGCACAGCTGGGTTTCTCCGCTGGGCACAAGATGGCGCTACGGGTACCCCTGCTGCGAAGCCTTTCGGTTTTGGTTCCCCGTCGCCGCAGATGATGGGCATTTCCAAATAATTCTGACCGAATCAGGCAAGTACTCCACCTAAATGTTGTATAAAACAAAACTGACTGCCAAATGCAACCTCTGTGCGAAATTTGAGCCTGAACAAACGTGCGGTTAGGCCGAGAGAATTTTTTAAAATTTTCTCTGATTTACGCAACACGCAATATTGTGTAGTGCTTATGTACGCTGTGTGTCACACTGGTTTAGAGCACTTGTGCAGCATGCACTACACAATAAAAACTGAAATTAGAAAGCTGCCCATAGTTTCTGGGCAAAGTGTTCATGCCCGCATTGCTTCCAGGCCTATGTGTCTTTACGTTCGCGCAAGCGTTGCGCAGGTGGCCACGAGTTGTTGATTTTTATGCAGAGAAGTGCGCCGCTCGAGCGCTCTACAAAAGGGTGACGCAGACTGGATACATCTCAATTTAAATGTCTTTTTCTGTGAACACAATTGGCCCATTGTAGTGACTGACCAGGGACGTTGCCCATGACAAAGTAGGTAGCAATAATAGTCATGTTTATTCACGGTATTCATAACGCTAAGCTGCTAGCCTGCGCATTCAGTACTGCTTATATGGTAGGCTGGCCATTCAGCAGACCTCACAAGCATGACCCATATGTGGCACGCCTTGCCGGATGCAGCAGAGGGTGCTGTCGGAGCGGTTCCACCGGGCGGCCCTGCTCCGAGGCCCCTGCCCATGCGATCTGAGTCGCAGCGAGAGCCCCACCGGGAAAGCCAGCAGCAACGCGACTCACACCGGGGCCTCAGCATACGACTTCACTCGCGCGAGGGCAGCAGCCGCCGGGTCATGCAGCGCTTCCTTAGGAGGACCAGCTACCCTGAGGAAGAGGGACCCGCCCAAGGCAAGCTTGCTTTCCCACTCCGCTGCTTGGCTATGGATATCACTGTTGTCAGGCTGCAGCGTTAAGGCTGGAATGGTTATGGCAGCGTGCTAATTCGTGGTCTCTCTGGGTTAGGGCTTGAACATAATGACACAGCGAGGGCCGGATCACTTCACAAATCATAACAGCACTGTCGTGACAGGAGGTATACTTGTAGGGTTTTAAGAAGCACTGTTACTGTCCAGCTGGGGCGTAAAGTGGGGAAACAAGTGATTTCATGGTATGGAGAATTCGGTTGCTACACTAAGTTACTCTTGCGCAGCTTTGTTTTTCTATAGCTCCCTTTTTAAGAATACGTTCTCCACATTTTATCATGAGCAGTGCAAGAGCGGCAATTGCTGTTTAGTTTTATTCCCTGCGGCAGCGTTAAAATCAGTGTAGGCATTGATTGCAATTTCTTGACAAAAATGCCATTTTGCAACTCACATCTCCCCTAAAATTGTTAGATCAATGACGCAGTGCTCTTCTAGGCAGAAGTAAAGGTGTCCTGTGTGAGTGAAGAGAACTGTAATAGAAATTGCAAGAAGGGCACAGCTGATCCTTGTGACGAATAGATGATTTAAGGCTGTAAAGCATCAGTGTTCTTGTCGTAGCTTGGCATCATGAATCGAAGCAAGCTGGCACGACTTCTATTTAATTAGCAAAATAAGATGCGCACTGATATGTAGTAATTCCAAGTGAATGCAGCATATTCCAATTTGGCAAAGATTAATGTCTAGTATGCAAACTTATGGATGGAAATGGGGGACATAGAACTTGATCCTGTGATCAAGTCAAGTGGTTTTGAACCGTCAGGATCAAGTTAAAAAATATGCTTGATGCAAGTAAGTTAGTCCAAGATACTAGCCGGATTTCATATAATTTAACGCTATGTATAGTTCACTGAACACTCATGGCAGTGGAGGCAATAAGAGGCAGTAAGACGCAGTTATACTTTCGCCTGTTATCTAAACATGAAGCACATCTGCTCTTGGCATTGCTGTAGAAAAAAGTGATGCAGTTGCCAGAGGGTTTTAGGAATGGGCTGAAAAGAGCTCATGCAACGTAATAAGTGAATATGAAAATAAAGCGGAATTCATATTCAGTGCAGTGCCTTTCAGTCTTTATGGGTTAAATGCCTGTATTTTTAGTAGCTATTCTGCAGTGTCTCCGAAGATCACCTCTTAACCCTGCATGTATTGATGATACTGTGTTGCCATCGATAATGCTCTCTGGTTGCCTTTGTCAAAGCTTTGTTAATACTTCTCAGCTCCCTGGAAGCAGAATAACTAATATGGCATTAAGGTGCCCCTGCCTGAATTGGTATCAGTCGCAAAGAATTTGTAGCATTTTGTGACTGATGCACCTCCGTTATCGTCTTGTGCAACGTCAACTAAAAGGCCACTGTTTCTATGGGGGCCACTTATAAAGTGTTGCTGTTGCAGTTTATCGACCAATGGAAGCCCTGGACATGGAGCACTCAGCATCGTCTGAGCCCCGCTTGTTCAGAAAGTCCACTCTCCTCATCAAAAAGAAAGGCAGCAAGAAAAGCACTGGTAGCAGCAGCCTGACATCTGTCGGTGTTGCCGAGAGTGGTGCCGCTACTGATGAGGAGACCCTTCAGGACAGTCTTCCAGAGGGCGTGGATTCTACCGGTACGGATGAGCTGCTTTTGTGGCTGCCTCATGTTTTATTTAGATTTTTTTCTCCTTCATTACCGCGATGATAGCATGGTATCAGACTAGAGCCGGCAGGCTCTAGTATGGAACAACTATTCTCCAGAAGCTGGACAGCTAATAAGTAGGCATGTGTGAATATTAAAATTTTCAAATATGAGTTGCGTACGAATAGGAAGAAAAAGTGGCTTCGAATGTTGAATATCTGTTCATTATGAAAAAAAGATATTCAGAGAAAGGTATATAGGCAAATGTTGTTTTCCTTCCTTTTTTTTTTTTACCAAAATAATCCGCGATCTTTGCAGTTAAAAATTAAACAAAACTAAACTGACTGAACACAATGCAAAAAAAAAAAAAAAACATGGCTTACACAGATATGTATACTGCTTGATTAGAAATCATAACAGCATGCAACTTGAAATGTAGTCATGCAAAATGAATGACAAAATTAGATGTATGAATTGACACATAACTGGCAACTTAAGGGGGGACGAGGGTCTTAAAACTAACTTTTTTATCTATGGCTAGAATCTCATGACATTTTGCTCACAGATGCATTTTTCTGTTCTGATTCCAAATATGTAATCATAATTCAGGTGGTGGTCTTAGATCTTACAGTCTAGAATGTAATTAGGTAATTTCTTACGCAGCCTTAATGAACTTTCTCAATGTATTTTGTTGCTTTTATTTACATGAATTGATATCCAGAGAGTTCCCATACCCGATGACATTCTTTGTTTTTTTTTATTTAGGCATGTCATCCTGATGTACTGTGTCGAGAGTAAAAGGTCGCAGTATTTGACACTCCAACACGTTAAGCTAATTGTAAACTGCTATTTATATGTGGCCTAAACAAAAAAAGCAAGAATGTCATCGGGTATGGGAATTTGCTGGTTATCAATTCATGCAATTAAAAGCAACAAAATGCAATGAGAAAGGTCATTAAAGCTGCGTAAGAAATTACCTAATTACACTCTAGAATTCAAGATAACTTTTGATCTAAGACCACCAGCTCAATTATGATTACATTTTTGGAATCAGAAGAGAAAAACGCATCTGTGTCCAAAATTTCATAAAATTTGAGCCACAAATAAAAAGGACAGCTTTAAGACCCTCGTCCCCCCTTTAATAAAAAAACATGATCGGTGGTAAAGCCACATTAATTTGGACTTCAGTGGATGGGAAGAAATGCCCAAATTATCCAAAAGTCGAGTTATCAAATGCCTCCCTCCCGCAGACCTTGAAAAACAAAAGAAACTGACGAAAATGTGAAAATGTAGTGAAGCTTTGTGAGGAGGCTACACCTCACAAACAGCGAACAGCCCATGACGAGAGCGCAGTTTTTAAGCATGAAATGCTTTTAGCTCCCGTTGTCGGCATTGTGGTGACGTCACGCCGAGACCGAGAGCCATCATCCGGGCACTGAAATCCACTCAATTCCACTCATCCGGGCTCTGAAACGAGAACATCCGGCACCGTACGAGACTTAACGAGAATCAACGAGACTCTCTAAGCCCTCCTACGGGACCGGCATACAAGCGCCGGTTGCTCTCCAAACGAGTCACAAAAAATAACTGCTGCCAGTGTCTTCTCAATGTTTATCAAGATATCAGTCGAGCTGTGCATTTGATAATGCACGGAATTATAATTTCCGATTTCTAATAACGCGTGGAAAAAGCACATACATGCCACAATACACTTCGTTGTCATACGTGATCTGTTAGGGGCTTTGAGAGAAGGCCGCTTAGAGAAAGAGGGCGAGAAGGGCTTTCGGAGGAAAACTTTCGCTCCCTCCCCAAGGATGGTGCTGCGGTCTCACACTCACGCATGTAAAAGACCGGCCGCTTGGCCTTCAAGCCCTTTCCCCCTCTGGCAGGCAGATGTATACACGCTCGCGGAGTATTCGAACGCGCTGCATATACATTCTTGTCAGGCCTGCGTCTCGTCGTGTCCGCGTACGCTTCTGCATCGTCCTGGATTTCAATGCCGCCACCGTCACAGCTGCTTAAGCCGAGCGATGGAGCCTGTGTTAGGCCCGTAAACATTTCATGCTTACTCTACTCTCGGTTATGGGAGAGGCGCAATTTTTTTAACATGCTGGAAGGACATTATAGAAGTGAGGAGAATGCACACCGGCGATGGAACAGCGAGACTGCATCTAAAAATATAAATAAGTGGCCAACGGCGCTACAGTTGGCAATCAAAAGTGGGCGGCTGGTGAATGCGGAGCCGGAAACTACTGTCGCAGTGGGCAAAGCCCAGAAAGCGAAACTATGCAGCCAGGCTATTTTTTGGCTTATTGCAGGAGCCCACCTTTGCTATCATGCCTGCCGTTATGTGCACGTCAGGTGTGCACGGGCTGCAATGCACCATGCTGTAGTTGAGGTACATGATCGGTCGCTCTGCCGGTGAACCACTCACTGGCACTCACTGCTACCGCCGTTAAGTTGCGGATAGACCGCTTTGGTAGAGCCAGGAAGGACCCTGCTTCTGCAGAACATGATCCGTTAACGCCTCACCAGTGGCTGATCCGTGTAACCGGAACCACGAAGTGAATGGGCAGCACTCCCATGCTGGTGTGCCCCATTCTGCTTCTCACTCGTCCGTTATCTAGCCGCTGGCGAGATCTCGTGCATGCTCAGCGTGCTGTCGGCAAAAAAATTGCTGGCCATGCGCTGTGGCGTTGTGCCCGGGAGCACTCGCTTGCATCCCAATGATGCAGGATGATGAGCACTTGTCCCGTGCAGCGTTAAGTGCTGAGCAAAAGGGCCGTGTACCTCACAAAGGTCCAAGCCTGGCAGCTTCCTAATGTGACTGGTCCATGCGATAAATGACGAAGAAGAAAGTGAAGAGGATGCCTCTGTACTCTTTTTTCCTGACACTCTAAACCTGATGTTGCGTAGATGTTGTGGTTTTCCCATGGTCGGATTTACGAAAGTCTGTGGTTATCGGTCACTTCCAAATATTTTGAAATTCTTGAATATCCATTTCTCGAATTGAATATGAAATAAACAGAAAACATATTCTGTTCACAATATTCAAAATTTTCAATATTCGCACACCTCTACTTATAAGGGATCTCTGCCTGAGTCAGGATAAGAGTTAATGAAGAATACCTGAGTAATTTGCGATTCACTGATGACATTGCCTTGCTAAGCCACTCAGGACAAGAACTGCAAAGCATGATCAATCAGTTAGACAGGCAGAGCAGAACGGTGGGGCTAAGAATTAACATGCAGAAAACCAAAGTAATGTTCAACAGCCTAGCAAGGGAACAGCAGTTCGCAATTGGTAGCGAGGTGCTGGAAGTAGTAAGAGAGTATGTCTACTTAGGGCAGGTAGTGACCGCAGATCCAGATCATGAGAGGGAAATAACTAGAGGAATAAAAATGGGGTGGAGCGCATATGGCAGGTTCTCTCAGATCATGAGTGGTAGCTTACCAATATCCCTGAAGAGAAAAGTATACAACAGCTGTATCCTGCCAGTACTCACCTGTGGGGCAGAAACGTGGAGGCTAACAAAGAGGGTTCAGCTTAAGTTAAGAACAACGCAGTGAGCTATGGAAAGGAAAATGATAGGTGTAACGTTAAGAGATCGGAAGAGGGCGGAGTGGGTGAGGGAACAAACGCGGGTTAATGACATCTTAGTTGAAATCAAGAGGAAGAAATGGGCTTGGGCAGGGCATGTAATCCGAAGGCAAGATAATCGCTGGTCCTTAAGGGTAACGGTGTGGATTCCAAGAGAAAGCAAACGTAGCAGGGGACGGCAGAAAGTTAGGTGGGCGGATGAGATTAAGAAGTTTGCGGGGATACAGTGGCGGCAACTGACAAAGGACAGGCTTAATTGGAGAGACATGGGAGAGGCCTTTGCCCTGCAGTGGGTGTAGTCAGGCTGATGATGATGATGATGATGAATTTGAAGTTTGCTGGACCAGGAAAAGTGGATGAATTGAGAAGGTTTTTGGTTTATCTTTTTTTAAAAAGAAAGGAAAATGAAAAAAAAAATGCAAAGATTCATTTCAAAGCTAGATTGATTTTAATTTGTGTGGAATAAAATGGCCTGAAGTACATTGCTGCGGGAGTTCTTCTTGTACTAGTTAGCAGCACCCAGAGTAATTTTTTCAATTGGGTTGATGCATGTGTTTTGATAGTGTACGTATTGCACTGAACAGAGCCATGGTCATCGTGTAATGATTTGATAAGTTCTGCTTTGGTAAAATCTCAGGCAGGACTTCATTGTTCACTATAAGTCTTCGTTGTCATATTCCCGCGGTTATGCCAGTTTTGTTCTCCTATATATCATGTTCACACATCTGCAGTGCAGGATTCATTATCACTTGGTGGGAAATTTTTCCTTAGAGCATGTTGTTTCTGTTTCGATGCGCATGGTGCATTGAGTGGTCCAGTGAAAGAGATGCGCTTATTAATGTTAAATACATTCGCTACACTGAAGAGTACAGTGAAAGATATGCAACTCACATAGTGCTTATTCTGAAAGTACATTTACCTTTTAGCATCCCTGATTAAGCTCGTTCATAAATAGCCATGCCTCATTAATATGACCCCCGTTAATATGGACGGCATGAATTACAGACGGTTTTTCTGGGAACCAAACTTTTTTTCACTGTTAATATGGAAACTCTCTGTCCAGAGAATGGATTAGGGGAAATTGCTGAGAGCCCATTGGGACCCAGCTATTGCTGTCACACTAATATGGACGGTGATGAGAACAAAATTACTGTGCCCCACCCAGCTGTTTCATTTTGTGCATTTTGAGCGAAGGACACCACAGGGAATATAGTGAGAAAGTTCAAGTGACAGCGTGATGGTTCTCTCCTCCTGTGGTCTCATGCCTTACAGTGCCAAGTTGCCAGCTCGATGTGCCTTACCATTTTCCGTGTTGCACAAACGGCTGTGAAGAAAACTCTCTGCAGCTTGTGTCCTGTAGACAGCCGCATTCAGCAGCCATCAACTGACTGAATGCCGATATGTAGTGGCGATTCATAGGATGTGAACAATTGTAGCAGGAGTTAGGCCATTTAGCCATGAGATGCCATCATGCATATTGTGGACTACTAGGCGTGTCAAGCTGCGCCACATTATTTCAAGAATAATGGCCACCAGGATAATGGGCTTGTAGCTCCCAAAATTATGTACAGTTTTAATTTCACTGGTTATCACTATGCACAAAAGCAGACTTTATACATATGTTGAGATTTCTCATTACAACACTGGCATGCAGGACAGTGTGTAATGACAGTGGAAAGAAACTGGGCCACTGTACAACTGACAGGCACAGCCATTAGTCATAAAATCTGTAAGCTGTGCCTCAGAACCAGCTCCTGTTTATAAGTGCCATCAACCAATCCAGCTCGTTCATAAGTTATAGCGATAGTTCTCAGAAAATGCTGTAAGCATCACAATATTTGAAAAATTTGATTTTGTGAGCATATCCCATCCTGAAACAGAAACATGATAAAACAGCCCATCTGCACTGCACAAAGCAGAAAGCTGGTGAATGTAAAGCATATGATAGCATTGTCACAGCACTCCTATATTGTTGCTTTGCAGGAGAGGGCCCACCAACCCCTACAGCATCTAGACCTCAGTCTCCCGAGACAGGGGAGCCACAGAGGCCAAGGCACCGGCTTCAGCGCCAGAAGGCACAGAGCCGCAAGACATTCAGATTTGGCAAATCGAGGCGGGGAGCTGGCTGGGCGGCAACTGAGGTGGGGATTGCCACTGCTGCTGATGATGCACCGCCGCCTACGCTGGCCGAAGAGGAGCCAGAAGGCCGACCCCGCCCCACTCGGGCATCCTCCATCCATGGCCTGCCTGCCAGTGCCGTGAGCACTCTCAGTGCCCTGGCTAGCGACCACAAAGCAGAGGATCGCTCAGCCAAAGACTGAGCACACAGAGAAGGGCTGTAGGGCGCTATGCCTAGCAATCAGTCTTGTCTTTGAGCTTTTTACTTTTGGACTGCAGCCAAAGGTAAAAGTGCTTGTATAACTAGGTGGCTGTCCGCAGACACTGCTTGACAAGTGTACAGTGATACCAGGTGAGACACCTGATAGTCATAGAAGCTGGCAGAGAGCAGAATGGTTGAGTTTTGTGATGGTGCACGATACACTTGATATGGGCGTTTAACATCCTGTCCTTAGGCTAACATAAGTAAAAAAATGCACTCATTGGTAATGGCCTTTTTCGAATGTGAGGAAAGGACAAAAAACGAAAGGAACTGGCCCTTAGCTGCGAAATCTTACCTTTAGTTTGTTCTTTGTGTTGACAGATGCATATGAATAACACATTAGTTCATTTTGCTTCTTTAGTTGCTTCCGGTGGAAGCCACTTTTTTGAGGTGCTAGTTTCTTGTGTACCAACCAGGCTTGCATTAATATTTGTCTGAGGCGTTGAAGCCTGACTCGCTAGTCAAGTTTTTGTTGTGTGCACTTTGTCACTTCATTTTATCTTTGTGTCCTTATGAAGCTAGTCATTTTTGAAAACGGAAGTGAGAACATGCTTTTTGGTACAGTGCAGTGGTTAAAGTGTTCTTATGACTCAAGCTAAATGAAGGCTTCCCTGTACTGTACTTTGTTGTGGATCAAATGACTCTTGGCAGTGTAAGCTCTGTGTTGTCACCCAAAGTTCAAGTGTTGCAGTGAGATTTAAAAGCAGGAGCTACTGAGCCTCATTATGCGGGCTGTAAGGGACAGAGGATCAAGCTGATAAAAAATCACAAGCTACAGTGCCTATGCAAGCTTTCGTGTCTCACACGACTAGCTTTGCAGTGATTCCTGAAGTTTGTTTTATGTTGTCCTTCACAGTTACAAAAGACGATGATGCAAGGCATTAAATCATTGGAAATGACCTTTGGACCATAAGTATGCTGCTTGCTTGATGGGTCCTTACCATTTTCTTCAACAATATGACATTCACCCATGAAACAGCATCACATGGCTTCCAGTTGGAATCAGTTCACAATCCTTAGCCCACTGACATTCAAACAAATGAACTGTGCGAAAAGAACAGGGACTGAAAATGAAACATACGCATAGATATGTCTGCATTGCATATAGTATGTTCACCGTGTTTGCTCTTTCCTTTTTCCTTGCTCCTTTCGTGCAGTTTATTTGTCTGTCAGTATGCACCAGACTGCTTCATCATGCGTGTTCTTGGACTGATGTCCAATTTTTTTCTTCAAATGTGCGAGCAGAACAGTGATAAATGGCAATAGTTTTCTTGTACTATTGTCATGCAGCTTGTGTTCTGTGTTGTTTATATTTAAGTTAGCAGAAAAAGGTGCCAAACATGAAGTTTTGGAGACAGTGTAAAGTATTAATTAAGGCATCCTGTTAATTTTGAGGAGTCAGCAGTGCTGTAGAGAGAAAGAGGTCAGACCCCTGAGATGGTGCCTCTTGAAGCATTGCATCTTTGCACCATTGCTTTACAGTTCTGCAGAAATTATCTGCTCTGTTTTGAATTAATCGAAAGACAAGTGACGCTAACATGATGTTATAAGGCAGATCACCGATTTTTAAAGTTCGTCTAAACCTGGGTGGTAAAGTAAACATTTCTTTTATGAGTGATTGCAAGTTGTCAGCTACTTAAAAGGACAGAATTCTGCTAAAAGTGACTCATAAGCAGGTTTTCCTGCTGGTTATAAACCTTCCTGCTTTACTGCCTTGCATGTTTTTGTTTTCACAGACTGTGAGTCCCAACATTAACTGCGAATACCTGGTCGCAGTGAGCTGACATTGTGTCGATGTGCTCAAATATATGGATAAGAGAGCATGCATTGAGCAAGCTCATTGCCATTGCTGTTGGTGCTGCCATATGGGAGAAAGTTTGGGCTTGATGTTACAGGACAAACATGTTGGTCCATCAACAGGGCTTCGAGTACTTTGCGCAGCGTAATGTAGTGTTGTTTAGCGTTATTTGAAAATTCATGTTCTTGTTGAGAACAAAGGAACAGAATTCGTGCTCTTCTTAGCTGTCCTTGCTGGAGTTGATCAGTGTGGACTCCTGGATTCGGTGATTGCTTTGTAGCCATTATCGTGTGCCACTAAAATGAGCCAGATACCTGTTTTAGGGTTTTTGAGAAGGTAGCAAGGCAGGGTGCACGGCCAACTGATCAGGCGTTGGAAGCTGTTACTTTTTGATTTCTTTTTTCATATTTGCATTTGACGGACTGTTGGGAAGCACTTAACTGCAATTGTGGTTTCCTTGGTAAAAGCAAATATTTAATATTTATTTAATTTTTCGCATGAACTAGACCATCTGTTAGACACCAATGTAGCTATTTATCACAAAAATTGGTCATATATCCTATCTGCAGTGTCATTTGTGCAAGCAGAACTGTCACTTTTGGCTGCTTAGACAGCACTGTAGAACAGATGTGTTGTGGGCTGGGTGGTGTGTGTGGCTTTGGTATCTGCGGCATGTCTTCGGTGTTCACAGTGCTGCACACAAGCCTTACTTTGAATGGTTTCAAAATCACAAACTGCCCCAAGAAAGGTCGCCGCATCTTGCCCGCGTTGCGATGCAATGCACTGACAGATTGTTTTGTCACAAAGTAGTGACATTTCCCGTCTGTTCCCCGGGTGAATTGGAAGGGTCATTTTGCTCCAATGAGGTGTTTTTGCCTCAAGAATGCTGTTGCAAACCGCATCTTCAACTGCTTTTTGGAGGTCAAGGTTCCTTTAATCTTTTTTTTTTTTTTTACTAGAAACAGCGCAAGTTACAGCCTGTCATATGCACAGAGTAGTCATAGCTGATGTTTTCATTTAGTGTCCCTCATGGCAGGGAGAAAGTAGCGTTCAAGACTGAGGCACAGAAAGCAGTACTAAGTGCAGTGTAGTGACAGAGACCAAAGTTCTCACGATGCCAAATTTAGCCCAGTGTCCGCACAGGCTAATAGGGCCTTGCCTCAGCACTCTTTCTGCTGCTACCCGACGACATTGAGGCAGAAGTTACAGGCGAGGAAGCTGCATGTTGTCGCTGTACCGTTTACTTGTATCCCATTGCTTTTTTATTGTTTGAGCCAGGAGTCATGACAGTAACGTCCTTGCCCCTTGTTTTCAACCGATGTACTCCAGCTGGGACTGGGTTGCGCCTGTTTTATCTTTATGATGCTTTGTAGGTTGCTGGAAATAGTATGAATTGCTGGGAAAGTCAGTCTGAAATTTTTTCAAAGTATACTTTACAGGGTTTTTTAAGCCAAAGAAAGACCTCCTTTGTGATACCTAGTGTGCAAGCAAATCACTGAGATGCCGGTTTTCTGTTGCAGTACCAGTGAATTGCTCTGTTGAACAGTGTTACGTCACTAATCCCAGAGACTTGTTATTGCATATCGCATTGTTTTACCGCCTTTGTATGCTGTCTGAGTTGATGTCGTCTTGGTGGATACCCGTTTGTTGTTGCTGATGAGATGCTTACTGCAGAGCTCTGCAGGCTCCATCCAGAACATTTAATGGAAGCCCAACCGTGACATCGTTCAAAGCTCATGACTGAGCTTTTAGTTAAGGTGCGCATATACCGTCATTTTTTCTTGAAAGTTGATGTCGGGTTTCATGCATTTCAAACACCTGTGCCACAAGTTTTCGTGCCAACACAAAATATGTTGCCATATATTGCGTCCAAGTGATATGCACAACTAGGTATAGCCGCTGAAGTACCAATTGGGTGAGCTACAGCTATTGGTTCTTGCTTTACAAGCAGCAGTGCAAGAAATAAGCATTCCAGAAATGCTGGTATGTGAACTTTTTGCCAGCACGTGTAATGTAATATATGTTCCACCCTGCTTTCTTTAGGGAAATCTTAATTTTGGTGCCAAAGTGGCCCTTGTGTCCTATTGCAAGTTTCTAATGTTCCTGCATATGCAAAAATTTTAAATTTGGGCACTAATTGCTAGCTGTTATGATGTTTAAAACTGTTCTGGCGCTGGACATGCTTAAGGTGTACTTAATCTCAAGTTACTGTTGCAAGGCAACTTGGAGGCGAATCGTACAAGCCTCCCTGCAAATGCCGCTAAATAAGAAAAATGGAATATATACATGTCTGTTATGAGATGTTTGCAGAAAAAAACCTGACAGGAGCAATACACACAAGGCCTTGCTTCAGTCCATAAAAAATTTAAGCAGGCTGTGGTAGCCTGAATAGTCTTCGCTCATGTATTGTCAGTTTGTAGTATGACATTGCTGGGAACAGCGAAATGCTGTGTTAGCTTTTTCATCTGCGTTGCTTCACTTCAGTTGAGCAGTGTACCTAATGTGCTAGCCAAAATATATGTTGGAGGATGAACAACAATGTTGCAGTGTCTCTGTATATCATATCGTATTTCGTAAACAAGGCTTGTAGTAGGAACACCTGTTGCAGCGAATAAGCACATTTCCTTAGATAGAGAAGGAGTTAAGTACTACTCCAGTTGAAGTGGAGCAGAGGAGGAGGAGCTAGAATGGCGTAGTGGAGGAGTTGGAGTCGAGTAGTAGGAGAGTACTCCTGTGCAGAGTACCGATGTGCGATAAGTGTAGAGAGAAGAAAGATTGGCGGTTTCATGAGAGGCCTCCACAGTTACAGCAGTGCACCAGTCTGCTGTCTCGAGCTAAGGTGCCAACACACACAAGAAGCATTTGTTGCTGTTATTTGTCTGTGTCATTTTAACTGTACTGTGTCAATGTTGTGTGCCTATGCAGTGTCTTCCTTGTGTTGTGACAGCAAAACAAGAGCAGCATAGCGCTAGGCAAGATAAGAGCCATAGTGTTGCGCCTAGGCTTCCTAGTTGTGGTAGTTGCAATCAGTACCTGTTTGTTGTTGCTGCTGTGCCAATGATGTTCTAGTGAGACTCTATGCTAAATAGCACTTGTTAATCGATGTGCAACAGTGTCACGTTAACCGGTAGCGTGTTGCTTGACTGCTACTAGTCAGATTGCATGTGGTACATTTGTAGTCCAGTTGGCGAGCTGCTTGCCCGAAGCTTGTTTTGGGGGAGAGTGCAGGCTTTCTTTTCATAGTCAGATGCTTCGTGTATCGATTGATGGCTGGCTTTTTTCCAAACAGGCATTTCTGATGCCTCGAAGGATGTATTGTTGACATGCCAATGTTAGTCTAACTGTCCATTCATTATGCAGGAGCCAATTTTACAAGCATGCCAGAATATAAAATAGTATATTTAAGTTTATCAATGTTGTGTACAATAAGCTAGTGACGTGTTTTCTAGGCATTTGTTTTTCTATTGCAGTTGGTCTTCAGCCTTGTACAAGCATTCCTATTTTGAATGCATTCGTACAATAAAGCTTGTGCAAAATGATGTGTCTGTTAATTTACAGCAGTTTTATTCATGGCAAAATGAGACTAGCCCCTTTAAAGATGGCATCATTTTAGTATCACACTTAGCATCAAACTAGGCATGTCTGTTCCAAGAACCTTCAGTGCACATGGACGTTGTGAATGATAACATTGCAATATTAACAGACTGCACTCAAAGAAATTGTGATTTACATCAAACAGTCAGAACATCCACCTGAAAATAAATGCAAAAATATAGCACTATTGTTTCACGTTACTGAACTTGTGTTCAGTGGAACATTCAATAGTATATCAAACGGCATGCCGTGTCCCTGCAAGTGGTACTTCTAATGAAGCTCCCACAGTCACTTTTTGTGCGTGGAGCTGGGACGGATGTGCGTCACATGGTGAACACAGGGTGTGTTTGAGGGCAGCCTTCAGTCTTGTTCTCATTTTTCACGTGACACTGGTGTTGTGTGGAAGAGCTGACTTTCATTACTCAGCTTATTATGCGGTGAAGCCTACTAGGTGACCAGTGTTGTGCAGAAGAGCTGGGTTTCGTTACACAGCTTATTATGCAGTGAAGCCTACTAGGTGACCAGTATTGTGCAGAAAAGCTGGGTTTTGTTACACAGCTTATCATGCGGTGAAGCCCGCTAGGTGACCAGTGTTATGCAGAAGAGCTGGGTTTCGTTACACTACTCATTATGTGGTGAAGCCTGCTAGGTGACTGGAGGTCCTCTCCTGCTGTGCTTAGCTTGCTTCACTGCCAAAGACATGGAAACCAACTGCTCCTTTGCTTTAATGAGATATTATTCTATTGTAGTGTACTGGTAGGTAGTAGTGGTTGTCTAAGAGACACCTTGCACGCACCACTGGTAACAGGATTAGATCTCTTAGGATAGGCGGTGGCTAGTTGCAAAGCACCATTTGCTGTGGCTTTGCTACAAAGTAAGCTGAACCTAGTGAGGCTTAGAGTGGCATGTTGCTGCAAGAAGCATGCCACTAGCAGAAGTCCACTGTATTCTTGCTTCTATGTAACAAATAAGCTTATCTATTCTCTTTTGTATACTGAATCATTGATTTATCAAACTATTTCACAATCCTGTTAAAGTTCTATACATCTGGGATCGACAGTACTTTGTACGACGTTGGTCTTTTGATCCTTTCTTTCTGGTGCTGCCCATACAATATGTTCTTAAAATATTTATTTCAGAACTTCTGAAGAATGTGCCTGTGGGGATGAGAAGCTGTATACAGCAGTGTGTTACTTATTTTCTGCAGGTCCCATTTCCACCCATCACACCTAGGCCGGTGTTTATTTATTTCCGCGAAAAATCGGCAGGTGCTTTTTGGCGTATTATTTCGTTTTGCGAAATCTGTGTTTTTCGGTTAGTTGTACGGCACAAACTCTAAAAGGAGCGATTATCGACGAAAAAGAAAAAAGCTGCTCTCGAAAGGAGCAATAGACTCTAAGAGCTGAATTTTTTTGTTTACCTTATTCATATGCAGCCTGTGCACAGTTGGTTTTAGTAGGAGAATTGCTGACCTTGTTGACTTGATTGTGTTAGCATGCCTTTATTGATGGCACCCAACTTCGAAAATGCTAGTTCGACATTAGCACTGGAGACGTTAAAAGGCGCTTGCAAAAAACCGGAGTAGTTGCACACATATAGTTCCCAAAACAACGGATCGACAACCACAGCACTGTGCCTATAAGGTGGGAAGTTTCGACCTCCAGACAAAGCTTCAAGCTGCTGTCCCGCACTATGAGTCTGAAGTCTGTTCGTAGAATGCAAAATACTCTGGCAGCTCCTTTTCCACAATAATTCACAATTAGGAGGTCAATGTAGGGGTCACCAGTGAATTGCCAGTCAGAATAGTAGTTCCACTAGATGTTGTTAAGCAACTTGTCAGTACACCTTGAAGAATGATGTACAAAACTTGCTGGCTACAATCCTAGGTCCTTATCTACAATATTCATTTGGTTGTCCACGCCTTAGTGGTCTTCTGCAGGAGCCAGATTCCACTTCCTTAGCAGGGCAACACACTTCATACCAAGGAGAAGACACATCTTGCACAGAAGGTTCCAGCTCCGACTGAAGAGTCATAACCTTGAGTAACGAGCCAGACGTCTCATACAGAAAGACCATTTCTATAAGTTTTTCTGAATACTCTAGTTTAGACAAGTGATTTAAGCTTCTGGCTTTTCTCTTCAACAGTGTCAGAGGCTACTGAGAAATGGCAAAGTTTGCTACTAATGCTTCACAACATCGGCAACAAGCTGATGGAAAATTGTCATTAGGGCGCTCATTGCGGAGTCAATTTTTTTTTGGAGCTCAAGACCTAATAAAAACGATATATAAAATTGAACTCAATGCTTTAGTTTCCAGTAGCTTTTCATGAGAGCCGTGATCCAGTACTCTCTGTGGAGATTACTGCTGTTGCCCATGAGCTCCGCCGAATCCGAGGTTTCATCGCTGTAGATTTAAAAGAAACGGGGCCATGCATTGACCTGCAAAATTAGTGCTAATGACAAACTTTCCTCGCATCGAATGTGCTGCCTGCGCTTAGGTGCTTGGCTGTGTCCACTGCACTCTTCAGAAGAGGAAATGAATCACTGTTGAAATATTCTTGTCGACAAGCGTTGAAACATTGGTGGTATTGTTCTGAGTGTCTCCTTAGCGTTTCTGTCTTTGAAAGGGGAAGGAGGATGATTGTTCATTGGTGAAAAATGGCCGTCAGCCAACCTCAACATAGACATAAACCGGCGACTTTCGATTTTAACGGATTCCAGAATTTTTTTTACTGGTGGATGTTTATCAGTGTTTTTCGGTTAAAACCAGAAAGTACTTCACCTGATCATGGCTTTGGTGTTCGTTGGCTGCTCATGTGATGTGAAACTGGGATGCATTCTTACAGCACTTGCTCTTCCTAGTGGTGGCAGCACTGTGTATTGCATCCCCACGTAGAGGACATTTAATTACACAAATACACAACATTGCTTGGATTACTTGTCAGGAGCTGCTGCACTTTCAAGAAGGCCCTTTCCATGATGGACGTATCACTCATGCCAAGCTCTCCTAGTGTATATGTTCCAGTGTAAACAAGTCCTTTACATTACACAACACAGTGTGGCGGAATGCATTACCCACTTTTATTTTGACACTTCTTACATCATGAAAAATAACATTCGGCTAGAGCAAATCTGGGCAGGAGAAGGACTGATGTCATTTACCTGCATGGAAAAGAAGTGTTACACAGTATAAAAAGTGCAGCTCAGCAGATCTGCTCAGACGAAGTCCTAATGTATAGGCTCACCTTTTGGCTAAGGCAATTCCAAGGCCGACAAGCCCGCTAACAGCAAGAGCAGCACCACCAACAATGGCCATGCCTTTTATGCCCTCTGGAATGAGTAATTTCATACTGAGCTCCCACATCGTCGAAGGCAAATTTTGCTACTCTTATGCAGCAAATACCTTCACATCAAATATAGAACAGTTTCTCCACCCAAGCACTATACTCTTGTCCCATCATAACTTGGCAAATAACTGCAAAGCCTCTAGCTGAAGCAAGCCAATGGGGATTGCAGCAGCTAGACACCTGACCACTTCCAGAGAATCAGCTTGCTCGCTGCACTGGATTGGACATGCTGCATGCTTCTTTCAGCTAGATGTACAGGATGGTCCAGTCTAAGTGTGAACACGGCTCCGCGTGGCCGCGCTCCGCGGAGCGCCAGCGGATCCGGCGCGTTCGCGCATCGAAGCAAAGCCGCGCAGGCGCACAGGGGCCCAGGGGAGGAGCTTCGTGTCGTCTGCTACCAGCAATGCAAGCGAGGTGCGCGCCAGCGCTGTAGCAGACGACACGAAGCTCCTCCCCCGGGCCCCTGTGCGCCTGCGCGGCTTTGCTTCGATGCGCGAACGCGCCGGATACACTGGCGCTCCGCGGAGCGCGGCCACGCGGAGCCGTGTTCGCACTTAGAGTGGACCACCCTGTACACAAATATTAGACATCTCTGTAACAGAGGGAGGCTACTTTTAATACACAACAGTGCACATTGAAACATTGCTTATAATAAATGTTTGCAGGTGCTTAGTGCAGTGCAAAAATAATGAGATTCCATAGTGAAGGAAGTACATGAGCCCCCTAGGAACTTAGCAAGGCTTTAGGCTGAGCCGGAGTATACTAAAAATGATAAAATGCAATACAGATGGCATGACTTGAAAGGCTAATAAGGGGCAGTGATACGTGCACAAAATGAGCAATTATACAGTTGTGCTGCCCGGTCCCTGGCCTCGAAATGAGTTTTGTGGGCCAAATTATGAGTAGAAATAAATGTAACAAGTCTGTGCTAATTTCGGATGTTGAGCCTTGGGGTCAGACCTTTGAATGAAGCTTTTGCAGTGCTCTAACGTGTTGCTATGCAACAGAGGGTTGAGAAATTTGTCTGAGAACTATGTTTTTGTGTACTCATTTGGCAGGCCAACATGGTAGTCTCGGAGAAATAGTAATATTACAGGAGGCCATATTGGACAACGTAGGCAGGCTCCATAATAAGATTAAATATGATGCTGCACAATATCACATAGAAAATACCAGAATTTTGGTAACAACAAACAGTAGGTACCTTTCTTTTCTGCATGCATCCATATTTTGTCAGGGCTCTAATCACCCAGCATTAAAAATAAAAGAGAAAAGCAGTTGAGATCCAGGAGAACATACCTTTCTTCATTCTGCTCTTAATAGTTGCCTCAAGGTCCTGTGCTTGTCTGTTGGCTGGCTCAACATGAAGGAATGCCTTGATAAATTTCAATGCTTTTGAGTACTCCTGGGAACAAAAGTAGTTCAAAACAAATGCAATACCAGTTAGATAACGAGATTGCACATGTTATCTACGCTCAGAACCTTTATGAACACAAACAAAAGCCTTAAAGCCTTCCCATCACAGTGGCTCGCTGTCGTTACCTGCCAGTCATCAGAAGATAACATCATTAAAGCTGCGTGCACGATACGTGGCCGCTTACACAGGGATGCATTGCAAATGTTAGTGTGAAGCCACTGACCTGCTGCCAGACTATTTGAGAGGAACATACTGTTAACATCATTCACTAGACCACTAGTCAAGGCAGTACTCCAGAGGTTGAAAACAAATGGTACAATGCCAATCAAATGGCTCACTGACTGTTTTGAGCAAGGTTGTGCAAACTGCTAGCAGCTTGTGCAATGTCTCATTAATAAAGCATCTGAACATAACTAAGTGGTATATTTGAAACTACAAACCTTAAGTTTGGTGCTGCCAACAGCCAGGTAGAAAAGATAATCTCGCTTGGCCTCTGTGTTTCCATGGTGAAACAAATCTGTTGAATACACATGAAGGCAAATTAAGATGAAGCATCATTGGGTGCTGTCGGCACATCATAACAGAATCCAGTGAACCCTAGCTAATTGTAACTGCTGCAATACCGCTACTACTATCACTACGTAAAACCTATAAAAATATCTCCCATTATGTATTACATAAACATACTCTTGACTCTTTATGACTCTTCCCACCACCACTTATTTCTCCTTGTCACATTCATATTCACAAGTTGAGCATGCTGCTTGTTGTACAACAATTTGAACTTATTATTCAGATGAGTAACAACTGAAATAACCTGCTCTCATCGTGCACAAATATAAGAAAACCAATTCACAAAAAGAAAACTTATCACAGATCTCTTTACATCATCTTGCTTTCCATTTTTGGAATTTTATGCCTTTTCTTTGCTGTTTCACTCACTTCCCTTCGTTTCTCATTACATATTGCCTCTATGCTCTGCAATACCTCCTATAAAAAGTCTTCAGGCCATCAGGCTTGCTCTTTAGCCAAGTAGTGGAGCACTCAAGGCATTCATCAGGCTGTAAACTTCTGTAAGGCAAAAATGACCCTTGTCGTCCTCTTAAGCACACACGTGAAGGAAAAAAGAGGGGTTTGTTATGACATACATGACTGAAGCCAACGATCACCGAAACCAAGGTGCATAGGGAGGGTTTTGTTTTAATTTGTGGTGACAATTAATTGGAGATTAATACTATAATTATTTTATTGATTAAAGATAACCGATAAGAAAGCAGAAGAAAAAACAACCACATGTTGCTGGTGGGATCCGAATCCATGTCCACCAAATTTCGCATCCGTTGCTCTACCAACTGAGGTACGGCGACGGCAGTCCAATCTTCTGCTGTGGCGGTATTTATGCGTAGTGTAACCTCCCTTTGAGAGTGTTCACCAGCACCGCCCTCGTTCATAGAGGTGGACGTAGTGCGTCCTAGTGCGTTCAAAATGCAAACACTGTGAAAAATGGCCAGTGGCCGCAAGAGCTTCAGACCTGTGATTAGAGGAGCGTAGACCCAAGTTTTGGGTGCGTGTGTTTTTTGTAATGATGCGTAAGGCATTACTATACATGGATTACCACGTGGTATTCTCCTATGACTGCTAAATAATTTACAATAATTTTTTTCTTGAGCTGTTTCAATTTGAACAGTTGAACAATGAATGTGACGTCACAATGTGGTGATAGGTCACGTGACACATGAGAAAGCTGCGATATAATCGCTGCTACGTAGTTTAAATTCACTGCCATGCTAAAGCCAGCATGTCTCCAAAGCCAAAATGACGAGTGTAGAAGCAGTCATTATATTGCAGTTTTTTCATATGTCACATGAACTATAAGCACACTGACGTCCCAGTCATCGTCGGTTGTTGGAACCGAAACAGCATGACAAAAAATTCAATTATAAGTTACTTGGAGGACACAAGCGAATACCACGCGGTGATTTATGCGTGGTAGTGCCTTCCACATCATTGTTGAGAAGAAAACACGACACCAAAATTAGGTGTCTGTACTCCTTTCAGGGCACTGCGAGTGCTCCACTATGAGACTCAAAAGCAGCCCATATGGCCCAAAGACTATTGAAATAGACTATATGCATATCCTGGGGGTAAAAACTGACTAAAAGCCCCATATATATTCGACTGTTCTCTCCTCCACCCTATCATCTAACACGATAGTTCTCTTCTATTAAACTGTCAGCTGCCACTATGAAGGCATTCCACTTGGTACAGTGTGCGACCCGAAGCAGAACCTCTGAAAAGCTATATATATATTTTGAACCCCTGCTCACAGCAGAGCCAGTTGTGTACTCCCTTTTACTTCAACTCCTGTTATATAGCTACCTGTTAGATGGAATACAGGAGCACACTATAATAAGCAGTGAGTAGCGATACAATCAGAGGCATTGTTTAGCAAACGCCCTACCAATCTGCACGCAACCTCGGCTTAGAACTAATGCCCAAGGCTGAACGGCACATAGTTCGCATTCACTGAGAACACATGACGGGCGATGACTCACCTTCCATCAGCATAACACCCCGGCGGATATCTGCTGGATATCTGCTTCTGACAAGACACCACGCATACTCGAACTGTGTCTTCGGATCAACGTCACCTCTTTTCATTTCTTCATGGTACCGCTCTTCGTATTGCTTAACAAGGTACGAAAAAAAAAGGAGGGTAAGCTGTCTTTGCGCTCATTGCGTCACAGGCGGACAACATTCCGGAACAGACACCGACACGAATTTCGTATAGCTGACGAAATTGTAGCCACCGATCTCATACGTATACAGCAAACTTGAAACTAGACGGCATCAATAATTAAGACACTGAAAGCTTTGTTTATACAGACATCCAGCAGAAAGCGATATCCTAATCTCGACAGCTTCGAGAGTGACACAATGAAAACTAGCAGCAAAACAGCGCACAGCCTACAACCAGCTGAAAAGAAAATAAAAACAATACTCAGTAGAGCCTCTGCTTTTCACAAAAACGCTTCTAGAGTTTCAAAACACAATTTCTCTGACAGAGTGACCGAGAACGAAAGTTTCGCAGAGGCTACAGATGATACATGGCAAGCTACGCGAAGCAAACTAAGCGATGCAAGCTTACTTTGAGGTCTGTAGCGCTCACGTAGTCTTCAAGAATCGACTCCATTTGTTGTAGTATGTCACATAAACTTGATGCAAGCCTGATTCCAGAAATGATAGGTATAGCGTCAAACGAGCAAGCAACTGTTTCAACCGCTACGTATCAGCTATGTAGCTGCTCCGTTACACCCTGAAGCTGCCAGAGGCATCTACGACTACTTGACATACGCTGCTTTGAAACTGCGATGATGATGTGCTTTCTGTATTGGGTCCTGTGTGCTCATCCCCCTCTGCACTCGGGTAATAAATTTATTTCAGCGTTTGTTGTAAAACTAAATGCTTAAACTACAATTATTTAGTGTTTCGCCACAAATTTTATGCGTTGCAAATGTTGCTTACTTTGAAAACTAACTTGTAGTTTTGGTTTTTGCATTGTGTACTTTCGGTTTCAGTTTCATCTGCTACTTTGTTCACTCGTTTGTTGGTGGTGCGCCTGAAATTATATTTACAAAAGTTTCGACAGGTCGCTTGTCGGGTTATTTTTAGCAAATAACCAGACAACAAGCAAGAACTTCGCGTATTAAAGGTATTAAAGGTGAATCGGTTGAAAGGGGAGATTGAAGGCCTCACGGAATGCGATCGACAACGTGTTTTGATATGGTTTCGATCCTCCTTCATCCCGGAGACATATAAGCAGAAGTTGTTCTTTTTCATTTAACACCCTTTCGTAAGTCCCAAATGACATACATACAGTGTGTAACGTTTGTTGTACTATCGGGGAAGTGCGGGAGCAACGGAAAACTGCATTACAACGCCATTTACAGGAGGCATTTGGGATCGAGACAGCCAATGCGAGACCTTTATTATCAGCAGGCTGATCACTTGGCTCGTTTCGATGTTTCGTGCTTTAGCTTGCCAAAATGCCGCAGGTTTTCGTTGCTCCGGCTCCCGCCGTGTGGAGTACACCTCTTTTGTCCCCGAGTACAAGCACGTGAACGTTGTTCCGCGCTGACGACTCTGTCCCTATTCCTCTGGCATTCCTCTACTAGATTTGCCCTGGGCATCCCTTGTTTCAAGAAGCGCACCTATGACCCGTTGGACTTTTGTGGAATGAACATGTAGAAGGACAGCTTAGGAAGCAACCACAAACGCACCAAAGGACTATAATACCCAATTTTAGTTGTGTGTTTTATTGTCTACAGTGACGCATAACGCAAGATGTATCACAGCTGATACGTCGTTTATTGTCATTTAAGCTCTTCAAGCAGGCTGGCTCATTAAGCGCTGTAGTAAATTAAAACTACGCATGGGCTATTATATTGCAGTTTTTTTTTCATGCCTCACGTGACAACTCTTCCACCCCTTGTGGAGGATGCGATCCGAGTAATAAGGCGAGTAGACCAGGCAGTATTGAAAGATACAATATAAAATGCCGCTGGGCTAGCTCCGCTGACCTTGTCCACAGAACTATCGATGATAACTTGGGGATGGTGAGCATATCCTGTTTAGAATTAAACAACGCGTTTCCAGCAAAGGAGTGCTCCGCTTAGAGCGAACGCGAAAAATGGTCAAAGAGTACAAATGACATTGATGAATACCACAAATTAAAAAAAAATAAAAAAATCCGCTATGAACCTCGGTTTGGGTCAACGTTACTAGAACAAACTCAGTAGGTTCTAGTAACGTTGGTTTGGGTGACTTAGCTTCTTTCATGTGCTGGCCCGAGCAACGAGGTATAACAGCCCGACCGCCGCCAGGAGAACGCGATGGATGGATGGATGGAAGTAGTGCATTGAATGAAACAGTAAGATAATTAGTGCTCGGCTTTGCATGGTGGCTCTCTGTTGGTCCGACCAGTAGCTCTGGTGGACTCTGCCTTTCAAGTGGCCTGTAGGAAGGTTGATCAGGCTGGTATTTGGAGAGGGAGGGTTGTGTCTGTCTGGTTGGCTTTCTGTCTTATCTGAAAAATCTCAAATCATTAGACTGCCGCCCCGCGCTTCTCCCCACCTCTTCCTCTAATGTGAATGGCGATTGCTTGCGAAAGTTCTTTTTTTTTTTTTTGAAATACGGAATGACTCCTCTAGGAGAATATGTTGATGACTTGATCCGCCAAAGCACTATGCCGCAAAAGTTAACTTTACCTCAAAAATATTATTGTTGAAAATTACTTTTGAAAGTCTTCCCTGAAACAAATGGCATACGCTCACCAACACCGACCAAGAATTTTGTTACCGTGCGTTCACCGTACGTACGATCTTGAGCCTCTGCCTAGCAACCCGAGTTACTACCCGAGCTTACTCGGGCAAGCTCGGGTCGTAACTCTGGTAAGCTCGGGTAGGTTTGGAGCAGCGACGCGGCAGCTGCGCGAGAGATTGCTCGGGAAGAGCAACATGGGTCGCACCAATGGGTTGCGAATCCCTACCGGTGGCCACTTGCCAGTGCAGTGGCACATCTCTTAACCACTGCACTGGTAGTGGTACGAGGACTCGAGCCCATCAATGAATGTTAAGTACAGAATGAGTAATTCTGCTTATATAGGCCTACTGAAGATATCACGCAAGGCCGCCGCGGTAGCTCAGTGGTCAGGCTTTATGGCGCTCGGCTGCTGACCCGAAAGACGCGGGTTCGATCCCAACCGTGGCGGGCGAATTTCGATGGAGGCGAACTTCTAGAGGCCGGTGTACTGTGCAATGTCAGTGCGCGTAAAAGAACCCTAGGTGGTCGAAATTTTCGGAGTCCGTAACTACGGCGTCCCTCGTAGCCTGAGTCGCTTTGCGACGTTAAACCCCAAGATCCCGCAGTCCCACAATCCGTCTTCATTTATCATCAACGATGAGTCCTGTGCTGATTCCTTTCTCATATAGCTACTAACCCCGACTATTTTTTTCCGACATGGGGGTACTATAGTCGTATTTGTTTCAATATTTACTCATACAGAAACCACACTGCACGCAAATGCGCCGGCCTACCAACCTTGGCGTCGCGGTGCAGTTCCAAAGGCTGTCCCCACTAGCGGAGTGGCGTGGACAGAAGGTGTAGACAGAGGCTGCTTGCAAAAGTGTGGACGGAAGTTGTAGAGAGAGGCTGTCCGCAAAAGTGTCCGCACGAACTGTCAATCATAAGTTGTATATGGTAATTAAAATATGAGTTGAATAAGCAACATTTGATAAGCAACATATAAGTAATGATAGTAAATAGATAATAAATATAGTGATTGTCACAAAATTCGGCGCATTTTCGAAAAAAAAAATGCCGACGATTACGTTACTTCCTAATGCGAATTTTGAGCGCAGCTGTTACAGCTTTTCGATAGACTGAGGCAAAGAATTCGAGGCGGCGACGGTAAGCTTCTGCTTCGGCAGCACGCACCTCTGGATTCTGACGGCTACGGCGCTGGGCCTCTGCTCTGGCAGCTCGTTTAGCAGCAGCGGCAGTCGAAAGACTTCCACAGGTTGCCTGGCTCATGGCTCCGAAAGACATGGCAGACAATAAACTATTTATATAGGCAGGCGGATCGAAGTGGCGAACGGCGGCGGCTATGCGTTTCGGACGGTGCACATACCGAGATCCGCCGACACCGATCCGGCGCTCTGACTGCCGCCGCACAGGGGTGGTATTGGAGGAGGAGCGAAGAGAGCAATTAAGTTATCTGGAGGTCGCGGGAGATGACGCCAGGAGCGCGCGCAACTAGAGCAGCGCGCTGCCTCCGCTGCGGAGCTGGTTACGAGGGACAACGGCGACGCCGCGAAACGCAGGAACGGGCGCCAAGGGAATTCAGCGCATGTCGTCGATTTTTCCAGAAGTTCCGAGCAGTTTCTCTTTAATGCTGACGGAGAGGGCGTAGACTTGAGTGTGCTAAGTGATGCCCTCTTTCTCTTCACTTGCCAGCCAGCGGCGGCGCCACACAGGAAAGATCTTGAAGCATCTTGAAGCCAGTCTCTGCGCCTGACCAATGGGACGCGCGCCCGGAGCAAGAAGGAAAGGAAATAGCACAGCTGATACTGTGTGCATGTGCGCGCCTGCCTTGACGCGAAGAACAAACAGACGCGGAGCGCGCCTATATATGAAGGGCGTTGACCGCTGTCTGTCAGCCCGAGCCGCCGTTCAAGCCTCAGAGAAGGCCGCCCGCTCGTCTCCAGGGGCAACACAACTCGCCCAGCCGCGTACCAACGAGGCAGCGTGCGCCAGACTGCGGGTCGGCTCTGTCGGGTACCTCTAGTCGTCGGACTGTCGTAGTGCCCGGTGAACAAATTGTGTTTTGTTTGCTGCCTCTCTTGTGTTAGTGCACTTTAGGTTCTATAATTCTTTTGTATTGTAATCTCTCACGAGTGTAACTTTGCACCAGTTGCATTGTATTGTAAATCACTTTGTATGTGCTCATACGAGTGATTGTGAAATCCTCTGTATCGTCTCTGTGCTGTATAAGCGTTGTTTTGTTTGTGAACCTTTGGCTCCCAGCCATTCTCCGGTTTGAGACCGCCGAAAGCTGGGCACCAAACGACCAAACCCCTTGCCACTTGGTAACTAGTCTCCGGCTGAGCTAACCACGCTGAGTCGAGGGCATGTCCTTTGTGACCGAGACCGCTACCCCAACACGCTCTAAGGGTGTCTGGGAATGCACGCTTAAGTGCTGGTTGGTTGGTTTATGGGGTTTAACGTCCCAAAGCGACTCAGGCTATGAGAGACGCCGTAGTGAAGGGCTCCGGAAATTTCGACCACCTGGGGTTCTTTAACGTGCACTGACATCGCACAGTACACGGGCCTCTAGAATTTCTCCTCCAAAGAAATTCTAGCCGCCGCGGCCGGGATCGAGCCCGCGTCTTTCGGGTCAGCAGCCGAGCACCATAACCACTGAGCCACCGCGGCACCACGCTTAAGTGCGCGGAGTGGTGACAGCAATAGATAGTGATAATTATAACTACTGATAGTGACAGTGCTAGAGATAGACAGTGGAAGTGAATCTAGTGACGGTAGTGATCATAATGATAGCTGCCGATAGTGATAGTGCTAGTGATGGCAGTGATAATGAGTTTTGAATTATGAGAGTTAAACGTCCCCAAACGACTCGGGCTATGAGGGACGCCGTAGTGAAGGGCTCTGGAAATTTCGACCACCTGGGGTGATGATAGCACTGACATCGCACAGCACACGGGCCTCTAGAATTTCGCCTCCAACGAAATCCGACCGCTGCGGCCGGGATCGAACCCGCGTCTCTCGGTTTAGCTGCCGAGCATAACCACTGAGCCACCGTGGCGGCGTGATAGTGATAACGATAGCTACTGATACTGATAGTTTGTGCTAGAGATAATGATAGTGCTAGAGATAGTGATGATGATAGTGATAGCAAAAAGGTCGTGGGTTCGAGTCCCGTGAGGGTCGTTCGGACGTCACGAACGATAGCCATGAACGTCGACATAGCTTGCCCATCTCGGAAACGAACGTCACAATAGCCATGGACGTCGACTTAGTTGAGCCTACTCCAGTAATGATAATAATAATAATAATAATAATAACAATAATAATAATAATAATAATAATAATAATAATAATAATAATAATAATAATAATAATAATAATAATTGGTTTTTGAGGAAAGGAAATTGCGCAGTATCTGTCTCACATATCTCTGTGGACACCTGAACTGCGCCGTAAGGGAAGGGAAGGTGGGAGTAAAGAGGTGCCGTAGTGGAGGTCTCCAGAATAATTTCGATCATATGCCGTCCAGCAGGCCCGCGAGGCGACGGCGAGGCAGCGCCTCAACGTCCCCACGTGGGAGACCTAAGGCCCCGTCGGCGAAAGCCCTGCAGGACTATGAATAAAGTTGTTACCAACCAAATGGGGATCTTTAACGCGCACTGACATCACACAGCACACTGGCGCCTTGTGCTCCGCCTTCATCGAAGCGCGGCCGCCGCGGTCGGGTTCGAACCCGGGTAGACCGGCTCGCCACATAACATAAAAATGAAAAAGGGAGGGAGAAAGAGAACAAAGGGAAACGCTTTCGCATTTCCGCTCTTAAGCAGACTTAAGTGCAATCGTGTAATTTTTTTCCTTGTTAATTTGTACTCAGAGATATTTGGTAAAGGTATATAGCCGCCGCGGTGGCTCAGCGGTTACGGTGCTCGGCTGCTGACCCGAAAGACGCGGGTTCGATCCCGGCCGCGGCGGCTAGAATTTCTTTGGAGGAGAAATTCTAGAGGCCCGTGTACTGTGCGATGTCAGTGCACGTTAAAGAACCCCAGGTGGTCGAAATTTCCGGAGCCCTCCACTACGGCGTCTCTCATAGCCTTAGTCGCTTTGGGACGTTAAACCCCATAAAACAAACCAAAGGTATATAGGAATAATGACAACGACAAGATGTCCCTGTGTTTGCATGTTTTTTTTTATTTTGTGCCCTTGAAATATCCTCTAATTACATGCTTTGACCGCACACTCGTCCTTTGATGCGCATCCTCCCTGGACTGGGCAAACCAGTGTTCTCGCTAGTTGCAAGCCCGACTTCTGCTTGATGAAAACGACCTTGCGGGGAGGGCCTGACGGTTGCCGCAATCCCAGCTTCGTGTACGACACTAAACGTCTTTGTAAGGCTACATGGATGAAAAACTTTCGATTTCTGGGTGGGCCGCGTTCAGCCAATCAAACGCAACGGGCATGAGATGCTGTTTCCAGTCATAGCGCTGATCTCCCACTTGATGTCCTGTGGCAAGTGGCTGATGTCCATGCGCGCGTCAATCACAGCCAGCAGGCAGAGGGTCTTCAGTGACGGTGCCAAGTCGAGGACATGCAGATCGGAGTGTTCCAAGAGCGTCAAATCGTCGGCGTTGAACACATCCGTTAGTTGAAGGGCCGCCTGGTTGGGTGTTGGGCTTGTGCCTCCGAAAAGAAACAGCCGGTTGCCGACCATGCAGCAACACTGGCGCCTTCTAGCACATGGGCCCTCCCGCTGAGTCTTCACCAGACTCCAGCGCGATGTTTCGGGGTCATACTTGTGCAAGTCTCCGAAATGGGTCAGCTGGAGCCCGTTGTAGCCTCCGAAGACGTACAGCTGTCCATTGTGAACGAATGCTGAATGGCTGCGGCGTGCCTCGGGGAGCACGCCGTCGACGTGCGGATACACCCAGCATGCGGAGGTCGTGTCCAGGTAGGCCATGCGGTTGTCGTAGACCTCGTTCTGCGAGTGGTACGGCCCCTCGGTATCCCCGCGGCCGCCCCACACGTACATACGGTGGCCAATGACCGACGCCGTGTGGAAGTCGCGCCACTGCGGAGGCTCACCCTTGGTGCGCACGTACTGCCACTGCATGCTCTCGAGGTCGAGGAAGTATACAGAGTACGAGAAGCGGTCTGACAGTTCCACAAAGCCACCGAAGATGTACATCCGGTGGCCCACGACACAAGCCGAGTGGCCGTCACGGGCCCCAGGAACTTGGCCAAAGGCTGTCCGACGGCTCCATGTCAAGGAGTCGGTGTCAAAGCGGTAGACGACGTTGCAGCCTCCACGATCGCTGCGGCCACCCCACAGGTAGGCGTAGCTGCCGTACGCAACCACCGTGTGACCGTACCTCTGGAAGGGTACGTCGTCAGGACGCGACTGCGTTTGCACCAGCGACCACCGGAGGGACACTGTGTTGAGGACATGCACGTCGATGGGCTTGGGGTCATTGTAGTGCTCGCCCGTGCAGTAGCCGCCAAATGAGTAGACCTTCCCGTTGATGGCCACGGCTGCGTGGTTCACGCGGCGAGGCCCCCCTTCAAGCCGCGCCGTCCACATCCTGGCTTTACAGCCTCCCGCTCTCCGAGCGGCTGCTGGGACTTCTCTACCTTTTCCCTTGACCAGTCGGGGCACGAGCGAGACTTCTAAATGCGCTGCGATGCATCTTCATTTTTTTCCTTGCGCGCGCTCGATGGCGATGTCGAGAGGTGCGTCGCCGTTGGCTCCGCAAATCATCTCGCGTCTCGAGTCGACTCGAGTCGAATGAAAATCCTGAAGCGAGGTGAACGCATGCCAGAGTAGAGACAGAGTTAGGACAGCGATCCAAGGCCATGCCACTGTATACAGTAGAAAGCCGCTTTAAGGGTGCACTAAGAAAGACTGGAGGGGAAAGAAAGAGGCTTCTTAAGACCTTTCGCCCTTTAGTGGTGCCGAAAGGGTTCCATCATCATCATAATCGGCCTAACTACGTCCACTGCAGGACAAAGGGCTCACCTATATTGTAAACTTTTGTTCCCTTCCGATACTGTCGAATATTATTTTAGTTTTCTGTATATTAATTTTTACAATTACCTTTCTGCTTCGCCTGTTTAGGTCGTTGACCAAGCGTTGCAATTTGTTTACTGAGTACTTAGCAAGGCAATGTCATCATCAAATCGGATATTGCTTATGTATTATATCCATCATCTTTTATCCCCAACTCTTCCCTATCCAGTTATCTGAATACCTCTTGTAAACACGTGATAAATAGTACTGAAGAGATCATGCCTCCTTGCCTGACGCCCTTCTTGATATTTTACCCCTTTCCCTGGAGTAAGGTCGTTGTGCAATCGCTATAAATATGTTCTAGTACATTTACATATGCAGCTTTTACACCTTAGTTAAACAATGCCGGCGTGACTGCTGAGGTTTCGACTGAGATAAATGCTTTCTCGTAATCTATGAAGGCTATGAAGGTACAGATTTTCTGTATCCGGCGCATTTCTCGATCACCTATAGTTGCTTGTGTGATAAAGGTGTATAGTCGAGTAAATGACTAAATGACCTGCCAGGTCATTTAGTTGATTTAAGTCTAAGGTTGTCCTGATTATAATGCCACGTATAATTGTAGTGTCCGTTCGTTCGCTCTCAAGGCCGCAGGAACGGGGCGTTATCATTTTTTTCCCCGCAGGTAGTTTTTCCCTGTGCAAGGGCTGCTTTGTCCCCACGTATGAGGGAGAGGCCGTTGCGCTTCTCTGCTGGCAGAATCTGCGTATAGCTTTCTTGTCATTAGGCTGTGGAAACCCTGCGATCGCAGCTGTCTTCTGAGGGTCTGAGCGAACTCCATCCTTGCTTACGACGTGACCAAGGAACAGCAGCTCCACGTAACCGAAGTGGCACTTCTCTGGTTTCAGTGTTAGGCCTGAAGACTTGATTGTTTCCAGCTCTATACGAAGCCTTCTTAGGTGGTCTTCAAAGCTTGAGGAGAAGACAACAACGTCATCTAAGTAGACTAAACAAATTGACCACTTCAAGCCTGCGAGCACCATATCCATTACTCGCTGGAACGTCGCTGGGGCAGAACAGAGGCCGAATGGCATCACCTTGAACTCGAAGAGTCCGTCTGGTGTGATGAACGCAGTCTTCTCGCGATCTTTTTCGTCGACTTCAATTTTCCAGTAGCCACTCTTCAGGTCCATCGATGAGAAGTACTTAGCGTTGCACAGCCGGTCCAATGTATCGTCGATGCGGGGAAGGGGGTAGTCATCCTTCATCGTAATGCTTTTCAGGCGGCGGTAGTCAACAAAAGGCTAAATGTGCTGTCTTTCTTTTTCACTAGGACGACTGGTGCTGCCCAGGCGCTCCTCGATGGCTGGATGGCGTCGTCACGAAGCATTTCCTCAACTTGCTTGCGGATAGCTTGGCGTTCTAGCGGCGATACGCGGTAGGGGCTCTGCCGCAGTGGTCGGGCGTGTTCGTCTGTGACAATGCGGTGTTTGGCAAGCCGGGTTCGTCGCACATTCGATGCTGATGAGAAGCAATCGCTGTACCTTTAAAGAAGACTGCGTATTTGGTTTTGTCTGCTCCGGGGTAATGCTGGGTTGATATCAAACGTGGGTTGATGGCCTTGGTCAGATGGTTCTACGAGTTGGTCGGGGAGGGCAAATATGTCCCTCATGTCTGCCAGCTCATCGAGAACAGCAATCGCCGTACCTTTGTTTAGATGCCATTATTCTTCGGTGAAGTTGGTTAGCAGCCCCTGGGGCCATTTCGGATTTGGGCGACTCCCCTTGCGACGCCCAATCCTCGATCCAGGAGTAACTGGGTGTTGCCCTTGACGACGCCTTCGGCAGTTTCGATGTCTCCAGTACCTATGCAGGCGACGACACTTGATCGGAGCGGAACGCTCAATGCTTCGTCGAGGACGTTTAAGGCAACGTGATGAGTCGCACTCGTCGCAGCAGGTATGGCTTTGTCCGTGGAAAGCTTGATCGACTTAGATCGAAGGTTGATGATCGCCCGATGTTCATTCAGGAACTGCATTAAAAAAATCACGTCTCGCGAGCATTGCTGTAGTACCAGGAGGGTAGTAGCATAGGTTCGCCCATTTGCTGTAACTCTCGCGGTGCAGCGTCCTGACGGCGTAATAAGGTTACCTACCACCTGCGGTGCGGATCAGCGGGCCATCCCAAGTGGTTGTTGCTTTCCTGAGTCGGACAGCAAGTGGGCCGCTCATGACGGCGTAGTCAGCTCCCGTGTCAACCAAGGCAGTAACCGCGTGACCATCGACCGTAACTTCAAGGTCACTTGTTCACGTTCTCGTATTGCACGTTGTCTTCGGTGTCCAATCTCGGCTTCGTCGAATAGTGAGGCTGCGATGGGAGTACTCCGGCGTTACTTTTGTGGGCAGCGGTAAAAGCTTCAAGTCTGGCCGCGTCGACGTCGGTGTTTCCATCGTAGTTGTGGCATGGTCTTGCGTTTTCGTCGATGGAGGATCTTTGTTTTTGCGCTTAGAAGCAACATCACCTCCAGAGGCTGCTTTATTCAGTTTAACCTTCAGGGGGGGGGGGGGGGGGGCGAGCGTCCGCGCACGGCGTAGCCAGGTACAAAGGAAGGTGACGATGGCGACGGGGAACGTGATCGGCTGCTCAGCGATGAGCATTCTTCCCGATGCAAAAACTCCTCGATTTCGACGGGTCGCTAGCCGGGTCGCGGTCGTGGGGTGTCGTAAGAGAACCCTCGGATGCCGATTCTTCTGTATGGGTAGGGCCGGAGGATGTGACCGGCTTCGCCACAGTGAAAGCATAGTGGAAGGCGCTGGTCGGGAGTTCTCCACTGGTCGCATTTCCTAATTCCGTTGTGTCGCTCGTAAGGTGGGCGGGCGGTAGCTAGGTGTCGTCGCTCTTGTGGGGTTTTGTCGGGGCGGAGGACTGCGTAGTGCGGAGGCGTAGGTCATGGCTTCACCTTCCGATGGAGTCGTCGGTGACGGGGAGCCAAGTGCATACTGTACTTCGTCGCGGATGATGTCCGTGAGCGACGCCACCTGGGGCTGCCGCGTCTGCTGCGTTGGGGATGGCAGCAGCCGACAAAGTTCTGCGCGAACAATTTCGTGTATCAAATCTCGCAGGTTATCTCCGCTTGCAAGGGTATCTTCTGGGGGGCTTGCCGTCAGTACTTAAAGTGGTCGGTTTTAGTGACGGGTCCTGGCGTCAAGGGTCTTTTCAATGGTGGAAGCTTCGACTAAAAACTCAGCGATGGTTTTTGGAGGATCCCGGATCAAACCGGCGAAAAGTTGCTCCTTTACGCCACGCATTAGCAAGTTGAGCTTCTTCTCTTGTCAGGGTTCGAGCGCCTGAAAAGGCGTTTCATTTCTTCCACATACGCAGTCACGGTCTCGTTTGGGTGTTGAATTCGTGACTGCAGCACTCTAGTGAGCGTACCCACCAGCTGCTTCTTGAAAGTCGCCCAGGTCGTGAAGGAAGATTCGTGGTTTTCAAACCACGTTCTCGCAGTGCCATCCAATACAAAATAAACGTTTCGAAGCTTGGCGCTGTAGTCCCAGGCGTTCAGCGCTGCCACACGGTTGTACATGTCCAGCCAGTCTTGTACATCCTCGTGTGGTTCTCCACCGAAAGACGGAGGCTCACGGGGCTGTCGAAGCACGACGGGCGTTGGCTGTGTGCCAGGTTCCATCGTGATGGGGCTTACCAAGATAGCAGGTCAGCACCAGCACCTCCACCAGGTGTCACGTAGTGGTGACTGCAGTCCGGCGAACAGGAAAACAGCGAGAATGGCTTCTAAACGAAGCTATTTATTTGGGCTGACTTGCGCCTGCAAAGAACTGAATCACTCGGCGGCGGCGTAGCAACAAGCGTGTTTGGCGGTCGTCGAACAGCATGCCTGCCGCTCGCTGCATCGCTCAATTTAAAGCCGGCTTGGAAACTGCGAGAAAATAGGTCAAAGGTAACTACAGTAATCTGGAAAAACGTAAATGCACTTCTTCATGGCTGTGATCAATCGAGATCAGTCCGGTCGCTTCTCGCGCACGAACAAAAATGATAACGCCCCGTTCCTGCGGCCTTGAGCGCGAACGAAAGGACACTACAGTGATACGTGGCAATAGTAGCAATTACCTTATTAAATACCTTGCAGATAACGCACAGTAAGCTGAGCGGTCTGTAATTTTTCAAGTAATTGACGTCCCCCGTCGTATGGATTAAGATGATGCCAACGTTGAAAAATTGGGAAATTGGTTTTTGAAAAAGGAAATGGCGCAGTATCTGTCTCGCATACCTCGGTGGACACCTGAACCGCGCAGTAAGGAAAGGGGATAAAGGAGGGACTGAGAGAAGAAAGGATGGAAGAGGTGCCGCAGTGGAGGGCTCCAGATTAATTTTGACCACGCTGCCGCCTGTAGACGTAGCAGGGCCATCGCCCGCGGGATTTTACACGGCCGCTGTCGTTCACCAGGAAATGCACGTTGATGGACTCTCTTTTCGAGCCCCGAATTCAATGCGAGCCGAGGAAGTAGCGATAGCGCTTGCTGCCGCCCACGCCAGTTCGAGAATCGTCATTACGGACTCCCGAAAAGCATGTGATCATTACTTGGCAGGGGAGATCTCCCCCTTAGCTGCTTGCATTCTAAGACGGACTGCCACTGATCCAACACAGAAAAGAATCATTTGGGCTCCTGGCCATCAGGGCTTACGAGGTAATGAGGCCGCTGACGCGGCTGCCCGAGCGCTTATTCACCGGGCTCCTCATCCCAGCTCTTCTGACTCGGAGACTAACCAGCCGCTGCTGCGATTCAGGGAAATAATAACGCATTATAGCGACAACCACCGCCTTTTCCCGGCCCCTGCAAAGGGGCTGAGTAAGACGGAGGAGCGAACTTTAAGGCGCCTGCAGACAGGTACTCTACTCTGTCCTGCAATCTTAAAACATTACGATCCTAACACGGATGGGCGATGCCCGCACTGTGGGGGAGAGCTGTGATATCTTCCGCATGGTGTGGGCATGTACTGAGAATCCCCACCTGCCCCTTTCCCCTACCCCTTCCAGAGAGGCATGGGAGACTGCCATCCTCAACTGCTTCTCGCTTGAGTCCCAAAGGGCTCTGGTGAAACGGGCGAGAGACGGGGCATTGTCATGCGGTGTCCCGGACTAGGGACGCCGACAATGTAGCGGGGCCATTCCGTGGCTCCCAAACTCTATTTCAGTAATTAAAAGTTTTCACCACCACCACCACCACCGCGGTCGGGTGCGTTTCGATGGAGGCGAAATGCAAAAAGCGCCCGTGTGCTGTGCGATGTCAGCGCACGTTACGTTCTTCAAAAACTGCGGTATGCTCGAGGTCATAAGGCTTTGCTTATACATGGTGCTAGTTTTTCTAGCACAATCTCCCCGCCATCCTTCAACAAATCTGCTGTTACGTGATCCCCACCAGCTGCTGTCCCCCTTTGCATTACTCGTAAAGCTTTGCTTACTTCCTATTTTGCTACAGAGGGCATGCCCGTTTCGTTCGAACCACTGGCTTCTTCTTGAGCATCCTGATTATTTCGGCTACTGTATATCTATTTAAATTTTTCGGCTATTTCAACTACCTTACCCTTATTGGTATTGGCACTGTCATTCGCGTCCCTTTGCCCAGCGACTACTTATCTTTTCTTGACCGCTTTTGTGCTACTTTCCTTGTTTACAGCCTACTCGATTCTCTCCACATTACACTTCTTTATGTCGTTTGGCTTACGCTTATTGATAACATTTTACAGTTCTGTCAGCTTTATCCTATCTATGGGGTTAGAGGCTTTAAGAGTTTGGCGTTTTAGGTCTTTCGTCTCCTGCGACAATTTGTCAGTATGCTGTCTTGCTACCCCTCTACTGAGCATTCTAAACTATATTTATGTGATTTTGATTAAACTCTTAAATACTGAGGTCCTCGTCCTCCGTTAAAGCGATATCCTGAATTCACACTCTTTCCCTCTTACCGCTAACTTGAGGTGCTTCACCCTAACTATTTGCCAGCGTTCCCATATTTACGTCACCATATTATGGTCATAACATCTCACCACACCGAGTACCACTACATCCTGCATGATTCCAGGATGCATGCACAATTTGAAGTTTATTTAATTTCAGTTTGACTGTTCGGGCTCATTTAAGTCCACTTCCTGTTCTCCTGTTTGCAGAAGAATGTATCCGTGATCCGTAAACCATTTTGTTCTGCGAACTCTACCAATAACTCCCCCCTGCTATTCCTAGAACCTAGGCCGCAATCCCCTATGGTCACCTGCCTGCTTCTTGCCTTCTTTGGCATTGCAGTCGCCCATGAGACAGCGTACTACGTTTTTATTCTGCTCATTGCCGATAATGCGTCTTCATAGAACCTTTCGACTATCTCGGTTTGGTTTGGTTTATTGGGGTTTAACGTCCCAAAGCGACTCAGGCTATGAGGGACGCCGTAGTGAAGGGCTCCGGAAATTTCGACCACCAGGGGTTCTTTAACGTGCACTGACATCGCACAGTACATGGGCCTCTAGAATTTCGCCTTCATCGAAATTCAGCCGCCGCAGCCGGAATCGAACCCGCGTGTTTCGGGTCAGCAGCCGAGCGCCGTAACCACTGAGCAACCGCGGCGGGGCCTTTCGATTATCTCGTCATTATGACTGAATGTAGGTGCGTCGGCCTGTAAAGCCTTCGATTTGTACCTTTTATTAAGCTTTATTACTGTATGATTCCATTATAAGGCACAGAAGCGAACCACAAGGTCCGATATTGATGATGATGATGTAAAACATTCATTGAGTGCGATAAAGAATTTTGATCTCGGCTGTTCGTACCGTGGGGAGTAATGGCCTCGTCTTCACGACTGACTTAACGAAAGCAAGGCGCTAAGTTTTCATTCTTCTTAAACTCAGCATTTGATGAAACGGTTCATTCTTGACTTAAATTTGATAGCTCGTGAACTGGGATTTAATTTGACGCTCGCGAGGAATTTGTGGCTTGCTTTATATTTTTGTAGCGATAGCTACACTACGCCAGCCGCTTCGCGAGGTCAGCATGGCTGCGCGCTGAGCCGTGGCACCACCGCTCCGCCAGCTGTGCGCATGCGCGGAGTGACGTCATAGCCCGCAGCTGGTGTGCGCGCCGCGCGCCTACATTACGCTAGCATTTCGAGCCTTCAGCGTGGCGGCGCCGTGGCTGGTCACGTGGTTGGTCACGTAGTGTGGAGCAGCTGCCGGCGGCGCGGCGCGTCGGCGAAACCGAGTGGGGGAGGAGTGGAAAGGGGGAGAAGGGGAGAATATGAATCCATGTCCAGGGACGAAGATGAAGAAGGAACGCCCAGCGAAACGTAGCGGCGAAAGACAGACTTTGCAATTTGACTCGGCCAGTTCCATTCGGCCAGCTGTAGCTATCCCATCACTCCAGGTTTAATCAGAACTAAACCACAGCCATTTTTTTTTCCTTTTCGAAAAGAAAGTTGCCGTTCCTTTCGGCTACACTTCACCGAACGCCAAAATTTCGTTCAGAATAGCGCTGCGGTCTGTAGATGTGATTTCTTGTGCAACAGCGCAACAGCACAAGGCCAGAGGACAAGAAGGGATGATACACAGCGCTGTTTACGCGTTTTAGCAGCAGTAGCGGAGTGGATGCTGAAAAAGTTGAAACTTGGCACCGCAGTCGACCACAGTAACAGAAGAAAAAATGTGCCTGTCATACCATACATTCATGTTGTCTCGCATAATTTGAAAAGAATTGGTAAGAGAGCTGGAGTAGATGTGTTTTCAGCTCCTGTGAAATTGAGAAGTTTGCGCGCGCGTGTAAATGGCCCTAAAAAGTCAATTGAAGCTGAACCCGTCTGCACAAAAAAGCATGAGGTTAAATTTGTGAAGTGCGTAGAAAATCTTGTGTATGCGATCCATTTGAGTTGTGGTGGTTCCTATGTTGGCAAACTGGTCTTTGTTTGAACGATAGGCTGAGGGAACGCAAAAACGATGTCAAGAATGCTGCCCGCCACATCGGTGTCCACTGCCGTGATTGTTCTTGCCAGCCTTAATACGAAAAAAGCAGGACTGGTGATAAACACAAAGATCAGCTGACTAGAGAAGTTATCGAGGCGTCTGAGATCATGAAGTTGGGTCAGAGGTGTGCAAGCACCCCTTCTGTCTATCTTGCAAAAAGAACATTAATTTTTGCATACGTGTTAACCTTGTGGTATCAAAAACATGCCTGGTCGGAGGGATATCTGTCGCGGTTCATTGTGTTTTTCTGTTTTTCAGTGTCGCTGGCGCCTTTATATGCATGGCTTGAATAAGCTTCTGTTGTTAGACAAGAAATCCCGTCTGACCACCATGCCCATCAGTTATTGTTGTAGATGTGGTACGCAATTACACACAGAGAGGATGCGTAGCCGGTGACGTTACGACAGCGCTGATGCTTTTCTTGCAAACACGGTGCAAACAGCCGTAAGTTGTACCCTCCTCCGTTTCTGTAACAGCTATTTGTAAATTCTTTTTGTGTCGCTGTCGCCTGAATTCACGGGTGAGTCATATTCCCCCGTCCCATCCTTTCCTATTGTTCTTGACGTTCACCAGGAGCCAGAATGACCATCGTCTAGCTCTTCCTCAGAGGCTTGCTTTGAGGCGGTTTGCAATTAAATTGTAATCGAATATGGGCGTAAAATAGCACTACAAATATAGTACGCTAGCGGCCTTTCTCTCTCATAGGGCTCTACACGACCATTGTTAACGCGAGAACAAGGTTTTTTTTTATTAATGAACGAGTGTGCTATTAGGCGTAAGTTTAGAAATAAAGGATGGGGATGCAGGAGACATGAGGTTTAAAGAAACACCGCTCTATAGATCAGAACGCGCATCGCTTGTGCAGCAAGCGTGCTTTCTTGCACGACACTGGAGGTTTTGGGGCAGCGCTCGAACCAGGCGGAAGGACTAGCCCAGGGTGTTTACTTTGGTGCCCTGGCATATTTAAAAGAAAGAGCTGTGAAAGAAGCGTTTTCTCATTAGCACATACGAGTGCAGACACATGACTACAAACGTAAGGTACACAGTTTTCTCGCAAACTTAGAAGTGGAAAAAAATAATTCGTTTTGGGTCGAGACTCGAACTCCGATACTGCAGCTCTTCTGGAACAGTCGGTCGACCAACTGAGTTAGCCAGGACGGCTGGAAGTTGGCAGGGCGATGCAGAATTGATCAACAATGCGAAGCAGGAACGGCGCTGGTGTAATCTATTTATCTAAGGCAATTTTCCAAATTTCTGTCAAGGTAGTCATTTCTCACCAGTAATTAATGCTAATAAATAACGCTTCGCCCTGCGAACTGCTGGCCGTTTTGGTTAGCTCTGTTGGTAAATAGACTGGCCCTGAAAGGCGGTGGTCCCGGGTTCGAACTCTAGACCAAGGCGCATTTTTCTTTCACTGCGAAGTTTCTCAGAAAACTGTACAGCGTTTCCTCCTAGCCGTGTGGCAGCGCTTGTGTGGTTGCGAACGAGTAATTACTCCCTTCATTTATGGCTACTTCATTTTGAGGGTTACTGCCGCAACGCTTTGCGTTAGTAGGTCCGCATATCTCAGTGGTTTCTGAAGCACTGTCAATCGAGGGTTTTAGTAGTCAAGCGGTTTATTAAGTGTAGTGCGTCACGTGACCACATCAAACTATGCGCTGGTGAATAAACTGTTCGCTGCGGTGAACCACGCGAAATGATACCTAAAAAAAAAAGGGTTGCTGGTACGCGAAGTTTTTGTGGGTGCAACATTCTTGAAACGTATGTAAATAGTGGTGGAGAAAAGGGCGATTATCAAAAAGGATTCACCGCACTTCCGTTGAAGAGTAGGGGAGACAGCACCGATCCCTGGAGCGTACTTAGCACCACGAAGACAGGAAGAGCCATTGTGACCGAAGTTGGAATAAAGCCGGATAGGGGTCCTACGCAAAAGGTGGAGGTAGATAGGGAGGTCAAACAAAATCTGATGATTCCCCCCCCCCCCCACCCCCCTGCAAAAAACATGCACCCGGGATATAACACACACAGGAGGCGAAAAAGAGCCGGGATATTAGAAATTAGATTCGGCAAAATTTCGGAACATGAGGTGGCTTATGTAGACGCGGCGGGAGGTGGTGGCGGTTTTATGATGGCAACGGTCCACAGCGGCCGGGTCAATCCCGTGACAGCTGCTACTTTGCGCGGGCAGAGCATAGAAGTTGCCGAGGAAATTGTGATCGCGGTAGATTGCGTTGGAACGGAAGCGAAGTTTGTCATCAGTGGCAGCAAAACTGCCATACAAAATTTTAGCAAGGGAAGGATCTCGCCCTTAGCGGCCAGAATCCTAGGCCAGAGAAAGTTGGATAGGAAAATTCAAATAATTTGGACTCCGGCGCACGAAGCCATCCCCGGCAATGAGGCGGCCCACGAGCTGGCTCGAGATCTCTACCGCCGAGCCGCTACAGGGCCCCTCGATGACAGAGGGAGCGGAAAGCGCATGCTAAAATATGGGAAGATCACGCAGCGTTATAGATTGGAGCGTAGACTGGTACCCCCACCAGATCCGAAATTAGACAACAGACAAGCAGATGCATGGGGCGACTGCAAGCTTATATCTATCCGCACCCGGTTATGACGAACCACATGTTCCCCGAGGCCAGGAGCGATAAATGTAATCTTTGTAGCGCGAGAGGGACCCTCGACCACATAATATGGGAAGGCCCATACTCTCCCGGGGGAAGCACAATATAGACAGTAGAGACACCTGGGAGACCCTGCTGCGTAGCTCGGACCCTGAGCTCCAGCTCCTGCTCGTCCAACTGGCTGAAGAGGCTGCTGGAACCCAAGACCTCCCAGCCTGCATCTGAGGCGGCGGCACCTGCCCCCTGACCTGCGTGTCAGGGTGTGGGTAGATCCCCTTATTCGTTGGACAATGGACATTAAAGTCTATTCCTTCCTTCCTTCCTTCCTTCCTTCCTTCCTTCCTTCCTTCCTTCCTTCCTTCCTTCCTTCCTTCCTTCCTTCCTTCCTTCCTTCCTTCCTTCCTTCCTTCCTTCCTTCCTTCCTTCCTTCCTTCCTTCCTTCCTTCCTTCCTTCCTTCCTTCCTTCCTTCCTTCCTTCCTTCCTTCCTTCCTTCCTTCCTTCCTTCCTTCCTTCCTTCCTTCCTTCCTTCCTTCCTTCCTTCCTTCCTTCCTTCCTTCCTTCCTTCCTTCCTTCCTTCCTTCCTTCCTTCCTTCCTTCCTTCCTTCCTTCCTTCCTTCCTTCCTTCCTTCCTTCCTTCCTTCCTTCCTTCCTTCCTTCCTTCCTTCCTTCCTTCCTTCCTTCCTTCCTTCCTTCCTTCCTTCCTTCCTTCCTTCCTTCCTTCCTTCCTTCCTTCCTTCCTTCCTTCCTTCCTTCCTTCCTTCCTTCCTTCCTTCCTTCCTTCCTTCCTTCCTTCCTTCCTTCCTTCCTTCCTTCCTTCCTTCCTTCCTTCCTTCCTTCCTTCCTTCCTTCCTTCCTTCCTTCCTTCCTTCCTTCCTTCCTTCCTTCCTTCCTTCCTTCCTTCCTTCCTTCCTTCCTTCCTTCCTTCCTTCCTTCCTTCCTTCCTTCCTTCCTTCCTTCCTTCCTTCCTTCCTTCCTTCCTTCCTTCCTTCCTTCCTTCCTTCCTTCCTTCCTTAATGAGATGAAACTGCTGAATTTCATATTTCCTGCTCTGAAGAAAACCGAGACCCTCCCTCTTTTGGTAAGATACGAACACAACTGAAAGGAACACTGCAGGGTGCTTCACAAGGAACCCCCCAACACTTTTCGTGAACTGCGTGCTGCTGACCCTTTCCCGTCCTTCTCTCTCGTAACTTCTACAAAGCCTTCTAGAGAGCAGGGCTCTATGTTAAACAGTGAAGAAACACGACCACTTATGACCACGCACTATGCATGCCACATATACTCAAGCATAGCAAGGAAGACTAAAAATGTCACATAGCGGCGACGAAAGTTACAACTCTGACACCGTTTACATACTCTCTCAAAGCTTGGTGGTACCGAAATGGAAGCCACTGCTCTCACCTGCAAATAAGGGACAAAATTTGCAATGTTCGTGCATTAAATAGGCGCGTGGTAATGCAGCATTTCTAGTGCTACCGCAAGCCAGTCTGTCTCGATCGCCGAAGTGACGGGCGCGAACCTGTCACGACTGTCCTCAGATGCAGCTATAGCTTTGAGAATTCGGCGTGGCGTGCGCATACCTTCCCTTCGCTATCCCCACCATCACCACCAGCTGAGTTGAACCCACGCCAGAACAAAGGCCTTCTGCCAATGACCTCCTGATTCTTCCGTCCACTGTCAAGCAAACAAACTGTAAGACAGACTATGTAGTGAGGCCCTCACAAGACAAAATGTTCAGCCTGTCCCGAGGTGGCAGCTTGACCATTATTTTACCGTGTCTCCACCCGCAGTACTGGAAGAACTGAGGAGGGTTACTCTTTACACAGCGTTTCAGACATCGCGTGCTTATAACGTTTAACTTCTCATATGCTTCTCTTTAACGTATGGTGCGTAGAAGTGTGCGTCAAATATCAAGAAACCGCTCGGGAAGGCGGAAATTTCTTTTGCGAGTGCAGGTGGGGCTATGTCAGAAGGCGAACGAACTTGGCAGCGATCCAACTGGTCCGTCGGGTAGCCGCCCATATTCCCAAAAGTTCCTACGCTGCAGTCGAAAAAAAAAATCCGATAACGTCCTTACAGTTCTTTTATTTCAGGCAAGTATACGTTCGCCGCTACGCACTTGTTAATCAGATGACGGTGTACCTAATACTTGGCCAGACCCAAAGCTTTTTCCTCGGTGTTTTCCAACTGGTAGGCTCTGGTGCTTGTAAATCGTCGCCTTCCTCATCTTTCATTAGTTCGCTTTGCGCTTCCAAACGCTTGGAGCCAGTAATGCTGACGCCCTGGCTGTGCAATTCAGCCAGTTGAGTCTTTATATAGACAGGCTCTACAATGGCGTCCATACCAAATGGTATAGTTCTCCCGAAACGACACAGAAATGGAAAGAATAAAAGAACCGACGATCGAGTGGTGGGAGGAAATGCTCTCCAGCTCAGATCCGAAAGTTCAGCAAGAGCTGACCGAAAGGGCTAGAGTAGCTGCAAGATCCAATGGACTCCTGGAATATGGAGACCGACCGTTAATTTTAGTTCAAATTAACATGTTTTCATCATCATCATCGGCAATGCTGCCCATGACAGATTTATGTAACAGCGCTGGAAGTTGAGGTGGCGGCCGATAGGTGGCCTAATGCGTCACTAAAGCCGAAAAGGAGCGGGTGAGCAGGGTTGCCAGATTGGGCTATTAATAGCCAAATTGGGCTACTTTTTGTCCGAGTTGGCGTCAGAAATTTCGGTTTGGCTATGTGGCTACTTTTGGGCTACATCTTTTTCATGCGTGAAAAAAAAAGTTAAAGTAGTTATAATGTGCTCTGTTACAATAACGCAGGGACAGAAATAAAAGGCATGTTGGAATAAAAATGCAGGCTATAGCAGGCTAAAAAAATAAAAAAAATTGAGCGCGTCTGCTACAAAATGACAATTTGTAAACGCTGTGTTCGAGAAAACTAGCATGTGTCAGGCGGCCAAGGATCATGGCCTTTCATTCTTGAAACAGCGCAACAAAGACGGGACGCGGAAACTGAGGGGTAAAGACAAACAGGCGCTGACTACCAACTGGGTTTATTGAAAGAATGAATAAGTACCAACTTGCCCAAATTTCTGCTTTACTCATGGCCTTTCGATTTCTTTTATAAAGAGTGGACACTACGTGAAAGCTGCCCCCAGCAAAACACTTAATGGCCTATAGATTCCACTTAATTCGCGAACTAACGCCACCCGCGCCCGCGCGCCACCGAACATAGACTGTTGCCGTCTGCACACGTGAGCGTTCTCCCATTGACGGTGCACCACGGGTGACCATGGTACCAGGATAGAGGTAAAACACAAAGAGAACTTAAGTCTCCCTATGTGGTGCGAATGCGTAAGCATTAAATGCTACTGTTTCGCTTCTGTTGGTTTCGTGATCCTCACATATTAATCGTTAGCCGTAGACGTGGCCTAGTGGTTTGGGCGTCCGCTTCGGCTGCGGTAGTGGCTGGTTGGAAACCCACCGCCAGGCATATCCTTTTCTTGTATTGTTTATTCTGGCTCTGCGGACACATTCTGCTCAAGATACGCATGAGGCAAGTAATTTCTTACGCATTAATAAGGTATTCTTCTGTTTCTTCCTAATCTCGTGGTGGACACAGCAAGCGCGCCACTCGCAAGAGCCTACTCTGTTTTCTGCAGCCTCAAGCGGTACACGTGCAGCCCTCGAGATTCATTGCGAGCTACGCGAGAGCGCCGTGTCCGTTGCGTAATCCGCGTGCACTCATGCGGTGCCCATCCCTTGGCGCGGCGCGGAACCCATTGTAACTACTAACGAGGACGGCGGAAGTTAGTGGCATGACATGGCATTAGATCCGTCGCTACGAGAACTTTAATCAGAATGGGCAAATGGCTATGTGCATCTGGAACTACAGAAAGAAATGGAAAAGGAGCCGGAATTCCAGGGTAAAATGCTTTTCTCATTATTGTGAACGTACTGTTAGACTGAAGATTGAAGATGAAATCGACATAGATTATCATCTAATGGCACATATCCTTAATTTATTCTGAGCTCATGCATATCGTCGAATGTAGCTTCAAGAAGGCGCATGCTAGGTGCTTTGAGGTGACGCTCTCAGCGAGACCCTTTCTCTTAATGCATAAAATTGAAATGTGAGGCTGCGTAAGTATAAAGCAAGGTATTTTCACTGTCGATGTGTGTAATCTGCACGCGAACATTTAAAAGGTGAAATATTTATAAACTAGAGCTGCGATTGCGTTATATAGCGCCGCCGTTCTTTGCCGCGTGCAGACTGGCTGTCGTAACCCGCCTCAGGTGATATGGCATACTGCCGCGCATGAAAAGTGGAACTGCGGTCCTATCTTCAGGACCTGGTTAGCAGCACTGGTTAGCGCGCATGAGGGATGCGAAACGTAACAACGGAAAGAACACGCCGTGGGCACCACCTCCGACATCATGTGCGGGAAAAAAATCTAATATGTAAATATTCTTGCCGAAAATTAATTTAATATGCTTAAGAAATGTCGTCCCAAAAACAGACATTTTTGGCTACTTTTGGGCTACGCAAAATTTTCGCTTTTGGCTATGTTTGGGCTACTACATAGGCCGATTTGGCTACCAGAGGCCGGAGCCATCTGGCAACCCTGCGGGTGAGAGCTATGGCGCGTCAAACAGCGAAAGGAGTGAGAGACGTTGAATGCGCTGCCCATCACGAAAACTAGACTCTGAATGCAGCGGCACATAAAGCACAAAAAGCGTCGAAAGAGACTGAGCACGCCGTACATAAAAAAAAAAAAAAACGGCTGATGTCGGAGGCTGCTAAAGCCGCGAAAGCAGTCAGGGAGACCTGCACGCCGCCCAGCTTGGAGAACAGAAGCGGATGAAGACAGGGACGCGTTCAGCAGTCAGAGGCCATGGCATGTACCAGTTAAAGCCCCCTGATGATTTGATATTATCAAGGGGCTTTAGTATCAGTGTGCGGCTACCGCCATCTATGAGTCGCTCTAGAATGGGTTACACCTTTCCTGCAATGCATTTCGTGCTGATACCGTCTCTCGACAATGAAACAGACTAATTTTTCTCTTATAGCATCATCCATGCAGTGGATTTGTTTAAATAGCAGAGTTAGGTTTGGGATAGTCAGCGTTTAGGAAGTCTATCCGTCCACGTTATCACCAGTTACTATACACTGAAAATGTTTGATTAGTGGAGGGCTGAAAAATCAAGACTTGGCAAGGCGAAGATTCAAGAATGGACCAAGTCTAAGCTATACACGAACTCACGGCTGTTGTTCGCCAGAATGACTCAGCAGTATATAGACCTACCGCGCGAGGCTATCCACTTGATGACCAGTAAGATCTCCCGCTACCTTACCTCTTCAGGCCTTCGCTCCAATTCATTGCTGTCTTTGGGAAGCTGTCTATCATCGGCGCCCAGAAAGACTTCGACATGCACTGCTGTTCACGCTGTAGGAAGGGATCAAACGAACATCCCCCCCTATGACGATGACTACTGCTGGTGCTCCTGCCCACACCCTCGGCTACGTTCACGGCACAACCCGTGAGCCGAACCGAGTCACAACTGGCACATGGAAATTACGAGGCTAGGGTTGTTCGGTGCAGCCACGTGATGATGGGTCTGCTCGATCGACTCAGCACTGCGGAACAAATTACGACACGGTTCACGTCCGTAGAGAATACGTGCAGAGAGCTAGAGCAGTGAAAAGCCCGATCGTGTGGGGCCCATTTAACGTCGTTTAGTCGAATCGCGATGCGCATATGCCACCCGGGGCGCCCGCGTCGAATACAGTCCTACGGAACAAACAAAAGAAAAGGAGCAAAAAAAGACAGGACGTCACGGCGAAGAGGTGTTGCCTGCACTCGATGAATGCCGCGGAAAGCAAAAAAATGGACTCCGTGTCCAGCGGGCCATGGCGAGCGCTACATGTGGCATATGCGTCGAGCCATTTAAACGGGGTGGCAAGGTTTTGTGCAAGGGGCGATTGGAAGCAACTTCATGGGTGGGGAGAGATGCGGGTGTCCTCTTCACTGTGCCAGACGAGGTCCGCTGCAAGGGCGAATTAGTGTAGCGCGTGTGTGCTCTGTATTTGGACCGCACACGCAACACATGGCGCTGAGCGGGAGAGTGAATGCACACGGGGGGCGCGGACAGGGAAGATGATCGATCGTACGTCATCGCGTGGCCAATATGCGACGGAACCTTAACTTATACTTTCAACATGTATTCACTCACCTTTCAATTGTTTTTCCTAGTCTGTGGGTTACGTTGTTGTTCTCACTTTGGGAGCCTTCACGCGCTCTTCGTGGCTGGCATTATCGGCATTTGAATACTGTAGCGACTACATAGACCACCGGTACTGGGATTATATTAAGTGAAAAGCGAAGGTTTTACCAAAGACTGGCACTTCATACTGGCAATTTACTGCAATTCCTAGTAGCTCGATTAAGGTGAACAAGGAGTCCCTTGAGAGGCGTCGTGGAATTGCATTGTTCGAAGTCTCAACAGCTTCGCGTCTTATTTGCAATGCTCGAAAGTCTTAATAAGCGTATACGTTCAGTGTACGCAGATCCCTTCCCGTGCCCTAACGCGCGTACTTGCTAATTCCAACCCACGCAGAACTTTCCCTAGAAGCAATATGGACACGCCGCAAGAGACTCCGAGCTTCTGCAGTTCCTGCAAACGCCGTGATAGCCGCAGGGACGCCTTCGGCAAAAGTATGTAAAAGTGAGTGCAAAACGACTGCCCCTCCTGCATACAACGCTGGCCCCCACGCACGGACTCGCGGCCACCGCAATTACACGGTTCGCGGTTCGGCGAGAACACAGCGGAGCGCTCACTAGCTGCTGCTGCTGTTTGTTGTTGTTGTTTGGCTCCGAGGCGCCCTTCGCCCGGCCTTAGTTCGCCTGGCCTTAGTTCGCCTCTTTTTTTGGCTGCCTGTTTTGCTCAGAGGTCGTGGTGGCGTCGAAAATTAGGTGCCCGCGGCACTCTTCTGCGCAACACTGTGTATGCTCTGCTAAGGCATTAGGGTCTTGCTCTGCCACGTAGGAGAACAAACGACCAGCTTAACAGAAGCTAGAACAAACAGCGAAACAAAAAAATGAAGGGAATAAGGTAGAGAAGAAATGAAAAGCAATAGAGAAGTTATAATAATAATAAAAAAAGAAACGGAAACTTGGGGTAAGAAAGAAAAGTGAGGATTCTGCGCTGTATCAATCGAAGGGCGGGGCGCTTCGGTCCATCACCTCGCGGTTCCGCCCGGGGATGGTCGCCCTCGTTGTCGTCACGCCTGGCGTGGTTTTCCAGGTGGGTGGTACGGGCGAACGCACGGAGGAAAGGTAAGAAAAAAAAGAATGAACGAGAAAAGAGAATTAGCGGTTGCATATAGAGCGGCTAACTAAATGCAACGTTCAGAATGTAGCCTAAATCGATACTGAGCCCGAAGACAATGCACAGCGTTGTACGAAATGGAAATGACATCTAGTTTCTGTGCAGAGACAGCTAAAGAGACGCTGTTGGTAACGGTGCTTGTGCGAATTCTTGCGTTGGTTTGTGACATGTGAGAAAAAACGCCAAGGAAACATTCTCAGACCAAACGCTGGGATTTCTGCAAAGCCAGATGCGTTACATGAATAGCGCTTGTCGCGTGGTTCTGTTGAGGGCGTTTTTAAATATTTGCGCCTTTCGCTCGGCCACACCTAAGGGACTAGCTCAGTTTCAACTTTGTTTACGTTGATACTTGTCTCGCTATAGATGACGAGAAAAGAAACAGGGCTGCGAAAGGAACAGATAAGAGTTAGAATGACTAAACACTGCGAAGGGCACAAGGACTGGGCAAAGAGAATTAAGACCCTGTAGTTACAGAAGCAGTTTCAATGCCGCTGCAACACTTGCTCACCTCTGAGGCCCAAAGGGTTGTTCGCATGGCTTTAGTTGGTCGGTAAAATTCTTTTATTTACACAAGGTGAAACTTGTGGAAGGGGTGAGTAAGTCGGGTACATAGAGGAGGAAGGAGGGCGTAGTGTTCGTTAGGATGGTGGGGTTAGGGCACGTACGACGTTTTCATAGCAACTGGACATCGAAGGAAATAAGGCTAGGACGAAAGGAGTAACAAGGACGCAGCGCAAACCCCGTTTCACATTTTTCTATGCCTTTCCAACATATGCGCTGTTTTGGCTGCCATAATCCCAGCTGCCTATGCCTAAAAATTAGAAGACGGCGAAGTGGGTCTCTAATTGAGCACTGCACCTATCTCTCATCAACCAATTTGTTCTTTGTTTTAATATCCCAATATCCCAGCCTTTTTTTTTTCGAAAAACGTTTTTGAGCTTTTGTCAGTCGCCCGCCTGTGTCTTGGCCAATCCCCCGCAGTGCTTGGGTACGCACCATTTACCCCTGAGTACAACAACAACGCTGCTTTCTCGGTCACCATTTCAGTAAGTGTGGATGAGTAGATAAGCATCTTTATTTTGATTAAGCGTGCCATAACAAGCGGAGCTCGGATTCTGAGTGTTCATATATTACACCTCGGCATGTTCCATGAGCCACTGGCGGACTGCTCTCTTTGCTCGGCGGTGACGGAAGTAACATGTGTGGCGCTGGGTGCACCGGTCTTTACTCAATCAGCACCGAGAGCACAACGTCCGACATCCGGTTGTGTGGCGTCTAATGGTGAATTCCAATGGCAGATCGGGATCAAGTTTTTCTGCTCGGTTTGGATCAGTCGTATTCCAATGGTAAAATGGGAGCGCGAGTTGTATGTTCAAATGGCAGATCGGGATCAGGCGTAAATCCCGGATCGCTCCGTGGAGCAGCGATTCTTGATCTGCCGAAATCGGCGGATTTGACCGGAACCTCGCGTGACGTTTTCTTTTCCGCCGCGTCTACTTCCTGTCGCGACCGGCAGCAGCCGCTTCGTTCCTGTCGTCGCTACGTGGTGAGCCGGGCGAGCCGGGACAGACGGGCACTTTCCAGTCAACAGTGGACGGCAATGATCTTGCTTCGAGCCGTGCGGCACTAATTTTGCTTCATGGAAGTGACAGTTCCGACTCGGGCACTGAAAGCTCAGAGCCCAGCAGTGAAGATTCGTCTGAACCGGACAGCGAGTGTGAAGCTGCCGACCTGTATATGCCTGCCGCCGGCGTCAGAAAAATGCGCTAATATTCTTTGTTCGCGTTCATAACAAGCCCTGGAGTAGAGGAATGTAAAAAATGAATCATTTTTGAGGATCGTTGGCCAATACCGAGTTGCTGGTAGAAGTGATAACTGCGATACAAGCAAATTTCTTCCTGATGCCCAGTGCGGCTGGCCTGCTGTCTGCTAGCTCCGCTGTTGGAGGCGTCGCAGAAATCGATCATGTCTTTATTTTATTGTGAGACGAGGAACACAGTAAAACGGTGACGCGAGTAGCACCTTTACTACAGCGCTGGCCAATTCCGAAGCGCCCTCAGCTGCGGCATCGATGAAAAACAGTTAGGCTTAGCGACGACTACGGCAGCCAGGGAGAAACGTTGGCCGGGGGGCAGCGCAGTTCGTCGCTCGGCGTGTCCGCGGGCGGCGTCGTTGCCGAAAGCTCGACTGTCTCGCTGATTGGTTCAGCGGCTTGCGTCTCGCAGTCGCAAGGCTGGAAAATCGAGCAGCGAGAAACTTGCCTGCGCGTCGTCCGCCACTTCTTTCGTGAACGGTAGGGACAGGCTCACCGGCTCTCCGAAGACCGCGGCCGCATACTCGCGTGTTCACGGAGAGTGGACCATCCTGTACATACGCTTTGGTTTTGGTTTTACATTACGGCCTTCGTACTACCTCCTTTTTGTTTCGCCGAGACGGCGTCTGTCAACGCGGAGATCGCGCCTCGCGCAACTCCTGTCGCACTCGAACACGAAGCTAGCAGGGCGTCCGCTCCGGCGGCGCGCCTAGTTTCCGCGGTCGCCGCTGCGGCGCTGACGTCGCGCTCCCGAGGGATCACTGGCATTCCAATCGCAAACTGGGAGGTGGCAAATCTACGCGCTCCGACGCGCTCCGTACGCGATCCGACGGAGCGGTCTCGATCTGCCATTGGAATTCAGCATAAGAGGCAAGGTGGAAAAAAGGAGTATCTACCGCGAAGGGGGCTTGTCCTCCGATCAGTCTTGATGCTCGAGGATCTCATTAAGAGCCTGAGGAACCTGAACAGGCCAGCTGCCACAGTTGCTTACCACCAAGCACTCTCACCTAATAAAATAAAGAATGGCAAAAAAAAAAACGCTCTGGATATCCGCGTTATGCATCAAAATGGCACCGGTTACTGCGCGGCTTCTCACTGACGTCAGGGCTCTGCGGCTCCGGGACAGTAGGTGCCTACTTACTACTCGTCACGCAATTTCCCCTTCCGTCCAGCTGAAATCTGCGTATGCGTAATTGTCCCGGTTGCTAAGGCGCCGTATCATTCATGAAAGAGCGCGTAGAAAATGGGACATAAATCACGAAGTAACAGAAAGCGCTTTAGCGCGTCAGTTGTTTTCCTGTTTTCTGTGCGCTGTTTGTTTAGTCTAAAAGGGGCTGCGACGCGCTGCCAGTGCTCTGAAGAATCACCCACAAGGATGACGAAAGCCTAAGCGGAATTACTACGCCTAAGTTCCTTTCACATAAGTTAGTGTAAAAACGATTCCACCTCACTTAGCACTTATTACTTTGTGTGACATGGCTAACCAATGTACAGTTTCCTGTGGACAATTCAAGAGCGACGCTTTGCGGTCGTGAAGCGTAAAGCGAGATCGCTAGCACTGCCGCGCTGGCGATATGATTACGCACAATGTTGTGAGCATAATAGAAAATACTTAGAAGCGATTATGAACGACGGACACTAATCCGGGAGTAGTTTCCTCACGACCGCTATGTTGTTAAAAAAAAGGAAGAAACAAACGGACAAGGAAGTCCAAACTAAAGCCCCCTGGGAACATCGATTGTGGTTACACGACCAATTTTGTTGAAGGCCCTTTCTTTCTGTGCGAGAGGATAAATCCTGCTGCAGTAACCCAATACCTGCCGAACGCTGCAGAAGAGATATGCGCGTTTCTCTTTCAGGTCGGTTCACGACAACGACCGCAAAATATTTTCCTGGTAGGCTTCGTGACGTTGCACAAGACCATTGCTTTCGTTCCCAACTCATCTGTGGCGGTGTTCGCTCGCTCCTTTCTCGAGCTTGTTTCGGGAGCCCAAGATCGCGGCGGAGATAGAGGGCCATAAAACCACCGAGTCGCTCAGGTCACACGCTCCATTAGCCAGCCAGCCAGCAATTCGCCCGCATGCCCTTCGCTTCGATGCTGCGAAGACCCATACCGCTTCCACGCGAGTCTCCGGCGGATACTGTCCGACGCGCGCTTCCCCTGTCAAACCCGCTGCGCAAGGGAAAGAAAAAGGGAGTAAAGGAAAACCTGACCGTAATATTTCCCCCCGCACACGCCTCCCGCGGCCGCACCGAGAGATGAGATAAGAGATACTCGGCTCCCCGGACCGCCTCCGCACGTAGCACTCGCGTGCGCCTTTGCTCGGCGGCGGCTCCCACGGTCATCGGGAGCTCGTCGTCGTCCGCGCCACCGCGTCAAAGAGGGCCGCGTGAGCTAGGCCTCGTCGGCGTACGCACGCTGTCACGGCGACGGGACTGACGGCGAAACGCAGCGGTGTGCTCCTTCGGACGACGTGCACTCGTCGGCTTGTTTCATTTCGCCTTGATTCTTTTTTCTCTTTATTTCCCGGCGATGGTGGGCGAGAGATGATGGGACTCTTCAGTGGATGCGCCCCTCCCCCGGCTTGCGGCCGTGACCGCGGACTGACTGCGGAGCCGTCACCTCATCTCGCTGCCACCGCAACGTCGACCTTTGTGTCCCGGTTTAAGAGGCGTGGAGAGAGCAGCGTTGAACTGGAGCGGCAGTACCACAAGCGGAGTATGGGCGGCCACCTAATAAATTGCTGCAGAAGGATTTGTTTGTGAGCTAGTTGGTGGTTCATGATGCAAGGGAACTACAGCCGACAAATAAGCGCTACTCAGTAAGGAAGACTCGTACACAAGGCTAACTAACAACTTGCTATTCAGCCTTGTAAGTTGTTAGTCAGCCTTACGTGCCTTCTTTACTGTGCGGCATTTATTTGTCGGCTGTAGTTTCGTTGCAACTTAATAAGTGTTTATCCACTTATTCAGTGACTAGTTGAACCTATAATAAAGTCGAAGAAGGCCCACAATTTCTTCGTTACAATAACTGCTTCGATATAGCGGTACGCGACCTTGGCTGCAACCGTCGCATACCAGTGGGCTTACCTGCCGTTGTCTATGCTGAGAACAACATAGCCAGCGATTTGGATGCCGTCAATGTGCGTTGCGGGAGCTTTGAACACGCCCACCGATTGCCTACCACATAGCCGATTATACGTACACCAAACAAATGTGTTGCGCTTGCCAACGCGCGCCCCAGGCTTCCTCAGCCCGCATAAGATTTAGACCCTATATATACAAAACAGGTCTTGGAGCAGTAACGTCGTAGAGGACAGAGGCAGGCCTATTAAGAATGCTTAGCTTCGTTTTCGAGGTTCTTAAGCCGCTGTAAAAGAGGGAGCTGGTAGCGACTCCATCACGAGAACCTATTTTGGTTGGCTTCGCTGCACAGCTCAGGAGCACGTGAGCCACAACACTCCTTCGCACAACAGTAGCGTCTGTGAAGACAGACTGAGCACTCCATACCGAAGGCTTTGATGATAGCCGCCCTCTGGTTAATACAAATTGCTTTACGTATCCGTTTTCGGCTGCATGGTCCTTGAAACCAGCGGGACCTCGATATCTTCAAGCACACCAAGCTTAATGCCAAACGGTTTTAATAACCACGTGGCACTCAAGCTGCGAAAAAGGAGACAAAGCTGCTCATGCCATCAGAGAAGCAGGGCGCACTCGCAGCTGACTGTGTGCAGAGAAGAGGTTGGAGAACGCGGGTACAGCAATTTGCCACTTCAAATTTGCGCGGTTGGTTTTTGAACCGGGAAAAATTGACATAGCTCCAAAGTCATTCATTGGATTCATTGAAGATTCGTTATATTCTGCTCTAGGAAAATTTTACTCCGTAAAAGGAGGCATCGAATACATGCGCTTGCATGGAAGATTCCGAAAGGGAATGGAAATTGCTTCGCTATATCTAATATTTCGTTATAAACCTTTTCGTTATAGTGAGGTTCGACTTACCCTGACTGCATTAAAAGGGTACAGATGAAAAGGGTCAGGTACACTAAAGAAAAAGTGTTTTCATCGCTGTCTGTTACAATGTATTACGCTGTGACACGAAAAACAAACTGCTTCAATTCGAAAGCTGTGTAATGCGGTCCTGTACTGAAGCCTGCTCCTAGTCCACGCATTGTAGGCTTAATACTGAAGCAGCAAAGCCTCGTGTGTCACTTAATTGAGCACCGGTAACTAACTTTTTTTTTTTTTATTCGAGAAGTCTGCCATGAGGCATAAGTTGAGAAAAGGGGGAGTGGAATGTAGGTTACAGAAAGTTAGAAGAAGGAGTGTAGACCAGTTTCTGCGAGGTAGTCGCATAGGCTGCTGGTGAAGTGATTGTCCATAGTCCACTTCACATAGTCCCCTTCGCGGTTCCACCACAGGCCGAACTCCCTGAGGACCCGTTTTCTAATAGGGGCCGTCGCTGGGCAAGTCCACAACTTCTCGCACCGTCTACATGCAGTGGGAGAGATGTTGACAGCCTGTACAAATACTTTTGTCGGACTGCATGAATGATCGGTTATCCCCCCCCCCCCCCCCCCCTGCCCTCTTGTAGACATGCATCTTCGCATTTTTTTTGGATCGCCTAGTAAGTTGTTATCGTTCATATTACCTGTTCGATATGTATACCTACCTGAAAGGAAATCATCACGTTGATAGGAAAACGGTATCTAAACGGAATTGAGCAAGAGAACGCACAAAGAAAGTCGTAGTGTGATGTCACAGCAACCATATTGTCTGCCCTCCAGCGTCTTGACACAAACTGTGCAGGAGCATAGAGAAGCACCGCTGCTCCGAGGCTGCCGACGCGCTTAGTACGCGTCCCGGGAGGGAAGTTGGCATTAAATGAAAAGCCACAATACGGAGGCTGACGGCACCCGTTGGGCCACGTGACAGGCCACGTGCCTGGCGCCCCTCCAATCCTCACCCCTCCCCTCCTGCCATGTTCTGGTTCGAGAGCCGATGTAAATGGCCATTCTGGCGCTTTAGCTCAACGCACCGCGGTATATTCTACAGAAGCGGCGGTGGGGGGGGGGGGGGGGGGGGGGTTGCTGGAAAGGATTTTGGGAGGGTGAGCGGCGTACGCGGAAGGGGGGGGGGGGGGGGGGGCTGAGGGTGCGCTATTCCTGCGCGGCTGAGAGAGTGACTCGCGGATCGCGAACGGATAGGCGCTTTGTTCGGCGATGCTAATCGTGGCTGCTTTGTGCATCAAATTTGTGAGATTAGAAAATGATTGTTGCCGAAAAAGGCAGAAAGGAAGAACGGGGGAAAGTCGCCGTCGGGGCGCTGGGGCCATCGACAGAAGAGTGACACGAAGGTGCAGTGTCGTGCTGGGAAGGCATCGTGCTGTACAGTTCGTGCATCAAGTTGATCCTGTGAACTCCTGCCAACTTGACATCACGAGTGGTTTTTATCATTTTTTTTTCATTCTGTTCCAAATTTCACTCATTCCCCCCCTCCCTCTCCGCCTCGGTTTGTTTCCTGCTATTGCCACGGCATCGTTGGCTGCTTGCGTTCATCCGTTGACCCCGAATACAAAATGAGAGAGGATAACTTCACGACATTGGCTTCCGCACTACTGTTCCACACATGGCTCGAAGGAAGGAAAATAAAATGAAGGAAAGTATGCATGAAAGTTGCGATAGTACTGAGGAACCCAATGACAGAGTCAGCGGGTACAGCAACAAAACATTAGTTTTCTACATTGCAATGTGGTTTGAACACAGGTACACATGCCGTTAAATCATAAACTACGCCACTGACGCAGAAGTGCAGCGCTAAATGTGATGCACGGAAGCCAGAACGACGCGATGCATATGACCTGAGTCCTGGCTTTTGTCCCGAATGTATTCAGCCATTCCTTGGTCTATATTTCCAAATGTCAACGACAGAAACATTAGCTCCCAGTACTGCACAATTGCGTGTTGATCGCAGAGCGCGAAGGTTTATGCGCACAGCTTCACGCGGGCTATTTTCTGCTGCTCATTCTCGCGTTTATTAAATCACTATCAGTCGATGGACAATTGCGGACGGGTTAGAAGTAGTCGCCTTGAATTGTACAAGAAAAAAGAAATCCTATATGCGCTGAAGAGATTAATATCAAGGTATCTTCGGTTCATATCGAGGCAACAAAAGCTCTATGACGACATGGCCGCCACAGTTATGTCGAATCGCGCACGAAGGACACGTCTGTAAATATAAACGCTTATATTTCCAAAAGAAAAAAAGAAGAAGAGAGTTGTTAGGTTCCTGCAGCAAAATGACCTGCTGTTTCAAGGCTGTGTCTTCAGTTAAGGAAAGTATACTATTACGTCGTTGGCATAAACAAAATGTCGGAATATCTAGGGTGTCCAACGTTCAGTGAGGCAGTCATGTTGCACACGGCCATTCACCTCCTTTTTTGTTCCATCAACCAAGGACTACCACTACACTAGACATCGATTTCAGATGCCAGGTAAAGGGCGATTTTCCTTCTTACGGGTTAGACAGATGTTAACAAAGTGTAATTGTGTTTAGAAGTGTCGATGAGTAGATGGTAGCTGCCCTTCTAGCACTGCAACCAAATTTTTTTCCAGTAACGCCCTGCGCATGCGCTCCGGGCCTTGTTCCATTTTCGCCGACTCTGGCAGAAAAAAATGGGGGAGGAGTTCGCTGCACTATCCACGAACAACGTTTCCTCAGTCAACAGCGGGACGAACTGCGGGAGAGTAATTAGGTGCAGTGTTAGCATCTTATAGGCCCTCGCAGAAGCACGCGTAGTCCCCGCATGTACCGTCCCCCAATGAAGAAGAAGCGGTCAGACTCGACAGTCATCTTCAGTCAAGATTTATTTATTTATTAAAAAAATATTAGACAGATCAAGTACAGCAGGGAAGATGCGTCCACAGATAACTCTCCCCTATCTGCTCTGGTTATGTGAAGCCAGCGCTGCTCTTAACTACTGCCCGCAAAAGAAGCCCACCAACCATTGTCAAAGAACTTTTGCAAAAAGGTTGCGAGAGAGCTTTGGCGACCTTATCCGGCAAAAGTACTGCTTCGCTTGGCGGCCCCTAGAGGGGTGGTCCACTGTCCACGACGCAAAACCCGCTTCTCGTTGTACTCTTCATGCAGCGTTCTCACCTTCTCTAAATTATCTGTCCTATCAGTCGCGCACGTGGGACAGGAGCTCTCACTGCAGACGAACGACAACACAGACACGTTACGTATGCCGCTTCAAAGACTGGCACAGCAGCGGCGACCACATAAATACCGGCGCCCCACTGCGGAAGCACCCGCAACAGTTCGCGCACGAGCCAGTGGTCATTTAAGCGCCCACATCAAAGCCGATAATCCAGAGTAAACAAGCACCAAGCACGCGACACACAATGGCCGACACTCCCCCCGCCCCCTTCACCTCTCCGCCGACTGCCGCTACCTCCCATAGCCTCGGGGGACTCCGCTTTCACCTCGAGCTGCGCGCGCGGGAGCACACACGCGGCGAAAAGTGCTCAATCATTCGCAAGAGCTCGCGCTGCGCGGAGTAAGACATTCCTCGCTTTCCCAGCACCCCACGGCGAATGCTGCCACTGCCTAGCTGGTCGGCCGGCGGCCGTTATTTATTATTGCGAACGGCGCGGCTATAGCGGCGCCGCTGCTTGCTACTCTTCCGGACCTCTCGGGAGTCGCCGCCAAGTGTCAGGAACCCCTCGAAAAGGGGGCGGACGGAGGAAGTGGCTGCTGGGGGAGGGGAGGGTTCCGTAGCTGTCGGATCTCCCACCTCGGACCTCTGAGCAGGCGCGAGAGGATCTACCGTTTTCTCTCGCGTGTAATGGGAGGATACGCACATGCGAGAAGAAAAATTGCATTAGCTGCGTTAACGACACTCTTTATAGAAAATAAGAATACCGCAGATGTAATTCCGCATTTAATGTTCGTTTAAATTTTGTTGTAAAAGCCTCAACATTTTGCCAACCTCCTGCGCTAAATATTCAGTGTGAGAGGTCATTCAAGAATGGGGTTTTTAAGTGACGAAGATGCCGTGACATTCAGCCCTCTTTGTTCCCAAGCCGTTCCGTTAAAAATTTGCTTAAAATTTTGAGGTGGTTGTGCTGGGAATCGTGTGAAAGCGTATTAAGATGGGCTCGAAGGTTTACCTCATTTCTTACAACGGGCACATATTTTAACTAAGGCCTTGGCTGAAGCCCTAAACTGAGAGCCATGACTGCACTTCAGGCCTTAGTTCTAATGCACAACATCAGCAGCTCTCGAGCAGATGGCGTTAGTGCACCGGTTTTCGTGAGTAACACTGGTTTACAAGCAAGAATATGCGGAGATGGCAGACATTGATGTTGCCAATTTTAAACAGTAAACTGTGTGGACGTCCTGTCCACGGAAGTTACTGATGCATGGCTTATCTGAGGTGTAATGAAAAAAATAAATAGGTCCTGGATCCCGCATCGTGCAGACCTCAAACGCTAGTCATGAAGCTCTTTGTCCGAGCTGCCCTTGCGCCAGTCAAGATGCAATCATCATCATCATAATCTGCACATGAAACGTAACTTTCGACAGGCGGCCCCTTAAGAAGCGGAAAACTCGGCACATGGGCTGCAGCCCCTGCATCGGAAGGTGCCCTCTGAAAACAGCGACAACTCCAGCAGTGAAAGTCGCAATGTTGTAGGGGCGGGTGAGAAGGTAGCGTGATGGTGGGACCCGCAGTACTCGGTGTCGTGCTGTCTCTGTCGTTCAGGGAAGCGGCAGTAAACGTTGGCGTTTATTTAAACCCAGCACGCGATCGTCGCGGTGTCGCCGAGAGAAGGGGGATTCGGAACCGCGGCGGTGAGAAAATGACGTCCCGCTGTGCCATTGTGCATGCGTCATACTCGTACCTATCTCACTGTACCTCGATGAACGCATGCGGGGCGTGTAGGAGAGCGCCTAATAGAGGCCGCGCTATTCAGTAAGGCGCGAAAGTCAGCTCCTCTGGTTCGATTGTGAGGCTAGCTGCGCGCAGTGACTGGCACGGACGTGCGGTGACATGGTTTTCGATGATGGGCCACAGGCGAAACACCCGCTTTAATGCCTGCCCCTTGCCCCAAGCACCCTTTCTCGAGAGGGTAACGAGAGGGTGGTCCCAAGAAGAAGGGCTGGCGTTGCGGAAAAGCCATGCATTTTTCCCATGGTCCAGAGTCTGGCTCTGTAGGCTGTCTACGGTTGTCGAAATTGGATATTAGGTGGTTGTACAGGAGGCATTGACGATGAAAGCTGCTGCTACTGCTTCTGCTACTACTGTTACTACCACTGCTGCTGCTGCTACCGCTACCACTACTGTTACTACTTGTACGGTTACTGTTACTGCTACTGGTACTACTACTACTAGTACTGTTACTGCTACTACTATTATTACTACTGCTGTTACTACTACTACTATCACTGCTACTACTGCTACGACTACTGCTACTAGTAGTGGTACACTACTACTACTACTGCTACGACTGCTGCTACTAGTACTGGTACTACTGCTACTACTACTGTTACTACTACTGGTACTACTACTGGTACTACTACTGGTACTACTACTGGTACTACTACTGCTACTGGTACTGCTACTGGTACTTCTACTGCTACTGCTACTACTACTGCTGCAGCAAATCCATCAGCAACGCCACCTCAATCATTCCAACTGATCCTCCTTGTGCTCTTACTTCTGTGACTACTGCGACCATGGCTCCTGCAGATGCCACCACAACAGTAACTAAACAAATCTGCTAAAATAACTGACGTTTCATATGCTGCTGTTGTCTTCTCTATATGGAAACGCAACCAAGGGCAAGAAAAAATAAGAACCTGTTTCCGTCCACGCTTTACGATCCGTCCTGCGGCAGGCCTGACGAGGAGGGACTCTTCAGCGTCGGCTCTCGCCGAGATGAAAGGAGAAGGGCGCTGCGCCAATGCGCACGCAGTCAGCGTTGTGCTCAGCCGTCCATCTTCATTGCGGCCAATCGAGCCTTCATGCGAAGCGAGCTGACGTCATCGCGAACCGGAATAGCGCTTTGTGGAGCACGTCTGAGCCGCGTAGCGACGCTTTCTTCGACATTGAAGTTGTATGCTTTACTGTCCATCGGCACTGCCACATGGTGAGCCTGCCACGCAGTGGAACAACTGTAACGTCCAGGATAAAAAAACAAAACAAAAAAGAAACAAACGGAGCATACCGCCACTGTTTTCCAGCTTCCCTGGCGCCCTATACCCATCGAAAAATGAAAGCTTTTCGAACTCGCAGTATTCCCTACACAAAGCCTTCGAGAATCCTCGGATAACTTCCTTCGGTTCTGTCTTCAAGCAAGGCAGCAATGTGGTTTAGTTGGTTGTTCATTTGAGGGGAATAACGCGCTACACAAGGACAAAAACGACAACTGAAACGACGTACACAGGACAAGCGCGCACTAACAACTGAGATTTATTCTGGTGCGAGGGCACATAAATAGATTTCATGCACATGCTCAAAACAATCAATTCATTGCCACCGGCTATGTCGCACGCTCCCTCGTTTCTTGATTAGTTCTAACTCCTCGCTTGATAACAACACCGAGGGTGTGCTTACGCACTCGTCTTCACCGGTCACCCATGTCTAAACGGCTTCTTTTATTGATCTTTCTTTCTTGCCCCTTGTACGAGCTAAAATTATAGTCCGTTCAAAGTAAGGTAAACATTTGTGACTTGCGCAATGGAGGGAAGGTTTAAAAAATTCGTTGTTTTTCCTGAGTTACTGCTGCGCTCTTTTAACCTGGTGTTTAGACATCTGCCTGATTGACCTATGTAACTCATGCCGCGTGACAAGGACATTTTGTAGACTATACCGGTCACACATTTTACGAACTTTCATTGGTGTGCGATACCACATGTGTTAGCAACTATTTCCTCGATTTATTCATTTCATGACAAAGGCTCACTAATTTCTGGGGTGCGGTAAACACCAGGGGAACATCATATCTGTTTGTTACCTTCTTTAAGCTGTGCGAAACATTATGTACTTACATAAGGAATGACAACCACTCCAGTAGCCTGCACTGCATACTTTTTTTTGCGGTCTTTTGCTGTCCAGTAGCTTTTGCAGGTTCTTTTCAGCCACCGATGTTATAAGCGCGTCAGGGTACCCACTTATCCTTAGCCTATCAACCTGCCTCTTGATACTACGCTCTACCTGATGAGAACACGATTTCTTAAGACACTGCGCTAAACTGTTACTTGCTGAACTCCTTTTCACCAACTTAGAGTGCGCCGAAAGATAACTTAAGAAGCTGTTTCCTGTTTTCGTCCGGTACGTCCAACACGTGTGCTTCCCACCTTCTTTTATCTCTATGTCCAAGAATCTAATCACAGAGTTCTGTGGCAGTTCGAACGTGGATTACAGCTCGGCGAAAACCTCTAGGAACACGTCTAATATACTGCTTACTAACAATCGGTTCACAATCGCAAAGGGAAGCAAAGCAGGAAATCATCAACAAAACGAAATGCCTCCAGTAATTCAAACTGTGCCAATCTTGATTTCAAGGCCCGGTTTCTCCTTGCCATTATTTTTTTTTTATTTATTTATAGATACTGCGATCTTGTGCAGATCATAGCAGGGTGGGACAAAACAAAATACAAGCATATAAATACACTCAAATTCATAACATTTGCAGGCACTTTTCAGACAGCAGTAAAGAATTATGATTAACAGTCTCGCTATTAAGTTTGTTCCAATCAGTAATTGTCCTCGGAAAAAAAGAATATTTAAAGCAGTTATTTCGCGCTTTCAAAGGGGTTATTGTTAGTGCATGCCTTTGTCTCGTGTTATATCCTGAGGAGTAAGAAAAATAATTAGAAGTATCAACTTTGTAATGTCCTTTTATAAGCTGGAAGAAAAACTTTAATCGACAAACACGATTGCGCTCAACGACGGGGGGTAACCCACTTCGCCTCACGAGCTCACTTACAGATGCACGGCCATATGAGTTAAAAACAAATTTAGCTACTTTATGCTGTATTTGCCCTAATTTCTGAATGTTTGTTAATGTGAAAGGGTCCCAAATGATTACGGCATATTCTAGTAACGGACGGATGAGGGAATTGTACGCCAATGTACGAACACTAGGTGGGGGTGACTTTAGTGAGTGCCTCAAGAAAAAGAGTTCCCGCATTGAGCTTGCTACTACAGCGTCTATGTGTTTTGACCACGAAAGGTTGTTAGTAATCCATAGGCCCAAATATTTATACTCTTTCACCTCTAATAATGATATGCTGTTAGTACCATACACAAAATGAAGAGGCATTTTTTTGTTTGTAATTTTTATGAAGACGGTTTTTTCAATATTAATGCACATCTGCCATTTGTTGCACCAAGCAACCACCTTCGCTAGGTCATTATTTAGAAGCATCTGGTCGTCAGCTGAAGACACCATTTGATACAGGATACAGTCATCCGCGTACAGCTTCACGCGGACTGAAAGATCTGCCACAATGTCATTAATAAACAAAAGAAATAAGAGTGGTCCCAGAACAGATCCTTGGGGGACGCCAGACATAACCCGGACACTGCTAGAAGAAATATTGTTTAGAGAGACGAATTGACACCTGTTCGAGAGGTAAGCTGTGATCCATGCAAGAATCCTGTCGTTTTTAATGTAATGACTTAATTTATGAATTAGTTTGTTATGTGACACCTTATCAAATGCTTTGCGGAAATCCATGAATATTGCGTCTGTTTGCTTTCCCTGGTTAATCGACTGAGAAAAGTCATGCACAGTTTCAACTAACTGTGTACTTGTAGAAAACCCGCGCCTGAAACCATGCTGAAAATCGGTAAGTACTTTGTGCTCTTCCCAGAAACCTAATATATGTTTATGAATTATATGTTCTAAAATGTGGATATCCGAAATGACCGCGGCCATTTTTCTTTCGCTGTGCTCCCGCCCCGAGCAAACTTCTGACGCCGATGTCATGAGCAATCGCACGAAATAGTGAACACAGGCGTAAGCCGGGTTCGCAGTTACATTGCACATCACCTGTGTGTAAGAGCTCTCGAGCACTATATTGCAAACAATAAAAAGTAAAATCAGATTGCGACCACTGGGTTTCAGGTGAGGTGATGGTGCTCTTCTGTCTTGTGGGTTCATGTGGCTGCGTTTCCAAGCTAACTATTTTTTTGAGAACATGGCACGGCCAGACAAACAGTGTTCAACATGGTTTTCCTATTTAAAATGCCTCGCTTCGTTTGTTAGGCGTTGCGCCTCCTGAACGCCCTACACAAGGCTGATACTCGCTGTACTTCAGTTTGAGCTCTTTTGAAGCATCCGACGCACGCTACGCTAGCACACTCCTCTCCCTTTGGGGAAAAACACAAAGAAACTATACGAGTGTCAGAATACGGAGTCGAGACGGTGGCTACGAGAATCGTGACGTATGCCGAGTGCGGGGCCTTGCACGCTCTGCACGAGAGGAGAGGGAAAGGGGGAGGAGAGAGCCAGCTCCCCCTTGGGAGGAACCCGCAGCCGTCGGGGCCCTCTTCTTTATTGGACGTAATTGTTGCCGTTTCCTCAATCAGTCGCCGGCGGCGGCGACGGCGGGGCAGCCAGCCAGCCAGCCAGCCAGCCTGTATGCCCTGTGGCCCCACACACGGGCCAGACGGACGCGTCGCTTGTGTAACCGGGGCTGTCGAGCAACAGGCGCCGGAAAGCAACGGCACTTGCTTTCTCGAAATCACAGATATTAAAGTCGGCGCGGTTTTAGAGTCGTTCAGTGCTTTGTAGCGATTGTTCGTTACAAAATGCAAGCAAATATACAGGAAGCCAAGTCAGTGGGTGAAAAAAATTGTCGCTGTCACGCAAAAAAAAAAAAAAAAGTATAATTACCTACCGAAAATAGAGCCACACATGAAACCATTCTTAGAGACCAGGAGAGGGACCAAAAAGCTATACTGTTACGCGTCCGCACCTACGACCTGCTTCTAATTGGCCTGTGCTCGTGCACAGACAAACCCAGGGCAATCAAGGAGAGGAGGGAAGGAGGATCAAGGGCTAAGGCCCCTGTCATACATGTAAATCGAGTCAATTTTCTCTCATGGCTAGTGAATCTATTATCTTCTCCTTGACTAAGTTTGGCAACTTCAGGAGCGGATTTATGGCTCACTCTTGGAGGGGCAGTTATCGAGAGGGGTTACATTTGAACCATGTAATTTTAGGACCCTTTTCTTCAAAAGAATATGCGATTCAACATAGTTTTCCAACTACAAATTTATCGCTAGAAAACCACGCTAAACCCCATGAAGGTTCACTCTGAGGTGGAAATTTATCTCTAATTTCAGAATGATATAAATTTTCTTTCAGAGACCCATTTCTTGTTTGCCTGCACATGAGACAGCTAGGCAAGAGTCGGAAAGAATCTCACGAACAATTAGAGCACTAAACCTTCGAACGAGACGGTTTAGAGAGTATTCGATGCCCGTTACCCATACGTCGCTCGGTTGGCGTGAAACTTCTCGAGAAAGAAAGAGAGGTATAAAAAACGCAATGATGCGGCAAGAACGCTAATAATAATAACAATTAAAACAAGATAGAGGCAAAAAAGAGAAACATGGATTTTTAGGTATGCTAAGTCCACGACTGCCGCCGGAACTTTGCTCCACTGTGACAGCGCGAAATGCATGATGCGCTGATTGCACATCACGCGAACTGATAACGGTGGCGGATAAGCCATCTCTGCCTATAAAAGCATGTCAAACAAATAAATTCCCTTTCTTTGTCCTGAAACGGGCACTGCGGTTTCTTTGAATGCGGCTCCTCTTTTGGCACACACTATTATTTAAAAAATTGGCAGTGGTTTAGCTCTGGTTAAACCTGGACGATTGCGAAAGCAATGCGGAGAGAGAGGCGGTGGAGAGCGCGCGGCAGCGACGGCGGCCTCGGCACGCTAGCTGTGCGCCGCTACTGCGCATGCGCAACTGGCAAGTGCGGCGGCGGCACCTATGAGTCACCCGCGCAGCGACGGCGGTGGCGTGCCTAGAGATGTAAAATTTCAAGAAATTTTGAAGGGCATGAAAAAAACCGTTCTTTTCAGGGTTTTTTCCATGAAAAATTGGAAATTTTGCAAAACATGACATAAACAGATTTATTTGCAACAGCACAACGATCAATAATAATGCTCTGAAGTTTAGTCGAATATGCAGTTATAGATGTCATATTGTGAAACGAACTTCTTGTTCTATTGCACCGAGAAGATAATGATTTGCACTTGAGGCAAATATGGAGATATAAGTATCATATTTGTGGAACGAACTTTTTGTTCTATTGTACCAAGAAAGGGAACATGAAAACTTATCTATGAGTCACTCCATTTCGGACACAGAGTCACTGTCGCTGGATGCGGCACTACGCGCAGCAGCATGGATTGAAGTTGTAACCACAGCTAGGTTCGACTGCACATACACAAGCTTTCGAACGCGTTCCCCTGACAGCCTGCTGCGAATCCTTGTATGGACGTTTCCGAAACGTGACCAGTTTCGTTCGCGGCTGGCGGATGGTGGCGGTATTTGCAGCAGTCGGCAAGGCAGACGAGTTAGCAGCTGGTTAATGCAGAGGCCTTGCCCCCAGGTAGATGGGGCCACGTGCTTCGCAGAAGACGCCTTTCCTGGACCAAATTTGTGCGGATGTCCTGTACTCTGCTACGTTGGAAATCAAGAAGCTAGGCTTGCATTTGGCTAAAACCGCTTACGTGCACAGCAGCCTATGTTATTTATGCCACATGAGTAGCGCTGTAGAATTTGCAGCCATTTTGTTTTACTTCAGCTGTGTGTTCAAGTGTTAGTGTTTTTAAGTCAAGCCTGGGTCTTATATGTGACCTGGCCTTCAACCCGCGTACTCGCAGCACGAACATTTTAAAAGCACTACCTGACACCGGTGATGACGACTGCTCTCCAATCATTCAACGATGCACGCTGTAATGATTTTCAAAGCAGAAACAAAAACCTAAACTAAAAGCAAGCAATCATAAAACCTTGAATTTGCATTGTGAAATTTTCGATGTTTCTTTCCATTCTTCCTCGTCTGAAAAAAACGAAAAAAAAACGGTTTTTTTTCCAAAACTGCAGTGTTTTTTTCAGGCCTTCACATCTCTAGGCGTGCCAGCTGTGCGCCATGTCATGTCACTGTTCCGTGCGCATGCGCAGTATGGCCTTTCCTAAGCTCCGCGAGATGGCTCGGCGACTCGCGTAGTGTCGCTTTCGCAACAATATCGGACCGATTACCTGTGCTGCTTGGGTCGTGTCATCTTAGCTCTATATCAGACTTCATAGTTATGTGCGCGTGCTTTCCTGTTGTCTGGGGCACCAAAATAGCCGCGTACCTAAAAAAACACTAAATTGGGTGAAATCCTCAAGCGCTGTTGTTGCAGTCATAGAGTGCTAATCTATGTGCTTTAAAGCTCCGACAGCATTTATGATGGCAAATACTTTCTACGGCAGTTGCACGCTGTATACGCTGCGACCCTCCCAATTCTTGGTAAGGCGACAAACGACTTCGCGAGGACTTGAGTCCCCCAACGTGGTCCTCCCTTTTTCGGTCGTATCAGAAAATGGCGACAGCTTGCATCCGCTAGGGATGGCTTTCGGGCTGACGGAAATGTTGGTTATTCATCGAAGATACTGCGAATACCAAGCAGCTCTCCCGCAAGTTCACGTTAATCCTTACGAAACTTTCGCTTTGAAAAGCTTTTCCTCAGATGTACATACCTGAAGACACCCTAGTTTAATGTACACTGTATCTGGGGAGTAATCCATGACTGGTCTTGTGAAAAAAAAAAGGCTATCAATACACAAACAGCTTTGTATTTCGCGAGTAGACTACTACAGAATTTCAGCTACGACATACGCCTCAAAATGATTTTTTGTCGTTACGCTCCCTGAATAAGACGTGAACACAGGCCGCAGATACTGCACCCCACAGCACAACATAACGAACCTGACGTCGGACTAAAGTGAAGTAGGCATTTGGTTCTGGCTAGTTGGTTTGACATATCGGTAAAACTATTGAGTTTTTGCAAATTTATACAGACGAAGGAAACTCATATTCATATGCAGGCACAAACTAACAACTATTTAATTTTAGCACCGCCTACTGTAATGTGGAAACTGGAAAAATGCATCACATGATACATAACTACATTCAGCGCTCGGTAGAATGCAGTGGTCACTATATAGTTGTATCTTATCAGAAACTATCTAAATTAAGAACTAATATCTAGAAAAAAGAATGCAAGCAAGTGTTATAGCAACTATTTTAGCTAGAGCACAGGCAGTCATCGCAAACCCGCAGACTGGTTTCACCTTTATGCCAGTATGAATTACGGGCCGAATTATCGCAGCATATCACAAGAATTATCACGGCATATTTGAAAATTATCGCAGCAAATGACCCGGCATACGGTAGCAAAACGTCGGCCGATTACGCACAATTCTAACGGGCGAGGAGATTTCGGAGTTCCGTCCCTGATTTGGTGGTTCAAGCCACGGCTGTCGTCGCAGTGCCGACAACTTTAGGTCACAGAACATCTCTTTCAGACGCCGCTCAACACTTTTAATTAAAAATGTAAATAAATCTATAGTCTCTGCAGCCCTAAGGAAGGCCAGTTTATTTTGAAATATGAAACAAAAGCCGTTGCTTTTCTACAAGTGCGTATACAATTGCATATACAAAGTCACAATGCTGCGAGATATTAAAGTGAAAGAAAATAACCACTTAAGGAACTTGTACTTTTCGAAGCAGTATTTAACGCCAGAAATTCCAGAGTAGAATGTCATCATAAAATCGTCAATTGTAGCCATCTCGAAGCAAATGCCGTCAAGCTCACTGTTTTGAGAATAATTATTTGCATAATTTGCTATGTTTGCCAGCCTCATGCAAATGCTACGTGATTCTGAATTCATACTGAACTTCGCGATGTTTTCTTTCAGACGCAATCTGCTCGTACGTCTCAAGAAGAATCACAACTTTGCGCTTCGATGCGATAGTGAACATAAAACGAAGCGCAGCGGTGGAAAGAAATATCGGCGGGATGAAAGACAGATAGATGGGAGAGTATGTGGACAGATGCCCATAATTGCATTTACGCGCAGATGCATGTATTGCCCATTTGGGTTTTAATGTTCGCGAATAGTTCTAAAATGAAATCTTGGTGTGCTGCAGTAACGTCGTCACCGCCGATGAAAACCGCGGATTGAGTATTTATAAAGCACGAGAATCGGATGAGAGATAGATAGACGCATTTAATGAAACGAAGGCAAAGAGGTCGGGCGGAAAAATGAACATCGGGCTTACTGCTCTGCACTGGAGAAGGGTAAGAGGAGAAGAAAGAGGGTCGTGATGTGTGACGATGTGGAGAGATGAGAGTATGTTCACGCACATTTGATGGCACCACAGCCACGAGTCGAGGCCAGTGTAACTCAAAAAAAGTGAAAACGCCCGCATTGCCTGGGGTGCTTGCCAACTTTGCGGCCAAGCGCCTAGCATTAGGTCCTCAGAGAGTGGCCTGCTGTCCAAACGCTTCAAGGGAACAGCCAATGTTCGTCTTTGGAGCGCATATACTGGACACACCACTAGTACATGCTCCACAGTTTCGGGTATGCCACATGTGGAACAGTCCGGGGTGTCCACTTGTACAATTACGGATGTTGAACCAGTGATAAATGGCAGTGACCTCCAGGTGAAACCACATGCAAGCAATGGGATGCTTTGCCGGGTAAGCGCGCACTTGTTATTATTTTGGTGTCTCGATTCTTTGCGTCTGTACTTTCTCTGGAAGCTCCTATGGTTAGCGAGTATTTGTCTTTCACACTCTAACGGTGAGAAAGACCGAAAGCCTCAGGATGGGAGCATCGTGCATACCTGTCGGTATATTTGCGATGACAGTCTTGCTTCATGTCGAAATAGCTTTTTAAGTTCCTAAACGCAGCTCTTTAGTCTGGTTATTTCCTGCTATTCCGGTGAGAAATTAGAATTACACGCTCCTTTGCTCCCCAAAATGCGGCTCAGCTAAGTCAACATCTTCTTTCTCAAGGACTGTCCTCCAATAACCCTGTTGCTGACGTTCGGATATCGGCCTTGCGACCCGAACTTTCCTCTCATGATTCCAATCTACACTCTCCTCTTCAATCTGCTGGTATTTTTGTGTTTTGCATCAATATTTTTTTTTTCTCTGAGTGAGCTCCCGCCGATGCTTTTGACAGCTGCCTTGATGCCCCGTTGTTTGCATTTATACGTAAATATTTAAACACGGATTTCAATTTCTTGAAGTATATTAGGCAATCGCTTCTTTTATTGCGGAAGCAACGTATAAAGCATCAGAGGTTTATGGTGGTTACTCTTGGTCTGTGTTCGGTCTAGCTCTTGAAGTAACAAGATTCCCAGTGAGTTAATCTAGAGCTGCGACAACCGACGACCATCCCGACGCAGGGTCACGACCGAGAAATGGATCTCGTCGGATTAGAATTTCTAAGGTGAGGACGTCATCTGATGGCGGACGGATGACGTCACAAATGAATTTCTTTGCTATGCGCTGATGTGTATTGAATTTTAATAGCTTGCCCATGGTTTCAAGATTTTCCCCTTCGAAGTTGGTTTCAGCGGATCTAAGAGAATATAAATGCCTGACACCACTCTAAGCGGCTGCACCACAACTGAGCATATACTATGATAACGTTCATGCTGCGCCAGGTACACAGAACATGTGTATGACACACATTATTTGTTTTTACAGGTTGACAAAAGCAATGATTAATGACTATGAATATTTTACCAGCAGAGAATTAGGCGCGTCTTTGACAGCGTCATCATCATCATCATCATCATCAGCCTGATTACGCTCACGCTGTGTCTCTTCGATTAACGCTGTATTTTGCCAGCTGCGGCTACCGTATCTCCGCAAACTTAATCTAATCCGCCCACCTAACTTTCTGCGTCCGACGTTTCGGACGTTCCTGGCCTATTCATTGCTTTGAACAAAGACATTTTCTCCTCTCTGTACTTTGTGTTTATTTTGACTTTTTGTGAATGCGCGTTTCTTCTCCTTTCGTACACTCTTACGAAACGTTCCGACCGCCACCGATCAGTGTCATTAAGTGCTTACAAAACACGTTTATTGCATTTGCTTATTATCACCGACATATCAGCTTTGTCAGCTTACGGCAATAATATTTGGGAAGGCAGCTTTTGTAGATGAAAAATGCAACAGAGGACAACGTATCATGGTGAAAGGATAGAATGTACTGTTGTCTAAGAAGCATGTACAGAGCGGCAGTCAACATTCACAATATTTGAGCAAGTAAGGTTGAAGTATCTTGAGATTGGAAGCGTAGCCCGCGTCCTGCTTTATGCATTCCTGGTTAACCGTGCATTTCAGTTTGGTTTAAACACGTTTCGTTTAACGTTTTTCGTTAAACACGTTTCACTCATGTCACGTTTCGTTTCTGTGTAGTTCCCATTTGTTTCGCATATACTTTTGAACCTACTAGTTTACTGGGTGCAATGGTGAGACTTTCGGATGACGTACATAGACTGACTGACGGGTCTCTAAATTATTTTTAGTATATAGCGCACATGGCCGCCTACAGCTTCTTAGCAGCTCAGATGCCCACCTTCTCTCGATGCAAACAATCGAACAATTTTCTTTTACACACGTGTGACTTTGTCCAAAGTGTTCGAGACTCTATAGAAAACACTAATGCAGTTAAAAAAAATAAAGCATATTAAACCATGCCGTTAATTAAAATTGCCTTACGTCAGCTCCATTGTTCGTCTTTACACTGTTTCGAGCAACTCAGATTAACGTAATGCCCAAATTTATAAATTTGTGCTTGTAGGTCGCTATTTTCACACGCGACAATGTATATATTTAGTTTAATTGTTTTAAAAGGCAGGGAACAAAGACGCTGCGACGCGGTCTCGCAGACTCCATATCACGTAGGCCACCGCTCTCCTCTCCGAGCCAGCTCTCTAAACGGGACGGTCCCGTAGCTGGAACCTCGAATTCTCCCCTCCCTCGCCTGTCTGGGACCGCGCCTTCACTCTTTCCCCTACGGGGGTCCCAACCCCGTCGGCGGGACGCTCCTCTCGCCAGCCCCCGAACCCCACGTGCGGGCACGCAGAAGCCCAAAAGGCAACAAACCGCGACAAGCCGGCGCCTCTCCCATTGGCCAGAGTCGTGTATGCGGCGCGCAGCTACAACGCCGGGTCAGAGTGGGCGGAGCTTGGCTCGTTAAACTATCGGCGACACGCTCGTTGCCCAAGCCAGACGTCCAAATATGGGCGAAAGGCCTTCACCTCCAATTGAAGGCGCCTAGTGAGAGGAAACGGCGGAGGGGGAAGTGCGAATCGGCCCGACGAGGGCCGCTAGGGAGCGCTGCTGCACAGCCTAAAAGGACCGAGCCAGTTTGTCGACGCCAGGCCCGCTAGACAAGACCAGGCGTCACTCCGAGCCCAAGGTGCCACGTTCAGGTGAGACCGGTGAAAAAAAGCCGTTATCGGCCCATTTACCCCCTTTCTTCCAATCTCCTTTTTCCCGGACTTATTCCTCGTTGCCCGCCTTCCCGACGGAACGTGGCGTGAAAGGGAGCTCGCGCGTGGGAGGTCTCAATTGGCGCGCACATTGTAATGTCATCTTCCGGGTTTCCCTAATATCGCTGATGATTGCTAATTGGTTCCAATGAGTCCGACCGGCGGAGCTCATCTAGAGAAGTTAGGCGCAATCAGGCATCGTTGCCGGCGATTCACCGTCAATGATGGCAATTTCTTCTCGTTCCTTTTGGAGGGCCGTGTCCTGATTTGGACTCTGCGTCGCGCTCCGAGCCAAGGCGGCCTGGCCCAGACTCAGTCGCGCTGCTCCGACGCCTGGATCGTGCGCCGACCTCGCGCTGCTGCTCTATACGCATCGGCCATTTCGTTACCGGAGGATTGTCGTCCTACCGCCGTTCAGGCTCTTTTCTGCAAAATCCGTCTGGATTTCTGTTGATACTCCGCAAAGGGCACAGCTGACCTAGAACTGTGTTTTCGGTCCTGGAACCCAGGGATATCAATGGCGGAACAGCAAGTCTGGTGCTGCAACGCTTTAGTGTGTGCACCGTGGTTCGCGGACTTCGGAATTCACTCCGTGGAAACGTTTTGTTCGCGCTTGAGAATCCTCTTGGGTGACAGGGCTGTGAGATGAGATAAACGACGCAAGAGAGAATTCTGGCATTGCAACATTGTAATGTCGACGTGAGGTGAGTGCCTTCAAGTATTGCAACTCGATCACGTGTGTTGTATTCTGTATCCGTACATCAACAGAACACGAGAATATGCTGAATACTGAATATGCTGAAAACATTTCATCCACTAAGCTAAACGTCACGCAGCTGCCTAGGCGTTCATAGGAACGATCAGAATAGGCAGTAAAATTTGTTGTACCGAATTTTTAAATGTGAGAGTGGCCATGGCAATGGGCATGGGCGCAGTGATATTGGAGCCTGGCGACATGCATCCTAAGTTGTCAGAATTAGAATTCTGAGCAGAAACACAAGCGAAGACATGGCTGCAGAAAGTAGTAACGTTACGGACAAAAGACCAATACGTAGCGGTAGTTTTTAAAGCTCGAAACTAAAATGCGGGTCTGTTATCGGTCACCTGAACAGTGCGAACGTTCCCTTGACCTGGCGAACGTTCTCCGCAAAGTTTATTCACGTGTATCGAGGATTGTTCTAGCAGACGCATTTTTTTTTAGGTTCCCCTGCTAGGTTAGCATGTTCCACCACGAATGCTTTTCGACATCGGGAATCATCAATTTCATCTTTTTAAAACCAAAAGCAAAAAAAAAAAAACCTGGACTAGATCTCTTACATGGCGCTTACGGCCATCCGTTCTAGAATAACGCATCAGAGTACATCTTCTTTTAACAATAACCTGCAGTGCCTGTTTCAACTGCTGGTGATGATAGTCTTAGATTTACGTATGGTGCGTGAGGTAAACAATTTTCCGAAAGCGTAATTACACAAGGCTTTCGTAGGGATGACAGACGACAGGAAGTCGAGACAGAAAGAAACGAAGCATATATAACTTACGCTACCGTCAACCATTTATTCCACCACATCATCTTTTTCTTCTTCATAATTTCAGCATTATGCGCACCACAGCTTGAGAAGACTATGCTCAATTTAAAAGCAAAGAGAAATACAGATTAGGGGAAGTAACCAGGCGTTTCACATGTGGAATGGTCGGCATGACGCGTGCGTTAGTTACCCTTCAGTATCGCTACCAGAGAAATAACTAGGTCCTCTGGGCTAAAACGCAAACCAAAGCAAAACGTTACGATACAATGTGGCCGATCACATTTTATTTTGATCAGCTTAGTTATTAACATTCTGTACCTTTCGCAATTCTTGTGAAAGAAAGAAGTAAAAAAGGAAAGCTCGAACAGCTGAAAGGATGAAGAAAAAGATGAGTGTTGAAATAAATAGTTGAGACTACCACCCGGCGCATGTGCTACGCTTTTCTTTCGGCTGGAACTCAACGCCCTGTTTTCTCTCATCTAGTCGGTGCCTTTCGACTGCTATTTCTCTCGGTGGTTACGGAGAATTTTTCAAGGTAAAGTTTCATCACTCATTTCCATATATGCTGCAAAAAGTGAAACCGTCGGGGGTCATCAAGGAGGAGGAAGACATTTGCATGCATTTGCATGGGGAGAAAAGCAGTAAGGATGGCTTTTAGAGAAGGAGCATTACTAGAATTAAAAATAAAAAATGAGGGTGGGGGGGAGCGGAGACATCGCTTTTGCGGTCACGAGGCGTTTTTGATTATGGTAACTTCACAAAAACAGTGTGGTCGGTTTTGAAGTAGAGATAAGAGAACCGTTCAAAGCTACGCATGCATATGCGTAGATTTGGGCTCTAACTGAGCGGCGTGATTGCAGCCCCGTGTTCGTGAGCCCGTTGGGAGAGGAGCGAAGCAGCCAGAGCCTGTTCCGAAGAGCCACCGTCCGGGGCCATGCATCTGAGTGGCGGCGCCAAGGGTGCTCCTCTGCTGCAGGACGAGTCGGCTCTGCAGCCGCCAGGTGGCGAGGAAGACCCGCAGGCCGAGGAGGACTCGCGCGGACACTTCCACAGCATCCAGGTCATGCTGGGCCTGCACCAGCAGCACACTGGCTCCTCGCCGCCGCCGCCCCACCACCAGCAGCAGCACCAGGTGAAAATAGCCTGCTGTGCTTGCGCGTGAACCACGGCTGGCTCGCTAGCGCATTTCTGGCTCAGGGTTTAGTCAACAGATCACGTCATTCCAGGGAAGTGTCTTTGGGAAGAACTCTAAACGGTGCTGTAAATTTCACACACACCAGTTATCGCATTTGACACTCACTTTATAGCATAGAATGCCGTGCAGCGTGGCCTGGGCCTGTCTTTGTACGAACGGAACTAATTGAGGCGGCACGCAAACAGGGCGGTAAGACCGAGCCGATCGGCAGACCTGAACGCATTGAGAGGAATGCCTAGAGTTGGACAGATTTCAAGCAAGGAAATAACTATCATTTTCTTGCTGAGGCTGAAGGTAAGGTAGACGTAATAGTTTACATTTCCATGTAAACCCACTCTTAAATGAGCTCAGGTGCATTGCCTGAGGTGTGTTCCGATCGAATATCCACTAAGAAATTCTACCCTTAGGAAGCGGTCATACTCGTAGTTTGCGCAGAATGAGTTCGAATGCGTTTAAACTGGCAGTTTTCCGCTATTATGTAGGACTGAAGGTTAACGGGTGTGCTCTAGCTCGTGATTGATTTGCGTGTATTCTAACAATGTAGGCACGTAGAGAAGGAACAAGTCCACACTTGTTCACTCTTTTGCCTTTACTATCAAACAAAGGTAATACTAGGTATATACTGTTCAAAATACTATTAAAAGTACGATCCTATATTTAGATCCGAGAAACTACCATTAAGAACTTTACTTATGCCAGCGAATAGCACAAGCTATTCGGCAGGTCTATGAAAACGGAGAGACGAATTCGTGGCACCGTATTGATTCTAAACCCGGTCTATGAATAATAATTAAACTGACACTACGGCACATTCGTTAGCGTCACTTCTTTTTTTTGTTTTATTGCTGTAGGATTAAGAAGCGAGGTGCAGTATACGTTTATTTTATATAACGGAAATGAATAACGGTGCCGAAAGCCGCTATTATAGATAATAGCGAATATGCTGAGTGCTTGTCGCAGGTGTTACATGTATTGTTACCACCGTAATAGATAAGCAGGGACCCAAGCGGGGCAGGTCGCATTAGACAACGATCGCGGGTCACTGTGAGCATAAAATGCTGCTTATCAATGAACATCATAAGTTGGCGGAGGCGTTAAAAATTTCTTCAAAGGAAATGATGACACGGTTTGTTCGTATTTAAAAAAAATCAATATGGAGAGCAGAAAAGCTTATACACGCAGAGTTCGCGGCCTGTTGAGACACTATTTCATGCTTCATGGGCCCATCACTCCTGCGCTGACGACATATATCAAGCGAGTTGCAGGAACGACATACGACGTTCCCGCACCTTTACCTGTATGAGCGACAAAGTGCGAAAAAATATTATCGATTATCGTAAAATAATATTATCTCTAGCGCCGCTTATTGATGCAGGGTTTTGGAATACGCTGAGAGCGCTGCTGTGACCTATAGTGTTTCTTTCGATTGACGGTAGCTTATCAAAATTGCAGAGCGGGAACACTGCATTTATTTATCTACCCTCAGAACCAGAGGCATTAGAGAGGGGAGTGGATACAAAAAGATCGAAAATGAACATACAATTGATCAACTGCTAAGTTGATAGCGGAGTCTCGAAATTTATGGCTTCACGCACACAGTATACTCAAGGGAAGCTTTTGAAGGGAAAAACTGTTTTTTTTTTTCAAAATCATTCAGTTTTATTTATTTTCACCCTGTGTTCTTGAAGTTCTTGAGTAAGTCGTCATTAACGATTCATTTTGGCTGCCGATATATTGCTGAGGCGTATAGATGCACGCTAATAAAAAATGGAAAAAAGAAATACACTACACACATACAACACAATCAGGGGTTATTGACCAAAAATAAATACAAGCGCAAACTGAGCATTCCTTTGTCTTTCTCTGGTTAGGTAAGCAATAGGTTACGCTGGATAATAATGCAGTGATCGGCTACCTGTATCACTTAAGGGACATACAGGATGATGTGACAGGCGTCGTGATAAAGTATAATTTTTGTAGGAGAGAAAAGGCTCCGAGTTCACAATTGTTTACCGCGAAAGATCATGTAATAAACCCCATTTCATGAGTTCTTGAGCTGTCGTTGTGTGCAAAAGAAGTCATTGAGAAAGCATGCGGAACCGCAAACATAGCTCACGTTATTATTTGCCTGGTGCTGCGATTATTTTTACGTGAAATTAGATGCCAAGAGCATAAACGAACTCCCAACTATGTACAGCGGCCATATATTGCTACGAGATACCGGTATCATAGAGAAAATCTGTTAGTGTGCGCCTAGAAAGCCCTTGGAATGTAATGTATTTTGCTCCCAAGCTTTTATTTAAAGACACAGCTTTGTATGCATTGTCCAATTGCTTGCCGCGATGAGTTGTGCGTTTTTGGAATTGGAAAAGAAGGTGCTCTATGTATTCTATCAACTTACCGCCGGTATACATTATGCTCTCGGCCTTTGGGTACCGCCGTCTTTGCGTAGCGCTACCGCCGTTACTGTGCTTTTCGTTTTTTCGCGGGCATAAGTTATTTCAATAAAACATTAATTTCGGCTCCTTTGTCTTCTTTCTGCCTGCTTTTCTTTAAAGAATCTGACAATATTTGCGCATTTATTTTTTGCATATTGGAAATCATATAAGTAACAAAGGGGCTTGGCTATGAAATGCGTAGAAGTACGAGGTAAATGCAGTCAGTATCATTGAGTAGTCTCGAAGCCACTGCTGTGCAAATTGTCTTTCAGCTAATGCTTGGCTTTTTCTCTTGTCTAGCTGTGCAACCAGGGCGTGGTCGACTACGTGCCTGCCACAAGTGTCTCCTCTTTGGACCCCATGGCAACCAGCATGAGCAGCCTTCTGCCGGGCTTGGTATCCATGGCTCCCTGTGTCGGCATGAGAACCCGGGACCTGTCCGGCCCGCTGCCGAGCATGGCCGCTTCACAACCCATGGGCTGCCTCGGTGGCGCTGACGGCATGCCCCCAGCAGCGCCCAGGAAAGAAGGTGCTTGTTTATACTTTTCTCTTTCGGTCTAACCTCACTTGACAGCCCAGAAGAACAGAGAAAGTGAGGTGAGCTCGACATTAAGATGTAAATTTTGCAAGACCGTGGTCTGAAGCTTGTCCCACAGATGCTGGGATGTACTTTTCGAGCCAACTGTACCGCGAACTCTTCAATCAAAGCTCTGGTGTCTGTAGAGCTCCTTCCTTTAGGTGTTAACAGATTGTCACGCCACCAGCGGTATTCAGCCGAACTCCTCACTGCTACTCAAAGCACGGTCGTGACGAAGAAAGAAAAGTTGTAGGACTTCATCGTTCGCTGAGCACCCAGCCCATAGGTGGCACCCCTGTCTGCTGACTTTCAACTGTCTTATAACTATATAGAAATTACCCTTTCCGGATGAATTTCGAGATACTTTTTAAGTTTGAAATTTAAGTCAAAGAAATAAAGACAGAAAAAAATCAACGCTTGTGGCCCCCGCTACAAGCCCGTCTAAAGGGATCGATCTAATGGTCAAAATTTAATTTAATGGTCGAGGTAATGGTCGTAGTTTGATTCATACTTTCGTAACTCGAAGGAATAAAGAACACTTGAGTGCAGACGCATGAGCCCCTGTACTCCATTTCACAGTTTGTTCATACACTTCACTGGGACCTCCGCGACGTACCTGGGCGTTTGAAACTACGCTTCTAGAAGATAGCGCCAAATAACTGTCCATGCGAATGCTAGTCTTACTGTGCCATATTAGTCAATCCGATTAGTTTTTACTCCTAACCACACTAACCCGAAGAGGGCAAGCGCCGCGTACACTGCACGGCAAATACTTAGTACAATGAGGTTATAACTACGTGATTTAATCCTCGCTATGGCAGCAGTTACTGTGGCTTATGTCTCTTTAATTGCAGTTAGTCTCTAAGGGAGCAATGATCAACCTTTAAGGCAGTAATGGTTCTGAGAACGCAGACAGCAGCAAAATGACTAACATCTGTACCGCTTTTATTCCTTTCTGGTTTAAAGTGTCAGGATATACAGACCACAAGATCCTGTTCTTAATAGTGACTGTAGCTGTACTGCTTCATTATGATAAGGGTATTAGCCTACAGCGTTCCCATTTTATTCCATGTGCACGAAACTGCTGCTTTTTTCACCAAGCTGAAGCAGCCCCCGGGATAGAGTTTTTATTCATGAAGTTTAGGTCACGTACTTGAGACTTTATTTAGTCCTTAAAAAGCAGGAAAAAAAGGAAAAGAACGCACTTTCACGATTTCCCGTCAACAAGGAGGCAAAGGCCAACAACAACAAGGTGACATACTGATCCGCATTAGATGAATATGGGATGTGGTAACCGACATGATTTGCTGCGCTGTCTAAGCACTGTACTATCATTTCCTTTGCAGAAACGCAGAAGGGCAAGTCAACGGAAAAGTCGTCTTCCTCAGATGGAGACAAGGCGGTCAAAAAGAAAAAGACCAGGTATGGAAACAGTAAAAGGGGGCAATCAGTTCCGTTTACCGAAGTGATGTAGTACCTGTGTACAGAGGGTTATGCAACGCACGTGTCGAGCATAGCGTATGCCCGTACGTAAATACGACTCCTCTCAGCGATCGTGACATGCGCCACTAAGTTCTAGCGTCATTTCCACTTTATATTTAAGTATATATGTTGATATTTCAGATATGTTTATGTCACACCTATATATACCTTTGTCCTTCAAATTTCTGTCGCGTCCCTGAAGCAAGCATTTTAGTGGGTTGCACTTCAAACCGATGCAATGGAAGCTGAATTTCACGAAAATTTCGAGTGACAAGCGTTTTTATTAACACCTACAATATTAAAGTTGGAGGGGGGGGGGGGGGGGCAGTGAGAGAATTGAGTACAAGAAAAATCTACGAACCATGTGAAGAGTAACCCTTCTGAGAAAACCTATCTCAGCGAGAACTGCCGAAGCGTTCGCTATACAAGCGTTGTGGTGCGAGAAATGCCGCCCAGGCGTGTAGAGGCAGGCGCAATCTTTCTCCGCAATTTCAAAATCGAGGCGCTCAGAAAAATGATTGCGCACCATCTCGGACCTCCTCTTCCCATAGCGGGTGGTGTAACAAAGTGGAGAGTGGGGAGCACTCAGCATATCTCCCTTTGTGCAGCATAGGATTCTGGAGAGAATGGACGAAAGAAACTGTAGCAGTGCGGCTGGTTAGGCAAGGTTTTAAGATTCGGTTGGCCAACCGTCGAAACCTTGAGCAATGCGAACCACTTCGATCGCCCGTCGTCGTCCCACTCAACCGAGCGGCAATCGAATCGGGAGCAATATCGTCGGCTCCTTGAAGCGTGTACGTGTGGCTCTCCATTTTGGTCTGAAGAACACTTTGAGCACCTTGCCAGGATAGGTCCTCGAAGAGCTGACTCTTCTCCATCGGTGCACCTGAATCGGGAGATTTCCTGGGGGGATAACGGCGCCAGCTTCGTATTATGTCAGGCAAGAATATTCTCTTCTTCACTCACTCGCTGTCCCAAGGCGTTGCTACACAGGTGGGCTGAGGAGCTGACGCTTCGGGCAATGTGTCCTTTTTGCTCATGCGATCCATGCCAGCCTGGTCTACAAGGGCATTTGAGCTTACGTTCTAACTGGGTTCAGTGAAGGGCTGCTAGCTCACAGTACAATTTCCTCTTTTTCGATGTTGACAAAAAAATCCACGGGATGTTTTTTCTTTCTTTTTGCGATGTCAGGCGCTGTAGGCTTGTTGTGCGGCGGTCGAATCGTTCATACCAAATGACGCCATCATTACGTCACCATTGAGAGTGACGTTTTATTCGGCCATGAGACTAATGCCACCGATCACGTGACCTATGGGCTATTTAAACTTGTGATCGCATCATGGGCCATTAGAGTCATTATTATTCACCCAATCAAGCTTTCATACGCTTTCGTGATAAAGACAAGATGCGCGATGTTGAAGCATTTAGGAACAAGTTTAATAGGTGCTTAAAAATTTACACAGAAATATGCTACAAACGGATAACTGAAATGTGTAGCCAGCATAAAAGCAACGTCACGTGGAAGAAACTAAATGAAGCTCTTAGTGGGCGAACGACACTTAGCAGCAATAACTGAATTATTGTAAATGGTATAGAAGCCACCGGCATGAGTCCTGCAAACAAATTTAATGACTTCTTAGAAATATGCCGTTTTAAATATTCTCCTGACGCTACTTCATAAAATTTCGCCATTACCACACACTATATTTTTTTAGCCTACGTGTGCCTCTGAAGTCACTTCACTTTTTCATGCACTTATAAAGAGCTACAGCCGTGACGCAAACGACGCAGAAATCAGACCGGTTAAATACAAACACAAAAGCTTACTTTCCGCAGGTATCTTTCGAAAAATATGCAAGTCGCAAAAGTAATCGCAATCCACAAGTATGGTGCTAGAAATACTTTGGGAAATTAGGCTAGTTTCAATACTGCCAATTTTCTCTAAAGGACTCGAGACTGTTGTTAAAGTACGTGCTGAATACCTTTACCAGAAACACGAACTCAGTTATATAGATCAGTATCAGTCTGGCTTAGAAAGAACCGGACAACAGAAACAGCGTGGCTGGTGCGAAAAGTGACACTACTAAACAATGTTGAAGATAAATGATTGGTTCTTGGACTATACCTAGACTTCACTGCGGCCTTTTATTGCGTAAATCATTCAATTTTCCTAGATAAGCGTGAAAAATAGGGATTTAGAGGCTGTGCTCAACGACTACTGCAATCTTTCCTTGAAGGCTAGCTTGAATTCACGGACATTAGTTATCATAAATAATCGCCCAAACGTACAGGATCAGGATTTCCGCAACGAAGTATTCTAGGACTTATTCTGTTTCTTTACTATATCTAAGAGATTGTAAAATTAGACGATAACTGTCGGTTTTTTTATTACGCGGACAACAGTATCGTGCGTTTCTCGGACATAGATATAGCGGAAATAAAAGCAAATGATAGTAATATTTGTCGCAAACTGCTCGTTTAGTGAAAAAAAGCGCTGATTCTGAACAACTCTTTGGTTTAGGTTGGTTTATTTATTTATTATTTATTTTGGAATAAATTTTCGAGGAGATTTTGGAATAAAGGACGCAGCCGTCGGAATATAATCGATTGTTTACCGGAAGGTCACCAATAGCTGTAATAACATCATTGATGTAAGTAATAAATAAAAGTGGCTCTAAAACAGACCCTTCAGGGACCCTAGAAGTTACTCTTATGCTAGATGATTTTTACTGGTTATAGGAAACGAACTACGAGCGTAAGTGCAAGTAATCAGAGAGCGAGCCAGCAAGTTTAGAATCATTAAGGAAAGACTTGAGTTTAATTAAGAGCTTTTGATGGCATATGGCATCAAATGCTTTCGCATAATCTATAAAAATGGCATCAATCTGTCCTCGCGTGTTAAGTGTTGCAGCGATATCATGCGTGAACTTGATTAGTTGCTACACAGTGGAAAAATTAACGCGAAAACCATGCTGTGCTTTAGACAATGTGTTAAGCTCAGTTAAATACTGAACAATGTATTTATGAACGATATGCTCTAGGAGTTTGCGTGTAGTAAATATTAAGGAAGTTGGCCTGTAATTCGTGACCAGGAGCCTTTTACCGTCATTATGCACTGGAATAATTTTCACATTTTTCCAGAGAAACGCTACGGTTTCAGACTCCAGCGATTTTCTAAACAGTACTGTTAAATAACGAGAAATCCATTCGGAATGCCGTTTCAGTAATGTGTTGGACACAACGTCAGGCCCAGAACTTTTGGTTACGTCCAAGTTTGATAGCAGGTTATGCACACCAGCATCGTTTATTTCAATGCTAGGAAAAGGGTCAAGCGCAGTATTCCAAGTAAATTCAGGAGCGGTTCCGTCATCTCTAGTGAATACTGACTGGAAGTGATAATTGAAAGCTACAGCTATGAGAAAGGAATCAGCACAGAACTCACCGTTGATGATAAATGCAGACGAATTGTGGGATTGCGGGAGCTTGGGGTTTAACGCCCCAAAGCGACTCAGGCTATGAGAGACGCCGTCGTGAAGGGCTCCGGAAATTTCGACCGCCTGGGGTTCTTTCACGTGCGCTGACATCGCACAGTACACGGGCCTCTAGAATTTCGCCTCCATCGAAATTCGACTGCCGCGACCGGGATCGAACCGCGTTTTCTGGGTCAGCAGCTGAGCACCATAACCAGTGATCCACCGCGGCGGCTCTGATTCTGAATGGATCGATAACAAAATGCATCCTATTTCGGGCTCACGATCGTTAGGTGATGTACCCAAAACTGTTATTTTAGATCCGAACATCATCATCATCATCATCATCAGCCTGACTACACCCACTGCAGGGCAAATGCCTCTCCCATGTATCTCCAATTAACCCTGTCCTTTGTCAGTTGCCGCCACTGTATCCCCGCAAACTTCTTAATCTCATCCGCCCACCTAACTTTCTGCCGTCCCCTGCTACGTTTCCTTTCTCTTGGAATCCACTCCATTACCCTTAAGGACCAGCGGTTTTCTTGCCTTCGCATTACATGCCCTGCCCAAGCCCATTTCTTCCTCTTGATTTCAACTAAGATGTCATTAACCCGCGTTTGTTCCCTCACCCACTCCGCCCGCTTCCGATCTCTTAACGTTACACCTATCATTTTCCTTTCCATAGCTCGCTGCGTTGCTCTTAACTTAAGCTGAGCCCTCTTTGTTAGCCTCCAGGTTTCTGCCCCATAGGTGAGTACTGGTAGGATACAGCTGTTGTATACTTTTCTCTTCAGGGATATTGGTAAGCTGCCATTCATGATCCGAACATACTCTGTATAAAAAATGTATCATATCCCTTCGCGTGATCTTTCCGGAGCACATGTCATGGAATGACCACTTCAACTATCTTTAGTCAAACGGTACTGTGAGTAAAAAATGTGTCAAATAACTGATCTTTTCGAAACACATGTTATGAAATGACCACGTGAACTATTTTTAGTGAAACTGTTATAAGACTGTTGGTATGATAAACCAGTGAATTCATTTCCTTCCATCTGCACTAAAACGCATGTTATAGTATGCTTTTCTAGATTCCCTCCTGTGCTAGTGGGTTTTAGTGTGGGGCAACACCACTGCAACGAAAATGCAGAAAATTGCTCTCTTGCACACTGGAGCTACCCGCGTAGTAGGAAACGTATCATTCTTGAAGTACAGGGCGCCATTTTTTCATCAACATAAATTATTAAGGCGCAAGATGTGTATCTGTTTAAATAACTTTGCAGTCAGAAAAGTACTCTTAATCGTACTTCAGATATATATTTTAACTTAGTTCAACTGAAAACAACCGTTTACAAACGGCTCTTTCTCTTATAAATCATCTTGGTTGGCCTAGTCATCACGAACTAATTACAATTTACGTTGCCACCAGTACTAAATCACTTTGATGCACAATAAATTGATAATGTACTTCTACCCCACTAAACCATACCAAAGTGTTCATATAAAAATTGCCTGCCAATACTGCACTAATATTGTTGCATCATCTCATTTTTGTTATCTGGTTTTCGCATTTCTGGTTATGTATACCTATTTTCCCTCTGTATTTTGTCTGCTTTTTTTTTTCCTATTACAAAAATCATACTACTTTCTCTATTCATATCCAAAATGTATCGTACGTCGTTGCTGATGGGTGACTGCTCAAAGAATCGGCTTTTCTCTTCGTTCATGCTTTTTCGCTCCACATTGTATACAAAAATAAATGATTGATTGTCTAATTATTTAACAGTCGGTCATATGAGTTATCAAAACCCCTGCGTATGACCACGACCCCTTCTTACGCATGACCCCTGTAACTTTCTTGTAAAAATATTATCCCCCTACAGAGTTGAGTCCGAACCTCGTGTCACATTATGTGAATGCACGTTCAACTTTTGCCCCCTTAAATAACGTCACGTTTGGATTTTCGCAGGACGACGTTCACGGCCTTCCAGCTGGATGAGCTGGAGCGGGCCTTCCAGCGCGCCCCCTACCCGGACGTTTTCGCCAGAGAGGACCTCGCCCTCAGGCTGAACCTCAGCGAGTCCAGAGTGCAGGTATACATTACCACGTGCATGGCTTGTCTGTTCACTAAGCACTCAAGCCTCTGCGAAACTACCGTAGTTGCATTGAAACCCTGCTAGTTTCTCTGTTCTTTATCGGCTGGGACGCCACAGCGTCTGCGTTATTTGCAGAATAATCCGGGCGATGCGCCGGATATACTATATGGTAATGGCCGAAGAAAATCAGAAACAGCAGATTTACGGTTGAGGTGAAAGCTTATTTTGGTTTGGTTTGGTTTATGAGGTTTAACGTCCCAAAGCTACTAAGGCTATGAGAGACGCCGTAGTGAAGGGCTCCGGAGATTTCGACCACCTGGGGTTCTGTAACGTGCAGTGACATCGCACACTACACGGGCCTCTAGAGTTTCTCCTCCAAAGGAATTCAACCGCCGCGGCCGGGATCGAACCCGCGTCTTTCCGGTCAGCAGCCGAGCGCTGTAACCACTGAGCCACCGCGGCGGTGAAAAGCTTATTGTATACACGGCAAAGTAAAGCGCGATAATCCGAGCACTCCTCCCTGAACTCGTGATCGACGGAGTGCAGGGAATGAAGTGTTCTCGGCACTTTCTGGTCAGTTTTACGGAATTTTTTCCCTAACGCAGATATTTCACGTGACTGGACAGGCGCTTCATTAGACTGAACTGGAGAGTTGCGAAGCCATCTCTTATTGTGCGCGCTTTCTGTGGTGATAATTGTGCTGGAGAAAGTACTGTCCGATGGCTGGCAGCCTACTGTATTATGCAATACCCTGAATCGACAGCTCGAAAGCGGCCGACCTCTTTCTCAAACGGGCGCTTTGTGAACACCAAGATGAGATCAAATCAAATCAAATCTTTATTTACATCATCCAGATGTTAGAGGCGCAGGCAAAAAGCTCTCATTGGAGCTTGACTGAGCGCCTGCACCCCCGTAAAAGGTTTCAAGAATTGTTTAATTACATACATTGGCAACAACTAATAAAACAGTTGCGTTTGCGAAAAAATAAACGAGACTGAACTGATAGGAAAAAACAAAAAACAAAAAAAACAAACAAAACGGCAAAAGCAATAAGTTGCAAAATAAAGGTTTGAAAGAATAACAATGGTGGGAAGTGATAGCTGAGCATTTGACGTCCATAATTAGTTCGCGTTTGGGGAATGAACGATTCATCGCGGTTTCTTATGGCATGAGTGTGTTCTCTGGGTGTTAGATGAGACAAAGTTTCAAGAAAATTACGCTTGGTATTACTTCTCTTATATCGTTTTATTAAACTGACATTATATAGTTCGACATTATATAGATCTAGAAGCGAAAGCAAATAAATGCAAGTAATGAAGGAGGTGTGTAACAAAATAAAGAAATTTCAAATGCAACAGTACGAACTGTGTATTGACGGTGATTAACCCATCGTAGTCGGCAATGAGAACACACCTTTATCGTTTTTTTATTTAATATCAGGTGATATCTGAAGGAATCTACAATCGCGTAGGTGGAGCACCTTTTAGAACCCCACTATTGGCACGTGTGGTTGGTCATCTTTGCGCCGTCAGCAAAAAAAAAAAAAAGGAGAGGTGGTTGAAGTGTTTGGTTAGTCGCTCTCTATCGCCAAGGGATATATAGCCCACAACGTTATATACAGAGGAGACCACCGCGGGGCGTAGTAGTTTGAGCGCTCGCCTCGTACAGAGGAGCGGGGTACGATGCCCCCAGAGTCACCGGGTAACCACTGGTTTTGCAAAGAATACACTCTTTCTCCCAGCCTGGCGTTCTACTTCTTTGTGATGAAATGATTGAAATAAAGGTTCTTTGACTCCACAAAGAATGCAACGAACATGTTTGATATTTTGATATTTGATATTTATTTATTTACCACCACAATATACATGGTGACGGGGTGCCCATAGTAAAAGCGGCCTCTTGGACCGCTTGACTTGGCCATGGACACCCAGCCTTGACGGTCTTTGGCAAAACACCTCTTCCTACATTAAAATGAAATAATTTTAATCACAAGACAAGAGCTGGCGGACGACCCTTAATTTCGAATACTACTGTTTTCAGAGCTTCTGTCCTTAAACTTTTATGTGTGTGCGTATCACCATTTACATCATTTTTATATGCCGCCGCGGTGGCTCAGCGGTTATGATGCTCGGCTGCTGACCCAAAAGACGCGCGTTCGATCCCGGCCGCGGCGGCTAGAATTTCTTTGGAGGAGAAATTCTAGAGGCCCGTGTGCTGTGCGATGTCAGTGCACGTTAAAGAACCCCAGGTGGTCGAAATTTCCGGAGCCCTCCACTACGGCGTCTCTCATAGCCTTAGTCGCTTTGGGACGTACGTTAAACCTCATAAACCATCATTTTTATTTTTGCTTGCAGGTCTGGTTTCAAAATCGGCGTGCCAAGTGGAGAAAACGAGAACCACCGCGCAAGACAAACTTTCTGCAAGCAGGTAAGATTGATACCACAGGCCCCACTTCATTATTTTTGTTTTATTTCGGTTGTCTGTGTACTGTTTGATTCAAGCTTAGTAGATCCAGGTGAAGTTTCTACACATGGCAGGTTGTCCGCACATCTAGCCAATTTTAATCAATACGGCTAGAGGAAAAGAGAAACAAGCAATGTCAGCCGTGCAATTTCGAATTTGCATGCACGAGGGAGCGCTTTTGACTTTAGTGTGCGTCACGTGTCGGGGTTTCCTTGTTCTACTGCCGTGTGTCGACATGTCGTGCCGTGTCACGCCGCACGAACTACTTTCATGCCCTCTTCATAATATACATACTAGAAAAATCTACTTTAATTTTAAAACTTCTGCCTTGTGTTTTTTTTTCACCCAGTTTTGCAATTTTCTTAAAGCTATGTGGAAAAAATTTCATGCCAGCAAGTAGACTTCTGTTATTTTGTTTCACAATATGTTTCTTGTTTAGGGAACAGTTGCAGTAAACGCGACATCATTAAACAGTTCAGATGGTACCGCACAGACCTAATACCTTTTCCTCTTCCCGCATTTCCTTCCATGCACCTCGTCGGCCCGAACACGAAAATTGAAACAGCGGCCGCCCAGAATATGCAAAAAGGCGGCCACCCGTACTCTTCCGCGTCCCCGACGTTGCCACCGCTCAACCCGCCCATGGACTCCTGGGCCTTCGGCACCGGGAATCCGTATGACTTTGGCTTCCAGACGTCCTCCCTGCAGCCGTCTCCGGGACCGGGGGCGGGCGGCTACGGCTCGGGCTTCTCCCCGACGGGTCCCGGCGGTATGGGCGGCATGGCGACGGCCTCGACCAACCCGAGCTCCTTCTACAGCACCATGCTGCCCCCGGCGCAAGACCAACTCCTGCCGCCGCTCCCACCCGTCAGCAGCTCTGCTTCGGGCGTCGGTATGCAGCGACCCTGCGGCGCGCCTTCGCCCGATCCACACCAGCAGAAAGGCTGCTCGCCCATGTCTTACGGGTGCTCCGCCAGCCCTGACAACGACAAGAAGCAAGGCGGCGGTGGCGGGGGGTTGGTCGGCACAAACGGCCTGCTGGATGCCGACCTGCATCAGATGGGCACCATGCAGCACCTCATGATGAAAGGCAAGGACAACTCCTTGTCGCCGCTGCCTCCGCTTGACTTCTTTACTTAACGCGTTCGCTCCATCGTGCTGAGGAAGCGACCATGGGGCAGAGCTATGGTACGGCAGGAACTGATTTTGCCTCGGCGGGCGTCGACAAGGCGGTGGCTTGTAGAAGCCTTCAACGACGGCGACTTGTTCTTCGAGCTCCAATAAGTGCCTCTGCGCTCTTCGCATCGGTTTCCAGGAGATTGCCATTGCTCGCGGCTCCTTTAGGGTCACTGGCACTTCTCTCCTCGGTGGGGACTGCGCTCTCATTTAAGGTTTGTGACGTGTGTGTGTGCACTGGTTTTATGGCCCATTGCTCTAAGCACTCATCAGAACACGATAGGGTTGTAGTGAGGGGTATGAAAGGTGTGACTGGCGAGAGAAATGCTAGAAAGAGAGCAGCAGCAGTAACAAGAATAATGAAAAGGGGAGTACATGCACAAGACAAAAAAGTGACGTGGTTTTCCCGTCTTGAAGTGTGTTGGAGCTGTTTAAAGATGTTATGAGAGTTTTACGAACAATCCAAAGCATAACCCTTGTCATCGCTGTTGCCTTCGTCTTCCCTAGATCACATTACCCATACTTTCTTGTCTTTCGCATTAAATGTGCGCTGAACTGAAACTTCGCCAGAAGCCACATTTCACGCTCATGAAATGCGACTCACACAGGCATGTATCTTTATAAATTTCTCCACGAAACAATGAGGTTGTTTCAATTTACAGCTCGTGTATGCGAGGTCACGAAACCGAACTCGCCATTTTTATCGTTGCCATCATTCACTGCGGTAAGCCTTCTATGTTAACTGTTTCTCTATGCACGTACAAAACTAAATGTATTTATAATATCGAATTATATACAATGTAAATAAGGCTGACGTACTGATGAATTTATGTAAACGGAGTTCGCTGTCAGCTGCATAACTGAGCGTTCGCGATGAAACCCTAACTTAAAAGTAGGCAGTATTTTTCATAACTAGCTAACTTGTCAGGCAAACAGGTATAGATTTCCTATCTCATGAGGTAAGAAGAAAGTCTTAACACCAAGTCAGCGACGAATGGCTTCACAATCTGACATCTACGTCCAAACTATGGTGAAACATTATTCGAAATGTCTAACTTACACTTAATAGATTTTGCTTATTTTTGCAACCACAGTGCCGATGTTTCAAGCAAAAGCTCAGAAATCCACTGATAAGTAACAGTGGTTGAATCCACAGCCACAAATGCCTGCAGAATGTAGCCGAAGAACACGTTGTCCACGTGCATGCGATAACAAAACACATTCCTCCAAGAGCACATCTCGATCCTAACGAAATGTATGCGCTCATAGCATCAACAGGTACGCACGCCTGAAGGGGTCAGAGATTTTGTAAATACACACCCCTTACCATAAGGGTTCTTGCAGAGACATTCAGTGTCCCCCTCCCTTCCCCCTCTATTTTTTGCACTGCACCTAAAGTGTACTTCCACTAATTGTCTTCGTATTCATTGAACGGTGGTGTGAGAAGAGTGGTTCCACACAGTGAAAAGGAAGGCGGGCTCACGTGCAGTTTCCGGTTACTACACGTCTGTGTCATTAGTGTTTCTTCATCCCATCATCTCTGAGGCATTCATATTGAACATGTAGTTTCGTTCTTCAAAAATCTTGTCGATGCTGTTATTTCATGTACATTATAAAGGTTCTTTTCAGACTCTTTCCATTTGTGTTGTTGTGTGTTGTGTTTTTCTACAGTGTGTCCGTAGTGCTCATTGTGACAGCTTTGTGACAGACTTGTCATGACAATTGCGTATGATATATATATATACATCGGGATCATTATCATATTTGTGTTAACATGTAAATGAAAAAAAATTGTCAGTGTAAGCGAGACGAATTTCACTAATTTGACTCCAAGGTATCTGCACTGTCCACCCTGTTTGTTGGCAATCGGTTTGTAAACATTATACAGTTCCCAGGCGAAAATCTTAACTGGTCAAACTGGTTTAAAGGGAGACTGAAGCACTTTTTTTGAATATCAGGCTGGCAGCGGCGTCCTATAGTTTTTCATGCTGTATACTGGAATATCGCATCCAAATAAGGCAAAAACAAGCGCGAATTGCCTTTTTTAGCCGAAATATGCGGCCTGTGCCGCGGGGCACGCCGCGCGGCGCGCCGCCGCCCGTGATTGGTCAAGAGAGGTCGTGACGTCACTTTGAGGACTGGAGAAGCTGCCGATGCGGATCCGGCGCTGCGTTGAGTGCAGATCGCAGCTTTCCGTGTCGTTGTAAAAGCGAATACGGCGACTATTTTTTTTTACTGACCTCCGAAGAAAAGGATACTACAGTTTGCTCATTCCACGTATCGCCTGAAACCAAAAAAGACACAAGCAAAAAATTCTACGCCTAGCACAAGCGTACGCCAGCGTCAAAGACGCGATGCAGACCATGCGTAAAAGGTGCCAGCACAACCTCGGCTCGTATTCTCGGAAAGGAAGGGGTGCGAACAATACTCAAGTCAATTACCACCCCCGGACGCCTCCTGGCTCGCCCGGAAGAGCGTCATCCTAAAGAAAAGGCCCAAAGCACTGTGTACAAAAAATCCTGTTCTCAGTACCCGGCGTTGCAGGTTAAGGCAAGAAAGTATTTCAAGGAAACGATGAAGGAGCACAGAGTTGATGTCAAAATTAGCGAAGCGCAGTGGCCAAGCACTGCGAGGCATGTGACCACAGGATAGTGACGCAATCATTGTGCGCTGGAAACCAAGCCAAATACGCGCACAAGGCAGCTGCTTCACTCGTGGCGCGTTCAGCAGATGCCAGAAAATATTAATCGCTGCCTCGGAAACCTTCGCCCTTCCTAGATTTGCAGTTTAGGTTCAGTGAAGTAGTTGCCAACTATATGTGTGTTTAAAAGCCAAGCTAGCTGCAACTCGCCCGCTGCCACAAATTGATGAAGAAACCGAGTAAGGTTGCGGTGTTTTTTTGCAAAATCTCCGTTGCCATTCATTTCTCTCATAAATTTGCATCCGAAATCAACGTCGAACGCTTTCATTTTAATCGCTTAGCTACGATTAAACGAGATGCCGCATATGAAGAGCTTCTATGCTTGCTTCGCTTTATTGTGCTTTGCTCTGCTTGCTTGCTTGAACACGTCGAACCGAGTATAAAATCAATGACCGAGCCTTGCACGTCTCAGGTGGTCTGGTCGCACCTAAGCTGAGGAAAGCGACACATGCTTAAGCCTCTATAAGGTTTCTTCAGGGGCTAAGTGAGCATGTTTCTACTTTTAAGAGAGCTAGGCGCTTCTTCGGAATGGTGACATATGCCTCTCATGTGCGAGAAAATCGATGGAACTGTGTCGTGGTTCAGCCGCGCCTTTTCGACAGAAATCTCCAGAGGTCCCATTAGGGACAAGCTCTGCATGTAGCCGCTCTTACGAAAGTGCTTCGAGCAGAGTAGGCTTGCTTTGGTCAGCTTGAATTCTTCGTCACAGCATCGAGCGCTTGCGCTGCGAGCTTATGATCTTGCGAAAAGCAGTGGAAAACGATACAGTCTCGGCCGTATTTGTTTATGGACACGAACGCAGAGTAGTACCTCGTGTTGAATCTGATTCTCAAGGTCGGCTGACACGCTTTGTACGTCACAACGCACGCAGCACGAGAAAAAACGCGCGCCGAAGTATCCCCGGCTCCTCAACCTGACGTCACGTTGGCCGACATGGACGAGGTTTCCCTCTCCGCTGCTTTCCTCTCCTACGCTCGCGCGGGGAGCGGGAGATTTGAACATCGCGTTTTTAATTGGTGATTGCGCCACTATTTTAGCCAAAATCGAAAAAATAATTTCATAGACGTGATCAGCAATGACAAGACTTCAAAGCCGTAAAAAATTAGCTGATTCGAAAACCGCCTCAGTATCCCTTTAAGGAACAATTTCCCAGTTGATTCCAGTTGGATGCAACTGGTATTCAACTGGGAGCCATCGGGAAACAACTGGAATCAACTGGGAAATTGTTCCTTAAACCAGTTTGACCAGTTACGATTTTCGCCTGGGTTATAGCACATCGCGATACGCGATCCGCTACCGTGCGCCGCTAGTGCTCATGCGCTGATTGGTCCCGACGCGGCAGGAGTGTGCGTAGCTGGCCGGAACCTGGCGCCATCTGGTGCCTTTGGGGTGATGTACTCATGCGCAGTTTCGCCCCGCGGAAGCAATACACGTTAACGCATCGCGGATCACTCTATGCTCTAGGCCTAACTCTTTTAAACACCGCGCGTCTGTGAAACAGCCTGTCGTCTTCCTTTCGACTACGTTCCAAGTCTGTTTTTATGACGCTACGAATATCCGCTGAAGTGCAGTCTTGCGAGTTTTTACAACTCGAGAGCATTAACAAAGCGATCTCAAGTACCCGTCAAGGAATTAGCGCCTTGCAAGCCATTTTCGATACATGCGAGGAAGAAAAGCTTAAGCGAGGCGCACTGAACAACTACATGCCGAAGAAATTTTTGCAGTCAGAATTACGTGTCAGCCACAACGAATCCCAAACAACTGGATACATGAATGAGTTTGAAGTAGAGGCTTTTTTTTTTAAAACTTCCTTGAGACTTTATTTGTGTGATATGTAGCGTATTTCGTGTGATGTGAACAGTATATATAATCGAAACAATAAATCAGTGTTTGTCGTGACATTTTCTTTTACTAAAACTTCGCTAATCGTGAATTTCCCTGAAAGGAAAAGCTCCCGTGACAAGTGCCAAAATGTGCCTTTCCTGTTGTCAAGCGTAGCGTTTGCTAAGTATGCTGGTGACGACAGGCGAAGAGCACCTGTACATACTTCACGTTTTGTTTGTTCAAAAATGTTTAGTTCTGTGCGTTTGTCTAGAATCGATAAGCTGCTCAAATAGCAGTGCATTATGGCGGGAAATTTCTTAACAAATGAGAGGCTCTCCACATGTACCTTGAGCCACATTGCTTAGTTTTGTGATGTCTAGTCGTCGTTTACCTGTGTCATCTGTCATTGTTTTTTCGCTTTTCTTAAGCTTCCCATAGCCGATGGGTCACCCGAGCAAACAATTTTAGTGTAGACGCGAACTTGATATTACTTGAGCAACACCAACGTGCCTTACTTTTGTACAAAAGGAAGCTCAGAAATAAAGTTTGGGAGTGCCTTTTTTGCCTTCGTCCAGTATCCCTTGTGTAACTTTGCGTGTGTCTGCAAATACCATGAAGCAGTCATTTGAAGACGCCTTTTTTTGCACACCGGCTTTTCTGAATTGTTTAATAAAAATAAGAATCCTGGTTTGAATAGGAAGAATACCCTATAAAAGATTGAAGATTTCGAGAACTTTCTTTTCCCGAGTGCTGAACAACATCGCTGACTGTCATGGCTTGTGGCGGGACTAAAGTGAACGTGATTTTCCATACGTGTGTGTTAAAAGCTGCTCTATTTTCTCTCAAAAACGGGGGGGGGGGGGGGGGGGGGGGGGGAGCGCGACTGGTCATGGGTTATTAACTTTTATTTGTGCTCAGACTTTCAGAAAGAAACTCGCTATCAAGGGGCCACGATTGAGTAAGAAAGAGAGGAAGGTATGATATTATAATTAAGCTTCAAATTTTGACCAGTTGTCTGACTTGTCTAAAGCGTTCTAAAATCTGGCTCTTTGTCCAGAATGGGCCGCAAGCTTTTACAAGCCTACAGACGCGACAAAAACACTGCACATGCGCAAACTGGGGGTAGTCTTTATTAGCGAGTTGCACTCCCCGATGATTGTCACATGGAAGGTGTCCGAAGAATAAAATTGCTGTACAAGCAGTGAGACTGTTTCGCTAAAAAAAAAAAAAAAGGTGCTCAAGCGAGCGATGAGCAATGTAGAGGTGCTGCTTGTTTTTCGCAATATGTAAAAAAGTAAAGCGCTCAAGACAGGTTTTTACGTGCAGCACTAAAATCCGAGCATTCGCGTCACACAAAATCTTGTGCATTGTGCACTGGTCGACGTGACGAAGCTGGGCGAATGCTGCTGTCGGTCAGTAATAGTGTATGGTCGCTAACATTCTTCAAAGATGTGGCGTAAAAAGCAGCAAATACAAAAGTTGTGAATAATCCGTGTGTGAGAACACAGGTCAGAACCATGCTTATATAAGAAAGAAAAAGCAGGGCTCGGCATTGCTATGCGCGACTAGGCCACGCATGCGACGGACACTAGCGACCGAGGTAGACTTAGATGAAAAACATTTTGGCCTTGACGTCGTCGGATAGCTTGAAGGTATTTTCGGGTTCACCGCCCCGAACTTGCAGGTAGCATGACGCCCTGGTGGCGGCGTGGTGAGCGTAGTACACGGGCGCGGGGATGGAGACGGGCGACCGGCACCGGGCGTACACGTGGCAGAGGCCGTACGTCAGCTTCTGCAGGTCGTCCGACGTAAAACCGATCTCGTCCCAGAGCACGTAGTAGTGGGCCGGTCGAGCGGTGCCGAGCGGGGAGTTGTGGGAGCACAGGTAGAAGTCGAAATCATGCGGATGTGTGATGACAGTGTCGACGACGGTGCCCTGCTGCACATTGTAATTCTCGTCGCGCAAGAAGCGAGTCCTGTGCCGCTTCTGAACGGTGAGAAACGTGATGGCCGGCCGCTCTTCCAGCTCGTCGTCGCACGCCGTTCTTAAGGCGCGGAGCTCCGACTGTAGCACTTGCGAGAACTGCCCTTCGCTGACTCCGTCTCGATAGAAGACTATTTTCTTCGGTTCGGCTTTCATTTTCGTCTTGTAGGTTCGGAGGAGTTCTTTGGCGACATTCTCCATGTCCTCGATAATCTCGACTCGCTTTTTGGTTGTAGGATCCTGTGCCTGTACACGGAAAGTGGCGACGTAGCGAGAGGCCCGCGCATCGATGCTGGCTACGATAGCGGCCACGGAGGGTTTGCCTCTCTCGTTCGGGCCGTGGTGGCTGACATCCGCGCCAATAATCATCACGTGGTCGAAGCTGAAGGCACCGACATCAGCCGGCATGACTTTTTCCGCGCCTCCTATCTTGGCCTTCACCTTGCGCATCACGTTGGAAAGGACGCTTCCAATCTGCCTTTCTTTGTAGAAGTTCTCTTTGGTAACGCACTGCGTTATGAGGCCGAACTGTGTCTCCGCGTAGTATTTTATGCTGTTGTAGTGAGAAGAGTTCTTGTCCAGAATGACGAAAACTACCTGGACCGTTGGGAATCCGCTTTTTATCTCGTAAAGCATATCGTGTGGCTCAGTCCTCATGAAATCCATGTGATGATAATTGTTTGGGTTTAGGTGTACCTTCAACTTGTTACCCTCTCTGATCAGCGTGCTTATGAATATTTCAAGTTGATTCTCTGCTAGGTGGTCTGAGCACGCGTTGGCTATGATCCAGTGGTCGACCGTGAAGGAAACATTCGGTTCGGCTTCGAATGGAAATGGTTTCAACTGCCTTGCCGTGAGTTCGACGGGGGATGCAGATAAGTTTTCAAAGAAGCTCTTGAGCAGCGACTTATCAGTCCCTTTATCCACGGCTTCTATGGCTTTATAGAACTTATCTTGCGGTGTCATCCGCATATATTTTTTGACGTGTTCTGCTAGAGTGAACTCCTTCAAGATTTGTACGCACTTACCGTACTTAACGGGGAAACATTTCTCCATGGGATAGAAGCACGTGTCACCCACTTGGATGCAAGGAAATTTCGGGTAAGCAAGCTTGGGCGTATACTGTCCGTTGAAGTATGTCGCCACGGTGGTTTCTTGACCTCCGTAATCAAATTTCTTCGTCTCCGCCGAGTCCATGGTCACGTGCGCAACGGAATATTTGCGAGGGTACGCCAAGTGCTTGACGCAGATCGGCATGCCGCAAAAAAAACTGTTGGTCTTCTCGACGTCCCTTCCACTCAACCACTCGACATGCACCCCCCTTCTCTTAAATAACAAATGTCTTGCCAGCAAGGCGAGGTCTTCCGCTTCGTTGTAGAAGGCCGCTCGGACGACGTCTACGTTAATGAACGCACCACCCTCGCCTATGCGGAGGCTGGTGAACAGGCCCTCGCCGATGACGATTCCAGGAATATCCGGTGCCCCAGGCCCAACGTGTTTGAAGAGGAGCCTGCCGACAGTCTGCCGTTCCTTGGAGCAAGCTTGGCGTATCGCAATATCCAGCGCTTGCACCATCGCCTGCTGGTCGATGCTGCTCAGCTCCGCTACTTTGCGCACGAAAATCGAGAACTGGTCCGACCCCTCTTTCCCGTATGTTCTCTTCAAAGTAACACTGACTTTCTCGTCGGAAATCGGGAGGGCCTGCGTCGTGTACATGTTCTTTTCGCCGTCGAAAACAGCATCGATGTTTTCGTACTGCTTACGGAACTCCCAGAGGACCAGAGACTTGCAGCGCTTGGAAAGCCGGGGAGGAGGTTTCTTTTCCCCAGAAGGGTCCGCGCCAGCATCTGCGCCTGCATGCGCCGCAGGTACCGGCGAACAGACTTTTGCAATGTCCACGTCGTAGTGATAGAGGATTAAGTTTTCCCGTAACTGCACACGGAAGAAGTTCGCTTTGATGGAGACTCCTCCGCCCTCTGTGCCGTGTCCTGGACGCCGTGGGAAGCCGATTGCAACGTCAGGAACAAGTGCGGTCCTAGAGCCGTGGGCACTGTCAGCTGAACGAACGATCTTGGTGGACTCCGCCGACTTGCGAGAACCTGCTGGCGAGGAGAGCTCTGCGCGAATTACAAAGAACTCATGAGCACGGCATTCCTAATGTGGAGGCATGTTGACCGCGCGCATTACAACTAGATCAACAGGTTAAGCAGCGCGCTTAATTCACTTTTTTTTCAGCGAAGTGTAGAATAGATGACGCTTTAGAAGAGCACTGAAGCAAGGTTTATGGTTATGGTTTATGGGGTTTAACGTCCCAAAGTGACTCAGGCTATGAGGGACGCCCTAGTGGGAGGCTCCCGATAATTTCGGCTACCTGGGGTTCATTAACGTGCACTGACATCGCACATCACACGAGCCTCTAGCAAGGGAAGGTGCAGAGGCCACAGAGCTGGGTCTGGTTGCCTGCCTTTCAGAGGCAAGCATTACAGGCGCTTACCCTCACGGTGCGAAGAGTTATCACAGTTGGCTAGTTTGATAAGTGATTAGCCCAACCAGAATGCCACACATTATGCTGCGACGATTGTGTTCATGCCACTCGAGTGTTGCAATGAAGGACACTAAACGACAGCAGTCTACCCATAAATGACGGGAACTACGGAAGGGACGATGACGACACGAAACAGGAATCAAGAATACTTGCAGCGCCTTGAAAGAGAGGCGACTGCCTTCCTCTCTGCCCAGTAAAGAGTTACCAGCCGGCTCATGTAAAACCACTGGTTCTCTTGAAGTTTCGCTGGCGCATAATGGGGAAGCCGTTTCAAATAGATATTAGGTCGTCTTAAGTGAAACTGACCCATCACTTGGCAGGAACATGAAGATGGCAGATGTTCATGCGCATGCAACTACGCTGCCGCCGTCATTGCTTTCTAGGCCTTGCGCAACAACCTTACGAAACCAACGAACCACTTTTGTTTCAAGAAGGCTAGTGAGCTGGCGATAAGAAAGGAGGGCGGAGGGTTAGAGTTTTGGTACCATTTGTCAGTGCCGCTAATGTCGCACAAGACCAGACTGGCAGGTGGTGGCATGCGTGGTATATATGCAGCTGCGGCTCGGAACGTAAACCTCGAATATGTTTGGCGCTGCCGCTGCGCATTTTGAAAAGAATGAGATAGGGCAGCGTCTGTTTGTTGTGCCCGTTTGATGTCCGTAAACCTGATGCACCTGAGTTCCTTCAACCTGTTGAGTTTATCCGAAATCTGCGACAAAAGCTTGCTGTGCAAACTTGATCGCGCCCGATCGCGATCGGGCATAGGACGGCACATGACGGCAGCCGAGAGTCACCGAAACCAAGGAGTATAGGTCATGTTTTTTTAAATGTTTTTTTTTTTAAAAGCAAAAGACCAAAAAGTCACATGCCACCCATAGGATCAGAACCCACGACCTCCGAATTTCGTGACCGGTGCTCTACCTCTGAGCTACGGCGTGGCTGTCCAACCTTCTGCTTTCGGGGGCAACTATGTGAAGTGTAACCGAAGCTTGAGAGTTCACCAGCGCCATCATCGTCCATACGACGGACGTAGTACGTCCTGTATTACCGCGAGTGCCACGTAGGAACGTGATCGCCCGGTGAGGGCGAAGTTGTGCGAGAACCCTCTTATGTATGCTACCAATGATACCAAGACTGCCAGATTCGAGGCCCTCGTTAAGCTAATGAGCAAACAAAGGAAGGGAGAAAGAGGTGCTTGTTATGATATACATGACGGCAGCCAACAGTCGCCGAAACCAAGGAGCATAGGTTTTTTTTTGTTTTTCAACATGTGGTGTGCTGGAGAGGAAGCTGAAGAACTTGTGCAACTGATATACTGGAGCAAAATGCTGGAATATCGGTTTTCAAGCAGGATCATCCACCTCGATAAAAAAATGCCATGATAACTAGTGCCGTCATGTGGTATCTGCAAATGAAAACAGCGACGTCAGTGCGCTAGCGTGAGGAAGCAGCCTCCAACCTTTGTAGGCGCGCTCAAGGCTTTCGGATACCCGTCTCTACGGCTGTGAACCACGCCTCAAACAGCAACTGACGTGAAAGGCACCTCGAGTTTGATAACCAGCTATACTACAAGTTTGATTCGATAAAGCACTGGCCATCAAGACTATGTACGATCAAAGGCAGGACAAAGACAGCGGCAAACGTAGCTTTTGCGCCACATTCGCGCTGCATCGTTTGAGATATGCACAGTCAAACAGAAGCCTCTGAGCCAGTGCGAAGGGCCTCAATATCGCAACAGTTGGATGAGGGACAGTTAAGGGGCCAATGGCGTTGGCAGTGTAGCAGGCAAGGGAGGACAACACGTGTTCAGCTGTCGCCGGAACAGTTACCAATGTGAATACTAGCCATAAAGGACAGTGTCTGTGTCTTCACTGGGAAGACTAGAAACTAATTGTCGCACTACTCGTTCGTTCATTGTAAGCGCTATGTAACTTACCTTGACGCGAGCTGTTGGTTGAACCACTGGCACTGCTGCGGCTGCATGGGCTGAATGGTCGTGCTTGAGGGTTGAGTGTTGACGACAGCGCAGGGCTTGAGCTGCTGGCGGCGTCGGCTGTGGGATGAGTAGGGAGTGAACCTGCTCGGTAGACACAAGCAAGGAAGATAATCCGGGTTTAGTGAGTGTTCGCACTGCAAGGTCTGTTCGGATTACTGCAGGCATTCAACAGGTCCTCGTGCGTGCAAGCGCTATTGCAACTTACGTAGCTGTACACGACAGCAAAGCGATTTATACTTTCCACGGAATAACGTTGCGTACACCACATACAGCGAAGCACGTAGTAAGCTAGAACAGAGGTAGCAGCGGCGGGTACCCTCTAACCGCAGGCAAACGACAAATTAGAATAACAAAACTGCCGCTAGTGAAAAAAAAAAAGCGAGGAGGGGGCCACACCACCTCCCACCTTCCCAAATTGCTCGTAAGTTAAGCACTGTACGGCTGTCGTCTAAAGTAAAACAGATTCAAGGAACTGGACAGCATAAGCGGTCATGGTGAAACGAATTTTTCGTTACTCTACCGTTCCTTGCGCCCCGATTTGTCGCGCGTATCTGTTGAACACCTAACTGTCCTTTTAAGTTAAAAAATGGCAGGGACGGCCAATGCGATTCATGAGGCATAGCCTGCGTTGCCATCACTGTTCCCCCTCTTGCCGGTGACGTGACCCAATCCGTTAATTTCAGTGTGCGACGCCGTACCCCCTCGCCACTCGTCTCACCCCTCGACTCTGATTGGTGGACCATGGTTTCCCTCTTGCCACCCGTCACTTCCTACGGACTCGCACTCACTTCTACTTTCCCTGTCCTGTCCTCTTCCTTCTCGCCCTTTTCCTCTTCAGTTTACCTCATCTCCACCGAGACTTTACCCGCAGGACAACGCTGGGCACTTTCTGCTAAGGTGGAGGGGGTTCTAATGCAAACGCATTTAATAAAATGCCGAAAAACGCCGCGAAGTATGCGCGACAAGGCTGCAAGCGACAGCGCAAATGCACATCTATGTAGAACTCACGTGACTGACCGCGCAGTGGGTTTCCTCGATTGGAGTTTTGTATCGCAGGAGCGGGCCGCTGTTCACCACCATAATTCCAGCCTCCACGTTGACCACGGGGACGCGGTCTCGAAGGCGGGCGTTGGGACGCCAGCTGTTGCTGAGGGTACTCTGCTACTCCCGTCAGCTGCCGGGCACGCGGCCCATGATGCGAGTGTTGGTACTTTACGCGTTGTTGGCCATCGCCCCTTCCCGCTTGACCAAGCCGGCGACCAGGCCCGATGCCCATATTGAAGCCAGGGTTCATTAGAGCAGAGCCAGGCGCTTGAGTGGGAGGATGCAGTAGCGCGTCATAGCACCGAGGTCCCAAGGCCCCTGGGGCAACATTGTACCCACTGGATGCATAGGGGGAGCTTACACCCACAGGCACTTGTTGGCCCGAGGCAGCAGGATCAACGTGCCCATAGGCTGGTGAAGGCTGGTACTGATAAGGCTGTGCTTGGTACGCGATCTGGCCCGCTTGTGAACTCGCTTGGTAGTTAGGGTCTCCAGCGCCGCCTGTGGCCCTCGCATTCATGGCTTGGGGGAAATGCCCTTGTGGGTAGAGGTTGTAATGCATTGATTGTGCTGATGTCGAGGCCTGTTCGACGTAGTGGCCCTGTAGGGGAAGTGCAGGGTGGTTCACGTCCGGGCCGTGCGAGATCTGGCCCTCTTGTGAACTCGCATGGTAGTTAGGACCTGCAACTCCAGCGCCGCCTGTGGCCCTCGCATTCATGGCTTGGGGGAAATGCCCTTGTGGGTAGAGGTTGTAATGCATTGATTGTGCTGATGTCGAGGCCTGTTCGACGTAGTGGCCCTGTAGGGGAAGTGCAGGGTGGTTCACGTCCGGGCCGTACGAGATCTGGCCCTCTTGTGAACTCGCATGGTAGTTAGGACCTGCAACTCCAGCGCCATCTGTGGCCCTCACATTCATGGCTTGGGGGTTATACCGTTGTCGGTAGACGTTGTAATGCGTTGATTGTGCTGATGTCGAGGCCTGTTCGACGGGGTGGCCCTGTAGGGGAGGTGCAGGGTGGTTCACGTTCGGCTCTCTGGCGTCGTTTGGCCCTCTATTGTAGTGCGGGGGAGCCCCTGTGTGGGAGCGTCGCCCGCGCTCCGCCATGCTGCGTCTGGAAGTAATAGCATGTTCCTGGGTTTATATGGCTTCAATGTCCAGCGCCTGCTAAATATTTGATGCCCAAGGGCATAGCCGTGTTTGCTGCATATTGGGTTAGACAATTAAGTGACCTTGCGGGTGACGGAATATGAATTACTGTTCATTGTACAACTGAATGCAGGCCTGAGGCTTGCTTAGGGAGGGGGGGGGGATAGGGGGAGGAGTGCGAGACTTTAGAATTAGCGAGCATAAAAAAATGTGTAGCAATGGTACAGTCAATGCGAGGGCAATGAAACTTGGCACAGGTAATGCACAAAAGCTGTAATTACAAAAGGGAATTTGTAGGAAAGTTTTTACACTTAAATTTAATTCATTTTAATTTTCACACAGAAAGACATGTTACAGAGGTGGAACGAGAATTATAAGCATAGAATAGAAACTACGTTTTTCATAATCTTCTGTGTTCACTACAGAAAATGTGCTCGATGAGGAAACGTAGTTTTTATTCTAGGCTTACAAGTCTAGTTCCACTTCTGTTACATAAATGTCTTTCCGCACTGCTAATTTCAGCTTTGAGTTTCAGGCCAATTCTAAAACAAATAAATAAACGCATAAACGTGTGTTGAGAAAAATTGTACTTTACCGGAAAAACTAAACTTATTTTGCTCCTACAGCTCCTGTGCATTATTTGAACCACGATTCAATAATTCAGCTTTGATTATGCCACTGCTGCGGAATATTCTACGATCACCACTTCTGAAGTCTCACTATCTTAATACGACCAGGGAAGCCCCGAAAAAGAAGCTCGCCAACCTGCGATGCAAGCTGTAGCATGCCTGAACCTGCAGGTGCCGTACTTCCGTTAACTGATTCAAAGAAGTCTACATTGTAATGAGGGGTTGGCGTTGTAGAATGGTGAGCCCGTCAACATTGAGGGCGCTAGTTGACTACCACTGGACATCGCAGGAAACAGCTACTTAACGCGACACGCGCTTTGAGTACGAAAGAAACCTGCACGAACTCTAAAAGCTTTGTGTTCGGTGAGTAACGGTAGCTACGGAATATTGAGCCACTAGTGCATCAAATATATTATGAGCGATACTACTGGCCCATCGGTGTCGAACGTACTGAAGTGGCACTTGTCAGTGGGTCTCATTGAAGGTGTTACGTGCGACTGGAAATATTTGTATGAAATAAATCTCAACACTTCACGGCAATGCAGCTAAAAAAACAGTACCTCAAATCAGAATAGGGTGTATCGCGGCGCTGGTCCTACGAGGCATCTCAGGCCGGAAGAAAATGGCCGTGCCAATTGCTGCTTAGAGAAGCTGTTTTAAACAAATTTACTCCAAACTGCCGCTCCGCAGCCGGGCGCAGACTTGTTTCTAGCCTCTGAGGGGGCGCTATGGTCTAAGCGTGCGCTAGGGTGCCTTGATACCATCTCGATGCAGCTTTCTTGGGTAGGGTGATGGCACTGCCATATTGGAGCGGGGGATCGTTTTACCGCATGAAAATATTTCTCCGGTACTAAACATTTCCGCACCTTTAGATAGTTTTAGCGTAGCCGGACAGCCGTCCGGTAAATACGGCAACGCGTTGCCGTTGCTACCGCTACCAGGCTTGACTAGCCAAACTTGCCGTAGTAACCGCGTTTACCGTACGGTGGGGTTAAAATTTCTGAAAGATGATAGCGCCTAATGCTGCTTCTGCACATCGCCGTCTTATTTCAGAATAAATTTTCGCGCCTGTCTGTTCATTGCAGGGGTCGGTGCAAAACTTGTGATTGAAAATTGGTCATTTCAATCGGACCATGGGAGTCTCCACCGCAACAAAGGAAGGCATATCGAGGGAATCCAAGCTTACGTCACTTGTGCGGCCTGAGCATCCGGCTATTTTCTTCTCCGCCCACGCCGGAGGTTTTACGTCCTCGTGGGCAGTTCTGAGCCGTGTAAGGACGCTGTGACGCGTACCAGAGGGGCAGTCGTGACGACAGACATGGTAGCCTGCAGCTAGGTGATCGCTGTAGGTTCGAAAGTGCATGATCCTGGATTCAGTATAGTGCTTGAGCTCAATGCGTCATCGCGCGATGAGAGGAGTTTACGTGCAGCCAGCATGCTAACCTGCTTTGCCCGCGGGTGCAGGATAAGCTGAAAACCGGCACTTCTTTGCCTCAAAGAGCGACCTTACGTGGAGTGGGGTATGGAACTGAACTCTGGAACATTTTCTCTACGAGTAACAAGAAAGGTCGCAGCATACTTACCAATTACCTTGGTAGCAGTGCGATTTAAGAAGACAAGTACACAGAAGTAATCCTTACGAATAATCTATCATGGTCCATATATTTCAGATATTTGTGCTCCTGATTTTAAAAAGTCAAGTTTTGTTAAAAGAAAGCTAGAAAAGGCGCCCGTGAGTACAAAGGCTTCTAACGTATAATGTGCATGCAAGGTACAAGTTGGGATATGCATCGGTACTAGGGGATCCCTACACCAAGATGGACAGAAACATGGGGACGTATTAACAGAAGCACGGTTAGGTCTATTTGGGAAATAGATAAGACTTGCCTCTCCTCTGCTCATGCAAGGGCATCAGATGCCAAGGCAAAAAAAATCTCATTATGCTTGCCGAATTTCATACAGCAAGTTAACAGGCGAACAAGGCACATCACACAACAAACACTGGATCCGTTTGCAAAAACAAACTCCTACAAGAACAGTTATTCCTGTAAACATTGAAGGAATGGAACGATTTACCACCGATCGCGTCTGATTCGAACGACTTCCTGGCAGAATTTGATTTTTTTTTTTTTTAAGCAAAGGCGCCTTGAGTTGCAATGTTTTCACGATATATGCCATTTTTCTTACCATGACGCCTAGAGTTGATCTCGCGTTCGCGTTCTAGGTAGTTGTCCTTTTGTTGTATAGCCTTTTCACCATTAAGTCTTGTTTTAATGACCCTGCTGCTAGGGCCAAAGCCTTAGTCAGCAATAAATAAAAATGCGATAGAGCTGTACCCTGCAAAGACAAGCTGATTGAAAAGCGATGTACGACGTGCAAAGTGTGCGACGCCCACAGCTCGAATGTCAATGGCCGGTTTCTGTGGCATTCTGTGGGGTTCTGTGGCATGTGTTCCATCCAAAATTATTACATAAACTATTCACAACACTGGCGAGCAAGGACAATCCTGACGCAAAGATTTCCATGCTTGCCTCCTCCATACAATTTGGGCGTCCCCTGGCAACTAGTGAATGGTGAAGATACCTCCTCGCGAAGAAAAATTTCTGCCCACTCCTGTTGCCGCCGCGGTGGCTCAGTGGTTATGGTGCTCGGCTGCTGACCCAAAAGACGCGGGTTCGATCCCGGCCGCGGCGGCTGGAATTTCTCTGGAGGAGAAATTCTAGAGGCCCGTGTACTGTGCGATGTCAGTGCACGTTGAAGAACCCCCGGTGGTCGAAATTCCCGGAGCCCTCCACTACGGCGTCTCTCATAGCCTTAGTCGCTTTGGGACGTAAAACCCCCATAAACCATAAACCAAACTCCTGTAGCACTGCGATACGGTGCCCACTCCCACAGCACGTTCGACGCATACAAGAAGTCTAGAGTCGCATACAACACGAGAACGCAGCGGCGAATGTCCCTCAAAGGATGCTCTCCCGCCAATGGCGTCGATTGAATCGGTTCTCGTGAAGTCGCGGTTAACCCCTAGCACGATATCGCAGATGAATGGCAGGTGCCCCCGTGAAAGGGGATTAACTGCGATGTCACGACAATCAGTCGACTCCTTTGGTCAGAGGGCCTCTGCTGAAGGGTATCCGCGGTCTTCTTGAACTATATCCGACTAGAGCGAATGGGAGACTGCAGTGAAGGGCAGGAGGAGAATGCTTTAAATTTCGACACCGGCTGATATGGCTAGCGTCACACGACTGTGTGAATACTTGGTAAGCAAAGGCCTCTGGAATCCTTTGCTTCCAGAATGTTCACTCAGCGGCACAGAATGTGGCATAAGACGACAAGTGGTGCGCAAGTGCCAGCCTTTAGCGGTTATAAGAGGCTATTTTGAAGAGTTTTTGAAAATGAACTACGGGCTACGACGGACGCCAAGGATGGGGAAAAATACTAAATTCTACCTTCAGTGACACTCCAGGAACACCGAACTCAACACCCAAGCATTTGTGCGTTCCACTTTCATGAAAGCACCGCACGTGGTACGAACCGTACCAGCTCCAAGCGTTCGCTTGGAAACGCCTAAAGGATACCCCGCCCCCCAAAAAAGTAAACACCTAAATATCTAGTATACCAAGCCCACGTCTCGGTAATCAATAATACGATGCCGTAACTACGATACCATCGCGAGGTTTACGACTTCGACATCAAGCTAAACGAACGGCACTAGTAAATGTAATGCACTAAACGAACGAGAATTTCACATAATGCCATAAGAATAGAAACGCACAGACGCAGATGAATATGGAGTCATGACAAAATTCAGCCAGCAAGCCGTGCACCAAACTTACGTGCAAAGATTGCAGGCCCCAGACGACACAGAGGCGCTGCCCACCTAGCTGCTGGAACAACCTACTGAAAAAACGCCATGATATGCTTCGCATTATATATCTGTTCTGTCGTCACGTGATTATCCGCGTCATCCTCGCGCGCTTGTAGCTGGCGACAAAACAGGTATGAAGAGCAGACGTCATAGGGGCGTTCTTTAGGCGCATACACTGCTATCACCTCGTCTTGTTTTAAGTGCTTGCGCACATGTCGCCAGGTCGATTTGACGCGCGCGAAGAGGGTATGGTGATCGCAGGTGTTTCTTTAGACAAGTATAAGAACGCATGATCGGACGTCTGATGGGGCGTGTGTCGGGTGCAGACGGTCACTTGTGGTCTCCTCGATTTGGCTGCCCTTTCTGCACCAGTTCAGGCGGTGCTGCACTCGCGTCCTCGATTTGCCAGTGCAGCTAGCGCCACCTGCACTTGGGCACTCGATTTGACGTAGTGCTGCACGAGTTCTCCCGAGTTCTGCTGCACTTTTGCACTAGCCTTCCGGCGAGTTCTCTTCTCGTGCAAGTAGTGCAGGGTGCTTGGCGCGCTCCGTAGCAGACGGCTCCGTGGCTATGCCGGCGTTGAGAAGACGGCTGCATACCCGTGCTAGACTCGGAATCTGCCCCGTGCCCTCACTAAAGAGCTGAAATGATAGTACGCGCACGTGCGTGTGTGTATGCGCGCGTGTGCGTGCGTGTCTGTGTACGTCCGTAAGCGACTGGCTGGCTGGTGACGATCGGCCGTCCTGCGCCACTTTGCACAATGCAACGGAAAGGACGGTGTCAAATTCTTCACCCTTTTGAAATTAACAAATTTTTGAGCCACTCCACGAGATGCGCCACTTCGAAGAAATGCGCAGTGTTCAATAGAGCTAGCACAATCCCGCGCATATGTCAAACCACGCGACAAACACCAACGCACGGCCGCAGCAGACGAACGTTTCGGCACTTTTGCACTCGATTTGGCCGCTGCACCGACAGCACTAGTGCCAGGCTACACTCGCGCTGCAAGAACTGGCACTGCACTAGCACGGCACTTTTGTGAACTAGTGCAGAAAGTGCAGCCAAATCGAGGAGACCTTTGATTCGCTCAGTTTCCCTGCTGTAAACTTTAGCTAGCAAGCAAAAGAACTTCAAAGAGGAAATAATCAAGCCTTTGTACCTGCTTTTAGCGCTGCTATGGGTGTTGGTCACATTCTAAAATTTTTTGAGTACAAATTTGAATATTGAATGCCGCATCGAATACTGAAGCGCTGATGCAATTCTTCGTAAGAACAGTTTTATTTTTAGATGCTCGAACATGATACCTGAATAACGAAGCGATAAAACTTACCTCTAAAGTCAAGGTTCTTATAAAAAATTTGCCAGGTGTGTACAGTGTTGAACTGAGTTCAGTGTAAACAGTTTTACGAGCTTGGTGTGTGAACAGTACAGGTGAAGCTCACGCAACTTTTGTTATTATGCAATGTTCACATGTTAGAGGAGCGCGGCAATCCTGCACTCGTCCCGTCTGCATCTATCCTGTGTCTTGTCTCCTGCACAATTTTATGTTTTAAAATGATGCCATACCCCCTAGGCCCTCATCGTACACTCCTTGAATTCTTTTCGCGGCTCCTGCTTCATGCAAATACGAAAAAATTAAAATTGGTTTCGGGAAAGGAAAAGCGCTGTAACTATCTGACTTCTCGGTGGACATCTCTGCAGCGTTTTTTCTTTCCCATCCGCTATCATAACTGCTTCTTTTGGTTGGCGGTTAGCATTTAAAGAATGAAACTAATCACAAGTCACTTGGTGGTGACAACAGTCGACCGGCAAGAAGACAGCTTGAGGCTTTCAAAGGAGATTGTTCATCGGGCGAACGTGCGCGATCAAATGCATTGGACTTCATGGCGCCGATAGCACCAAGTGAGCTAAGCTGTCGTTCAAGAACAGAATCATCGCCGCTCTCGGGTGTGCTGGATTTAAAGCTGACGAGGAACTTTTTATTTAGAGCCTGGAAAGCGCTCACGACAGTCCCGAACATCATAGAAATAGTTGAGCGTGTCTGCAGCCCCTCCAGGGGAATCTGGTCCCCTCGCGCATCGCAAAGTGATAAAGCCACGTGCCGACGGTTTCGAGCATGGGCGAACAAACATAATAAATTTTGGCGCCAGTATAGTTGCGCTTTATTTGATGCAAAATCATCATGAAAAACCGCGCTACATTGTACTGTCCAGTTCGCCCATCTGTTTTGTCCCATTTCCACGCTCCAGAACCACCTCCGCCTCATAGCGAGAGCCACCAAGTTCGCAATGATGGCCACCTTGCTGACTGCTGTCCTGCCCAAGCGACGCCGATGAGGGGAACTTTGGTCAGGTCTGAAAGCGAGTCTTATCATTGCGCGATAACATTCCGTATCACGCGCCTGGGTGTTCTGCATCTGTACCGCCCGGATAGGCAACACAGGCCGTATTGTGGTGCACGTGTTCCTTCATATGCATTGATTGCAAACATAAAATGCGTTAGCTCCCAGTGTTGGTAAATTAAGGCGAATGTTTTCCAGACTACGCGGTGGACGTGAAGCCGAACATGAAGGTGAGCTTATCCGTAAACTTCCGAAGTTTTGAATCAGTACGGTATCACGCAAAGCAGCTACGCTTTCCGATGCCTTGGACCACTATAGGCCATCGCGGATATCTCTTGCGCTGCATGCTCTAGCTGGTCTCCTCTCTGGCTATGTGTTGGAAGTCGTCATCGTTCACACGTTCTTTCTGCGCCGCGAATTTTAGCTAAGGCCGCTGAAGAGCGGGCGAGGGCTGTGACTAGTCAAAGCGTGAAATCAAGCAAGGGACGCCATGCGAACTGCTTAGCATTAAAAAAAGGAAGCCGCTGTATGCGGCAGAACTTTATGCATCAAAAGCGGCGAAGGAAGCCGAACCTGCTGTCCAACTAAGAAAAGCGGCTGATTGCGGAGGTTTTTCAATTCCGCGAAATCAATCTGGGTGGCCGAGAACAGAAAAGGGCGAATGCGGGCAGGTTGAGCCGCCGAAGGATCTGATCAACACTCTAGTGCGGATACCACCATCTATGAGCTACCCCATGAAACGTTACGCCTGCTATGGCATGAATTTCATGGTTGTATCTACACTCGACGACAAGTTGGACGATCAGTTTTATTGCGAAAGCAATACTACTTGCACTTTGCAGGTGACCACCATCGTGCCGCGGCGGTGACCACCATTGACCTTCATTTGACCTTGATTGCATTAGTTGGATTAGATTGGATTACATTACATTGGATTGGACTGAACTGGACTGGATTAGATTAGATTAGATTACATTAGATTAGAGTAGATTACATTGGATTGGATTGGATAGGAGTGGATTGGATTGGAATGGATTGGATGGGATTGTATTGGTTTGGATTCGATTGGATTGTATTGGATTGTATAACCGATGAATCACCACAAGTCTAACCACAAGCGCCACCACCAGCTACACTACCAGCTGTACCATGGCGTAGGTACGGATATTGCTTTCGCAATTACCGGGCTTAACCAAGCTAAGCCACAAAGAAATTTTTTTAATGAGATAGCACTAAGGGGTTTGTGTCGCAGAATATTCGGGGTCATGCGCCTGCGCCATTGATCATGAGCGAAAAACCGACGAAAAATCCCCAGAAAAGAAACCTAGGTGGCAGGTGAGCCACCCAGATCACGCAACCTTGTGGCGTCTTCATAACCTGCCCACCCTATTGTGAGCAAACTGTGCACCGTGGCAGGTGGCAGTTAAGTTTATTATTAGTTTGGACGAGAGGTTGTTCGGGAAAGACAACTGGGTCGTACAAGCCCCACCAGTGGCAGTTCTTTTTCTAGTTCTTGTGCGTGTTGTAGGAATCACAGTGTTCATTGTGATCCACTGTTCACATGGAACTCATAAGCAATGTCTTTTAGTGACTCCTGCACTAGGCCGACAGAATAATTTATTTGCTTGTTTATTTACTCGCATGAACTATAAATACAGGATGTTGAACAGTCTCGCAAAAGAACAGCAGCTCACAATTGGTAGCAAGGCGCTGGAAGCTGTAAAGAAATGCATCTACTTAGGGCAGGTACTGACCGCAGATACGGATAACGTATAGTGAAAAACTTAAAAGAATAATTTGGCAGGTACTCTCAGATCATGATTGGCAGTTTACCAATATCCTTCAAGAAGAAAGGTATATAACAGCTGTATCTTACCTGTACTCACCTATGGGGCAGAAACGTGGTGGCTAAAGAATATGGTTCAGCATGAATTAAGGACAACACCGCTAGCTATGGGAAGAAAAATGATATAGCTGTAACGTTAAGAGACAGGAAGAAAGCAGAGTTGGTCAAAAACAAACAAACGGAAATTAATGTTATCGATGAGGATCAAGAAGAAATGGTCATCGGCAGGACATGTATTGTGAAGTCCAGATAAGCGATGGTTGTTAAAGGTAACGGACTGGATTCCAACACAAGGCAAACAGCGGGGGCTGGCAGAAAGTTAAGTGGGCTGGTGAGATAAAGAAGTTTGCGGGGATAGGGCGGCCGCAGCTGTCACAGGACCAGGTTAGTTGGAGTGATATGGGAGAGGCCTTTCCCTGCTGTAGGCGTAGGCAGGCTGATGATGGCGATGATAGGATGCTGCAGGCCCGCAGAAAAAGCTGCCACGTGGACAGCTTTACAAGGTCGCAGTCCCTCTACACGGGTCGTTTCAGTGTGTCGCACAACAAAAGCCACCAAACAGAGTAAGAAATTTTTGGCAGAAGTGTTGAGCCGAGGCAATTAGTATCTATCACGTGACTGCCTATTTGACAGAAAACCAACTGCTCATTATAAGTGATTAACAGCTCATGCCACCGTTCCTCCCACATACTCAAGTGGATGCAGAAATTAATACGCAAAATAAAATTGCTTAAGAAAACAATTGAAGAGGAACGAAAACAAAATTGTCAGTGGTTTTAAAGTTCAAGTGACCGAAGAAAATAAATAAAAAAAAATAACCTCCCATTCATAAAATGCGACCTCAGCTCTCTGAAAGCGATATTTTCAAGGTAGATTTTGCTGCCGTTTAGTTGGTTTAATATCCTTAGTATATAGTAGATTTTGCAGCGCCTGTAATCCAAACATTGTTGCGAATGTTTTTACTTCGTTCATTGTAATGCGTGTTATGTGGCTTGAAATTATTTTACAGATCTGGCAGATGTTGCAAGAGAGCAATTTCACTTTTCAATTCTTGCCTGTGTTTATACTGTCGGTAGTGGCAAGTGGTTAACGCCGACATAACACAATATTTAGTGAACAATTGAGCGAACAAATGAGTGATGACAGCGCTGTTTTTCAATAGTAGTTCGTCAGCCGAATTCCCCTTTAAAAATAATGCGGGTATCATTTGCGTGAAAGAATGATTGCGCAGAAAGACCAACGTCTGTTAAATCATTGGTACACGTACTGAATAAAAAAAGTATACTAATAGTATCTTGTGTATAATAATAGCGTTATCATAGTAAGACACCTCGGTGCGTGGCACATAAAAGATGATGTGCGCTTACATAGGTGCAGTAGAAGTATAGCTTTCGAGATCAAAATAACCTTAATCATGGAAGGATATTAGTACATTTAAAAGTATCTTTTTTATATGTTCAATATACTTAACCGAACACCTCTGTACCTGTGTGTTATGACGCTTACATTGCCACTTTGGGACACAACACATGACATGAATTACCGTTGGAGATCGATAACTCTCCGTTTTTCATAAAACTAATCACACTAGAAGATACTCTGAAGGTGAGAACTGATTTCTGGTAATCTCCGAGCCCTTCGTTTGGTAGAACGAAGAGCGTCGCTGTTTGTAGCCACCGGGCCGGTCATTCACTCGAAGCAGTTCCGTTGCCGGTGTTGTTCAGCGCCGTGGTCACCAGCTTGTTGATGGTCTTCATGGCCTTGGGGTTCATCTGGATGATGATCACCACGTAAGTGGTGAGCGCAGCGCACACGCTCAGTATAAAGCCTCTGTTGATGGTGAAGAAGTTCCAGCCTGTCATCGAGACCGGCGAGGAGGACAGTCGGCTGAGGAAGAAGTGCGCCTCCATCTTGGCGTTCATGTCGAGCCTCCAGCTGCGCAACGTCAGCTCGTGCAAGTGCGGCAGAGGGGCGAGCGCTTCCTCGGACACACGCGACGCGGCCAAACACGTGCCCAAAAAGGACAACAGGGAGTAGATGCCGCGCAGGCTGAAGAGGAACCCTTCATCCTCCTTGGTGTTTTTCAGTAGGTTCGTGTCGCTGAAGAGCTGCGTCATGTCGATGCAGACGCTGAGCACAATCATGATGTACCAAGAGAAGATGACGGGCCCGAAGAGCTCGTTCAGGTCGGTGACCAGGGTGCAGATGCGTTCGTAGAAGATGCGTACCTGCGCCAGCGTGTCCGCCTCGACGGATCGCCCGGATCGGTGCACGTCTCTGATGACGGTGTTGTGCACGTGGAAAGCCCGCGCCAGGATCAGGCAGAAGGAGATGAACAGGATGGGCACGAACACGAGCGTGCCGTAGACGAACAGCGTGTTCAGGTACCACATGAGCGCTACCAGGAACAGCAACGTGTTCTCCGAGTACTCGCGGCTTGCCTCCGTGAAGAATACACCCTGCGTAGCAGGCATCAGGGAAACTTGAGTTTGTTTTCTAGAGATTGAACGCATTGACCAGAATGTGTGTGAAATAAAAAAGCAGAGCGTGCCTTGAGAATTATTATCTGAAAATTTGAGCTTGCTAACTGCCGTGAGTGTACATGAAAACATTTTTGTGCACACAAAACTTAATGAATTAGAAAATTTTACACATACACACAGACACAGAACAAAAACAGTCAGACTTCACAGTTTCGACGCATCTTGCGAGTTTGTAACAAAATTCTGCCGTGCATTGCAGCGCAAAATTCACGACCGATAGCGCTGTGACATTCCGATAAAAATGACAAGCTGTGCTATCAACCGAAGCGTTCGCGACTAGCCTTTGCGCGCGGTTAATAACAGCTTCACTGGCTACAAACCTTTGGTGGCTTGCGGGTTACTAGAAATTAGAAACTTCCCGGGTGATTCCGGTTAATTTGTTTTATGGGAGGCCCCGAGAACTTTAGTAAGCTGGCACACAAACCTATCGTGCCTTGTCTGAAGAGAGCTCGCGTGGTTATAAACACAGACCTGTTGACCCCAGCATGCAGGCAAGGTCGAAGTAATTGGTACTCATGCGGAAGCAACAGCTGGGCTGCCAGAAAATAAGCAGTCGCATTCTCAAAGTTCTGTACGTGTTTTAAGACCGCGTGGTCGGTCGTTGCTATGGATTTCGCGCACCGAGATACCATGATTCACGAAGTGTCGGCAAGAGGCAATCTCAAATAGCTATCTGTGTTGATGTGCTTGGATAGTTCGAGCCTCGATTGGCTGGCACGAACATCATATTCAACTTGAGGGTCAGCGAAACTTGAGGGTCAAAGTATATATACTTTGCCAACGCAGCCGCAGCAATCACCTTGAAGACATCCCTCGGCGGCTGGTTGTCGAGCACCCAGGTGACGGCGACGAACCTGAGAGCCATGTACAGCCAGCCGACCACTGTGAGCAGGCTGATAGGCATCCAGTACTGGCGCAGGTCACGCGCGCAATGCAGTTCGAACAGCGTGTCCTCCACTTTCTCGATAAGGGCATTCAGCCTCCCAGGGCTGAACGCCAGCAACACTGAGCAGATGATCGAGCAAAGCGTGGCCAGTACGAGTGAGACCTGTCAGAAAAGAAAGCTATGTTTGCGGTTGCATGATATGTCACTCCCACGCTCTATTGGAACCAGTTATGCTTAAAGCAGGCAGACGGCATAGTTGGTTGCTTAAGACATGTAAAGGACAGATAAAAGACAAGTACTTTAGTACACCTGACAGGCGAAACGAACGTCAAACATCAAATCAGTTGTCACGTTTTCATGTTTTCACCTTTTTAGCCCTGCCTAGCTCGTGTGATCACGGTCGGTTGGTTTCATCATGACGTAAATGGTCAAAGTATCTTAACTTCGCAGACACTGTACTCCTGCCAGCAGTCACCTTTATGTTGTCTCAGATATGGTAAAAAACATTTAGATCTTTGTGCACAAATGTTATTCCAACTGACAAGATTTCACTTTCTAGTGCAGCTGCGAGATAAAGTGCACATTGGTGCCGCTTCTCAACACCAAAATTGAGTCTGATAAACAATTTGTTCGCGAAATTCGTTCGAGAAGAAATTTGTTCGAGAGGAAAGATGAGAAGCAAAAATGCGTAAGAACGGAGACGCTAAACAATTTGGGGTCTCCATAAGCCTCAAAGAACGAGCAAAAAGGAAGCAAACTAGGAAGCAAACCTGGTCTAGCAGGTAGCCGTGAAAATTGTTAGACACAACACCCATGATCGTCATGCACACGTTGACGGTCTGGAAGGCGACCGACAGGATGGCCCAGATGGTAGAGCAGGCCGACAGGATCACGTGGTCATTGCTGTCAATGATGCGCAGGCCGACGCTACGAAGCGAGATGAGCGCCGGCAGGAGAACGTTCTTGTTGATGTTGGGCAGCCAGCGACTACGAAACTTGGCCAGCCAGGAGAAACCGGTGCCGCGGGTGGCGGCAGCGAAGGCGGCCGCCGCGTCACGTCCACCGAAGCGATGCTTGTGGAAGGCGCTCTTGGACAGGCGGATGATCTTGGGCCGCCCATTGATCATGGACTCTGGCGCCACCAGCGGACTTGTGCGTGTCTTTAGAGTACGGAACATCATTCTTTCCGAGTTCCTGGTGGCCCTTCACAGTCTTCGGCTGTCTACCCTCGTACGAGGATGATCCATGGAATACAGACAAAGAGAGAAGAAAGGAAATGCAGGGAGATTAACCAGGCGTAATTCCCGGTTGGCTGCCTTAAACCTGGGGTGGGGAGTAAAGGGTGTGGGAGAGAAGACGGATAGAAAAAATGTTTAGTCTGTCGTGCCCGCGGGACGTGACCATGCTCATGAGTCCGTCTCAGTCAGAAAATAATAAAAAGTCTTTATTTCTTAGCTGAGGGAATACAAGACGCAAGGAAACAAGCACGAAAACACGAAATAGACAGGATGGGTGCCACCTAGCAACTATCAGTTGGTAGTTGTCGACCGTACTGTATATTATGCGTTCTCGTCCCTGTTTCCTTTCGCCGTTGTATTCCATTAGCTGTCTCTTCATTAACTGGCTCAAACCAAAGTCTCGCTTCATTTATTTTATCGAGGGCCGCTGAAGTCTCCAGACATATGAAGCTGAGACACGAAGAACCAGATTATCTGCATGCAATGGGGGCCTGTTCAGTGCCCGCATTGACAGAGCTCTTTGCACTATGTATGTTTGGTTTGCGATTCGCTGGGTCTAGACAGCCCCCAGTCAAAAAGGACTGCTCAATATTTTATAAGATGCTTCAACAGTTGTCTTGTGAAGGGCTACAAAGGGTACTCAAGGTGAAGTGGTGACAATATGTGCGAGTGATGTTCCTTCACAGCAGGATCGTACTTAGTGTGCGCCGCCCGGAGCAATCAAGAGGGCTGTTGTTTGAAGTCCAAGGGGCGAAAAAAAGAGAAATGATCAAGATCGTGACCAACATTTTAGAAGACGGATGAAAGTTTTTGGATGGTAATGAACATTGATTACAATGTTTAAAGCTCTTCGCTAGTCTATCAGAAAACAGAAGTGCAGCTGACTTACCCGAATCCACGCGCTACCGGGGGTCCTTCTGCAACTCTGTGGCAGGAACGTCGTGAAGTCTTCGTTCGGACGCCAGTGGCAGCGTCAGTGTTTCTGCACGCAAAGACGTCTCTGCCTTCTAGCGTGCCCGCCCGCGGCGCTTCCTATTGGCTCCTCGAAGCAGCGTGGCCACTCGACGATATGACCGCATCAATCTATGCTGCCCTGGGTCCCGTGTTGCTGGGCCTGTTCGGGCGCTGTTAGGCGACGAGAAGAGAGAGTAGGAGAGACGGAGGAGGAGAGTGCATGGCGAGCCCTGGTCCAGGGGGCTGGCTCTGGAGAACGCGAGAGGTCACACGCTGTTTGTCGTGCTCCGTACATAGCATCACAAGGCCCGACTCTTCATGTTGAGAGGCTTTTGGAGAAGAAGCGATATGCCTGCAGAGAAGAGATGGCAGAGCAACACGCGGAGTGTGTCCCTAATTTTCGGTGCAAGGTAAAGGCGGTAAACTTGAAATGTATAATAAGAGAAACAAACACAAATGTCATTATAGCATCACGACATTTGATCACTAAGATGGCTGTAGAGGCTTTATGAACGCTTACTACGCGAATAACGTGTCTGGCTTCCGCAAATCATTGTAACAAACATGTTGTCTGCGTTCTCACATGTAGTCTGCGTCGTTTGCGTTCATAGTTGTTTCCCTTGAAGCGAGTCTTGTAATTGCCACTGCAGTATGCAACTCTTCCTTGTGCCAAGAAAAGTTTAAAGCCTGCTCAGAGGTTCCTGCCTCATCGAGTCTCAGCCTCGTAAAACCCTGGCGGCTGTGCCAGACGACGTCTCCATAATGTATCAGTAGGTTACTTAAACAGGTGCTTCCCAAGAACGTGCAAATATATTGGTTTGGTTTGGTTTATGGGGTTTAACGTCCCAAAGCAACTAAGACTATGAGAGACGCCGTAGTGGAGGGCTCCGGAAATTTCGACCACCTGGGGTTCTTTAGCGTGCACTGAGATCGCACAATACACGGGCCTCTAGAATTTCTCCTCCAAAGAAATTCAACCGCCGCGGCCGGGATCGAACCCGCGTCTTTTGGGTCAGCAGCCGAGCACCGTAACCACTGAGCCACCGCGGCAGCTGCAAATATATTACCTTCACCATCATCATTATTGTTGTCGTCATCATTGTCGTCCTTATTGCCATAAACTACCAAGCTGAGTTCATAGCCGGACAGTGACCTTTCTCTGTGAGCTCTCGTTTTGTGAGCTCTGTGAGCTCTGTCGTTTGGCGCCAGCCACATCCATTGCGCTTCCCTTCTCATGGTATCCACTATGACGCTCTTTATATTAGACTACCAGTTTTCAGCTTGTGCATTGGTTGCCCGTTTCTCGTCCATTTCTCGTGCGGTAGCACCACTACCGGCATTATTGCAAAAACCCCGATACTTGAAGCCGATTTTACCTTTTTGGCAGGCTGCCCACTTGCCCATAGCATGGTGGGCAACCTACCAAGGTATATATATACCTGGTGTTTCATTTTATGTGAACCAAAATTCTTCAAAATAGGCTTTTTAAGGTATGAAGGAGACTTCTGCGGCACAATAATACCTACGCTGGCAGACATCCGAAAAGATCTAAATAAAGTTAACTAGTCAACTGCATAACTAATTTCTGTTAATTAACTTTTTAACTATAGCAGTTAGGCTACTGGTAGCAATTAGAGATTTGTAGCCGGAGACTTCTAACCTGGTATATAATCTATAACTGGCAACCTGCTCCCCATGGCAGGTGCCAGTTCAATTAAAGGGTCAGTCTACTGAATTTTATCGACCATATTTTCTTTGCGGCAACCGATAGCTCTTTACTCAAATTACCGTTTAGCCAGCTGTGGTGCCAAGGAGTGCGGTAGAACATTTTAAAATAGAATTTATTAATGTGGGAACACATCTGTATGAGATGGTAGTCTCATCTGGCAACCATCTCGATTTCCGCCCATAGAGTTTCTTACTACTACCTAGAGGGAAAGCTGGCGGCGCTGCACTTCAGCCACCATGGACGCTCAAAGCATCATGGGGCGGTGAGCTACTTGTTGCGGCACAGTCGTAGTTTTTCGGGAACACGGAGTGGCAGTACTAAGGCGTTTCATTCCGAAGGCGAAGGCGTTTCATTGCGCAGACGACTTTCTCGCGAACGCAGTGTGCAAAAGCCATAGTAGTGAAGACGCGACGACACACGACGCCAATAAAAGGTTTTACTCTTCCGAAATGCCATTAAAAAACCTCTTAAAGTATCTAAACAACAACATTTTTTTTGAAAACATATTTACTTTTAAAAGTGCGCCTGTTAATTACGAAATATTAGTTTTTTTAGTGTTCATCACTTGGCCAATAGGAAAGCTAGTCATGTCTTATTTTAGGCAAACTTTGCACTTAAATGCTTTTCTGCTCGTTTGTTGCAATCATTAGACAAGATATTGAATGTTAGGACGTTTGTAGCTATCAAACAGCTTTATTTTGTTATTATTTTTTGGCCAAAAGTTACAGTTCCGCAACAAGTAGCTCACCGCCCCATGATGCTTTGAGCGCCCATGGTGGCTGAGGTGGTCACGTGGGTTCTCCATGCAAACTCCCATAGACGGCTTGCCAGCTTTCCCTCTAGGTAATAGTAAGAAACTCTATGTTTCCGCCGCGCGGCGACAAACATGGCGGCGCCCGTCGAAGCCGGACCTCTCGCTTCGGACTGAATTCTCGTTGTTGCTGCCTTTTTCAGTGCGTTCACTGGCCATAAATGGGACGCCTGTCTTTCGCTTCGTCTCATCTCGCCTATAAGAAAACATATAAGGGATAAATTTGCTTTATTTTAATAATTAGAGTGACGATTCTGCCTATCCTAGGCTTAAGTGGAGAGTCGGTTTGTTTGCAGCAATGGTTCCCGTCCTGACGACCAGATGGCGCCACTATAGGCTGAGTTTATTTTTGCGTCTCTGCTAGCATACGCTGAACTAAAAGTGGGAATGTGCCTGCGTTTTGCGTACGTGTAACTATAAATATTCATGTGATTTACAGAAAAAGCGAGCGGTACGCCTTCTACAGTTTACTAGAACAAAACGCGCGTTTCTCTGACATTGGGGCATACAAATGGTACGTAGTATATTCACTTATGCTTCTACAGAAAAAGACTACCACTTTCTTGAACAAAATGAACGTTTGGGGTCGCCACCATGCACTTTTACGCGACTTTTAACGCCGAAATAAAATATAAATTCCTGCCTAAACCGGGCGCAGATTCCTCGTTATTGATGTTATAGGGTGCCAACTACCAGAATATGCCATTATTTATACACTCATCTCGTTGAGTAGACTGACCCTTTAATGATTGGTAGCGAGAGGTCACGCGGTTGCTCGGGAAGAAAAACCCGGGTCTCGCAAGCCCCACCGATGGCAGCACCTGCCATCGCAGGGCAGTGGCGCATCGCTTAACCGCTGCATCAATGAGCCAGGAGTGGTAGGGGACTTAAAGTAGAGAATGACCAATTGTTCACATATGTGCGTTAAGCCATTATCGCTATCCGAACAATTTCCATCCGTGAACACTGAATCTGAACACTGGAACCGAAGGGAAAACCAAACTGCTAGCACACGTGATTCGCATTTAGCCCGACTACGAAAACTAACCATCATTTTCTTTTTATACTAACCCGAAATTTATGTTCTGTATTTTTGTTCATTTTTGTTTCGTTTTGTTCGTATGGGCTAAAAGGAACGCCGTATCGTGCAGAAAATCGTGCTGATTTCAGTGACCAATTGGCTCTTTAACGGGAACTGGCGTTGCGCAATACACAATAGTTTTTTTTTCTATTTCGCCTACTTCAAAATGTTGCCGCCGTGGTCAGGATCCTTCAGCTGAAATATCCTGCACTTGAATTTGCTGATTTATGCTTTATTACAATGTCTTAAACAAATACAAAATCACGCGAAAGTTCTTTACATAAGGTTGATTAAGGGTACCTCGAAAGGTAGGTTCAAAGATAACAAAATGCCTCCTCGAATGACCACTTCTTCTTTTGAAGGGGATCTATAGCGGGTCTACGCATGATGAAGCCAGCTGGAGCTTACGTTCTTATAGAGATATCGACATATTGAATGTATAAAGTGAGTGGTCTATCAAGACACAGACGAATGCCAAATTTAACGTTTGCACACCTTAAGTGCTATTTAAAGGATTATAGTACCAACCAAAGCAGTTCGTTCATAACGAAGAAAATTTCCACATGATCTATTTTCGCGCGTAGGAAATTGCGACAAGGGCCTTTATCGAAACGACATCCATACAGGATCCTTTTCATTTAGTGTGAATGAATATGCTTGAGGCACTCGGGCTCTCCTCATAGAGGCTTCCTTTGATATTTTCTTTTATTATTAATTTCTTTCAGTTTATGACGTGTTGATTAGTGGGTGGTGTAAACAGCGTCTTTGTTTGCCCGATTCTCAATCATTTTAGTATTAATTAAAAAGAGATTAGGGTTTATCGCTCATTATATGCCCAGAAGGCTGTATAGACATTTTGGGAGCCGATATAGCTTGCGCGTTTGGGTGTTAGCAAGAAGAAGGAGGGTCTGTAGCCGTGATTATGGCAGCTACCCGGAAGGCCAGGTTTGTGTCTTCTCGTAGAGGAAAGAACTAGGTGGGGTTGCACAGCAGCCGCCTACTTTCACCCTCAGGCTCCACGAGTTATTGCTTATCTGCTGCCTACAGTACCTAGAATAATGATTGAAACAGTTTTAAAGAGTTCGCAGACTTATTAAACATAGCATATTCTCTTGGCATCGGGTGTTAATGTGTAAAACGTTGAAAACCATAAACGTTTCGTCCCTTCTTTCAACCTTGCTGGATGGCTACTCAGAGAGACAATAATGCTACTTATCATAGGTCTTAGAAAATAAGGTAGAACAAGTGATAGCAGTAATGTTCCAATCTGGGAATTTTCCCTTCTTCAAGGAATTTGAGGGGCAAAATTTGGAGAAAAGAGAATTTTTACCGAGTTTCAAGAATTTTTTAAAAAAGAAATTGTCTGAATTTTTTTTCAAATTGTCTAATTTTTCAATCTGCGCCAGAAAAAAAGGGTCTGAAGAAAAAGATTTTGGGTCTAACTGTGGAAATTTTTGGTTGTGGCATGAAACATCACTTTGTGAAAATATCACTAGTGGTCGACACGCTCGCAATACCTTGTCTGGGTTTCTTTCCAGCAAAATTTTTTCTTTTTGTATACAAACAGCGTGAAGTTAGTTGTGCTCCTACTTCAAGACGTTAAGCTGGCCCGCCAAAATTAGCTATTTTCTCGTTCCTCTAAGTGTAAATATTTAGCCTATCGGAGATTGCGGTGTTTACGTTTCGAAGAGCCGCCTCTATCCCAGCTATAAGCGAGCCACGGTAGCACCCGGTGAATCACTGTTTATCAACGCAATTTGATTGATGCCTTGTTTGATGCATCACAGGCCCCGCCTTGACGTCATTTTTGCTACTTGAAAGCCACCATTTAAGAAGTTTTCAGCCGTACTATTCTCCCACATTGCAGAAAGCAGAAATTCATATTAACGCTATCAGGAAACCACAGATAGGGGCTGTGGCCTAGCCGGGACTTTCCCTTTCATCGCCTCTCCTTCTATCATCCTTTGCTATACTCTTTCCTTTTGGTAAAACATCGCGCAACATTTAAGCGCCGCCCATATCTTGGACTACGGACTCAATTTTTACAAACTCTAAATATATTGTGCCATTGGTTTTCTGTGATTATTAGATTTAAAAAAATGTGCTTAATGAAAAACGAGAAAAAGCTACAGGATTGGACCTTCCATATTCTAGGCAGCCACAGCATTTTCTAGGATGCGAGAAGAGAAAACAGTTATTCATTCTGACGATGGACACAACAGCTCATGACGAGGTAAGAAAATGACACTCTACCACAGAAAGGTTCGACGGTAGTGATTCTGCAGCTGTAAAAAATGGCGTTGCTTGGAATGCCGAAATCATTTTGAAATGTCGCTTCCAACCCTACACTTGTGCTGTGCGCACGGTAGCTTTCAAAGGAGCATGACGCCATTTTGTGCGTTGATATTAGAGAACAATGAGATCTTGTGGGCCCTTTTTATTTCTCTACTTTTCCTTGAGAAGGGAGGCGCCGTGCCTTCTCAGAAAAAAATCATTATTCAAGGTCTCAAACAAAGAAATATGCCCGTGTGCGAGGTAGCCCCAGAAAAAGCTGATTTAATAATCTTGGCTAGCTAACGTTCTTTATATCCCACAGAAAGCTAACAGTTAGCTCTATTTCGCTTCCTGGAGTCTGTATTTACTGTTTGCACGCTAAATAAAATATTATTCAGCTCTTGCTTGCAATGAAAGTGCCCGCTTAATGGGGTAAAACGGGTGGTACTGATGGCGTAAATGTCAACCACCCATGTGCGTTTTTTCTTTAAGTAGATGAGTTAGACAAGATGTTTTTATCACTTGATGCATTCGTACAAGTGTGATTGAAAGCATGAGGACTGGAGATGCTTACAAAGGTTAGCCGCCGCGGTGGCTCAGTGGTTATGGTGCTAGGCTGCTGACCCAAAAGACGCGGGTTCGATCCCGGCCGCGGCGGCGGAATTTCGTTGGAGGAGAAGGTCTAAAGGTCCGTGTACTGTGCGATGTCAGTGCACGTTAAAGAACCCCAGGTGGCCGAAATTTCCGGAGCTATCACTACGGCGTCTCTCATAGCCTGAGTCGCTTTGGGACGTTAAACCCCATAAACCAACCAACCTTACAAATGTTTCCTTTTCGACGTAGTAGACATTGTCTCACAATGAGCAACGGAGCCCACACATCCGCTGGTGAAAAGCATAGTGAATCCGCCAATTTCAAGCTCTGTACTTGGGCTGCGAAAATACTGAACTTTTGTTGAGGCAGTTATCTTGATCCGCAATAATTTCTTTGCGTCTGGACGCATTTTAATTGGTCTTACTTGTACAGATTATTTGGTACATTAACTTAAATGCTGAACTACTGAGCCTGTCTTGTTATGCGTGCTTTGCCAAACACTCTTTTTAAGCTGTATGAATTTCGTACCCTCCAGCGACCATTTAATCAACTTGTTCTTGAAGCGCTCTCCTTCACCACCTTCACATCAGTGTGAAGGAGGACCGTCAACCTTCATCCTCCTAAACGCGGACCTATTCGTGGGCTGTTTAAGCAAATATTTTTTTTCTTCCTCTGTGCACACATTTTCTTCGCGCTGCTGTTTCTTTGTTAGTGTTAAAAAACTTATTCGTCTGCGTGGCCTCGTTCGACGAAACACTGCGAGCCATAATAAGTAACTGATGCGTGGCTCCATTAAAGAGGTTGTGGTGACGGAAGTATACTGCGTCGGGGTCGGGTGTGCCATGGGCGTTGTGACCCCAAAACAGCCGGCGTCATTAGTTGTGTCACTGTTGCCTTGGAAACGCATGCAACATTTGTACTAACGCGTCAGCACGCAACAGTTCCGCATCTAGGTCAGCGTATGGGGGTCGCAGCCTTTGTTTTGGACGCGGTGTTGTTTGTGTACAAGCCATTTGTTGTGGACAGCAGGCTAAAAATTTCCCGTTATACATTAGCATTAACCGTTCAGTTTTTAAAATCACCCTATTATAAGGCAAGATGTTCAAAAGAAAAACGCAGTCGCTTTGCCTGAACCAATTGAACGTTACCTTGACGCACCGTCCTTGGATAGACCAGTGAAGCAGGGCTGGTTGTTAGTTAGGTTGCATAGATCCGAGAAGCACATGTTATATGGGTTTTTTTCCTTTTACTGTTTATTGCTTTTGTTGTGCCCTTGCAGACCTTTTAGATGACTGTTCTCCTACGAGCGGTTTAACCTTGTGAAGGAAACAGTTTGGAGACAAAATACTGAAAGACAGTGATAAGACGTACTTTGTACACCTTTCGTAACATGATCTCACACTAACACAACTCTAAACAACCTTCAAAGACTGATCCTGAAAGCAAGGCTCGAGAGAATCCTGCAGTTTGCCTTAATTGCAAACACTGTAATGGTTGGACGGCCATAAACAAATCTTAAACTTAACACGTCTTCTCAATACTTAACTTAATAACTTTGTGCACTTACAATAAACAAGAAACTTGCAATAAACTTACTTAAACTTGCAATACAATAAACTTAATACGTAACTTTGTTCATGTAATACATCTTTTTATAGTAACATTTCGGCCCGAGAAATTCTCATACAACAGTAATATGATTTAATGTTAGGGTGCCGCCTAGGGAAGGCACGTTTTTATCAAAACTTAGTCATTTTGCATAAAACGTGTTAGATACTATCATATCTCTCTCTCGTGAATGTGCTCGGCCGGTGAAGAGGCAAGTGCTCGCTGAACAGCCGTTGTTTACTCCCGAGGAAAGTGGATGTAACTGACCGGTTAAAATGAGCTGCGGTCAATTATCACAATATTACCACTACGGGGAAGCCCGTAGCCATGTAGGAGAATCTTTGCTGATAATGCAACACTGCTGGGTAATATTCATAATAAACATACAATGAATAACTTTAAGCTCTTGACGGTACATATTTGCACAGGAGCCACATAATCACTACATTTCACAATATGTTGCATGTTTGAGTTGGACCTAACTGTTCAAATGATTTTTTTTTCACAAGCTCAATTACTTCTTCGGAGAGAACAGACTTTGTACACTAAATAAACAACAAACAAAAAGCCATCTAAGTGCACGAGTGCAAAGGAGAATGTGAATCGCGGAAAAAAATAAAGACGCAGAAAAACGAACAAAAAATTGACTTTTCTTGCTTTATTAAAAAAAAGAACGACCAAAGAGGTGGTAGTTTCAGACAGGACGTCTGAAGTTGTTTTGCAGTTTACAACAATGTGACAGTCGGTAAACGCATAGGTAAACGTCCAGCAGCACACTCTATAAGAAAAACTTAACGTGAGATCTGCAACACCCGTGTTTCTTCTTAAAGCCAGTCACACTTTACAGTAGAAAACAACTCGCCGAGTCCTCTTCCAATTGGCTGCAAATCTACCTTCCCAAACAACTTTCTCGGCGATCCTTTTAAGCACAAGCCAACTGCTCAACACAGTAATCTGACCAGAACAATCGATAGTTAATGTAGCGCAAGTGCAGCTTTATGTTCTTTTCAACAGGAGCTTCAAGAACGTGTAAAAGGAATGATGATTGATCGACACTTGAGTCGGCGTTGCTTGCATTGCATAAGCCATTTACAGGTGCTCGGGTGAAGGAAGGAAACACGGCTCCTTCACAACGCGGGGACAACGAGACTAGAAAAATCTAGAAAGCGCACAGCTATAAGTAGGCACACAGCTGCATACTCATTTAGTGTAGTCGCTGCGTACATGAAATGAGTTTCACTTCTCCCCTCTCATAGACCATCAAGGGCCTACGGCCCAGACTCATGGAGCTATTTATACGCTTTTTGAACGTAAGACCAGTTCGGTAATCGTCCAGCATTTGAGCTATACTAATTGCTTCGTTAGCTATCATGATTTACAAGTTCATAAACCAGGGGAGACTAAGCCCAACGTTCATCTTGTCAACAGCGCAGAACAACGGCACACAAATACCAAGAACGAAACAAGACAGGGCGCGTCATTGCGTGCCGTGCCTTTCTGCGATGTTGCCAGGGTGAACATTAACCAACTCGCCAAATTTGCCACCTTACCTCATCAGCGAAGTAATCTTACGAAGCGAGGCGTAGCAAGAGCTCTCAGAGTCCAGCCTGCGTCATATCCGTGTCACTCTTTTTTACATACAAAAAGAGCAAATAAAATTTGACAACACATACTCGTTTCACACGGCACTTTAACCAGAATTAAAGGGCCTTGCGAACCATATAACGGCACAGACCTTATTTGGAAAGCCGTGAAATCTGGCGGGAAAAGCAGTGCTCGACGCGTTCTACAGTATTTAGAAAGTCGCGAGCAATGTGTCAGAAAGATAGGTATAAACACTTAATGATCACACAAGCAGGCACACGTACACAACGAATACATAATATGTACATTTAAGAAACAGGAACGAGATATCTAACGTGGGAGCACACTTTCGCGCTTTGAACTTTGAAACGCTCTAGACGATCAGCCTCGAGTATGGGGCCGACAGTGGAACGGCTATGAGGATTGACCTGGTTTTGCTGTTAACGCGCTGCAAAGCTCTAGTATGACGATGGCTAGGATGGTAAGCAAGTGACTTTGTAAAAAACACTTTTTCGAGATTCAAATAAAAAGTACCGAGACAGTGGGAGACAAATTGTACTAATGCCATTAGAACTATAGCTGGCATGGATAGCTATCATCAGGCTACCATCCTAAAACAACCAATAACTGCTACAACGTTATAAGTAAACCCAGTGAGACACCAATCAGAAACGATGCGCTCTTAAAAAACAAACAAACAGAGAAAAGCATTTCTATTACGGCGCCAAGTTTCTGCATTGTCACAGTGATATTCGATTTGTAGGCACTGATTCATGACAGTAGGGACTACTTGTGGTAAGCGACAGCCATCTGGTGCGGATACGGGCATTGAAATAATTGGATACGGCACGTAACCACTACTTCACTCCCCTGCCAGCTGCCTCCGCCACAAGAAAAAAACGTAGTGAGCATGAGGAATCAAGTGCTCTATGCGACCCCAATCTAAGTTTTCTCCTGAATTTTGAAGTCTCTCGAGCCGCTTTCCAGTGACCACCACTTGAGTATAACGAGAATTTGAGGATGTATAAGATGCATCCTCGGAAAATACTTCCAGGGTTCATGGCGTGTAATTTTGGGGAAGTACACGTTTTCTAGGCTACTATCCTGACCCTCCCTTTTTTTCTCCCCCTACCCTTTTTCCCTATGGTGACAATTATCATTCTGACATGCCCGAAAAAACAGCTTCGTTCAAACCTCAAGAAGAATTATGGTGCAATGTTATACGGAAATCAGAGTGGAAGTTTTAGGTTTGACGATTGCATACTGATTGAATGTACAAAACGTTTTTTTTTACTTATGGCGTCGCATCAACCGCTTCAGACCTCTTTCTTGCTCGGCGTATAGCAATTTGGCCAGCTGGGGAGAGCGACCAATTTGTATTTTGTTTGTTATCCAAATTCATTGTCTTGCCTGTTGCTTATGAAGAACACTGAATTTGAAACAAAAAGCCACTTATATACTTGCTTTCTTTACTGACGTCATGGGCAGTGGTGACTAACGCTGGTAGATAAAAGAATTAAGTAAAAAAAGCAGTACGAAACATCAAAATGAGCTTTTCTCATACGCCTGCCACGAAATTTTCTTATGGTTTCCCATTTCAAGAAACAGCTGTTAGCTGATGAACAGAAACTTTTATAATATAGGTTGTGAAGGCTTGGGTGGGCACAGAAAAACTAACTGATAAAAACTAAGAGGGTTGACTTTGGAATAAGACGGTGATATAATTTAGATTCCATTTTGTATTTTTTCTCCCGATTTTTATGATTGTCTAAGAAACGACCACAGCCACTTACGCCATTCGTCATTGGCCCAAGCCCAGCGCTACTTGGGGCGTGGCTTCGCTTGAGCCATTTATAAAGATAGAAAAAAAAACCATAACAAAGAAATGATGGACTCAAACTCGGATCTGTATTATATGGCCCATAGCTGCTGCTTCTTGACCGCAGAGGGTGCATGCATATCTCAGATTTCAGAGTAGGTCACACGGGATGGTTGCATGTTGAAAACAACTTTTGGAACTGGTATGACAAAAGGACTACGTCTTGGTCAGTCTCCTCCCAGATGTCACGTACTTAACGCGTGCAGCTGGCACAGTTTTAGGATTTATTTCACCGCTCCGTGCCGTATTGTGCGATTTACGTTCCTACACTTAAAGGCCCTGCACTGACGAGAGTGGGTAGCAAAACACGTATTGTATGACGCGGAAAAGCGAGTATTCGCCACGAAGGCTGTCATCACACATAAAGTACAAATTAGAAAGACAAACGCTTAACTCAATGCATAGGGTAGGCGCACCGTGAACCGAATATTTGTTTTTCAGGACGGTGGCAGTAGGAATTAGGCATTACGAAACTTACACTAATCGTAAGATGGGAATATATATATATATATATATATATATATATATATATATATATATATATATATATATATATATATATATATATATATATATATATATATATATATATATATATATATATAGCGAAGTATACGCTTCGTTAAAGGAAACATATTTATTCTACTCTACGTTTCGATCGGAAGACCGATCTTCTTGTCATCACTCCTGAAGAAGATCGGTCTTCCGATCGAAACGTAGAGTAGGATAAATATGTTTCCTTTAACGAAGCGTATACTTCGCTATATACTCTTGTAAGCAGTCAAGTACTCCATGCTTTCGCAACCTATATATATATATATATATATATATATATATATATATATATATATATATATATATAATCTTGTAAATGTCATGAAAGAGTCATTCACTACTCGCGTCGAGTGTAATAAAAAAATCAGTAAGCGCATGTTCGTTGAAACCGCAAGAAGGGCACAAAAGACGGATAGAAATAGGCAGGGACGTGACCCCACTACTTACTGCTTACAACTGACTGTTTTAATTTTTTATGGCTCACTTTTCGTCACTCATGTACGTTTATAACAAATTAAAATAAGAAAATAAGACAGCGAAAGTAAACAATGGAGGCAACTACGCACTCAATAAGCGGTCATCATCGCTGCGCGCACTGAGGCGGAAACAAGATATCCTTTTTCGACAATGTCATTAGGAACTGCTCACGCTCTTATCAACCCTAAAGCCTCACTAATGTCTCTGGTTTTCCTTGTCCTACACGTAGGACAAGAGTGACCAGAAATCCAAGCGATAATCGCGGAGCTGGCAGCAGCAAGATGGCCTATCGGAGCAGGTTTTCGTCCGCTGATTCGGTGACGCTGTAACTCCTGAGTTTTCCGACGCAGGCAGTGGTGCGAAGCGTGGTTACTAAGTGACCAGAGCCTTCGGAATCGACAGCAGGAGCGGTACGCGCGTGCGCAGCTCCTCGATGACTTTGAGGGAAAAGGAAAAAGTTATTTTTATTCGAGTGTTGCACTGCGACAGTGACCGCACACTTTCTGCGCAGCCATCTCTTGTTCGTTGTTTTGCTTACTGTTCGCGTCCTTTTTTTTTCTAATATTAAGTTGTTATTATATGCGTTTCGAAACATGTGCAATAAAACATTGTATCCGCGCCCTTTTTCTGCTTCTTTTATGTGCGTTAACTCGCCCCCCCCCCCTTCTCCCTCCACACACACTTTTCTAGACCTATGCCTTGTGAAACATTTTTGGATTAAAAAAAAATAAAGAAACTCGCCCACCCGCAGTCAATACTGTTGAGAGCAAACGCATCTTTCAGAAATAGGCTTAGTGAGCTTCGGAGCTATTTACAGCTGCACTGCGCTCCTGCTGGAAAAAGAGCAGGGTAAAAGCACAGTTGCGTTCTGAATAGTCGCTTCGCTTTACAATCGTTTTGTTCGACCAAGCGTTTCTTCTACCCCACTCCCCCTCCCTTTCCTAATCTCCTCCTCTTCCTCTAGGCTTTTTAAGCTCTCTTAATGCATATACAGGCTGTCGCAAGCCGTCTGTTGCAAGACAGCCGGAGCGCCACCAGGACTCGTCATAGGAAACAAAGAAACGTCTGTAACAACACCACTTCACTGGCCACTGTCTTCCTCATCCTATACAGTGGAGAGGGGAGATCGCGGCGGCGCGTGCACTTTGGTCACATCGATCTCAAACATTCGCTTGATGCACAGAAAGGAACCGGCCGGGTTAGAGCGTCCTGCTTGTCGGCCTCGGCGCTTGTATTTCAACGAGTATTCACAAGTGTAAAGTAAATTCGCGGTGGAGCAACTGCCCAACGGCACTTAAACGTGTTCGGTGTCACTGGGTGACGAGAGCTGCTTTAACGAGCTGCAGCTATGCCTTAGCCACGAGGACTGTGAAGGTGACGAGTTCCTCGTGGCCGGCCAGGAGGATCTCTCCTCGGAGTCCTTGCAGCCCACACCAACGCCGCTAGCTGCCCCGAATGGGTCATCGACGGACAGGTCGTTCTCGGGCCAGGATAGCTGGGCTGTCGGTTCAGATTCCTTGGCGGCCACTTTGTTGCTCTTCTTGTGTCCTCCACTGCTGGCGCTACCGGACGACGGTGAAGCGGCCGTACGGGGAGGATCGGCAGGAAGCTTGCTCTTCTTGCAGCCCCACGCTTCTGCGGTGGGTGTGTTCCAGGAGTGGCACGGGCTAACGGGACTCAGGCAGGGGCTCAGGCTGTCCGGCGGGCAGATGCCGTTTGCCGATGCGACGGAGGGCCGCCCCATCACGGCGTGCACTTCGGCCACAGACGCTAGGCCACCCGCCCCTTCGATGCCGTCGATGACTTTGTGACCGTACGGGGAGAGCGGCGACGGCGGTGCGTCGAGGATGTCGTCCGCTTTTTTCCGGCCAAGCGCCTTGAAGATCTCCTCATCCTTGAACCTGCGCATGCGTACATACTTGAAGTCTAAAAGCGAACGGAAGCGAGGCAAAATTTGACCTAAGTTTCTTGCTGACTTGTCATAAAATATGAGAAAACTCCAGCCTTGACGTTAACTATGTAATAGGAAATTAAGCACACTGGCTAGAACGTTGTATGTGTGCACTCCCGAGGTGCTGACGCAAAGGCTTGAAGCCACAGGTGTCACTGTGACCACGTGTGAACCCCGTACTGCACGCTCGTGAGGATAAAGCGATAATGACCAGTTGATTGAGCTGTTGTTGCGCAATTTGTGCCTAGTGCTGGTGACAGTCTCGTCAGGGAACACACTAGCACAACCGATCAAACACAAAATGTATGGTTTTTTTTTTTACACCGCAATGTGAATTCAGTTGACGGTGGTTTAAAATTTAAAGAATACTGCTGTACTGGTACAAGAGAAGCGTTCGAACAAAGATGCTTAGTTTATAAGCTTCCAAAAAATGGCATTTGTACATAAGCCCTTTGAAGAAAAGCACTCGGTAGTACATACTGTGAACATCCCCGCCGGAACCGTAGTTGAAAGTGTTTATTTGGTTTGGTTTATTGGGGTTTAACGTCCCGAAGCAACTTAGGCTATGAGGGACGCCGTAGTGAAGGGCTCCGGAAATTTCGACCACCTGGGGTTCTTTAACGCGCACTGACATCGCACAGCACACAGGCCTCTAGAATTTCGCCTTCATAGAAATTCATCCGCCGCGGCCGGAATCGAACCCGCGTCTTTCGGGTCAGCAGCCGAGCGCCGTAGCCACTGAGCCACCGCGGCGGGTAGTTGAAAGTGTCTTTTTCTTCTAACATAGGTGCTCATTTGATGGCTATGTGAAACGCCTCTGCCTTGAAAACTGCATGCTTTTTCTTAAAGGAATATGCAATCGCTTTGATTACTTACTACATTCCGTTGTTTTCCTCTGATCAATAATTGCTGACCAGCAGGCCATTAAGTGAAGCAAACTATTAAACCAATTAATAAACAGCCTGACTTTGATGTGATCAGCTATGATAGAGCGTAAAGGTTTAAGCCAAATTACTAAATTAAATGAATGCGACAGGATCGACATCAAAGCTTGAGAGCATGAAACTTCCTAGTCACAATGACCTTCCAAAGAAAAAGAAACACAAGTGTACTCACCCATGGTTGTTCCAACTGGCCGCATAAACAAAATGAGATGGCGTTATTAACTTCACACCATCAGTTCGAGTCTGCAGAAAACATCCAAAAGGTAGGACAATATCTTTGCAGCGTCAGTTTGGCTTACGTGCTCTTGGCTGCGTGACAAATGAGCAGTAAGCAAAAGCACGTCGTTATCGGTAAACGACAGGGAGAGGGCTATTTATCTGATGGAGAAACGGAGACGGCCAACTTTTTCAAATGGTGTTGCCTCAGCTCCTGCTCCTATTCAAGCGTCCAGTGCGGCATGAAGCGTCGAAGGACTACGTGCGTATTTGCCCTGAAATCAAGCCACTGACAGTGTCTTCGAATGCGGTGTTCCGTGGAGCCGCCCAGTAGATTTTCTGCTTACTCTTTTCATGCTACTTTCATCGCTGGCGTCTTAAAACTTCCCCACCGCGTTTATGTATATGTTTGCAAGCACCTATAAGAACGACTTACGCGCAGTCTAAGGTTCCCATTAACTACGTCGCATCAGTCGCATAAAAAATAGACGCATCGCAATCCTGCAACGAATGCATTCATGAGAGGGCAATGTCGGAGGCTTAGTACTCAGGTGCATGAATGTGAACCGGAAACCCTTACACACAGTGCAACAAGCCTACCTAATTTTACAAATTCCTCGCTCAGAGCACTTTGAAGTCAACGAGAAAATATCTGTCGGTTGAAGTAACCTGATCTTACTTCTGACAACATCGGCAGGTGTACTGTAGAACATCATAGTTTCGTGGCAAGTTCTGTGTAAGGGCAGCAAGCAGGGAATGTGGACGCTCTACAAAAGAGCGCAGCAGATGGCGTTGGCAGCGGCATCCATGCATTCTGTATGATTTCATTGTTTTGCTTTGTGATAAGGCGCTGACCACGGCATGGTCGGCACACACGTTATGTTATGACAAAAAAAAACAAACGGCCACGCGTACCTTCTGTCAGGAATTTTATGTGTACCCTTTCGTCGCCCTAGTGTACACGAAGCCGTATATAGCAGCGCAGTGATAGATTCGTCTAGCTAGTATTGAGATTGAAAAAGGCCAGGAAGAATTTTGCTATTTCTCTCGTGCTTGAGCGATCAAACTGACGCAGCTGCTGCGTAGAGAGAAGCCTGCTTTCCAGCTCCGGCCATGGCCCGTTGGCCTGGCAAACCTGGCGACATATGGCACATATGAAGATCTGCGCAGATTGCGAGCAAGTAGCTCCCAACAAAACATCGGCGCGACACTACGAGCCGCAAAAATAAAAAGAAAAAAGGGCTGGGTCGTCTTCTCGTTTCCTGCTTTCTGAAATATGTGCCACAACGCTAAAAAGACAAAGAGAAAAATAAAAGGGAGAAAAACAACGGAGTAGATGGGTTTCCGTCTAAGGAAACTTGTCCCTGCAGCACTTTCGGTAGAGGAGGTGGCAGATACTACAGGGACTAGAGTAGCCAGTCTCCTTTGACGGGAATCAAAGGACAGCAAGAACCAAACACATGCACGGCCAAATGGAGGCGGCGATCGGCAAGACAACGATGACCGCGCTATAGATGCCGATTCGCACTCTCGCGACCAAACTCCTCTTCCTTGGCCTGCACAAAACGCTCGTCGACCTGTTAGCCGCGCAGGAAGCAAACCAGTTACACCGCCCGCCTGAAAACCTAGAGCGCCCTGAAGCACTCGCTTGCCTCGGTTACGTGGCATCCAAGGCAGCCCCTCACCGCATCCCACAATTCTCCCAGACGAGCGAGCCTGGATCCGCGTCGCACCTGTTCTACTCAATATGCGCCCAGGTAAACAAACAGCAAGCCCGATGGCAACTCCTCGCAAATTTTATCAGAAGCGTTGCGACAGTCGAGAAGGGCTCGAGCACGTGCTGTCCCCATCATCTCCGTTGCCTGAGCGATGGGGAGGGACGACCGCCGTCGCCAAGACCAATGGCTCTCAGGTACTTGTCACCGCTGAATTACAAGCCAGCACCGCCCTGGATCTCAGGAAACTAGCAATAACTTAAGCCATAGACCTACGCGCGGTCCAACACGGTCAAAAAATAATCACCAACCAGTGATCGTTCATATAAACTCGCAGTGCATGTGGGCGCTTCCAATAACGAAGACACAACCGCACCGTGGCACGAGTAACGCGCCACGCACTGGCTTCCCCCGTCTGCTGTTACCGCATCGTATGGGTACTAGGGAACTCAGCTGACACTGGAAATGAGTGCTCACACGAGCTCGACTGCGAGCAATGGAAACAGGTTGCCTGTGGGACAGTTAGTGGCATGGCCTTAAATGAGGGGCAGAGGCAGAACGTGTACTTATATGAGGGAAACATACTCCCCCCCCCCCCCCCCCCCCCTTCTTCTTTCTACAGCACACTTCCGAGAAAGGAATCTGTCCGCTATCGGTATCACAAGCACCATCCCCTCGCCTCAAAACCAACATGCAAGTCACCGCACCGACTCATCCGCAACCTGCTGTAGCTTTAGAGCAGGCCCCTCGACTCACTACCACATGGTGCGGAAATTCGCGTGCCACCCCATGCCCACCATCTCTTCCGCCTCCTCAATAGAGCAGCGTGGGAACACTGGCTTTCCCTAATCTCGTCCGCCTTATGCTGGTCCACCGTGAGCAGGACATTGCAGCTAGCGCTGGGCTTCGGAATTACGAGTATCGACCTTGAATACAACAATCTAATAAATACTAATTTCTTTCTTTCAAGAACTTCTGATTATGCAGTGATGTCAACTTTTAATTGAGTGGTCGACAAAGAACAGGGGAAAAAAAGGTATGCCTCCAGCCCTCAAAACGCACCGGTCGTAAGCCAAACTGGACTACTTGACCACAGAAGCACATCCTCGACAGTGCCCAGTTCCCGTTACCATTGTTCCTACCGTGGCTCAAGTACACACAAAAAAGAGAAAAAAAAACGTTCTTTGAGGTAAGCGCGAGAGTTTTCGTTCACGACAGACTACTATGTAGACGCTATTTACTAAGGAAAAATAAAATTACAACACGCCTCGCTCATCCATGAATGCAGGTGCTTTCGAACTGCACTTGCAGCTCAAAGAAAAGAGACCATGTCCTCTGAGGTTACAGTGAAAAGAAGATGTCAATAACCCCTGCTTCTTGTTAGTGACGTCTTATTTGCTTGCGCTGTTACGCTGCATAACAAATTTCCTCGATAAGACATCAGCGAAGAGAGAAATAACTGCAGTGGAGTGCTCGCCCCCTGCTATAATGATGAGTGCGTTGTAGAGCTAGAAGAAAGGTTTTATAGTCTGCAATCAACATTGGGTGTACACCCGCACGCCCATATATGAAAATGTGCACAAGGTGACTATGCCCGCACGGTTGCATAAATTGAGTCCGGTCTTGGTAAGATTCTGGAGCTGTGGTATATTTCTCTGTTGCTGGGGCCAAGAATTCCTTTTTTTTTTTTCGTTTCGCAGAACAAGAACAAAGTATGCAAATGGATCGACTTACTCATCATCCTGAGGCGGCTCAGGTAGAATTTTGTTGAAGCCTTGTTTCCCAGTCAGCCAATATGTCGGCTGCCGTCCACGGCCCTGTGTACCGGGAATCAAATACAAGGAACAGAATTAAAATGTGTTAGGTGGTGGTGCTTATTCCTCACGCCACCCAACACAGGAATGACTTTCAACAGCTTTATCGGAACTGCGGTTATGACCTTTTCGGGACAACAGCTGTTAGCAGCCATGACGAGCTTACAGTTGCATGAGAGAGCTACGTAGAGTTCAATGTGTACTTGCAGGCACCACAAAAATGTTTACTAAAAAATTAAGAGTACGAGAAGCTGAGCGGACACTTCGGGCGTAAAGCTAGGCAGATGCCAGCTTTTACAGCCGAACAGCACCGATAACTCCACTAAACTGCTTTACTTTTTTGTGCCAGTTTTCCTGACTTTTAAGCCTTAGCTGCATAACCGCAGTTATATTTTCAGTAATTAGCAGCTAGCTTCATGTGCTAGCGCTGTTTTTCGCGTTCTGTGTTAGTTTGTGCTAATTGGCATGGCGACCGCGCTTCTGATTGTATAGAAAACAAACATTTCTCACTGAAACGCCAACGATGGGTTTAGAAGTAAAAAAAAAAACGAAAAGTCAGTTAGTCCCTTGACGTTTATAACGAAAGCCTGTCTAGTTATCTCGTTCCTTCTGAAAGGTTGAACGCAGTTTATGCGGCCCTAAACTACCCGGATAGGCTGCATGCAAACAAAATAAGTGAATGATGCCTTCCAACAAACCACCGTTCATCTAAACTTTACCTTGAGCACAATTTCTCCCCTGTACTTGACAGCGTAGCCCCCAGCCTGTCGCAGTTTTCTTTCAGTCGTCCTGCTGATGTGGATCCGATATGCTGCAGTGGGACAAGAAGAAAAGAGATTGCTAGGGCCTCAGGGGTACATAGTGTGGATGAGAAAATAAAAAAAGAGTAGATGCCGTGCAATGGCGTACCTCGGCCCGTCGATTCCATTCTTGAAGCCGTGTTAACGGTATCACCAAAGAGACAATAGCGTGGCATGGTCAGCCCCACCACTCCAGCCACAACCGGTCCTGTAGACAAAATAAATAAACAATTTCAGCAATAAAATTGACTATGCTTCCTTAATTCGGGTAAATCTGTTGAATTCAGTGCTATTTACGCATATTTGCGCCACACCCCGTCCAGAAAGCAAAAAATAACGAAAGTTCTAATGTAGGGTACTGTTACTTCAATACTCTTAAATATTGCCCAGAAAAAAAATTCTTTATGATGGCAAGACAGCTTGCAAACGCGTTGATAACTGCACTATACAGGTGCATTCGAGGAACTACTTCAAAGGTTCTTTTGGCCAATGGTTGGTGGTGGTTTGGTTTTCAGCAGCAAAACACTCTAGCCATGTGGCTTAAAGCTGCTGGCCAACCGCGCGGAGGTTGGTAGCCCCATACTCTATTTTTAGGACTCAGTTACAGTGAGAAAATTTCGTATCGAGCTCTCGAAGCGCACTATGCGCGCAACAAGCGCTATAGTGGTACAATCCGACGCTACAGATGAGTCGTACGTCATTTACTGAGATTACGAATCACTAACCAAAGAAGCACCGGTGTCTTAAGCGTCGATGGATGACTACGTTAAAAAAACTTAAGTCTTTTCGCTCTGAGGGTTGCCTTGTGGGGCAGTGCCACAAGATGTTGACTGGTACATCGTAACAGCCGTAAAGACTTGGATGTGCGGTCTACATGCGTATAGAGAACTAATAGTGTAATCTACGCAAGTTTGGTTAACGAGAAATGTTTTCTTTTTGGCAGACCTGAAAATCAGAGTCACTCGCTTTAACAATTTGCACAAGATATCAATGAAATCGGATGTCGTCGTCGTAACTATTGTTATCATCATCATGATAATTATCCAAGTACTCGAGTATGCTTGTTTAGCGGCAGTCGGGGCATAGTTATTCCTCGACTACGTTCTTTCTTTTCGTTCACGACGCACTATAAGCCACAAATTGCAAGTTTTGCGCGTTACTTTTTTCGGTAGGTATCTATCTATTCTCCTCTTTAATTTGAACGTAATTATTTTCAAGTCGATATTGTAATTCAGTTGGCAAGAAAAGTTTTATGGGGTGTGCTGTAAGAAAAATACATTATTTCTGAGCCGTCAAGCAAGTAAAATGCTTGAAATACCTGCAAAAAAAGGGCCGTGCACACTCCATCTGGTAGCTATACCATACACGGCAAAATTGGTTTTCAAAAGTAATTCATTTACATGACTAATTACGTTCTTAAAAACCGCATCACAGCAATTAAATGACACTATCAGTTACTGCTCTAAAAAAGTAATGACACTACACTACAATTACTTCCGAAAGGTAGTGCATCTACTTTTAAATTATTTTCTATTTTTCCTGCATGCAAAGAACCAAAGCAAAGGGAGCAAGAGAAACGCCATATTGATCTCTAGGCGTGACGCACACATTGATCTTCCCGCCAAATTCCGCACCAGCCAGCCATTCCCTCATTCCTTTTCTTCCCTAAAAAAACGGGTCATTACAAAGGTAAGTCAACGCGGACAGAACAATGAAAACAAAAGCATCGCCAAGCACTCGTCACTTTGACAGCGCTCAAGACATAAACGGGCAGTGAACCCTACGCCTTGCTGCCTGTTGCTTTCTCCGTCGTTTCACGCCGGCGAAGCAGGTTATTTATTGCTTCGGAGGTCACAGGAATCGACCTCGGCAGCTTGCGTTGGCGCCATGCGAATTTTCGCTTAGTTCCCTGTGCCCCGTGGCCGCGATCGTAACTGGGAACGGCTGTGCCCTCAGCCGAGGTGACCAGACAGTGCCTCAGCGTGCGTTCCTTGCTCGTTTTTAACTCACGCGTGTGTCATCCCGTTTAAAAATGATTTTGGGGCTTGCTCGCGACTTGTACACTACTGTTTACATCTCGTACACGCACGTGCAGGCGGTCACTCAGCAAAAGACGACGCCTGGGGTCTCGGACGCATGGTCATACTGAATTCTTTTATTAACTTAATTCTCCATTCCTAATTGGCTGAGACTTGCCGCGCATCATTCCCCATTTGAAGTCCAGCCGGGTACCCACCGGTGATATAATAAGCACCCCTGGCTTGTTCGGAGTGAAATGCTTGGAAAATTAATGTTGGTCCCTGCCTCGAGTAAAAAAAATGGCCACCATGGTCTTTACTACAGAAGGTGGATTTCGGTCCCTCGCGAATCGATTATTTGTCCAGAGGGGTGAGGTTGGACAAAGGCTCTTTTCCAAACATTTTACCCCAGACAAGCACAGCGCCTGACCGGAGGAAATCTCGTGACCATTAGAAAACAGGTCGGATATCAACGGCACTGGGGATCGAACCCAGCACCTGTGAAGTGAACGCTGTACAACAAGGACACTGCCTGTTTGTTTCTTTCTTTACTGTAAAGTGTCAGTTTCGGCACGAAACACCGAAGCTTTGACGACACAAAGAGCAGTGATGCAGTTTACGAAAAGTAACTTCTAAAGTAAATAATTACCTTTGCTGCGAAATTCCTGCCCATAAATAAATAATGAAAACACTAAATTACTACAGTAGCCAAGAAAATCATTATTACAAATTACCGCAAAAAGTAATCATTTTGCTATTTTTCTGGCTCTAATTTAATTACTGCCATGTCTGATCTGTACCTGGCGAAAGGGTTGGGAGGCAGCGCCATCATAAATTTGTTATTGAGCCCATTGGACCCGCACACTTTGACTGGCGACTGCAGCGTGGCTTAGATATGACAACATTTCTCTCATTCGGAGGCACAAGAGTGCCTTGTGTTGACCACTACGTGGCCAGCTCTTGGCCTTTGTGAAAGCGCGTTTTGGGAAGACAAATGGTCAGGGCGCCCAGCGCGGGCGTTCACGCGTTCCCACCCAGGCGCCGTCGCATAGCCCGCCAGCCGAGCGGCTCGCGGGCTGCGCAACTCAACGTGACGCTTTGCTGGGCGCCGCTATCCGCGGCCAATCCCTTACGCAAGCAGTTGGTGCTCAGCGATACGGGGTCACCGGTTTGTACGAATGGCGCAACGAAAGTGACGAGGGCTATTTTCGGCACCGGGTCCTTTATATACGTGCTGTTCGGAAAGCGGACTCACGAGTTTTTTTTTTTTTTTTTTTTGACCTCATGGGGAGTGTCTCCGCCAAGTGTAAAATCGCGTTGTTGCAAAACGTCCCCGGTTGTTATCTACTGTGGAAAGCGAAACTATGCTCAAACTCCGCGTATGGTATGCTCTGTGGGGATATCGTTTGGTTTGCAGTTAATTTCGTTTGCAGATGAACCCTGACACCGTTTCGCTATAACTGGACTTAGTCCTGTTCATGAAGTTTGTTTTTGAGTAGTTTTGGTTTTATGGGGTCTAACGCCCCAAGGCTACTCAGGCTATGAGGAACGCCGTTGTGAAGGGCTCCGGATAATTTCGATCACCTGGAGTTCTTTAACGCGCACTGACATCGCACAGTACTCGGGCTTCTAGCATTTCACCTCTATCGAAATGCTAGCGCCCCTACCGGGATCAAACCCACACCTTTCTTCTCAGCAGCCGAGCACCATAACCTTTGAGCCACCGCGGCGGCCTTTTTTTTTTTTGTCACGCAGCATCATTGTTGAACGATTTTAAACAAACTGAGAATAAATAAATACGGCAAATAAAGGCTCACGTTACAATTATTTTTGCTGATAAGTCCAGATAAAAAACAAAAGGAATTTTTTGGGGTAAACATTTTTCTGTAGTTTGTATTGATTTCAAAACGTAGAAACATGCTTGGCCCACGACCGTCCGTTATCACCAAGATCTGCTATTTAGCACTGCAAGTATAGTGAGAAGAAAATAAAGTTGGATGAAAAGAATTGTTAGATTGTTCCATGCCATGTCTCCAAAGAATACCTTTTTGCCATGATTTATTCATAGTTCTAAACGCTGACAAAGATCGCACTTATTGTGCTTTAAAAAGAACAAAACTGGAAAGCAAGTATTTCGATGCGCTAAAAACGAAAAATTGCATTCTAAGTTCTGGTCAAACAGAAGATTGAACACGGCTGTAAAATATAATATATATATATATAAAAAACAGAAAACTAAACTGGCACTTGAAGAAAAATGTCGCCTATAAATAATGCGACCCGAAACAAGAAAGGCGGCGGATTTGCGTATAATACCCCTGAGATCGCGGGCCAAAAGGAGAGAGGTCTCTTGAATGATAGCACGCTTTGCTTTGTCGATGCACTTGATATCTTCTGCCCGGATAAACGGCGCGGTGCGTTTCACACTCATGGTTCTGAGACGGCAGCAGTTTCGAAAACTTCATTCTAGAAAATTCTTGCGAAAGACACGAACACTTTTCGACGCTTGTATTCACTGCAAGAGGAACAATACCGCCCTCGAGAAAGTTCGAACTTGAATAAAAGGGGAAAACAGTTTAGAAAATATGGTCTGTGAAATCGCCTCCCGAAGAATGTGAGCGAAGAAGGCTTTAGCGATTCTGTCGGCTTTAGAAAAGAACCAGCAGCGGAGAAACTGAGAGTATGATACAGATGTGAAAGGGCCGTCGGATTTAGCAGAGGTGTTTTTTCGGTGATGAAATGCAGGGGAAATGTAAATCTTGAGAGGAACATTTCAAAACGCCCTACTTGGAACTCCCCGTTCTTCCGGCGCTATAGTACTTCAATATGTCCGCTAACGAATGCAGATTTCATTTTCAGTAACGCATAATTTATCCAAAGAAATAGGTTGATTCTGATTCCGAATAAAGATGTGCAGCACGGTAGCAGGCCGCTTTCAAGTAACGAAGTAACATAGCTCTGGCCAAACTACACAACACGAGTTTTGGTCTAGTTCCACACCTTGTTATATAGAGCTCTTATGTAATTAATCATTGAAGACATGACTCTTTTGAATTACGCACGAACAGTTAGTAAGGGGCTCTTGGCCTAACTAAGACCGCAATAATAATACTATCGGGGCTGAAAATTGAAATATAAAACAACATTTTCTTATAAACATTACAAAAAATTCAGGGGGCACTTTGGCTCTCTAAAGTGCTGCAAGGCGAAAGCGTTTTCTGGCGCATTGTTTGTTTTTATTTACTTTCTTTATTTTTCATATTTTGTTTTTTTTTTATTATTTTTTTCACTTTTGCTCCTTTACTTACTTTTGTTGTTTTTATCATTATTTCCATTTCTTATTTTTGTTTTGTTTTTATTTTTGTTTATTTTATTTTTTTTATTTTTCTTTTTCTTGACTTCATTCCTTTTATTTTATTTATGAAACCCATGCATTCATTAGATGCGCCTTTATTCATGCTCGAACCTTGAGCCTTCGTCGAGGAGTGGTAGCGTCTCCGCTTCAAATGCCGAAGGCCCTGGTTCAATTCCCACCCTCGGCGCAGTTTCTTTTTAAGGAGCGACGCCGAAAGGCGAACAAATCTGCCGACGCGTCTGCTAACGACAGTATGAGGCATTAAAGGCTTTCGCCTTAAAATTAACGTTGTTAAGGGGCGAAAAAAGGAAGGGAGAGGCGGAAGCAGAGAGCGTTCAGTGTTCTTAACCTCTACCAATCCGGCTCTGCCCAATTACCTCATCTCGTGCATTGTACCTCATATCTCCCCTGAACTCGCACCTCATGTGTCTCTTTCTCTTCACACGCGACCATCGCCCACACGCTGAACACCAATATGCCTATACGGGAGCAAATAGGGAGTAAGATGTTTCTAGCGCACAACATTTTATAAAAAGGTGTGCGCTAGAGGACAGCGCACTTCTTTATTACTCCTTTCTGATTGGAGTGCACCTGTACGTTCCTTTCGCGATGCCGCTGGTTGTCTGTACATACTCCCGCTCCATCAATCTTCGTACGTATGCATGGCATGCCTATACTGGGCGCCCAATAAATTCTATGACGCCAAGAAAACAAAAATCCCATACATTTTAGTCTTCATGGATCACATGACAACGGATGGCACGTTATCACTGGAGGTCGATGAATGCACGATTATTTTTGGTCAGAAGGTAATCATCATCATCATCATCATCATCATCATCATCATCATCATCATCATCACCCTGACTACCCCCTTTGCAGGGCAAAGGCCTCTCCCATGTCTCTCCAATTAACCCTGTCCTTTGTGAGTTGCCGCCACTGTATCCCCGCAAACTTAATCTCATCCGCCCACCTAACTTTCTGCCGTCCCCTGCTACGTTTGCTTTCTCTTGGAATCCACTCCGTTACCCTTAAGGACCAGCGGTTATCTTGCCTTCGCATTACATGCCCTGCCCAAGCCCATTTCTTCCTCTTGATTTTAACTAATATGTCATTAAACCGCGTTTGTTCCCTCACCCACTCCGCCCTCTTCCGGTATCTTAACGTTACACCTATCATTTTCCTTTCCATAGCTCGCTGTAATCATGCAATTCCTAAGTGGCGGTGTCTTGCCTTTTTTTCATTTGCGAGAGATGCACTGCTTAGATCGATGGTATTACGAGACGACGACTCCTTATAAAGCCCCCGAAACCTTCCTGGTACAGCTGACGGCAGCTGTCACTCAACCGGAATGGAGCAGAGGAGGCGCGTACCGGTGTGGAGGCCGATGCGGAGCATGAGCGGCACGTTAGGCATGTGCCGGATGCGGAAGCGTCCGCAGTGGTGGAGCAAGTCCAGCGCCATGGTGGCCACCTGCTCGGCGTGGTCGCGGGTGCGCTCGGGCAGGCCACCCACCACCATGTAGGCGTCGCCGATGGTCTCCACCTGCGCATGAATACACGAATGCTGTGTAGCCGCCCGATTCTTGCAACGAAAAACTCCTCCGCAAGTTCTATGTGCGCTACGAAAGTACAGAGTGAAATGGCGGTTTCGAGTGGGGCAGAGAGCCATTCGATTTCCATGTTACTGGGATTATTCTCAAGACCATCGCCATTTTTTCTTCGCGATGTGCGTGCATTGTCCGATCACTGTTCTGTACATCGCTTGCATGGAAATTAAATAAAGTGAGTCGGTCTGTTAGCGCAGTAGGAGGCTTTAATTAGCAAGAAGACATGAGCTTTGCTTTGCGCACGTCCTTCATGTGCTTGGTGCTGAATCGACTTTTTTTTTTTTCGTCATAAAAATGAGCACAGAGGCACGCTGAAGGCCACAGAATCACGGCGATAGCAACTGTGCTGATGTTAAGAACTAGTCACTTAAGTGAAATGTTTTCCTTTAAGAAATTTCGTAGTCGCGGAAAGACTTCTAGGTCCTTTAAAATCAACACAATAACTTCGGGAAGTTAGACCGAGGCTATGGCAATCTGCAAGATAGTTTCCGGATCAGGCTTGAATGTTGACCCATGCAAACGCAGAAGCACAAGAGATTGACGGAGGCGTGAAACATGCTGTTGAACAGGTGGTAACAACAAAGCTGTTACCCTGAAACTGATTTTAACCCTGAAGTCAGACTTTAGGCGCCGCACTGTTCATACCTTGTAGACGTTATAGTGGTTAATGGTGGAGTCAAACGCAGTGTAGAGATCGTTGAGGAGATCCACGATTTCCATTGGCTCGCTGTAGGCTGATATCGTAGTGAAGCCAACAATGTCACTGAAGTAGACGGTGACCTCTTCGAACTTTTCCGGCACCACAGGTAGGCCAGCCTTGAGCGTTTCCGCTACGGAGCTGAGGACATCGAATCCAGTAAGCTTTTTGTTTGTCCTCTTTCATCACCTTCTAAGCCCATTTAGTGGGAGAGAAAGCTGGGCAAATTGGTAATGCATAATAGTCAAACAACGAAAGAAAGCGGACCACATAGAAGATAACATGGTGCAAGCGCTGACTCTTAACTGAGTTCTATTAAAAAAGGGACATTATATAAAAAAAGAAGAAAACAATTTTTTTTTAGATATTTCAGGAGTTATGAGCGATGTGTTTGACTAAAATTAGCTGGCCTGCTGACGTTGTCGTTAGAGTGAACCATACCGGTAAAAAGGCTGATAAAGATTCATGCTTCCCGATTTCTGTGCTTAAATTCTTTTTATTTTCGATAGTCTCATAAAAATGATAGGATGAACGTAGGTCATTGCAAAAGTTGCACGTTGGTGGTTGGCATTCCGGGGAACGTTAATGCATTGCGTGGCGTATGAGTGCAGTGTGGAAAATGCTGGACACAGCAATTCTTTGCATTATGACGTCATCAGTCCCCATTTGCACTACACCTCTCCGCTTTCTTCTTTCCCCCGTGTGGAGTGGCAGGCGAGGTTCACGTTACCTCCACTCGACTTCTTCACTTTTCCTCTCTTTAAGCTTTACTATCTCTGTCTAGCCGGTGTTGTGATCATTGTAACCAGTTGAATGTGCTGCTGAGATATTGAGGTTCGCTGAGTGGACTTCGTTTCTTCTCAGTTTCGTATAATTGAATTTGCACTAGAAAAATGACCGCCAAAACACGAACAAAGCAATGCCGTAAAAACTTTCATGAACGATTGCAAGGCATCCAAGTAGGCTAGTTTACACTAGGCATTTAAATAGATAGTTGGCTTTTTTAAAAATACCTGAAAAATACGAGTTCTAAATATGAAAAAAGCCGCTTCATGTTTTATAGTGAACAGCCAAGTGCACATACAGGGGCGACCGCAATGAATTTTCATGTTCATCCTCCCCTTCCTTGTCGTCCTCCCACGATGCTCCGGAATCGTACGTACCTTGGGAGCATTCTGTTGAGAAGGTGCTCAGTCTTCTTCTTCTCTTCATCCAGCTGTACCGTCCGCTCCCTGATCAGATCCTCGAGGTTGTTGGAGTACTTCTCGAGCATTTGAAACATTGTCTCCACGATGTTTGCTTTCCTGCGGCCGTAGTCGAAGCCGGAGGTAAAGTTGTTAGGAAACGTAACGAGGCAAAAAAAAAAAAATGACATCTACACTGGCTTGCCGGCTATTTGTTCAAAAGTACATTCTCACAACAAGCGCGAACACACGCGCGCACACGAAAGCGCAATGCAAGACAAGTGCGTTATGTTGAATTTCACCATTCAAAGAAAACCTGCGGCACGGATTTTAATGTTAGGTAGAATATTACGCACTTGTGATGAAATGTGGTGTTCAGAGCTCACGATTCTCGAGCAAATAATTAGGGCGCGGTGCTTTGCAGGATATTGTTTTCTATCGGCGACCTTTGATGTTCTAGCTTTTCGCTATTATCCTGACTACAAGAGATAAGGTTCGATGCCCATTAATAGTCATCTCATTGCATAATATGCGAACGGATCTTTTCATTATAATCAATTTCCACAATTTTTCGCTCTTGTTTTTTTCTGATATAGAACTGTGACTGCGCATTCTTCAGAAAAACTATCAGCCTTGCAGATAAGTAGAGAAATCAATGAACGCTGAAGGATAAATGCATAAAATTTATGTCGAGCTAAACATTAATCTGTAACACGAATTATGTCGATGTTCATTAAGCTTCAGTCGAATGAGAACTGCAAGGACGGTATCACTGAATTTACGACTCTCAAATGAAGTTTGCGAAACTTTAACTGGAGAACTTTAATCTATAAAAGCCTCGCCGTGCTGCCTTTGTCGTGCGCGCCAAACTGACCGCAGAAAGACTGCTTATGCTGCATAAAAATGTCGCAATTTCAGTGCCATCAGACAGAATGAGACAGGATGACACAGCCCATCAGCGGCTGCGCTGCTTAATGCGACATTTGTAAAGATGCTATTTTTGAGAAGCAACAGCCTCTGGTAATACAAACAGTTTCTATTTCGATTAATCTGGGAGTCCGGTTATGCCGATCATTTCTATATGCCTCCATCACCTCCACCTTCTTACCTTGCCTCCTCCCGGAATTCTATTCTCTAAGCCAAAAAATCCCTGAACGATTAGGCATCTTATTAATGCGTTTATCCAGCGAAACGTGTATGCTTTCGTGATTTATGATCTCGCGATTTTTAATTTTGCTCTTAGTGAATTAGCAATAGCTCCCTGTCTTCTATTCATGGCATGCTCGCGGTGACTTCAAGGTGCGGGGATCACGTGAGTGGTTGGGAGGGTTCTGCACCGCATGGCTCTGTTACTGTTGACGTCATCTGTTTTCCTTGACGTCACGACGCAGACTCATGTGGCTGGCGTGAATACGTGAAGCACTCGATTGGGTGACGTCATGGCGTTGATTGTGCGATGAGCAGCCGTGCTACTTCGACAACGGCGGCGGATACAGGGGAATGGTCTACTCACCACTGCGCTGTAAAATGGGCAAAATAGGGCTACCTGCAGCCCTTAGCCCTTGTGAAGAACGGTTAGCTCATGAGGATAGAACTGTGGCCGATGATTGCTTTGCGCTTCCCGAAAAGCAACCATGCCTTTACAAGGGAGTAAAAGTTGCTCTTTCTACGATTAGAGAAGTTAGTCCCCGAATAGCTGAACCCTGTACCGCTGCTGACGCCGTTTGACAACGTTCGTTTTACGGGAAGTGCACGGCTTTTTAGTGAAATGCAGTAACTTATGCACGGTGTTTTTTAGGCTATATGCTCTCCTGCACACCTTTTTATGGACATTTTATGCATCATTTTTGAGAGACGATAGAGATTGATTGGTACTTCAACTTTCTTACCTTCCGTGGTATAGCGACTTGAACCTATCCGCTATGACGTCGAAGTCCGGACGCATTTCCGGAGCCTCTGCCCAGCACTGTCTCATGATATGCAGGGCTTCGGGCGGAGCCGTCTGCTTTGACACAGACGGCCTGATCAGTGGAGGTGGGTGCTTTAGTTTTTCGATGATTTCTGAAAAGAAAAAGAACGCAAACCTGAAGCGAAGTGATCACATAAGTGTTGGTAGTGGTGAAAATGTACCATCGCAGCCAGGAAAAAAAGCGGTATAAAATATTCCTTCCATGGCTTCCTTCGAATTGTGCCTCTGCAAAATTTGTGAAGCTTCTCATGCCCTCAAGAACAAACGGGAGTACTGATGACGTGAGCGTGTTCTGAAGAGTGAATGAAGCAAGTTATGTGCAACCTCTCAAGATATAGTCAAACATATAGTGAAACCAGCTTTTGGGATTTTGATCTGTACCCGCATTTAGGCTAGTTGGGCTCGTATCACCATCATGATGATCAAGATGATTAGGATGAACATCTGGAGATCTGTTCGGTTGTTGATTTTTTTTGTTTAGCACTTTCTGTCATTCCGTGAACGCTACTGGCAGGCGCAATTATTGGGCTACCGCAATTATTTGGCGCCTGTTTGCAGGAACTGTAGCCGTAAATAGCCTATGGTTCTTTCAGTAATCGTGCTCCCTCACATTTATTTTCACATCGTGGCTCAAACGCGTCCTTCCAAACAGAAGGAAGTAGAAAGAGCGAATGACTGGTTGACGCTTCGTTCTGCTGACATGAAGTATGAGACAATATACTAAGTCCGAACTCTGACTAAATAATTTTCTTTATTTAAAGCGAACCTTTCCAAAGTATAGCATGTATAAGACGGGGATCTATTCATAGAAGATTAGGAAACGAGAGCAGCGGGGAGAGTAGTCTGATGTCAGCCAATCCAATCGGTTGGGTGCTGAGCGACGGCAATGTGGCTCACACGTATGCGCGTCTTCTTTACAGAAGCAGTGAAAACCAAAATATACTTGTAATGTATCACTAGGCTGCGACAGATGTTTGCTAATGGCGCTCTCTTACTTTAAAATAGACTACACGAAATGGCTTTTCTGATCATTATTAATTGTCTGCAGCCTATTTTATATGTATTTATGTGTCATTTTCTCATTCTTATTCATTTGAATTATTTTTCACGACTATTTCAATTTACGTCGAATTCGATGATAACTCATAGCTGTACGGTGCACGACAGTGCTCACTAAACTATAGCAAAGAGAGACAAAACGAAAGAGAGGAGAGAAAAAGAGAGAGTGCGTTTAAATGCTTTTTGCAGAAAAAAAAACTAAGAAACCAAGAAACCACTCCTGACATTTTAGTCAAACTTTTAACGAAAGTAAATTGCGCATGTTTTCGTATAGCTGTTTCTCCTGAGTACGTACGAAAAACGCACTAACAGATAAATGGGGCATTTACTTAGGTCAACGGAGGGAAAAAAGTTCATTCCCCGGGGTGACCGGGGCGCTGAGATTTGTATCAACACACACTTTCCTTTTGTTCCTCTCCACGCTCCTAAAGTTTCCCAACGGAACCCACTCGCCAGCTCCGGCTAATTTCTAACCGAGTGCTGAGGTGAAGGAGGACTGCGGGTGGGAAGTAAATGCCCCCTGTCTGCAAGCGTGCGAGTGCAGAAAAAAAGAGGAAGAATTACCTTCCTTTCCACCTCCCTCTTCTCTGCGCACGGACTCACCTTCGGCCGTGAGGGGCAGCATGCAGTACGGGTCTCCCCTGAGCAGCACCTCCTGCATCACGATGGCGAAGCTGTACACGTCGCCGGCCTGCGTGCCTCGCCTCAGGAGCGAGCCGTCCCCACGCAGCAACTCGGGCGCCGTCCACAGCAAGTCTGCGTCGGGGAGAAGGAAACCCTGGGGACCAGTTGGAGGGCAGCTCGTCCCGAACGGCCTCCTCGAAACCCCTGTGCTTTCTCGCGCCTTCGCTTAGCAGTGAAACTGAGTCTTTTACGCGTCTATCTTGGCTCCTGCGTCGTCTCGAAATCGCACGCAAAGCACCACGCTCTGCCTTTCTCTTTCTTTTTACGTCGGGTGTCTTTGCTCCTCTGAGCGACACGGATGAAACAAAACGCACAGAGAAAAACACTAGACGCACGGGAGGAGAAACAAAGCCACGCAGTGGAAGAAGCAAGCGATAAATAAGAACACATTGGAGGGGAACAGGAAATGACACGTAAAACGTGAGGCTCGAAAGCAGGCAGCAATTTGTTCTTTTTTCTATCCTCCTTTTTTTTTCTTTTCCTCCACGCAACGCCTGCTCTTTAAGCCTTTTCTTCCAACCTTTTGTTTCGTCTTCAGTGTTTGTTGTTTTGACCCCGGTACTTCTTTTCGCCACTTAGGGTTACGCTTAACGCACGCACGCTTCTCTGGGCGCCGGTGATGAAAGTGTGCTCGGTTACACAAGGTGGCGCTTTCGTGAAAGCAAGCCTCCCAGATGCGCAGGAGCAGGAAATGAAACTTCTTTCCCAGAGGCTTGGATGTGCGTCACTCCCTTGTTTATTTTCTTTAACAGCTGAAGGACGTTACCTAATGCACTGAAGGCAGAAATCGCTCTAAGTGATCTTCAACTGTATTCAAGTGCTGACTTATCAGGTCTTCCTGATTAACTACATGCACACACACAGGAATTAGAAGTGGCGCAGATACTCTGAGTGAAAAGCGCATTTGTGCTTAGTACTTTGTTTCGATCGCACTTTTTTTTGGTCGTACCATACTTTTCGAGCGAAGTTACGCCATTCAGATCAAGAATGCATGCACCAATATACACTCTATACACAAATACGCTTATATGAGAGTAAAATGGAATTTAGCTAGCCTCTAGCGCACTGCCTTTTGTAAAAAGGACTGCGCTAGAGGGCGCCTTAATTCGTCTTTGCTCTTTTTTGTTTAGAGTGCACGTATAGTCGACACGCATGCCCTGAGGTTAAGATGAGAGTTAGGAGCGTCGCTTTTTATGTCTAAGCACATAAAAGTAAGATGCAGTTTATTGTTGGAAACAGTTTTTGAAACGTCTATTTTAAAAGAACACATATGTGGGAGCTCTTAAGACGGTTTTAAACTCTGCAAAAAACAATAAAAATAAAGAGGTGGTGGTGGGGGAGGGGGGAGGAGGGATGAAATTCGTGTCAGAATTTTTTTTTATCGCACTGCTCCTTTCGCACCATTTTTTGGTTTGCAAGCATCTCGGTGTTTACCTTTGGCCGATCTGACCAGCGTCGTGATGGCCTGAAGGTCCTGGAAGACAGGCATCCCGTAGTCGGTCACCTTGAGCACCCAGCGGGAGTCGATGACGCAGTTCCGTGACGTTAAGTGACCGTGCTGTCGTATCGGGGAGTTGTGCAGGTACCTCATGCCCTGCGGGTGCGGCCAGCCTCCCAGTCAGAACGAATTAAAATAAATCTTGGACGGAAAAGGTTTCAGGGTGGAAAAGTGAGAACAGGGAGCTGTGAGGTCCATACGCGCCAGCACAATTCCCAGTCTGCGTTGTGAGTGGGAGTTCGGCTTCTCTTTCCCGATGGCCACTGCGCGCTACACCACAAATTTTCACTGTTTCAGTGTCTGTTATGTTCTTATTGCGACCGAGTGTGTACAAAAATGACCTGCATGAAAATGATCACTGCAGCTAAATGAAATAATGAGTGTATTCTGAAAGAACGTTCGTGCGCTCTCGAAAGTCAATTTTGAACACTCGTAAGCTACTCTTTCAGAATAAGAATAGAGAAAACACATGATAAGTGCTGAAATGCTTACTTCTGGCCATCAGAGTTCGTCTATGGTGAAAAACTGTACTCGGACTGTGAGAAATTCGAGAAGTTTGTTAAAGAGCATAATGCGGTACTATAAGAGACGAGAGTCTCACCCTGCACAAAGTATTCTGGCGTCGAAGACCCGTTTATTGAAACAAAACAGCTCATATCCCGAAAAAAAGAAAACGAAAGAAAAGATTGATAAAGGCATGCTATTTACTTGGTGAGCACACATATTGCTCTCGAAGGAGGGTGAGCAAACTAGCTCATCCACGAAGAAAAAGGCTTTCTGCATTACAATTAAAAGCGTCACTTCTGTCGTTGGAATTTAAAAAAGCACAAATGTTTACGTTTAAACAAGAAGCATGTAAAACAAGAGGGCCCAGCTCGCAAAATATAATAAGCGAGCTGAATGTTTTCCTTTTAACGTTCAAAAGACTGCAGTGCTGTTCCAAGGGTGGCATTGCTCATGTAAAAAAATAGTCAGAAAACAAAGGTGATGTCACGGATCATTCTGTCTGGTATACATACACTCGCACATCAGCACAGCTCTGTATATTTTTATGCTATTCCGGTGTAGCATAAACTAACGTGGTTGTACGATGGTTTAAACTCCATGGCACCAGTTTCAATGTAGAGCTACGTGAGAAAAAAAAAAAAGAAAAACAGCGTGCTCAGGACAGGCCCTAGCGAGCGCTTGAAATTGGCTACATATCACGCAATATGCATAAACCATAAGCGCGACGACTTTGATGTGCCTTTGTTGCGTGCCGTCGAATTCATTTCCCTTTTTCCATTTTTCATTTTCAACTTTTTTTTATTGATTCTATTGCCGCTGAATGTCACTCGCACTTTCCCGGCAACTTCGTAGTAATGCAGACTGCGTTCGTAAAAGCTTTGGATATCCACCTTAGCCGTTTACATTGAATCAAAAGACTTTTTCTGCTTGCGACAAACGCTTGCACAGACATGCAAAAAAAAAAAGAAAAAAGAAATCAAGTTGCCGGCTTTTTGATCACGTCGTATTTGCACTGGCAATCATTCAAGCGGCGCCGACAAGCCGAGGTAGGCCTAAAACACTCCGTGCAGGTTCAGTCCTTTTGGACTTTTCAAGAGGGCATCCGGCCGCTTTGATTTTAGCGCCCGTACTCGTTTTTATCCTCCATACACACAAAAAAAGCGAAGAGGACACCAAGTGAATTCGCTTCAGGCGTCGCTTTCGAATGCGTCGCTGCCTGAGGCATCAGTCGGGTCGAATGCCAACAGCATTGTTTCTACCGCTCTGTTTTACGGCGCATTCCGCGTCGGCCGGGGGTAAACAGACGCGTATATATGTACACGATCTCGCAGAAACTTGAGCGACGGGAATTCCATAGCTTCGGGGGCACTATTTGACTAGGAAAACCGGGAAACTATCGGCGCCGCGTAGAAAGGAAAAGAAGAAACAAAACAGAACGAATACATCGTAATGCGTTCTCGTCAGTGCTTTTACGTTTCTTGCGCCTGCTCCGAAAGATGCGCTAGTAAATGCGACTACCCGTAGATTCAGAACAACAGCTATTGAAGAACAGAACAGGAGAGTGCTACAAGAGAAAGAGAAAACGAGGCAAAGCTAGAGAGGAGGGCAAAAGGAAAAGTAAAGTGAGTGAATGGCGAAGAGCTCCGGAGTTGTTCGTGCGTTACCTAGTGGTAAGTATAAGGCCGTGTATGTGTGCGCAGTACGTAAAACTACCGAGATTCTCTAAAAGAATGATAAGGGTCTTCGGGGACCGCGCGCCGAAATCGAGAGAAATGATGGCTCGGAAGAGCCGAATGAAAAAGCAAACGAAGGAAAGAAGTGATCCACGGTCGCTGTACATAAAGGCTAGGGCCCCTAGCGGGAGTCTACAAACCTTTATACGGAGTACGGAGCAACAAGAAAATAATAAGAACAAAAAAGAGGTGGAATGATTCCCAGACGCAGGGGATGTTTAAGCGAAGGAAAGAAGGAAAAGAGAAGAAGGAGTTTGCTTGAAGTGAGAGAAAGAAAGTGGAGAAGGGCAAGAGGAGCGTCACGACGCCGTCGGAGGCAACGCGAGCGCCGCGCTAAAGAACGGTGCGGCGTCGCCGTGATGTCGAGCTGGCGAGCACCGCGCGTCGGGGAGCTGAGAAATGACAACAGCCGCGGTGCCTGTTCAGCGGCATGAGCGACTGAATCGATGATGACGCTGCAAGGTTAAAGACACGCGCGCCGACCGAGACTGTTAAGCGCTCGGCGCTTCCTCCCACTCTCTCCGCATCCCTTCCTCTTCCTTTCTCCTTCTCTCTTTTCCTTCCTCTAAAGAAATGGATAAGAGAGAGAGAGAGAGTGGAGCGGCGGCGGTAGTTTGGTTTATTGCTCGTGAAGGCAGGCGGGACGCAGTAAGAAAAAAGGAAAGAGGGCGGTGCAAGTTCTTTGTCGAATGGGCAAGAGCCAAGTAAAACCAAGGACTAAGAAATAAGTCACCGGCGTTTTATGACCACTCCGGATAGGTCCACTCAAGCATCATCTGTGCCGCGAAAAAGAATAAGAGAGGCGTCTGCTTTAGCTGAAGCTAAGAGATCCGGTACTGTGTGCAGTGGAAGGCGGAGGAAAGAAAGGCCATGAGTAGCGACGCGTTCTTCACTGCAGGAGGCGGCTGCGACGGTGACAGCCACGCTGCCACCGCTTCGTATATGTTTATATATATTTATGAGAGAGTTGCAGCGGCGACGACGGCGACTAAGTGATCGCCACATTTTACGGCGTCGCTTATGATTCCCCCCCCCCCCCCTCCCCCCTTCTGCGGGGGGCGTAGGAGTACGAGATACGGTGACCCGTCCTCGTTTTGAGCGCAGGCTGTACACAGACATGACCTCGTAGACTGGAGGAAGCGAAGAATAAGCAAAACGTATGAGAAAACAGAAAGCGAGTACGGCTGCCTTGACTGATGCACAACTTCATTTGTTCAGGACGCTCGTAGAAAGCCTGAGGAAAAGGAGCTCCACAAAGAGCAGTGAAGGGGAACAAGGGCGTCTGTTGAATTTCGCGAGGAGCAGGAGAAGCCGTAATAGTCCCGTTTTGGGCAAACCGTTTTGGAAAAGGAGAGATCGAGAGAAGGCAAAAAAAATATTTATTCGAATATTTCGAATCTAATTGTTTTCACTGCCACGCCAGGAAGATGAAGAACGCAACTTGTACTACATACGTTTTCTCTGCAGAGTTCGAGGGAATCTGAGCACGAACGAAACAGAATGAAATCGAATCAAACATAAAGAGTAGACCAAATGTACAGGCCTTGGTATATTTCATGAGCCACAGTGGTTAAAAAAAAATAGAGCAGTCTTCGCGACGAGTGTTTACGAACCTTGACGAGGTCGTTGAGGAGCGATAGGCGGAATGTCCAGTCGAGTCGGATGTCCTCGCTGGCGAGCACGTCGGTGAGCGAGCCGCGCGTGCACATCTCCCACACCAGCGCCGGCTGCGACGGGTCCGCCAGGCAGCCCAAGAACGAATTGATGTTCTCGTGCCGCATCTCGTACATCTGAACGTGCACACAACGCAGACACTTAATGTCATGCCCCGCGAGAGTTGAAGATATATTTTGGCAATGCTTAGAAAAAAGAAGGTCCCTCAAGAGAAAGGTGTATAACAGCTGTATCTTACCGGTACTCACCTGCTGGACAGAAACATGGAGGCTAACTAAAAAGGTTCAGCTTAAGTTAAGGACACCGCAGCCAGCTATGGGAAGAAAAATGATAGGTGTAACGTTAAGAGACAGGAAGAGGGAAGAGCGGGTCAGGGATCAGACACGAGCTAATGACATCCTAGTCGAAATCAAGAGGAAGAAATGGGCTTGGGCAGTGCATGTTATGCGAAGGCGAGATAACCCATGGTCCTTAATGATAACAGATTAGATTTCAAGAGAAGCGAAGCGTAGCAGCGGGCGGCAGAAAGTCAATTGGGCTGATGAGATTAAGAAGTTTGTGGGGATAAAGTGGCTGCAGCTGGAACAGGACAGGGTTAATATGGGAGATATGGGAGAAGCCTTAGTTCTGCAGTGCGCGTAGTCAGGCTGATAATGATGATGAAAAAGAAGAAATGGGCATGGGGGCAACACACGCATTAGGCACAGCTGATGGCCGGGGGTCTCTCAGATCTGATATCCGTAAAATAAGAACGCGATCAACGGCGACCGAGAATCAGATGGGTTGACGAGTGAGAGGAATCTGCGGAAAAATGATGCCGTGGGCAGCGAGGCAGGATTAATCAGTGGAAGAGGACTTTGTACTGCATTGGTCTATACTTTACGAAGATAATGCCGACGGCGGCGATGATAAGGAAGATGAGTTAATGGATCTACTTTTCTGGTTAAAAGTTGGCAACTTCTTTTGCATTCTTTTTTACACCCCGATGCTCTGTACTGTACCTTGTCCGCACTTATGCCTTAGTTTGCATATCCTAATAAGTTAACGTACAATTCAGTGCTAGACAAATCTGTTTTGTACGTTTGTTCAGCATAATATACACAACTAGTTTCACTTATGAAGTATTTTTAGCGCCCATTCTCAGAAAATTTAGGAAAAAGATGTCCGTCCGGAAACCACTGCTGATCTGAGTGTGAACTTGAAGCCGAACGATTTCGAGCCATTAAAAATTTTTTTGTCCAAGCGTATTCAGGAGAGAAAAAAATACTTTAACCCAGAGCCGTATTCCAGTCATCGCCAGTGCAAACGGGGCAGCTGCGTTTCCCGTTATCTTATGGCCTATTCGAATCAGCGACCCGAAGCAAAGATCCGAATCCACAAAGAAGCTCAAAGTTTGTCTTGGTCAGTAAGAATTCAGATTAGAATCCAAATCTCCCATTGAAGCACGTTTTTCAATTAGCAGTGCATCACAACGTGCTCCGGATTGCTGATTGAAGTAAGCGATTAGTCCACTCGGCCATCGACGCAACCTTTGAAGCTACATGCTCTAATTGGTAGCCTCCCTCGCTACTCTGCGGTAGTATTACTTCTACTGTGGTCGCGCAAAGAAGCCAGTTGAGTCGGTAGGAAAAATTCGCCGATGTCTCCAGCGGCATCTTTATGGAGCCGCACATGAAAGTGAGAAGGTGGTGAAGGCGTCCTAACGCGTCCCTGAGCATGCAGAAAAACGGGTGGAGAGCTATGGCTCGTCAAGCAACGAAAGGGGCTGAATGTGCTTGCACGTAAAGCACCAAGAGGAGCAGGGGGCACTGACAGCGTTGTTGAGCTAGAAGAGGAGCAGCTGATGGTGGCGGCTCCTCAAGTCGCAAAAGCAGCCAAGTTCATCATGCGCACTGACCACGTCGAGGATTAGTAGCGGGCAAAGGCAGCGGATCGTTCAGCAACAAAATGACCTGGCTAGCACTTGAGTGTGCTTTTCTTGCAATGAATTTCACACCTACGCGTACTATCGGCAACGAGATAGCCACATTTTTTTTTGTATTAATCTGGGACCAGACCTGAATAAAAATAGTTTTGACGCAAACGTACATACTAGAGGATAGCTAGTTAGCAAGGATAACTTACTTCAAATTTACCGAAATATTGACACGTCGCTAATGTGAATTCGTCGTCATCATTACCTTAACTGCACCCGCTGCCGGACAAAGGCCTCTTCCGCATCTCTCCAATTAACTCAGTCTTTTGCCAGCTGCCGCTGTCCACTGCTACGCTTGACTTCATTTGGAATACACTCCGTTACCTTTAACGGTCATCGGTTACCTTGCTTTAGCATCACATGCTCTGCCCACGGTCGTTTCTTCTCCTTGGTTTCGACTAGGATGTTGGTAACTCGCTTTTGTTTCCTGCCGCACTTTGCTCACTCCCTGCCCCTGTTGCGCCTATTATGTTTCTTTCCGTAGTTCAGTATGTTGTCCTCTGTGAACGTGAGGTACCAGGGGAACGATTCAAGAGACTCTTTTTCAGAAACCTGTTTTGCAGTTCTGCAGCGTCGAATATAGGGACTCTCTGGCTGCCGGAAATGGCCGGCTCATAGGTGAGCCAGTCATGACTGGGCGTCACACACGAAGAGTATTGCAAATCCAAGCCGAGATACTGGCACACAAGCACAACTAGGATGTTATTAATGTGCTGACACATTTCTAAATGTTTAGTAATTTCGACTGCAAACATTAAGTACTAATAGGCCGGCTTTGTACGTGACAGCTCGGTAGTCAAGAAGTGTGGGCAACATAATCATGAACTACGAGCGCCTTATAGACGCACGATCACCCATTTACAGGATGCGACAAGTTTTTTTTTTCATTTCGAGTCATAACAGTGCAGATAGACAGTCCTGTCATGGTGTAAGTCCCTTGTCAGCACAGCACGGTGACTAGAGCCGTATGCAACAAAGACAGTGGAATCTACGAGGTTGGTTTAGTGTTGTGCAGTGACAAGACTTATCATGGTTTTTGTCTTTAAGTCTACCAGGGGCGTCCGGATAATTTTGAATTCTGTTGCTCTTCCAGGAGATAAAAACGAAGTTTGTGTACTATCAAGGAAATATGGTTAATCTTTCCTCTCTGACACCTGTACGAAATAAACAAGGTGCTTAACGTCTGCCCCGGCTGCCAGGTCTTCTTTTATTTCCTTTGGTTCCGCTGACCTATACAGTCGTAGGAAAATCTTTCCTAAGATCTTAGCTTTGCAACTTACATTGGCTACGGAGAAAACAGTTTTGATCTTGTAACCTTTCTCGGTTGGTTAGTTGGTCGGTTAATGGGGTTTAACGTCCCAAAGCAACTAAGGCTATGAGAGACGCCGTAGTGGAGGGCTCCGGAAATTTCGACCACCTGGGGTTCTTTAACATGCACTGACATCGTACAGTACACGGGCCTCTAGAATTTCTCCTCCAAAGAAATTCAACCGCCGCAGCCGGGATCGAACCCGCGTCTTTCTCGTCGAGAAGAAACAACGCATGTCCACCTTGGAACAGTTTCTTTTCTTTAGACGCTGCTTATACTCATTATGTTACAATTGTCATCAAGTGTGAGAGCTCATAAGTGTTGACAATTTTGCTATTGGAGTTTGCTGTAATATCCATATTGTCTCTGTTGCTACCAGATACTTCCAAAGCTTTCGCTTGCAGCCATTGTATGGTCGCAAAAGCAGCGTGCTCAATAATTTTTTTCACGTCCACACTGTCACTACATACTGTCATATGACTTATTTACATGTGCTACTTATGTCCGAGCCTGCAGCACGTCTTCCTCTCATGATTCCGAATTTCATTTCCTCGGGACACGGTGGCTGGAATCGCACAGGCAGTGTTTTCGTTTTCAAAAAGATGTTTCTCCTCACAAACGTTATTATTGCAACGAAGCACGCTTTACAGGGTGCTAGCAAGGCAGCTCAGTGGAAATATATTGTCTATTTTCGCTTCTTATTGAAGCGGCCTCTGTTTTACAGTTGGGAAGAAGAAAAGGTTGTTTCAGTACGAGTTTATCCTGATATCTATTCTACCAGAGTATCACGGCTGTACTGCGGGTGTATGGTACACGGTCATCCTTCGGAGCTGGCTATTCGTGCATTGCATTGTCAACAGCATTGCTCAGGTTCACGCAAGGAAAACTGCAAGTCTAGGTGCACAATAAAAAAAGAATAGAAAAATTAGTTAATAATGAACATGGTGCTGCTCTACATTCTGAAAGCAGTAATGTCAGCTAAGTTTGGCGGCGAAGAGGCACACGTACTTATACTGGACCTGGAACAGTTTCGCTCATGGGCCAGTTCTTTATTTTTCTTCTTATTTTACTGAGAGGAAGCTGCGAACTACAGGCTCGGGTACTCTTAACGACCCGCTTATTCATCGTCAATTTGGTAGTCATTTGTTTTTTCCCAGGATCTTAAATGATTCGTCTGCGCGCGTGGGCTTCTCCACTTTCGCTCAAGACAGAGGTTAATGCTAGGTGTGTTGCTGGACGAGTTGGTTGAGGTACGTCTTGAGAAAAACAGCGCTTGCAGACAAAGGACCAAAACGAGAAGGACACACAACGCGCAGAGCAGTTGGTCCTTGGTCCTCGTCCAGTCCAGTTGGTCCTCGTCCTTGTCCTTTGTCTGCAAGCGCTGTTTTTGTCAAGAGGTTAATGCTGACGCCTTATTTTAAGTCGCATCACCTGAATCACACTGAGATATATAAGAAAAACCAGTAGTAGCACTTCAATAGGCAAACAAGTGTTTCGGCTGCTCTGTAAGATTGCAGGGAGTGCACGACGGCAGCTGCATGGTTGGTTCAGCGCTGGGCGGTACTATAGTGCGTAGAGTGCGAGATTACAAAAATGAGTAGCTGCTAATTGATGCTTTTTTTGGTAAACATGACAAAGCTAATGGTCAGTGGTTCTAATTTTGTAGGCAATAATGAACAAACAAATAATGATTGCGTCGTAGAGCAAAAAAATGGGAGAACTTATTCAAAAGTCTGGGCACAGTCAAACATGTTTGGCAAATATGAAATTGCCGTTTAGAATATATAAATTATATTCCTGACTTTCGACCCTGACTTTTGAAACCCTGATTTTCGACACTGGGTGTCCACTGGCTGCCGTGATAGAAAAAAAAAAATGATGCCTGCACTTGCCACATGACAATGGCATGATTTTTCTTATTGATGCCTTATTGAACGAGTGAAGAAAAAATAAACCGTAAGACTGCATTCCGAAAATTCTCTTGCCCTATTGTGGTGGCATACCTTGCACATATTGTATGCTTTCTTTTTTGCGTTATCAAGCTGCCCAGAATGAAAATAGAAAAAATGCCGAGATGACATTTCTTTGTTTGATGCAGCTCCTCGGAGAAGGCTATCATTTAGGCACGTACGCACCTTTGCTTCAGCGGAGCGAATGGAAGGCACACTATGGTGCTGATAATGTATAAAATGCGCCGGATAGCTTTTGAAAATAATAAAACCATGAGCAGGAGTACTTACAATTTGAAGCTGCTTCATTGCTTTTGTCTTGATTTCGAAAGCTGTTTGGACTATCAGATACTTTAAATAAACCATGTCTCCCTGAAATAAAAAGAAGATCATAAGTCGAGCAGTCAGAAAAATATATTGAGAGCAAATCAAATAGCAGTCAATGTGATTAAATGTTTGAACACGAGCAGATTGTTTTCTTTTTTGCATTCACAATAACACATCCTGCTGCTTTCAATGTCTCTAAGTAATGACTCTTGGCAAAACTACAACACAAAGATGTAAATATATCACGATACACTTTAGAGAGCTCCAACATATGTAACTCGGAGTCGTGGTGGCAAGCCCTGCAGCCGTTGCTTCGTATATTTACGGCTCGCAATACCATGCAATGCACCTCGGAGGTGTAAGGTTGTGTTATCGGTTAATTATTTTTTAACTGCCAATGCAACCCTGTGCGCTATGAGGGACGCTGAAGTCAAGGACTGCAGTAATTCCGGCGATTTTTAACGTACATTGGAATGTCTGCTTTTGGCGTCCCTAGAAATGCGACCGCTGCCGCCAGGATAGAACGAGTGTCTTGCACCCGATAGTCACAGCCTTTTTGAGCTCAGCTTGAAATAAAATGCAGCCACGGTTTCTATGCAACGAATCGTAAAATTTATTTTTAGCTTTCCCCCCGCCCTCGGTCCAGTCTTAGCCCGTCCGGGGCTAATACTGCGGCTCGTAAATGAGTTCCTTCAGTAAAGCACTCGTGTCTTTCCTTAAAAAAAAAAAAAAAAAAAACAGCGACAGGTACCTAGTGGCAAGGACGAAAATTTTATGCAATTCTTCACGTGGTACTCCCAGAAATGTCTATTAATAAGTAACGTGAGGGCCTCATCGCGAAAATTTAGTTTGTCGAGGTAGATGATGCGAAGAGGCCCCCACAAGAAAAGCCTGCCACCGACGCAGTAGTCGCAAAGAAGCGTTTTTTTCAAGAGTGCTGCTAGTTTCGTTTATAAATTGTTCACATTTGGTTTGACGCATCACTTAAAAAAATTATTCAGCCACAGGATGTCACAACGTCTTCATTTTGCTACCCTAAAAGTGGTTATGCATTTCATTAAGCAGGGTAACAACACTTAAAATTATGATTTCCGCTTGAAAACTGCTGCTATAAGTTCATTTGTAGTTAAGCCAATAGGTATCTAAGCATAGTGACCGGAGTCGCTTCAAATGCCTCCGCAGCTATGACTTGATTGCTCCGATGAGGTCATTGACCAATGTATCGTGCCTTATTATGAGCATTTATGGAAACACCAGAAGAGCGCTTTGTGGAGAATCGAAGAGAAACCAACAAACGGGATTGAAACTTGGGCCCACCTTTGCCTTGAGCCTCGCGCAGTTGGGTCGGTCGTCCAGGCTAGCGTGCAGACTCTGCAGACTGCTGTTGGTGTAGGCCTGCCGAAGGGAATCGTGGGAGCCCTTCAGGATGTCGGGACGCTCGAAGTAGTAACCATCGAAGGCCTGCACGGCACGAAAGAGAGGACGTCTTTACCCGCTGAGCTCCAACAAACTTGAGAGAGGCAAACAAGTAAAACAGTAGCGTGTTGACTACGAACAGAATAACTACTACCTCAGATATATTGTTCGACGGTACGTCTCGAAAAAGGACAAGGCGTATCATCATCATCATCATCATCATCATCATCATCATCATCATCATCATCATCATCATCATTTATTTACCCTTAAGGGCTCCAGGGGGCATTACATAAGGGGGGAGGGGGCGAACAGTAATCAAGTCACAACGAACAAAGTTGGAACATAAACTTAAACACATGTAGATACATCTGTGAACACTTCAAAAGAAAAACAAGCGAGTAAGTAGATAAAAAAAAGAAAAAGAAAAAAAAGGGCCTTCAACAGGAATTATTTGGGGAATAAATCAATTAACATCTGTTTAAATTTTAGGGAATTAACTTCATTCACAACACTGTCTGGAAGGACATTCCACTCGGCTATGGCAGTGGATAAAAAATTTTGCTACTCTGAAACATCGGTCGACAAGAAACGGAGGCGAAGGAACGTGGAGGCAGATATTGATGTTCCCAAACGAAGAACCGCCGAAGAAAAACTGAGATAAACTTTATTCTTTTTTTTTTTAAAGAAAAGCATGCCTCTCGTATCGATTTTTCTACCAGACCGTGTCCAGTTCACTTAGAGAGTTCCGCTCAAGTTCGCCCCATCTCTGCAAAGCTGAAAGGGTAGAAAGTGCTGCGTGAAAGAAAAAAAAAAGAAAGCAGTAGATTGCAGTGCCAGTTAAACGTTTTGCGAAATCGAGGCCTGATTGTACCGCTGAATTTTATGCAAGCTCAGAAACAAATTCCAATACAAACTGAAAAAAAAAGAACACTAATGGCGATAGCAAATGTGCAACTTCAATATCATCGAAAATAGCTAGAGCAAGAGCTTAAGACCTGTATAAGAACAAGAGGAGCAAGGGGAGGTATAAAATAAAAAAGTGAGAAAAAATAAAACAAGAGGGAATATGGCGCATACATCCTGCACACAGTGCGAAGCCAATAAATCAACGAAGCGGTATCAAACATTGATACATAGCCATCTGACGCAGTTGTTCGAAGGGTGGACCTGGTTCTCAGGGAGTTTAACTAAAGTGTACTTTACCACGTCGCGGAGCCCTGAAAGCTGCGTTTGTAAGAAACGAGAGAGAAAAAACTTGCGCAGCTAAAATCTCGTTAAAAGTTTCAGCTCTTCTGCGAGCATTATGGACTCTTCGATCAATGCAGGCTGCGGCTTACTGCTTTTTGGTGCAACGAGGTCGCGCAACGGAGCTTACTAATTCTTATGCTCGCAATTCAAATGGCTCACGCAGATGAAGCAAATGCCTAGCAAAGACGACAAGGCAGCGGAGTGTCATTAATTAGTATGGTGGTTGACATTTGTTTACGTATAGCGTGGCTCACGCTGACACACACCCCGTAATTTATATAAGAGGGTAGCCAAAGACTCCATTACACAAGCAAGTAATCATGCTCTCCGCGAGCCACACAGGAGCGGGGAGTGCTCGTCAGTAAGTGGCCGCCTCCGCGGTTGGAGCTAATGGAAATCTCCTGTAACACACGCTTTCATCAAGCATCCCGTAAACGCCGCCCTCGTTGTGTGTGTGTTAAAATTTTCCAGCCTCACCACAAGGCTGTGTCGTGCTTTTCTTTGCACGCATAAGAGTGCGCTAGAAAGGAAGACGGCTGAAGGCCGCTGATTGCTTTGTACGCTTTTACAGCCATCGCCACATAGGACGCGGGTTACTTCGTGTGCGTGAAGTCGGCTTTATTTACTTGAAATGTTATATTCCGACATTTAGGTTAGCTTTCTAAGCTTTCTTTTATTTCTTTCGGGAAACAAAGAAAAATGGCTCAAAGAATCTCAGAAAATATTTGCTCTCATGTTAACATAATCTTTGAATGGCTGTGCTGCAAAAGCCCGATGAGCCGCATATAAAATATAGGCAACCTCCAAGAGATGGTTAACTATGAAGGCGTACAAGCATTCGCGTGAATAAAGCGTGCTAAAATCATCGACCTGGCAGGTGTATCGACCGCTGGGACTGCTATCAAGAAGTAGAATTCTGTGCTCTTGGTAAACTGCACGTTCTATGACCCTGGATGAAACCTGGCCGCGGTGTATTTCTGACAAAATGTTGCAAAAAGTTTAAAGTTTAGCTAGAGGAATGCGTCATGCACTTGCATGTATACCGCTCATGTCTTCCTTGCATCACAAATATTCTCCACAAACCTTCTCATCTTTCTAATTCATTTCGCGCATTCCACAGCTGCGGGAAAGAATTGCTTCACAGGAATGCCTCCCCTCCCCGGTCCCTCCGGAATTTACTGGAATTCGAGAGGAGGGGAGGGGGGGGGGGGAGGTTAAAATCACGTGTTAATCCTATAGCTTAAATTCGGGTACCAATCTGGTTACTAAAAAAAAAAAAGCTTACAAAATTTGGTTTCACCAGGTCATATTTTGCACTAAAGTGCAATATGCCATGAGCGCTCTTTTTTTAGGCGGGACATAAAATACTGTATATCTTGCTGACCATTTTCATAAATCATATCAAAATGGCAGGTTCATCTAAGCACTTTGCCGAACCAGATGTTTCATTTTCATTTGCTACCGTTATTTCGTCTAGTCCATGCCTGCCTTCCTTCCAACCTGAATGCCTTGGAACACTGTGAAAAAATTCGTTCACTTTTGACCATTTAAACGCGAAAGAGCCTTAGAGAAGGTCGTTGTTAGCGTGGGTAGCACTTGATATTATGGCGCCAATAAGCCTGTGGTCAATGCCCGTATTTCAGTATTTCGTTTTAGAAACATACTTTTAAAACTTGACCTCACATTAAGCTGCGTCATGACAACGAAGCTCTTCGTTGTTTAAAATCATCAGTTAATGAAAACCACCTCTTTGAGATAAACACACCACATACGCAAATTTTCCAGCGGTGTCTTCACCTTCGTGTACTTCGAAAATATGTTCTGCGCACGGCACATTTACAGGTATAAGTCGCGTTTAACCTGATTATAAAGAAATCTGCTCGGGGGAAAAAGATCGGGTGACTTACCAGACTCCACTGAAGGCACCTTATCCTCGCCCCTACTGTTTACCGAGATTTAGAAAACAGGAGGGCCCTGCTTATGCCACAGATACTGTTGTCGTCTGCGAAATGATACATAATTTCGTAGATAAAACCAACTAGCGCATTAAAATATAGAGCAAAAATTAATCTTAGGAAGCCATGCTCTTATTTGAGGTGCCAGATTTAATGCTAATAATAAAAAATATCTATTCGAATTTTTATAAGGTGCTCTGAAAGCGATGCTTCTATAAGGTTGTTTTTCGCGACGGACATCATTTTTACTCTTCAGCACAGCTTATTGAGGCATCAATTACTAAAATTGGAAAGCAAAGACGCAAATTAGCTATAGTAGCATTTTTTGCGGCTTATTATCAGCATGAAGTTTCAGAGCAACTGTAGAAAAAAAATAGAAATGCAAACAAAGTAACACGTCTACAGTAGTACTCTGGCATGCGTACTCGTCATTCTGCTTTGCACACTTGCTTTATTTTTGTTTTGAATAGCGTGTCGCAGGAGCTTTAATTTACATTTGCGCTGCGAATAGCCGCACAAAACTAAAGCTGCATTCTCAATGAATGAGTCTCGAGTTACCTGATCATCGGAGAAAACCCACGGGGGAACAGCTCAGTGGTTTGAAACATGGTGCTCTCCAAACAAAACTGACTCGCTCTCACCTCAACGCGGGACAGCATAGCCGACAAAAATTGCGAAATAGATCCTCAGTTAAAACTGTGAGAGCACGATGCAATATTAATGGAAATAACGAAAACAAACGAAATGGCTGCATACCATGAACGTAACAAAACCAGGCGTCCAATCCACCGCCAGGGAAGCACAAACCTTTTTGCGGCTCCGGAATGCGGGCTGATTTTTCTGTTTATACACTACAAGGGTGTAGTTCAGAGCCGGGCAGCACCACCGCATTGCGCGCAGTCGCATTCGAGTCGTTACGTTCGGTTACACCATAATAAACTGCAGCCCACACAGCGGTCGTGTAGTGGAACCGGCTTTCCGCGGACTCATTTCACTCGTTCCCGGCAAGGCGCGCTCTTTTAGACGGCTCGTTAAGAGCGCTTCATTATCCGTCACCGCTGGAGCTGTGTTTTTGCGGAGAGGAGGAGGAAATGAACAAGAGGAAAGGGAGAAGAGAAGGCGCCAGTCCTTAATGCGCTTTCGACTGAGAGCAGGCATGGACATCATGGATGGCTAAGCTTGAAGAGGATTCGCGGGCGTACGTTGGGCAATCGGCGTCAATGCGACTAGCGTCTGTTCCCAACGCAACGGGCGATGCGGACTGTAATTAGGCGCTGGCTTTGACTGGCCTAACTGTTCTTTTTTTGTTTCTTGGTGTGAGGATGGTAATTTGCGCTGCCGCACCTAGTGCAGCTTTGCATCGATTTCGAGAAGAGTGCGCAAGCGAGCTTGGGCTACTGATAGTGCCTATGCGTAATCACCTCTGTTGCACTGTTTGTATACCTGCAGATGGAATCAATGTAGTAGGCTTCTCTTTGCAACAGAGCACCGGATCTTGGCGCATTGTTAGCATGGAGGGCCTATACTTGCGGCTAAATTAAGCAATAGTTACGGGAGGTAGTGGTTAAACGCTGCGTTTGAGGTGCTCTTCGTCATGCAGTGCATATCTGCAGCTATGGCGGCAGGATATTTTCTGCAGTACTTTGGAAGGCGAAGCAGATGAGTTGTTCATGGTTGAAAAACAGGTTCATGGTATATTATATACCCAGGTTTTCGCAATAAAGCCTAAGTTGTGAGTTCAGCGCTTGTCATGTCGTTGCCTTTAGTCTTGTCTCTAGTCTTTTGTGCGCTGTTTTTCAACCATGAACCCATACCAACCCGCCCAACTTAACGTTCTACTAAGATGAGTTGTGCAGTAAGTTATCTAAACTATACTAAAACGGACTTAAAAAGTGAACAATGTGAGGCCTCATTATTCGCTCCATTAAGGCTCAAGTGCAATAGCCTTCTTTGACAGTTCCTAATGGGGAGTGTTTATGTGTGGATTCAGTATGATATTAAAATTTGTAAAACATAATGAAGCACAAAATCACGGTTGTAATTAATTGACTTACGTTTACTGACAATTCGATTCGAAATTAAAACAAAAAAAGGAATCGATAAGAAGACTATATTTTACGCCGCCGCTAATTTATGTTGACGAAAGTTTCGAAATCGATCACTCCGCGGTGTAATGACTGTGAAAATATTCAATACATGTCCTTACTATCGAGCTCGGTTTACTTAAAACAAAAAAATAAATAAAGAAGGTATAGAGATTGGGCTTGTCGTGTATTTCCGGTTCTCGAAAATAACCAACCCACAAAAGTTTGATAAGTGGCCAAAAACTTGTTTTTCTTGCCTCTTACAGCATGCTTTGCCTTGCTCTCCAAGAGCAGTTAAATAAAAAAGAAAAGATAAATATATAAGACCTGCAAGAACTGGAGAGTAACCCCCAAGGACGTTAGCAAACCCGCAGTGCTGTGTCCTATACCATTTCGCTTTCGCCTCCCCCGAGAGCCTATGCTTCCCCACAGATAATGAAGCAAAGGAGGTATGCCACGGCCGGCGAATAACGACCGCGGTCATACTAGGAGACGTAATGGAAGCCGCTCTCGTGCGACAAATGTCCTGAAAAGAACAAAATAGCGCAGTACCATAGCAACCGCAATTGGATTTTTCCTTCGTTTTACTGCTCTCGTTTCTTTTTTTTTTACGAAGAACGTTCCGACCGACCATAGAATGCTGTAATAGGCGAAGAAAGCGAGATCTGTCCGGGTTGCCAACACAATTATGGGGAACGGGATCACCAGGATGATGCCGATTGCGGTTCCTTTCAGTTTCCATCGTTAGATGGCGCGATAGTGGAAGCAGCGCGAGGAGGATAAGAAAGTAAAGGAAAGGCCGAATGAATCGTAGAACACGTAAAAAGAAATCCTTATATAGCAAAACAAAGAGCAGCACAACCCATGAATTTCGGCATCGACACTTGGTAGTGAACTGTTCTGTGACAGCAGGCCGTTCAACTAGAAAATGTAGACGCCCATTGCAGGCACCCACAAAATGAATGAAAAGCTCGGTCACCACCTTAAGCGATACGTTAAGCGTCCCCGAGTGAAAGGGTTCCGTGTTGAACCCTTACGTTCAGTTGTCTTTTACATTCCCACTTTTGGCTTTCTTGCGCATACTATAAATCAGTTTCGAGTTTTGCTGAACTGCTCGTTTCGGGCTCGCTGTTCAATATCAAGTGCCCTTTATAATCCAACAAACTTGAGAAAATACGCTTTTTATTCTTTGCAGCTCGTTTAGATAGCTGTCGTTTAGACAGCTCGTTTAGATGGGTACTGGTCGGATGAAGTGGTCATAGTAATCAGTCCATCACTTCACTAAGCTGCAATGACAAGTACGTCCATGACTTACGCTAGATCATACAAGGGCTCTGTCACTGATTCTCCGAGCCTTGTTCCTCTGCTTGATTTTCATCAAATCTCGTAAATAGTGCCATAAAGTGTGGTAAATAGCCTCGTAAACAGCCTGTTGTAAGCTGTGCCGCTCGAATGTATTGGCGCTTAGTTCGCCTGGCTGTGCGACCAGGACAGCCAGGTATTTCCACTCCGCCATTGTGGTGCCGAAGCCCGAGCAATAAATATCGCTTGTCGTAGCCACATCTGGGCAGCTCGAATTAGTTAGCCAGCTGCAAACGTGCAGTATAAATTAAAGGAAGATTAACAGGCTTTCTGAATCCAGGAGTTAACAGGAGTTAATGGGAAGCGCATTTGCGGGCAATATATGCGAAGTGGAATCGCAGAGTAAAAGAAAGAATATCATAAAACAAGCGTTTGCTTCCATCGAATATGTAAAAAAAAGAACTATTGCTATGCATCAACTGCGTCCAACCCTACAAGCAGAACTTGCGCAAAAGGCCGTTAATAAAAAAATTAGCCACTGCAGTTCAGTAATTATTAAGTCAATAACCAGAACCATTTAAAAAAAACTATTCTTGCGTGCGCAAATAGCTTAGTGCAATGCATTCTACGAAGAATGCGCTATAATGAGTGTATAGTGTGTAGATAAAGAAAAAGAACTCTCTCTGCATTGTGACTGGCGAAATGTGTGGTGACAGATATATTATTCATGAATAGGTTCTAAAGCCTTATGTTTCGTTTACCTATTAACTAGCTACAGAAAAACGGTCACCGCTCTGAAAAAGCCTGTTTTGCATCTGTATTCGCTTGGGTAAGCTATTGCCCGAAACAAGAAAAAAAAGTTCGGGAAAGCCGTAAAATGAATTTACGGTTGATTGACTTTTGTTCAACTCTTACTGATGTCTGCAAAAGCAAACTCATTCTCTGCTGCGCGTGCTGAAGCATCAAGCATGTTCTGGAATGATAAAATACAAGACATGTATGCACACCCTGTTAACAAAAATAGGAAGGAGCGCAGACAAGCAGCACAAAAGCGCAAAAAGGTCCTTCTTCGGATCTCCCTCTGCGACTGAAGAGACTTGAAAGCGCTTGGAAGACGATGAAAAGGCGTCCAGAGTTTTCCAACTTGCACGAATTCAGCATTTGTGTTGCTTTATTTTTTGATGTCAGACAAAAAGTGCGAAGACACACTAAACGGTGTCCGGAATACACAGAAAGAAAATTAAAACTACTCAAGCATGTTATTGTGAGGGGACTACAGTAGGTCGTACAAGCTTAAAAGGATTTTTTTTTACACGGAAATTTTAGCTGTTTAGATTTTTTGAGGCACTGATTTTTATGGTTATTAAAATGGAACTAAGACGGTAAGGTCTGCCGCTCGACTTTGATTGTGCTAAGGATCTACGCTGCTCTTTAGAGCTTAGTGATGGCAATAACTGGGAGTAGTCATGGCATGGCAGTCTGAGCTTTTCGATAAAAGAGCGTTACCACGACCATCGCGCACCTGTGAGAATCTTTGTTAAAGGTTATTCATTACGGCTAAATTAGAAGCTTTACAGCAATAAAGACAGCAGAGAGAATGGGTAATTTTGCAAATTGATCAGAATGCTTAGTTGCGTAAATTACTTAGGGCTTGTTCGTACCGTCAGTGAATGAATATATATTGGGAGGAATAAAGCAGTTCGGGCGTTTAAAGCGAGCTATGCTAATCATTTGCAGCTCGGAGTCAGCATCCTGGGGCTGTCAGAGCCGCCGAGCTTGGTGCGCTTAGAACATGGGAACAGAAGCGAAATAATAAGTACTCTTTCGTACTTAAGCACCAAACATCTCGGCTGTACACTCTGCACACTTCGGGCACGTTACCACTCCGATTCTGATAAGTAAATCAACCAGCGCCACATTGTACATGGTGGTGCTATAGCAGTCAGGTATTTGACGTTAGGCTTGATGAAGATTTATTAATTTAAATACTCTAAAACCCAACAGGGCATTATATCGGGAATGAGACATATAAACTAAAAACTTAACTTGATAAGCAAAATAGAGAAATATATTCGCAGGCTTTCCTTAACAAATAAAATTGAAAAAAGTGTTATACATAAGTTTATTATATAGCACTGCATTCGCAAAACAAAAATAATGAAAAAAACAAGATTACAGTGTATGAAGCAACCAAGCTGTGTTGAAAGTTCTTTTTAAAATTTGATAAATCAATTTAGGTGATGTGATTAGGCAAGGTGTTTGATAAATTCGCAAATAATAAGGGTGAAATTTGGTATCTTAGTGTCTTAGTATTTATCATCGGCTCAATCATAATGAAATTAACGGGACAGAGCAACAAACAAAAGTTATTCGCATACACATGCTCTAAGAGCTGAGAATTATTTGATGGTTGGACGGGTCGCATTTTCCTTCCACCACACGTATAAAATAAAAAAAAGAAATAGATGCAGAGCGTTTCTGTCAAGGTTAAACAAACCAAAACCTTCGAGCAATCAAAGCCAGACCTGACCAAAAGCTTGAGCACTGCTTGTCTTTTTGTACTTCGGACAAAAAGAATAAATGCATTGAAGAAATTGCACACACACAAAAAAAAAACTAAGAAAAAAGAGCGCACATCACCACTTGTTCCCCCGAGATTAGTCTCTGAAAAGGCCAGCCACCTGAAAACAGCCAGCGCAACTCCGCACAAAAGCAAAGCACGCATCCTAAACCAAAAAAAAGCAAAAACGAATCGCACACTGGTATGTGCTCATGCATGCATAAAGGTTGGGGGAGCGAAAACCTCCGAGAACAACTCCGCGCAGAGGGGAGAATGTTTACACTACGCACATCTTCCGAAAGCACGTACGCGGCGTGAAGGCTGACAGCGATGCCGAGCCGCTGTGTGCGAGCCGCAAGATACGTGCGGAAGAACATCGCAGTGATGGCTTTTTGCTTTGCTGTTCTTTTCTTTTATTTCTCTTGGTCTTTGTTTCTGAGCTTATACAAGCGGCCATTTCTGTACTAGCGTCCGTGCCTCGATTCGAGGCACGTCGTTGAAATCGAGGCGGCCAAACGCACCGACGCTATTCACGTACGCATTCTCTCGTCCGGTGCGAACCAGAACGAGTGACAAGCGTCTCCTCCTTTATCTACCCGTGCAGAGTAAACAAGGCTGAGAACAACGCCCAACAGTTATAAAGGGCCCGCAACAAACTCGTCGGCAAGAAATTGCGTCAGAGAAAACTGTGAGACGGACGTTCACCTGCAGTGCATATAAAAAAAAAAAGAAATTACGAAGAAGGTAAGATCCGGGCTTTTATAACAGGGAGGGGAAAGAGAACAGCAAAAATAAAAAAAAGTATGTGATATGTGAGGTCTACGGGCGCTTTTATAACAGCCGCTTCCTATTTCGCGAAACTTTGCTCAGTCATGCGTAAGCGAAGCTTTTCAATCGAGCCGAAGCGGGCTGTATTAATCGAGCTACCAGCATTCTTTGCGCGTTCCAGAGACGTGACGCAAAAATGAAAAGGTGAGGGTAAGGTGAAGAGAAAAAAAATAAAGGATAAAAGTGTAAAGGTAAAAATAAATAAATAAATAAATAAATAAATAAATAAATAAATAAATAAATAAATAAATAAATAAATATCCAACCAAATAGCCAACTATGCAACTAACTGACTAACTAAAAATAACTAGCTCGCACGACAGTCGCTGAAGTGCTTTTAGTTTCGTAGTTAGCCACAAATGGTAAGTGATGATAAGACTCGTAAGCTATGCCCGCACGGAAGCGTGTGCATTTACGCTGGTTCTGCAGTACAGCAAATAAAAAGTACTGCAAAACAATACCTTTATTATGTAGACGTCTACTCTCCACATTTTGTAAGCATATTCTTAGGCCATGTGGCATAACAACAGTTGACGGCTAACAATATTAGTATTTTTTTAAAGCTTTCTGCACCACATTCGGGATGGGTTCACGGATAGAGTAAGCGTGAATTGGAACAGATATTTTTTCACCCACAGACAAGAAATCAAGATATTTGTGAAAACAAGCAAATGGCAGAGCCTCTAAGGCACACAGTGCATTTCATAAAGCGCGCCATTAGCGTCGGTGTAAAGACGAGTTTGTGTATGTGTCCTAGAGGCTTTTCTGCGAACATAAGCTAATGACCAGTTTCGCACTTCTCCCGTCGTAGCTTTATTTGCTCCCGCATAGTACAGAGATAACTTGAACAGTGCCTATCCAGTTTTCTCAGCGTATGCTTGAGGTTAGAACTTTCATTTGGTTTCGAGCAACAGCGAAGAACAAACAATAACGCGACGAAGTTCTCCACCTCCGGCATGAAGCAGTCAACTGATGATGTCGCGATGGCAGCGGAGAAAACGCACCGCTCGCTGCTCACATGACGATTTATTTAATAACGCCGGTAAGCGGCGATGCGACGCCGCAGCCGAACGCAAAATGCTGAGAGTAGCATAGTGGCGTATGACGTCAATATCTGCATATAGTCATGTTTCTTCAGAGATTAAACAGTTGTTAGAAAGCGCTTCGTCCTGTGTGTTCGTGCTATTTTCCATATTTTGATAGCGCAATACCTTCAAGAAAGCAAGTAGTGGCGGGCTTGCGAACACTCGAAAAGATTCTTACCCAGGAGCGCGCACGCAGCAGCATTTGCGCGAGATCGATCCTTAGCGGAGCGCTCTATTTTTACGCGGCTCTCGAAGGTCGTTATCTGGCAGGCTGGAGGGCACCTACGGTGATTGAAGAAAGCGCTGACTTTAAGGCTGCGATGCATGTGGAGGAGCAATACCCGCGTTATCGCAGGATTTGTGCTTTGGCAGACTTTAAGTATAAAACACAACGAGTTTAATCAAAGAAGAAATAGTTGAGCAGCCGAGTCGCTATTGGGAAATTTCCGCCGAGTGCAAGTAGGTATGATTAAGCAACGAACAAGCACTTAAACACGTACGACATTCGAAGAATGAAGAAACAAGTCCACAGCCTTTCCAACCACTATAGATACCCCGTTTCGCAGGATTTCGTTGCCGCATTGGCATCCTTGTGGAATCGCTTTCTATCCGTCTCCAGTGTTTTTTAGTGTATTTTGTGTGCATTGCGGGGACGCCGCCCCCGTCATACGGCGATGGATGTGGATCCTCCTGGGCATCCGACCAGATTGCCGGCTCCTTCCTCGAGTTCTTCGAGGAAGCGTTGCAGCCTTCCCAGTGACCCCGACAGCGAGGATACCATAGAGTACTTCAGCGAGGACAGTACCGAAGGTGAATTTGAGACATACCTGAGCCGCAGGACCAAAAGAAGACTATTAAGAGCCAGCTCCTCATCGAGCCAGTCCACGGTGAAGACAACTGGCCAAGCATCGAAGCATACTATTCTCATCCTGCCTGCGCATCGATCCCACAACATGAGGCGGCTTAACAGGCAAGCTGTCTCAATGCAACTTGAGGCCCTTGTGCCGAACGAAATTAAAGACGTTCGCGTGAACTCGCGCAAAAACGTTGTTGCTGTTGACGTCCATCATGCGCCAGCACTCGAATCACTGCGGGCCATCACTGAACTCGGAGGCATGTCGGTCCGTACAGTTATCCCGCTCGGCGAGGACGTTTCTTCTGGCGTCATCTATGACGTCGATGAGACGATCACGCAAGAAGATCTGCCCATACTTGTGAAGCCAGGAAACGAAGGCACCGTGATTCTCCGAGTCTCACGTCTTGGGAAATCTCGCTGTGTCAAGATTATCTTCAAAGGCGACAGCCTTCCGTCACATGTGAAGGTAGGCCTTTTTCGTCACGCAGTACGGCCATTCATACCAAAGCCCCTACAATGCACCAATTGTATGAAACTGGGCCATGTTAGCGGAGTCTGCGGCAACGCGAGTGTGTGTTCCCGGTGTGCCGAGCCTCATGATTCTGAGACATGCACAGCACAAATTCTCAGGTGTTCAAACTGCAACGGTCCCCATGACGCCTCATCTAGAGACTGCCCGCGGCTAAAAGAAGAGCGTGCTGTCCTAAGACAAATGGTCCGAGACAACTCGACGCACCGCGAAGCCGCCGCGATCGTTCGCAAGAGACGCGCCCGACGCAAGAGGAAATCCAGACAGGCTACTGCCAATGACAGCCGCAACGACGCGCTGTTGGCGCCTCCTGCTCACCCTCCTCCACCTCCTGTTCCTCCTCGCCCCAGTGTGCACCGTCCGCCCTCTGTGGACAAGGGTGGCCAGATGTCATCAGGTTCCGATCCTTGGCCAGCGCTTCCGCCATTATGTCCTCCTGAGGCCCCTCCACGTAAGCTCCCATCGCTGAGCACGTCGGCCGCTGCAGACGGGCTCCCGGAGCAAGACCGCCAAACCCTTGTGATTTTAAAGACCGTGGTCAACGCAATTCGGCCTCTCCTACAGGCTCTGCAATCCCCAACTGCTCGAAGCGTTTTACTAGTGCTGGACTCCCTGGGTTCAGCACTTCAAGGACTTTAATCCATAATGGCTGGCCACCTCCCCACCTTTCGTGTGGAAGTCAGAGGCGCCACGATCTTCCAATGGAACGCAAGAGGTCTGAGGTCGCGAATGTCAAGTCTTCGTCCTTACGTATTCACTAACTACTTCCCGATATTGGTAATCTGCGAGCCCAAATTATCAGAAGCAATCAGGCTCTCCGGGTACGAATCTTTTTTCGCCCCTACATGCGGGGAGCGCAGCCAAGTCTTGGTATACCTCCGCACTGACATGACGTATGTTTGCTGCCCAGTTCCACCTCACAATGACAATCAATACGCGTGTTTCTTAATCAAGACAAAAACGCTAGAATTCACACTGATTGCAGCATATGTGTCACCCTCCTCTCAATTAGACTGCGAAAGGCTGAAGGCCATCATGGAAGAAACCCGTGCTCCTTGGATCATTACTGGCGATTTTAACGCCCACCATTTGCTATGGGGAAGCACCAGGATTAACGCCAAAGGAAGGCATCTGGCGTTGTTTGCTTCCGACAATGATCTGTATGTTATGAATGACGGCAGTCCTACATACCTGCGCGGCTGTCACTACAGCAGCTGCCTGGACCTGACATTAGTTTCAAGGTCGTTGCACCGGAGTGTTCGCTGGTTTTGTGATGTGGAGACCCATGGAAGTGACCACATTCCTACCTACCTCAAAATAAACGGCCTTGGTGCGTCCACCCCAGCCCAACTCGCGCGAATCGACTGGGCAGTATTTCGAAAACATATGGAGGAGACGAGCAAAGAAGCCCTCACTGGCAGGCTGGAGCACACTATAGCTAATGCTATGAACGTTGCGAGAAGTCACATCACGTCCTCAAGAATACGCAGTGATTTCGATATTGAACTAGAACGTCTGCGTGCTCTTCGGCGGCGAGCAGAAAAGCGATACAGACGAACCAAGTGCTTAAATGACCTACGGGAGGCGAGACGTACGCAGAAAAAAATCAAACGAAGATTGGATCAGCTGGCGAACCAGCGCTGGAGGTCCTTTTGTCAGCACTTGGATCCCCGCAAGCCCATGTCCCTCATATGGCGTACTGTGCGGGGCCTCCGTACGCTTCCGCAACAAAGACAACCATTCTATGCGTTGGCTGTCTATCAAGATCGACAGCAGTCTGAGGTAGCAACGGACTACTGCAGGAAAATTGCTGGTGTACCAACTGCTTCGAGTTCCCGGCGTGTTCCCCCTGCCTCACGGGTCTCAGCCATGGATGTCCTTTTTTCTCGCGAGGAACTCGACGCTGCTCTTGCAGGATGTCGGCGTTCGTCTTCACCAGGGCCAGATGGAATCACATATGCTGCGCTGTCCCACCTTGGCCACGACGCGCGAGAAGAGCTCCTCAAACGTTACAACGACTCTTGGCTCGACGGTGCTGTTCCTCAAGAATGGAAATCGAGTCGATTGATACCCCTACTAAAACCAGGGAAATCTCCACTCGAGCTCTCATCGTATAGGCCAATAGCTTTGGCCAGTTGCGTAGGAAAGGTCATGGAGAAAATGATTTTGTCGCGCCTTGAGTGGTACCTCGAACACTACAAAATATACCCCGACGCTATGGCCGGCTTCAGGCGGGGTCGCTCTTCTATTGACAACGTCGTTGACCTCGTATCCACGGTTCAACAACAGAAGCACTTGAAACGTTTGTCAGTGGCACTCTTTCTGGATGTAAAAGGTGCCTACGACAACGTGACCCATGAGGCCATCCTTGATGCGCTGGAAACTGTGGGCATCGGTGGTCGGATGTTTGCATGGATAGAGAGCTATCTGTCCAAAAGATCATTTTTTATCCAATGTGATGATGGCCCGACGCCTGCGCATTACACCTACCGTGGCGTGCCCCAGGGCGGTGTCCTTAGCCCTACATTGTTTAATCTGACTCTCATCGCCCTCCCTGAGTACCTCCCCAACACCGTCCAGGTGTGTATGTACGCCGATGATATCTGCATTTGGGCCTCCTCTGTGACGCGCCCCCAGGTGCGGGCAAGACTTCAGCGGGCAGCATCAATCACTTCTTCCTATCTCCAGAAGAAAGGTCTCAGCGTTTCACCGGAAAAGTGCGCGCTAGTGGCATTTACACGTAAATGTATGACTCCATATCCGGTACGCATCGACGGTCAAGTCATTTCTTACAGCAAATCTCATCGTTTCCTAGGAATCCTGATCGACCGCAATTTATCATGGAGCCCGCATTGCACTCTACTGAAAAAAAAAGCTAACATCTATCGCTCATTTACTTCGATTTCTGGGAGGAAAATCATGGGGCTCGGCGGTCCAGTCAATGCTGGAGTTGTACAGAGCTCTATTTGTGGGATGCTTGCGGTACAGTACACCTGTACTCTCAAACACGTGCAAAACTAACATGCGTGCCCTCCAGTCAGTGCAGGGTCAGGCCCTTCGCACATGCCTAGGTCTCCCTCGGAGCGCATCAACACTGGGTAGCATTGCACTCGCCAAAGACCACCCGATCTCTACTTATATTGTCCTAGACTGCTTGCGAATGCACATACGTCATATCTCAAGGATTCCACAGCATCACCTTGCGCCCTTGCCACTGCAGAGACCACATTCTGCATTTGCGAAGGTGATAACGACGCAACAGTCGTCGATCCCACAACAGTTCACCCCGGCAGCACTACCTCCCTCTCCTCTGTGGTGTACGCGGCTCCCATGTGTGCGCCTTGCTATTCCGGGGATAGCGAAGAAGTCAAATTTATCGACGCCAGCCATTAAGCAACTGACACTGTCCATGCTCCACTTCGGATATTCGGACCGTACTCACGTCTATACGGATGGATCAGTAACCTCTACTAGTTCTGTTTGCGCTGTGGTCGTTCCTGCGCGACAGACTCAAATTCACCAACAAATTTCGCATCGGACTACCTCTACTGGAGCAGAGTTGGCCGCACTTCTTGCGGCGGTACAGTATATCTCACAACAATCACCTCAAAAATGGGCTGTTTTCTGTGATTCAAAAGCTGCCCTACAATGTCTTCAATCTGCCTTGAGACATAGCGACCATGAGCAACTTATAGCGGAGATACGATATCTGCATCACCAGGCAATCGAACAAGACCATGAAATCATCTTCCAGTGGGTACCAGGCCATAGGGGCATTGTTGGTAACGCCTTAGCTGACGATGCTGCTCGATCGGCTCACGAGACAACCAACACTGTCCGCATACCACTGACAAGAGCTGACGCAGCAAGGCACCTTCAACTGCTCGCCCGAAACCTGACTGTAACATCGTGGTCTGCCCCTGGAGGTTGGACACCCCGCTCGCATCACTTCAACCTCTTGCTCCAACATCATATACCATTCGGACTCCCCCGCAGTGATACTACGCTGTTGTGCCGCCTGTGGCTGGGAGCGGCGTTCACAAACGCCTATTCCCATCTCATCTCAATGGCTGACTCTCCTGCGTGTGGCCAGTGTGGTTGTGACGAGACGATTAGCCACCTCCTCTGTGACTGCCCTCGTTTTGAGCGAGAGCGCGGTTGCCTAGTTACTTCTCTGCTCCGCTTGGACTCGCGTCCTTTAACAGAGTCTAACGTTCTGGGGCCTTGGACGCAACCTTCCAGACAACGGAAAGCGGTGAAAGCGCTCCTGAATTTCCTAAGGGACTCGGGGTTGCATTCCCGCCTATAATCTAAGTTTTCTGTGCGCGCCCTCTGTCCCTGTGACATATAGTGGTCGATGGACACTTGACAGACTCATTTCTTTGCCGCTCTTTTTCCTTTTTTCCCCTTTGTTCCCCTCCCCAAGTGTAGGGTAGCCAACTGGGCATCGCCTGGTTAACCTCCCTGCCTTTCCGTCCTTTTCTATCTCTCTCTCTCTCGTTGCCGCATTGAATGCTCGCAGTAACCGGAGGAGGTTATTGCACAGTAAATTTTCACCCTAACACGGTGCGTATACATCACACGAAGAAATAGCTGGAGGCGATGACATGACCGCAATCCTCTTATGCTATTCAACATAATAAGAATAACTGCACAATTAAGCACACGAAGTAAAGCCAGAATACGCGCACATAAAGCCAACACAGGCTACATGCTATGTGTTTATGGAGTTTGATTTTACGCAGTTGCCCTAACACACACACACACAAAAAGGCTTTAATTGCTGGAAATTTATAGACGACTGTCCCAAATTTTACACTTCAAAATTCGACATAATCCCAGCGTTATGCTTTTGCATTCCTCTGTTATTTTTTGGTATAGCCCGCTTTATAGGAGCGCGGAAGCCGTGATACCCAGGAACATATACTTTTTATTTCTTTCTGGGTTTCCCTCTCAAACTGCGGATAATGGCGCCAGGAATGATCCCCTGTGCAATAAACAACAGTAAAATTACAGCGGTCACGTAGTCCGAAGCATTCCTCACAACTGTTTTTCAGAATTTGCTGTTTCAGATCCCGAAGATTACATTTATATCTTGAAACATCAATTTCGGCAGTATTTTTTTTACTTTGCCGTACTAACCACTGACTAATAAGAAACGAGCGGAATAGGTCAAAATGCGAATATATACAGCCATAGGGGAGCACTAAGAAAGAAACTGAAAAGCCTACTGCGAGAAAGGCATGGCTTACCTTTTTCATAGGAGGGGAGATGCTGATATCTTGCTGCGTCAGCAGGATTCTGCGGCGCATCTGCTTCACAGCCAGCTTGCGCCTGCGACGGATAGACACGACGGATTGAGCAAACATCAGGTGCTTTACGATACACACTAGGGACAGTATTAGCGGCTTTAAAGTAAAATTAATAGTTTGTCTCGTCGTCAGGAGTAGATGTAAGAAAGAAATGTACCGCAGGAAAGACGAAGTGCATGCTGGGAAGGCTCATTGATGTTGATACCAGCATCCGGGTAATGGGGAGTTTTTCGGCTTTAGGACGTGTCCGCACCTTCGACCGCTAGTGTTCTTCGAGGTAGGCAGCACGCATGGTCTTTCTGGCTGATTTCGCATGCTGAGGAGCCTCCGCAATCAACCACTTTTCTCACGTGCTCTTGATGCCTTACGTTACACCGCGTTCAACCTCTTTTTTTTTTTTTTTTGAATGCTAGGATGACGTTCTATGTCTCGCTGCTTTCGCTCTTTGACGTGCCGCAGCGCTCGCCCACTCTTTAACAACATCCGCAAGAGATTACCAAGAGTACGATTTCCAGCGCATTTTGTGAAGGCTTATCAGTTGGGAAGCGGCGCGCGAGATGTTGTGGCGCCAGCTGAGTGGTCTACGGCGTCGGTAAACGAAGCCGCCCTATTTGTAAAGGCGTCGTTTGAATCTCCGTCGGGGCTATGTTATTGCGAAATTCTTTCTTGGCAGTATTCTGATGGAGACGCTCGAAAGTTTTCGGGTAAGTGTAATCTCGTGTTCGGCTTCAGGTTCGCAGCTGTTTCCGGACCATGTCAGGAGGTTGGAACCTTTCATATACACCATTATCCAGCCAATACAGACGTCAGCGCTCATTCATAAAATAACAGCAGCAGGGAAGCCAACTGGAGCGTCGCATCGTTTTCATGAAAACGGTATTCAGAAGAAGAACAAAAAACTTAATCTCAAATGGGGTTTGAACCACGACTGGATAAAATAGGGCAACTTCAACCCCTGTGCCTCAAACAATGCGACCACTGCCGTTACCTCTCACACTGCGTGTGTGCGGAGGAATAATTTAGTTTTAGGCCTCACTTCTCTTCCAGTTCCAAGGTACGCTGAAGTAATTAAAACTGAAACTAACCGGAATTTCTACCCTTGACCATGTAGCCTTAAAATGACGAAAATTGGAGAAACGAGCACTTCATGTTTCGAAACAAGCGGCATGAGAGGATCTAGACTGCAGATGATTCGTATCAAACATCGCAACCTCACATCTCTTAAAGATATACAGAAACACAATGCTTCAGAGGAAAGGAAAAATATGCTTTGCTACTTTACTTAAAGCCATTAACATTGTCTCACGACTGTATTCTGAGATGGCAGTAAAAAATTATACATGCTACGACCTGTTATGCCGGGAAACCCGCCCGGATTCCAATTCTGCAGGCCCCCTAACTTTCTCCTGCGAACGTCCCTTTGGCAAGCCCTGGTGCTGCGCCGCAAGGCAACGTGCCCTAACGCTCCCTTGACAAGTCATGATGCTGCGCCGTAAGTCAGCGGGGTCTTAGGGAGAAGCATCGGCGAGCAGCATGCCTGGACACGTCGCGGGGTGCCGGACAGCGAGGCACCGGTTTCCCTTTCCCCAGGGTGTCACCACGCGCGGCAAAATTTGAAGCGGGTGGCCGGCTCGGCCGCTGGTTGGACCTCGCGGACTGCCGTCGAGTGCTGCCTTCGGATTGGACAGTTTTGAGTGACCGCCGTTCCTCAGGCTTTATAAGCCCCACCGCTGCCATTTGGATGGCAGCTACAGCTAGCTAAGTGACTGACCCACCGTAAGTCGAGTGCTGCTCACGGGTGGAGTCTGGTGGTGTGACGCGTTGGTGTCTCGCTGGTCGTCGCGTCGCTGTGCGAGAACAGTCGCGTCGTGTAGCTCTCGGCCCCCGCGCCGATATTGTACTGTGTAATTCCCTGTATGTACATAGTGTATAAAGCGTTTTTCTTTATCTCACCGACGCCGGACTCGGAGACTTCGCTACCGCCAAGAGAGCTGGCAGCGCTCAGTCACAAAACGGGTGGCGAGCGCTACAGGACGACCTCTATGGCACAACAGACCACTCACAGAGTTATGAACTCTAGCTGAGCGTAAAAAGTATTTGCAGTTAAGGCCGAATATATCCAATCAGGATACATCGAAATATTGTTTATATCGAGCAGCTAGAACATCTCTAAAAAATCCAGTGCAAAAGTATACAACGGTTGTTCCCTTGTATCGAACTCACGTTAAGCGAAGCACTCAATATACCGGACGGCGCACCAGTCCTCTGAAATTGACACTTCTCCTGACATCACTCTACATGCACTTTTCGCGCCCGGATACTAATCGGCTGCGCAGCTTTGGGCACCTGCTGACATCACTAACATTGAGAAACCGTGTGGCGAGGTGAACGTGGGGTGTGTTTGGAGATGACCTTCAGACTGTTGTACGAATTTTTTCCACGCCACATCACTGTCACGCGGTAATGCAAACGAACCAAGTTTATATTATTAATCTCTTACAGTAAACTTGAGGATAATACTGTATACAAAATTTCGAAACCAGCCAAGCTTTTAACATTAGATTACACCAAAAACAACAACCAAGGTGTAAGCTGTTGAGTGAACAAGAGGGGTGGCTAAGCATGATTTTGGCAATGAATTTGGAGACGAGTACATGTCTTAATGAGTGCCAGAGCAATTATGCAGAGAACGACTTTGGTGAGTTTTGTTCTTCGAGGGAGTGTTATTTCCCATCCGCAAAAACTATTACGCCATGCACCGTTATGTGCCCTTGTGAAGCATGTACCACCACAAGGCTATGCTTGTTGAGGCAAAGCTTTGATATGATGCTTTTAGCTTTCCGTTTTGATGGTTGGCTCAGGCCGAGCTTTACGTGTTTTAGTATGTATGATGCACGTTTCATCGAGCTTGAACGTGGTAATAAAGAATAAATTAAAATTTTCCATGTTAGTCGATTTCGTGCTAATAAAAAAGTGATAGATAGCCAAAAGAAGTTTGCTTCTAATGTTCCGTTAGTGCCTAAATCTAAATCTGTTAGTTTCTTCGTGCTGTAGCCAAAGCGAGTCTCTGTTCTTGCGGTGTTATCATCGGGTGGCTTGGCCTCGCCTTTTTTGGGCTAGGGCATAGGAGCCGCCGACTGCAGCGAGGGCTCCTTGCCACTGGGTTATCTGCTGCTAAAGCCGCTTTCGTCGCTGCGGCGGATGTGGTTGTTGCGACGCGCGTATCTCCATTCAATCTCTCCTCTTACATCTCTTTCAACTCTCCGTTGTCTGCACGTGGTCACCACCACTGGCTCAGCTCAAGCGAGTTTACAGGTGTGCGCACTTTCTTTTTCATTCTTCCTTCAGTCGCAGCAGCAACAACGGTTATGCCTTTATTGATCATGCGGCGAAAAAATGAACAAAAAGATTCGTGGTGGGCATTTTTCTACGAGCAACTATTATGTTTGGAGTTTAGGAGCCAACAAAAATTTTTAGCAGTTGACATCTTCGGACGCTGTGTTGAAAAATTTATTTTTTTCCATCGATGTTCTACTAACCAAATATGAAGCGAAAAGGCACCAGAATGCTTGCTTGCTGGACAGAAGACACACGTAAACCAGACAAAAGAAAACATTCACTGATTAAAAGCACGGTCACATAGGTCAGCAGATACGCAGCAACTTTCACGATACAACTTCTGCACCTTAATGATTTGCAGGTAACAACAAAAATAACAGCAACGGCGACAATTACATGACAAAAAAAAAAAAACTCTGATGAAGTGAAGTGGCTGGTAATATACTTGGCGGTATTATACAATGACATAATTTAGGAACCAACTTTGTTTCCTTGATGACCACTCTAAATGCCCCTTGGTTTTGAAGCTGCGATCAGAAAAACTCGTAAAAGTTTCTTGGTTGGTACCAACTGACTAACCACCACTGACATCGCATCTCAGATGTGTGCTGGCCCGCTGTGAAACCCAAGCGATTGCTTTGGCTACTGCAGCGACAAATGAGAACTCTAAGGAGGGGAAGAGAGAAGTTGACTGCGAGATTGAGAGAGAATGCACAAGGAGTTCTTAGTCAAATAAGAAGGTTTGTGTGAAGTTGGCGGCCCAATAAAAAAAGATGTCTTAGACCAATCGTTTGTCGCCGCTGTAGCGAAAATATTTCTAACTGAGCAGTAACCAGGTAGCCCAAAAAGATGTTTATGCTTCATAGCTCAGATAAAAAGAGGAAAAGAAAAAAGCGACCATCTGTCAGGAAAGGATTAGTGAAGGACCTGCTGAAAATACGCACCTGACCAGTGCAGCAACTCCCAGGGCTGCCGATATGCACACCAGCAGAGACGCCGTCACTCCCACCGTCTCTCCGCTCGTGAGGGGAAAGCCTGAAAAGCAGAGGGATGCCGATGAGTCATGAGCTAGTTATTGATTCGATAAATAAAGACAACAAGAAACACAGCAAGAATAAAGACAACAACGAGCCGTGCAATGAATTCACCCGGTGAGAAAATCCTCTTGACAGCATTATGCTCAGCTGGATGGCACGTAAGTGGACTGAGGACTGTATCAAACTTTCATATTTGAGCGTACATGATGACCCTAATTTGTTAACGGTGTACCGACCTTTCGCGTTGCGAATTTAAGCTAATAAGCAAAATAATTAATTGAAACATAATCATTCAACTCAGTTTTCAATCACAGAGGAATGAAAGGCGAAGGGGAAAAAATGACAAACTTCTTAAACAAAGCATTAAAATAGTTGTATAGAGTTGAGCAGTAAACGCCTAGGAATGAGGCTGCAGTGCCATCCGATAGTTGTCATCCACAGGTTACGACGTTTAATTTGTGCTGGTTTTTTCAGTATAGCGGTTGTGAACGAACTTTATGAAGGCGAGGCGAGGTTATGGTGTTGAACTCAATGAAGCCGGTCTTTGTTCCCATAACCCGGTGCTAATTAGTTCAGCCCAGATAGAAAGCCTTCAATTAACCGTTTTTTTCTCTCAGAACAAAAGAGAAAGTGCGTTTGTTCGCCAAGGTTTATGCCGTATTTTTTTAAATCTTTTTCTAGTGTTCTTGTCTTTTTTGTTCCGTACAATTAAAGAATACCTCACAGGTTGCCATTACGTGACACATGTGTGTGCCTCTTAGAATTTTGAAGTGCGGGTGGAGCGATAAGCGTGATGACGGCGTGAGAATGCATGACCGGATGATCACTGAATGTCAACCGGTTGAATGTCAACCGGTTGAATGTCAACCGGTTGAATGTGAACCGGGATGAAGGAACTCATTGAGGGTGTTGTTCTGGCATGCCATAAATTTAAAAAAAATATATAATTTTATGGCAACGGCCGCAAAATATGAGGCATCGCTAAACGGAAGTGCCCTGTTTTCGTTGGCGCTGGTTCGAGTCTCACTAGTGGTTGAGTTTTTTTTTTTCATCGATACTGTCGAATCACAAAATTTCGGAGTTCCTCGGAAACGTCAGGCTTCATCTTCCAGCCTTAGGCTCACCGCGTTTTCCGAACGCCTGAATTTTCCGAGAATAGAAGCTAAACGCATTTCGTCTTTCAAGCCGCTTGCTGCAGGAGCCTTTGTCACCGAAGAAATGGCCGCCCAGCAGTTCGTTTTATCCCGAGCCTCAGTGGTCGAATTTCGATGGAGGCGAAATTTTAGAAGCCTGTGTACTGTTCGATGTCCGTGCACGTGAAAAAACCCCAGGTGGTCGAAATTTCCGGAGCCGTTCACTACGGCGTCCCACATGACCTGAGTCGCTTTGGGACGTTAAACCCCCCTAAACCGAAACCGAAACCGTTTTATTCCGGCACTGAGCACGAAATAAATCCTTCAAATGAGCCCTGACAAGAACTCATATTGAACCTGTACGCATGTTTTCCCGTGTAAGAAATGTTTTCGACCAACACGCAAAACTGCTGACCTACCGTATTCTGAATGGCTTCATTTCAACGAAGTGTATGGTTTATGTTTTGTGACATGAATAGCCGAAAAAGGCATTTTCATGTGCCGGCCAAGCGTATAATGTTGAGAAAGAGTGCAAAGACTGATACATCTATATATCACGGTGGATGGCATCATCGATCGTTACACAACGTATGCCAAAATTATTGCCAATGTCGGTTTTCATTCTTTCTTAAACAAATATTAAATAAAGAAAACAAACATCTTCACTGATACCACGAAAATTCTCATTTCTTAGAAACAAATGCGTTCATTAGGAGCCTTGCGTACGTTCACCTCAAATATTCAGCACCATGCCCCCAAGCGCTTGCCGGCTCGCCTAATAGAACATTCCGCCCTTTCCCAGTATAACCAGTATACGAGGGTTGATATAACCACGAATTTACCAGAGCGCGTATTTAAATTGAGCTGTTTACTGAGGCCGGGAAAGCCTTCCAGGCCACACTCTGGCACTCGTCCTGGGGAGCGGAAGTTCCCCGCCCTGCATTTTAGCGGGGACTCATATTGCCTTCCCCGCGCTCGCCTGCGGACACCACCACGGAAGGCACAATGACGGTATGAGGGGGAGGTGATGAGGGAGGGGGGTCCAGCGGGCTATGCCGCTGCGTCGGCGGCGTGGCCCAGTTAATTGCGCCCTAGCGTGCGGAACCGTCGCCTCGTCATTCCAGCCTTCTCCGCCTCCTCCCCAGCAGTAAAGGCCTCACCGCCGTGCCTCCGGTATTATGTCGCGTGCGGGACAGGCCCGGAAGGCTGCCGTAAATTGCTGGCGTGCGTCCCGTAAAGTGCGGCGCCCCCGTACAAACATTGTCGCCGTCGTTTCAGGGCGTTGCGCTGCGAAGGTGACACAGTCGCGTGGGGGCGTGGTTCCACCGCCGTTCATCTTTGCAAGCAGGCCGAAATGGAGAGCTGAGAGGACACTTTAACACGCGCTGAAATATTAAGAGGCGCGTATATATAGCGGCGATCGCCGCAGGGCGAGTTGCCCCGTATTCTTTTATGTCCTACGGAGGAAGATAACGGCATCTAGACGGGGTACGCTGTGATGAGTGGTACGGGCTTCACGTTTTATGCGTGGTTTCGTGAACCTGGCCCTCCGAAGGACTGTGCACCCCGAATATATTTAAAGCAGGGTAGAAAGGGGGGGGGGGGGGGGGGTGACGCATGGGGATACGCGTCCTCGAAGAATGCATACATTTTGGGCCTGGAGAAAACGCTGAAGAAAAAAAAAATTGCACTGATGAAAAAGGAAGCGTTATTAATGTGTGAGGGTTAATCGAGAAGTGAGACAGTTGCTGGCGCATTTATTGTCTTCTAAACAAGTTTATTTTTTAGTTATTTATCGTCCAAGGGTCATGTTTGGCCAAAGAGCGCTAGATATTTGCGGATATTTATGGGGTGCAACTTATGTGAACAGGAGGTTAGGATCCTTAATTCTGAGCTATAGTATGTAACTGGTAAAGCGGTCTTTAAAACTATTGGTAAAAAGTAATGACTACGAATGACAGAGCAGGAGTAAATGGTCACTAGACCAGGTAGCAAGCATCGTACAAGAATGTTTTACAGAGCATGGGTTCCTGACTGCAGCCTTGCACAGAGCCTAGTAAATACTGAGCTGAGGAACAGACAGAAGCACGCCTGGACTTCTGCTTTGTACTTCATATTGCAGAAAACCCCCCTTTGAGAGGCGGCGCTATGCCTCGAATTTTAAAAGCCACCTGTAGCTCATAATCCCTCCTTAGAGATACAGACAACAGTTTTAAATTAAAGAGCAGCACCGTCAGCAGGAATAAAGGTGTAATAAACTGTATCGAGCTCTCGTGTGCAGGCGGAAAGTGCATCTTTTCTTTAATTAGGACGTTAAACATGACATTACTGCACTCATGACTTGCGTCTGTGTACACCTTTGGTATACGTCGGCGGTTAGCTGCTCACGAGCAGGCACGAGTAAGTTAATTTACTGTGATACATCCGCAACCTACGAAAACACACCTTTATCTACCTTTCCGCTTTAAAGTGATGGAAGCAGAGATATATGGAAAGAAAAATAGAGACTTTGTCTTCGCGTCACAGCATTGGAGCTTGGAAGAAAATTTCGGGCTATTGGTTCATGCGTGCAGTCGACTGCTTCGCACGTCAAGTAATTTCTTACATTGTGATAGCACTCATTACCTTCCATGGTTTCTAATGGCGTCTGAAAAGCTGCCATATTGCAGGGTCTCAATCCGAAGTTGGATCCTTTCTCCGAAAGCATTTAAATTAAACCAGCTAATTATCTGTCAAACTCCTAACTGCGCGCGGTCACAAGACAGAATGCGTTTAATCATCCGTTTTGCAGCTTCCGAGGAAGTGAATATTGTAAAACTATGTTTCGAGAGTGATTTAAGATTAGTTGCAGCAATAGACAACGTTTTTTTTCAGATTATTTTTCCTCTCAAGTGGACAAAAAAAAAAAGGAAGGGAGAAATATAGATTCGGTGGAGACGATGTTAGCCGAGTCGCCATTATTTCGCAAAGGACAATTTTAGTGCACAGAAGAAATTTTTTTCGAAACTTGGGGCAGGCCGGAAAATCCACATCAGAGCACGTTATTCTTTTGATATTTGATACTGCAGTAATTAAAGAAGCATAGCAATAAAACTGGCTGGTTTGATCAGTAAAAGTGAAAGTGCCTGTCTTGCAAGCGGGAATACCGAAGAAAATTACTTAACTCTGAGGTAGTAGCACTGAAGAAAGGCATAAAAAGAAGCATCAGGAAATGAATGACCATAGGAAAATGAGCGGCACCTTAATCTGACAGAAATAAAAATAGAGAAAACTATCGAACACCCTAAAAGTTGAAATGAAATAATGACGGAGTGCTCGAAATAAGACCGTACAGCGGGCAAAACGCATGTCTAGAACACACCCTGGGCGTGTTTCGAGCTCAACACGCGATATCTATAGATAACATTTGGTTAAAAATGGTTTGGATGTAAGCATGTGCAGTTAAACTTATTTGTCATTTTTTCATTGTCATTTTTTTACTTCCTGGTCGCAGCGGCTTTGAGAGGTGCGGAACAGACAGTTCGCTTGTTCTAGACATGCGTTTTGCCCTCTGTACGTGAGATATGACTCATAAACTGCAAAAGGAAAAACAAAAAGGAACCAGTACAGCCAAATGTGAGACAGCGGATTCGTACCGTACAGAAATGAGTGACATCTATATTTTAGCACGACGTTGAAGTTGGCCAAGCCTTCTTGCAAGGATGTGTTTTCAACTGAGAACAAAGCTATCTTGATGAAAAAAGCTGCTAATATCCCTAGGTTTACTGCTAGGCTTAAGAAGCGGAATTCTTCTGTGAGTGAGTAACACGTATGTTAAACCAAGGAACATGGGTTTTAGATGGTACGCAAAGCCGAGAACAAATTTATTATTGAAAGTTGAAACACAAGAGCTCATTAAAACGCACAAAAAACACCAAAAATCCTGCCGTGTATAATGATGCCTTTTAGATAGAAATAAAAAACATCGAATACACGTTTGGTTGGTTGGTTGGTTTATGGGGTTTAACGTCCCAAAGCGACTGAGGCTATGAGAGACGCCGTAGTGGAGGGCTCCGGAAATTTCGACCACCTGGGGTTCTTTAACGTGCACTGACATCGCACAGTACACGGGCCTCGAATTTCTCCTCCAAAGAAATTCAACCGCCGCGGCCGGGATCGAACCCGCGTCTTTCGGGCCAGCAGCCGAGCACCATAGCTACTGAGCCACCGCGGCGGCCGAATACACGTTTAACACACATTTCAGAGCCGTTGAACTACAGCGCAGCTGTTCCCGCACTTCGATAACCTCCCAGCGTCAAGCATATGTTAGCTGCACAGAACAAGCGCGCGTACAACATTTCTCGTAGTCGTTGTTATTATTCACCACCAGTTCGTTAGAATGAGAAAACCGCAAGCGAGCCGAGGTTCAAAGCACCGGGCGAAAAAGTGGCCCTCGCGATAAGAATGCGCTCCTTCCACCCAACACAGTATGCAAAAAGTGTATTCCTGTGGAGCATTCGCTCCTCTCGGGCATCTCCCTTCAAGTTCCCGCAAGAAAAAACATCTTTGCGAAGTCGACTGCAAAAAGTAATAGCGAAACAATGCTGGTTATGGGGAAAAGGAATAAAGAGAGAAAGAAAGGAAGAAAGAAAGAAAGAAAGAAAGAAAGGAAGAAAGAAAGAAAGAAAGAAGGAAAGAAAGAGAGGAAGAAAGAAAGAAGGCATCTGAAACAACGCCGAGTCAAGCCAGGAAAGAAAGGCGGGAGGGGGCGGCGACGTATGCGCTGGGGATACACCAAGAAAGCGCGGGAACGCGGGAGCGCGCAGAGTGTGGCGCCAAGGCCGGCGCGGGAAATGAATGGCCGTCAGCGGCGGGGCGGCGCATATCGCGCACGCGGCGCGACCTTCGAGGCCGCCCGACGCCGGACCAGGAGTCGCCGCCGCCGCCACCGAGGCTGTGCTGCACGCTGCGCTGTGCTGCAGCATCGATCCGCCACGCTTGCTCGCAAATCAATGACCGCGCCGCCGGGTTGGACTGGTTGCTTGCTGGCTTCCACCCTTCCTTGGCCGTGGCGGCCGCACGCCACAGCCGCCTTACGGTGCATCCGAACGCATCGGTGCACTTCCCAGCCGCTGCACTGGAGTGGCGCCACCGATGTGACACTGCACGCGACACGTTCAACCCTGCAGCCGCAAAGACCCTGACTTGACAAATTTCCAGTGGACGTGCCTGGTTATGCAAGTGTGCAATCACGTGGATTAGCCATCGTGTGCAGGATGATGGCGTTGGGATTGAAGAATTTAGCACAGTGGATAGGTACTGGCGCAGGTATGCACTGCGCCCACGACGGGAAAAAAAATAAAAAACTCGGTAGGGAGCGCCCCATGGCAGTTTTGAAAGCCGGTCATAAAAAGAAAGTCGATCCCAAGCAAAATCACAAAGTGGGTTCTATCGGCCAGAGTCGATTCCCTTCAGCCACGTGGGGCCTACTTTGGCATGACCGGAATGATCAATAGGGATGGGATTGGCTTCCTGATGGCTTTGAGAAAGCCTACCTTGCGGAGGCTCGCTGCATGATATCACATTCCCCCGTAGATTTCTTTTTTTTTTTTACTCCATGACTGGACCGGTTTGGTGCCAACTTAGAAAACGCAGTGGTAAGGAAGGAGCCCGCTCCTCCCACTGCGCATGCGCGGATGGCACTCATATGCTTCAGAATGAGTTCAGAATGAACGTCTTCGCTGGGCTACATGAATGCGCTCAAGGAAGGGGTCTGTCATCGTGATGCACCCCTAATGAACTGACTCCCTTACCTCAGCTGAGTCGGCGACTTCTGCCTCGTCAAAATCTGCCAGTACGCAATCGTCATAGTAGCTTACGTTTCTCTCGACAAAATACCTGCTCTACGACTTGCACGCAGCACACGCCGCTATTCGTCTGACCGCTGACGTCGACGTGAACCAACATCGTAGAGAAATCTTGCGTATCTCACAATTAGTCGCCGCTTAACTCGGCCTCTGAGTAGTTTACGGCGTTTATCGGTTCACTACTGTTGAAGAAGCTTGCAGTGAGGCGGTGTTTGGCAGGAATTTCAGCCATTCTGTGCAATACGTCTCGTTTCTCTTTTATTCCATATACTACGAGGCTATGCTGTGTTTGATACAGTGACCATTGCGCAAAAGGGTACTTCGTTGGTTGGACAAGCACGCCTTCTTTTTTTATTGCCAGCCTCAGTGGCATGTCGAGTACTGAGCTACAATGGCCAGCGCGGGGCTTTCGGCGAAAGGTTGAGAGGCATCCGGCAGGCCCATATGGCGATGGGACGTGCGCGGTTAAGCTCATAGTAACTCGAGGTGACCCTAACATGCAACTCGTTAGTGTACATAATCTATACCTAAACACATTGTCAAAAATATACAAACAACAACTTCGTAACAGCCAGCAAGAATTAAAATATATGACACAGTTAACTCGATCAACACATGTACGTGATACACGCTTTTCAGAACCTTGGAAAGTTCCTTACTCGCGGACAAATTATGGTCAACAAATGCTACATTTCATTGCCGACACTTTTAAACAATCTCGAACATAACGGAATTGACATTAACCACCTTAGTATTTCAAAAATTAGGTCTTTCCTTTCGGAGCAAGCATCAGACAACCCATACTAATTAATGCAACTGAAATAATAACATGCAATTCTGTTGCAAAACCGTTTGCCTTTATGAATATGTACCTGTATGCACTTTCCATTCTGTTTGTAAATTACTACAGTTTATTTTTTTGTCTTCGTACTTGCTGTACATATAAAAATTGTTTAAGTTCCACAAGAGAGCTTTGCAAAACCCCTCTATATTGTTTAACCTTGAACGTTTCGTTTGCTTTGTTCCATATTTCCATACTCCACGAGTATGTTTTATATAATATCCACCTGTGTGTCGTCTCTGCATGCCATGTAAAAGGGGGCTTGAGCGCAATCAAGTGAACATGTTTCACTTTTTGCTCGAGCCTCCTCCGTTGATTTCTTTCTGACGGAAATAAACTGCATTTGATTTGATTTGATTTGGTAAGGAAGTAATCACTCATTGGCATCCACCCAAGCGCGGCCATACGGCTACAAAGGAAGGGCGAAACAAAACTGCGCGAAGAAGACGGGACAAAAGAAAGGCACGAATACACACACACAAAGCGCTTTGTGTGTGTGTATTCGTGCCTTTCTTTTGTCCCGTCTTCTTCGCGCAGTTTTGTTTCGCTCTAACCATGAACCGACTAGCCCAACATCATGTCTTACAAAGGAAGGCTATACAGCTTCCACCGAAACCCCATAGATAAAGAAAAATTCATTGTCCAGTGTTGGAACCCGGGACCACGACTTCACCGGGGCAGTTACTCTACCAATTGAGCTAGCATATGGTAGGTACAGAGCGAATTGATCAATAAGTTGAAGCGGGAACACTGTCGGTGAAATGTTTAGGGGTATCCCCCAAGGTAGAGAATATTTGCAATAAGGGAGTAATTACTTCTGACATTTGGTGTCCTTCATAGTCTGAGTCGCTTTGGGATGTTAAACCTGATTAAACTAAAATAAACTTTTAATCTTTGACCAACACTATTCCCACTCTTCGAGTTACTGATCAATTCACTCTTCGTACCATATGCTAGCCGTCTCGGTTAGCTCAGTTGGTAGAGTGACAGCTCTGGCGAAACGGAGGTAACGGGTTCAAACCCCGGACCAGGACGAATTTTACTTTAACTACGAACTTTGTGTCGAAGCTGTATAACTGTCGTTTGTAGCCTTAGGGCTGCGCTTGGGTGCATGCCAGCGAGTGATTACTCCCTTATCACAAATTTGGTCCCGCTTAGAAAATTTCCCTGAACAATTCACCAACTCGTTTATGGTGTAAGATCGGCACGCGCTCTCCCATCGAAACGACAGGCTTGCCATAATATAGAGGTTGGTTAAATTAAGAAGAACATCTGTACCCCCATCTTGCGGCTAGATGGCGAAACACGCACTGAAATGAGCTTGTGTCTGTGCGCTCGTTCTCAGAACAGGGAAAAAGGTTGAATGGGTTTTGCGCGGTTCTCTTGTAATAGGGACATGTGTAGAAAATATAGATGCAAAGAGACGGGATTTAAGCCAGCTCGGCCAAGGACATGTTAATTCTTCGTGGCACTGAGACCTAGAGAATTAGACAAGGAAGATGACGAGAGGGCTTTAACGCGAAGAGCGTCTGGTTTTGCTGCTGTATGCTCGGGATAGGAAAAGGGCACAAAGAGATAAGACAAATAGACACCAAGCGCTTGATCAAAGTTTCAGTACGGTTGACTTAACGAATGGAACCGTTGCGTTTAAGAAGTTTGTTGAGGCGACTAGCGTTGGTGACAAGCAAAAGTCATGTTAAACACTATAACTACACATGCCAACTACTAAGAGTGAAAAGAAGTACCTGGATTTGTTTGTTCACAAAAAAAAGTAAGCACGCGACACGCGACAGAGGGCAGCAAAGAAAAGATTGTTGACCGCGTTCACCTCATGCGATTTAGGTTTGGGTCACAATACTAAACACGGCACTTTTAGCCCTGTTTCCTCTTTCAGTCCCCAACTCACAGTGCATGATTTGTTTATTTAAATCAACAAATCTGAACTCCTGTTATTAATTTACTTATTATTATTTTATTAGTATTATTATTATCTTATAATTTGTTATTTTATTTAATTTTTTAACGTTTTGAGCACCTGTCAGTCGCTGCCTGTGTCTTGGACAATCCCCCGCAGTGAGTACGCGCTATTATCTTGAGGACAACAACAACATCAACAACAGTGACGTCAGTGCAAGAATAGCACAAGAGAGTGTTTGATTACTAAACAGCACAATTTTACCTTTACAATATATTTTTGCAATATAAGGCCCTGTGCAGAGGGAGGAAGAGAAGTGAGGCCGCATTGTTTGGTGTGTACTTCACATGGCGTTACGCGCTAAACAAAGCAGGAAACTGTAGGAGGAAGTAAGCAACAAGTGATGGAAAGATTAGCACAGGGAGTCTAGGACAGAAGGGAAATAACACCGCCGGTGTAGACAGTGGTGTACACAGTACCGGAGGTGCTAGGAGTGAACGGAGGGTGGCAGGGAAGTGGCAACTGTTCAACGGGAGATGAGGAAGTTAAGCCAGGAGAAAGTCTTCGAAGTGGTAGAAATAAACAGGGAAGTGCGGGGGGCAGGCGTTGGCATAGGGTTTGAACTAGATGACATCCATTTTAGTAGAAGGGGGAGGGGAGGCGGGGGAGCAGAGGCTGGCTGGCGTCTGGCAGGCCGTGCAGTAGCCACCTCCGGGCGTAGAGGTAGATGGAAGGAAAGAGGAGAACCTAATCACGGAGGCTGAGCCCAACAATGACCACTAGGTGGTTCAGGAAGAAAACCATAACAAAGAAATTCAACGTTAAGATAACTTGCATAAACATGCAAGGGGTAGAAAGAGACTTAAATGGTTAGAAGTAGAACAACAGTTAAAGGATGATGAAATGGCTACATATGCTCTCTGCGAGAAACATCTCGGGGATCTAGAAGATCCGACGATATCGTTGGCTATGTCTGGAAAGGGAGCAGCAGAGCAACAACGGAGAGGAAAGAGGGGAGGGGGTGAGGTATGCCGGTACATAAAAGAACAAACTGGCGTAGAATAAAATAAACTTGCAAAAACATGCCTGGATATCAGGAACAGCTGCATATAAGCGGACAAGGCTCGCGGTAGTGTATTTATACACAGAGAACATATTGCAGGCAAGAAAACAAGGATCTGGTTCAATGCCTCAATGAAGATCTAAAGCAGTCTGGAGACAGTGGTGAGATTGTTCTATTGGGGGGATGGAATGGCCACATCGAGGATCTTGACGGATATGGAGATTGTAACGAGAAGTTAATGCTAGAATTATGTGAGCAGCGCAACCTAGCTATTGCAAATAGAGAAACAACATGTGAGAGATAAGTCCCGTGGGAATTCTGGAACAAGCAAACGACTATTGACTACTGCCTAATGTCGTAGGAAATCTATAACAAGCTCGCAAAAATGCAAATAGACGAGGAAAGGAGTACAGTTTGGGTAGTGATCGTAAACGTATTAGTCGGCAGATGAAAGCCCTGATCAAATGAGAAATGCAGGAAAGAGAAAAAGGGTACGCAAATCGAAACGACGAACAAATAGAGCTAATAACCGCAGGCGTTCAGGAAGGAATAGAAAAGGGCCTGATGGAAGAGTGGGAATATAATACGTGAGAACAACTCATCAGTACGAAAATTGGCCAAGCGAAAAAGGCAAACCGCTGGAAACGAAAGCAAAAACCACGAAGCTTGTGGAATAGGGAAATTAAGGAGGCCTGCGAACAACGACGAGTGGCTTCGAGGGAACACAGAGTCAAAGAAGGCCAGAGTTCTCGAGAGGAAATAGACGAAAAATGGGAATCTTATTCACAAAAGAAACTGGAAGTGCACATCCTCATCCAGGGTAAAATAAAGCAGTATACTGACCTCTCATGGCTGAAATTTGCGATGCAACAAAGGTGGGCCAAGAAAATTTTGGAACCATATAAGTTGTCTGGGTAAAAAAAAAATCACACAAAGCAGGAACGAATTCAAGATAGCAAGAGAAAACGTTTATAGGGAGACGAGGCTGTGGTATACATTACATTAGTTATAGCTGTGTCATTTAGAAGCGATGATACGGTCATATCCCCGAATACTGAAGCAGCACAGGACAAGTTAACAAAAATGAGTTTAGAACTGACCAATCTTGAGTGGAAAAAGGTGGAGACAAATATCCATCCATCTATCCATCCGGTCAGTGATGTTAAATTAGTTCCATTTTTGCTTCTCTTTGGATTCGCACGTGAAAAATCCGAGAAGATGAGGCACATATTTCATAACTAGCAAGCAAGAAATGAAAAATAAGGCAAGAAAGAACGAAATCAAATCGAAAGATATAAGGAAAGAAAGGCGACAAGAAAATAGAAATCAGTAAAATAAAAAGAATGGAGTTGACTGCCCTCTCTTGCCGCGTCCAAGCAATAAAGCCAGAGATGACTTGATTTTGATCGCCGATCCGCGGCCTGTTTGCTTTCACGCAGAGGGGCGCCGTGGCGTCTTCATCCTAACCCCCTTCTCTCAATTTTCTCCGTGACGCCCGTTTTATAGGACGTTCTCCCCAAAACCAATCGAATGCGCAGCCGCCGGGCACTGTTTTGGCAGCTCGCACTTCGCGCGGTCGTGAGAATGCATTCGCAGCTCGTCTTTATTATTTTTCTTTCTCAAGAGCGACCTGGCTCCATTCTCCTGAGCGGGGCTTCACTGTCGAGTGTTATCTCGCCGGACGACAAGTCGACCTTTTTTTTTAGGAAGAAAAACATTTATTTCAAGAAAAACAAACATTGGAGCCTCTCGATTCTTTGATCCAATTTCGCTACGGTCTTCAGAACGACGTACGCTTTATGATTATCGGGTAAATATAGCGGCGATAAATAAATATTGCGCTGATAGGTGTGAAATATATTCGTTTGAAATAAATTTTGGTTAGCATCAAGAAAAGCAAGGTTCCTGGTGAGGACATCGAATTCGTATAGAGGAAGCAATACGAAACAACCCCACCGAAAAAAGCAGTATAAAGCTCGTTAAGAGGCAAGTTGAATTCGAATTATATTTTCACGCTTATATTTATTTCTCTGCTACTTATTTGATCACATGAATAAAGAGAGATTGGTGCCGGCTGTTCACAGTAGCAGCACTGAGCATGAGAATAAAAACAGGGCAAAATATAACTTGAAAAAAGAACTTATTTTACCCCCTCTCAGACACTCATAGGCGCAATTCGCAGGAGTCACAGGCGGTCGTCACTAGCTGGAACTCAAGGGCTTAGTAAAGCGCAGTTCAGAGACAAAGTCATGATGATGATGATTAAATGATTGACTGACTGACTGATTGTTTTATATATTTATTTTTAATGGCGTAAATGAGCTTGTCCAAGGAGCGCCATCGCTAACGGTTTTTTTTTGGGCCTTTACAGGCGGGGATAAAGATCCACCTTTCTAAGCATTTCACCCGTAAGAAGCCGAGTACCATGTCAAGAGAAAATTTGTACACTTAAAGAAACCGGCGGGTACCTTGCTGCACTGGGGATCAAACCCTGCAACTTCGAAATACGAGAAAAAAGAAGCACGCATAATTGAGTATGCCCAGACTCTACTTACCTGAACATTACTTGCCATGCATCAAGGCCAGAAAGGTGCGGTCTGAAATACCACTAATTTTTGCTTCTCTTTCCGCACTGCTGCCACCATTCGCTGCATCGCTACTGATTCGTCCCGCATTCTAAAGAAAAGCCGTTCGTAGAGCGAAGTCGTACTATAAAACTTCAAAAAAGTACAAAAGTGGTTAGAGCAAGACGTGAGAGGTTTAAACGCTGCCATCCTCTGTGCATAGCGAGTGCTTGAAGCTATGCGCTCACCATCATCATGCCTCTGTTTCTGAACTGCGGTGTACTGGGGATGCGGCGATAGGCGGCCGTATATTCCCGTGATGTGAAAGAGACCGACATAGCTGCACAAGGTTTAACGCCTACGGGTCTTCCGCTTTACGAACGCCTGGATTACCATTTGTGAAATACGATTGGAATATGGGTAATGTTAAGTAGACTCCCACTTGTTTCTTCCTAAAATACCTTGAAGCTGAACATGGAATGTTTATTAATCAAGAGAACTGAACATCGAGGAACAGACAGAAGTTTTACTGTCTTGATTCACGCTCAAGTGCTGTGTTTAAGTAAATATCTCTGGAAGCAACTGAAAAGATGAAAGCGAATATTCATGATTACGGGCCCTGTTTTTGAACGAGCGAAGCAGAAACACAGAAGGAAATGAAAGAGGAAACATAATATTAACGTCCGTACGATACAGAACGTAGTTGGACAGTCGATAAACGAGGCACCCAGCAGAGTAGTGAGACGAGCTCTGCAAGGGAAAGTTGTGTCCAATATTGACAAATTAGGCCACGGATCGAACATTGCAGGATTCTAACCAGCAGTATATATTTTTAAAATTCTCCCTCGGGCGTTTGCGATGAAGCGACGGCGCGGAAGTTGAAGGTCGGGACGTTCGACAAGAACTCTTTGCGTCTGCTACAACAGCTCGAAAAGAACACAGCAAGGGTGAACAAGAAACCGGCTTCATCCGAACTTGGGCATCGAACGGAAAATCGAACGCCACTGAGTTCTGTCGATACAGTGTTCGCAAGAGAATATGCGCCGTAGAAGAGGCCCCTATCTTCCGAGTCTGCGAGACAAATTGAAGCGCGAACTAAATTGCGCGTACGGAGTTGCACTCTACCTCCGCACTGCGAGAAAATCATTGCGACGTTCATCTTCTGCTCGATTGTGCTGATCACCCGTAGGATAAGAGCGCACGGGGCTTTTTTCGAAGATTTGCCGAGCGTAAGTATATATAAACCGGTGACGTACGCATGCTTAAAATAGCGTCGTCGGATCAAAAACATAGGAATGAACTAACAAAACGAGTATTCGCCGACAAGGGTGACAGGAACTCTTCATGAAAGAAATATAAAAATTTTAGGCACCGTTTTTTTGTGAGGCAACGCTCGCTGGAGTAAGTGGGTGGGTTTAACGATCGTGCCTGCCTTAAATATATGCGTATTTTGGAGTCAGGAAAATATATTTTATCAGTGCGCTCTCGGAAGGAGGTCCCGTGATTTTAACCTTGTCTTTGCAAGCAATAGGGTTGTTACAGAATCTTGAACGTCGCACAGGGGAAAGAGTCTGCATAAAAACGCTTGACAGGCTACAGGAGAGTGCAAGGGCTGCTCCCGCTCTTTCCTGTCAATGCCTAGCTTACTTGCTTTGATGTTTTAAGCGGATAGCCAAGGTTACTAGTCTCAGCACGGTACTTGGAAGAGAAACCTGTGCATGCACTTCACTGAAGGGTCGTGTCACGTGGTTAAAAAAGGGACAACAAGCTTTGACAACAGCTTCTGATGCAATTAAATATAATTACTGATTAGCGTCGACAGCAATCTTTGTCCTGGTCCGAGGACCTGGCCCCTGGAACAGGAGGAATTTTTCTTCCGCTAAGAATTTTCTGAGAAAGTTGTATAGCTTTCCTTTGTAGCCGTATGGCTATGCTCATTTGGGCGATAATTAGTAATTACTCACTAATTGAAGCGTGCTCTTCTTTATGGGTTTTCTCTCAATACACTGCACTTAGCAAGGTTGTGCTGGTAATACATTATACGCATAAGGGTGGTGTTTCGACGCAGCAAGAGTGGACAGAGTTTCAGTGGCGCTTTGGGATGTGTCCTCTTCCTTGTCCTGTGTTTCCGCGCCGATGGACCTTTTTAGATCTTCTGATTCATTTTATGCATTCTAGGTGGCTTGCACATGACGTCAGCGCTGCCATGATGACAGACCGCGCATAGCTTCCACCAGTCTTTCACAAGACATAATTAAAATTGGCACTGAAAAAAAAAAAGTAGTTGAAAAATCTAGAATACAGTGCTCTTTAATCTTGTGTCCTATCCCGCCCCTTCTTTCTACGTGCGCTGCCACTGAAGACATAAAAAGCTGCCTTGGTGACTCAGTTGTTATGGTTCTTGACTGCAGATCCGAAAGACGCAGGTGCTACCCCAGCACCGGAGGTCGTATTTAGATCAGGGCGAAACGCTAAAGGCCCGTGTACTGCGCGATGCCAGTGCACGTTAAAGAGCCCCAAGTGGTCGAAATTTTCCGGGGCCCTCCACTGCGGTGTCCCTCATAGCCTTAGTCGCTTCGGAACGTTAAACGTCATAAACGTGTCCAAACCAATCCAAACCAAACCAAAAGAAACAAAAATGACATTACCCAGACAGGCTGCGATAAGCGGGTTAAGCAACTGAGTGGGTTCTCTCCAAGGTGACTCCAGTGGAAGCCATCTATATAGGGTGTGAAATTTCACCAACCGCGGCAGCCGCGCAAAACCGAATTTCTCGCAGGCGCAAGGCAAGAAATGCAAAGATGATGTCCGTGCTTGTTTACACGTTAGACACGTGCGTATATCAATTGCTGTTTGCTCGTCACGGCGCCGAGACCCGTTGTTTGAGCGCATACCGCCGTCCGATAACTTCGGCGCCTGGCAGTAGCTGTGTGAACATGCTTGGTATCCTGTTTATCTGCTGCCGAAGTCGCTCCCGCAAACATAAAAAACAACATAAGTAATTACAACACGACTGGAATCTGACTCCCATCTCTTTGAAGGTTGTGCGAAATAGTGCACAGAAAACTTTTTTGCGAAGCCCACACATGTCGGCAATTTGAGCAGTGATAGACTAAGCTGCAGTAGAGAAACTATGTGCCCAAAGCGCCTTTTTAAAATTGTCCACATAGAAGTCTCCGTTTGAAAAGTTCTTAGAAAAGCGGAACCATAAATAAAATGAAAAAAAAAAAATTGAGGATGAAACGAACCCGGTGCCCACGTTACTGGTGGTAATGCCCCACGAACTAGCTATCTGTCAGAAATGTCCGCGCCGGAATGAGGACTTATATGCAAGCGCATATTGAGGTCGGGAAGCGCGATACAATCTATGAAGATACGGCAGCAGAGAGGCCGGCCTAGCAAAGATCGATAAACACGCCGAAACTTTGCCGGCACATGACCCCGCGCACGTTCAATCAATAAGAACTCCGCGCGTGGTGTTTTTATTGGACTTCGATAACAAAAAATCATCTCGCAAACTAAAGTCTGCTCAGTGCTTTCTTGTTAGAGATAGAGCCGCACGAAGCTAATAGACAGGCGAGCAGCCATTGTTTATCGATAGGCTACTGGCAGATTCGCGAACGCTGCGATCAACACGAGCTAGTTTTTTGTTTCGCAATTTTTAATTCAGAGCGAGATAAGGAGCTGGACGTTGATCATTAGCGCAGGCAACGTGAGATAATCCCACATGCAGCTTAAATGTGGGCGCAGTATAAGTACAGAAGCAGTTTGTTGAGCCAGCGAGAAATTGTGCCGTAAGCGTCTACCGCTTATTTAGTCTACGAGACGAGATTAGGAGGACAGCGCCGTTGTCTTGGGAAGCAGCCTGCTCGGGCCGTAAATAATGGCGCGATCACGGCATTTTTGTCGTTCAACGACTAATTCCAAGGGATATATGGCTCGGGGATATATTCGTGACCGACGTTCTTGTGGGAGTCAACGACATTCTCGAAGCCACCATATTGATCGGTGCTTGTTTTTTTCCGGTCCAGAAAAGGTTGAGACAGGCCTCTAGGTTTCAACATACTTCGTTCATTAAGTGAACGAGAGGGACAGCGAAAGGAAAATGCTCCGACTGTAACGAGAAGTCGGCGAGACCAACGAACTTGTGCCCTTGACCTTTCATACGGCTGGAACCGAGCACGTGTGTAGATGCGATGATGGAATCGAAGCCAGCTAGAAGGAATGAAGGCTGCCGATCGGGCATCCGATTCACGCTTTCTTATTTTGCTGGACTGCCCTGACGTGTCAGTGATTACCTTTTGTTATCACTGACCATGTGCTGAAAATTAAAGGAACTAGAAATACGTGTTATTTATAAATGGTTTACGAGATAATGGCTTTAAAGTGACACCTAGAAAATAATAATCTCGCATTCGATAGTATAAAGATTTGTAAAAAAAGGTAATGCTGCGCAAACATTTTTTTGTAGCTTGAAGCTGATTAAGCTCATTCTGATAAAATATCGAAAAAAGGTAATCCGAACTAAAAATATTTCGTTATCAGAGATATATGTAAACATTCCTCAAAAAAGGAAAGGCATTGCTCATGGCAAATGAATCCGAACTCGGAGCAACTCATTAAGGTAAACTTAGTACCCAACTACAACAGAACTAGTAAGCGTCTGCCGCTTATTTAGTCTACGAGACGAGATTAGTAAGTAGTAAGGGAATATGTCTATTTAGGGCAGGTAGTGACAGCTGATCCAGATCATGAGACGGAAATAACTAGAAGAATAAGAATGGGGTGGAGCGCATATGGCAGGTTATCTCAGATCATGAATGGCAGTTTACCAATATCCCTCAAGAGAAAAGTATACAACAGGTGTATCTTACCGGTACTCACCTATGGGGCAGAAACGTGGAGGTTAATAAAGAGGGTTCAGCTTAAGTTCAGGACAACGCAGCGAGCTATAGAAAGAAATTTGATAGGTGTAACGTTAATAGATCGGAAGCGGGCGTAGTGGGTGAGAGAACAGACGCGCGTTAGTTATATCCTAGTTGAAATCAAGAAGAAGAAGTGGACTTGGGCAGGGCATGCAATGCGAAGGCAAGATAACCGCTGATCCCTAAGGGTAACGTAGTGGATTCCAAGAGAAGGCAAGCGTAGCAGGGGGCCGCAGAAAATTAGGTGGGCGGATGAGATTAAGAAATTTGTCGGAATATGGTGGCCGCGGCTGGCGAAGGACAGGGTTAATTGGAGAGACATGGGAGAGGCCTTTGCCCTGCAGTGGGCGTAGTCAGACTGATGATGATGATGACAACAATATAATTAAATTAATTAAATTGGTTTTTGAGAAAAAGAAATAGCGCATTATTTGTCTCACATATCTCGGTGGACACTTGAACCACGTCGTAAGGGAAGGGAGGAAGATGGGAGTGAAAGAAGAAAGAGAGAAAGAGGTGCTGTAGTCGAGGTCTACGGGAAGCTATGCCGTTTTCGGGCTCAGGCCCTCTAACAGACAATTATTCTGTACTGTAAACAAGAATCTGCAATCATCTACATAATGTCTTTTGGAGGTTCCGAAGAATACTCCGCTTCTTGCACTGACGGCATTAAATTCAAGTCTAGGCAAAAGATTAGCGACTCGAGAGTCGCTAAATGCGAAAACTATTTAATGTGCACCCGAGTACTTTGTCTATGCGTATCTTCGCCTAAAAATGGTGCGAAATAATATCCAAGCACATGAATACACAATGCCATAAAGACGCGCTGACAACAAAAACACCTCCAATTTATTTTGAATAATGCGGAAGATCAACACTATTCAGTGAACCGAGCCTCCAAGAAAGCCGTCAGGTGCATTATATTTATCCATCTTCATGGGGCAGCGATTAAATAGCTTGGTCGTTCGAGCGATTAGAAGAAACTGTCCCATAGAATTTAGCGCGTGCGCAGTTTTTCAAATGAAACATTTTACTAGATGACTATTTTATGATTAAAAAACAAAGCCGTGAGTATTTTTTTATCTTGCTTGCAGTGCCTTCGAGATAAAAAAAACAGTCACAATCCGAACAAAGTTTTAGATAACCACGAACGTGCAGTAGGCCTAATTGCGTGAAAGAGTCGAATGAAATGGCGAAGAGTTTCCAGCCACCCACCCCCTCCTCGACACGAATAAATGTTTCACCGTTGCACAACGAAATAAATGGGAGAAACAGCTTTTAAGACGAAGCTGGGATCAGCGATGCTCTCTCGCGGGAAAGTGCTTTCACGCTTGCGGCACGAATTCGAAAGACATTTACATCCAGGCTACAACCTCGCAAAGCGCAGTGCAATTAAGCGGTCGTCCACTGTCACGAGCAGAAAAAAATGAAAGCCTAATGGCCTCAGCGGCGCCTAGAGGCCACCAAATCCATTAGTACGCCGCAGAGGGTACAAAAGGCGCACTCGGAGCAAAAGGAGCGGAATGGAAGAGCATCGCGGGCACGGGACGGAGAGGTGCGGAGGTTATTCGAGCAGGCCGAACATAAAGCGCTCGACGTCACTTCGCATTCGGTCGCTACAAATGGGACAAGAAGGTAGCCGCCTTTGTGGGGAAACTCTGCACCCGTTTTCGTCTTTGCTGAAATTCATTTACTCTACTAAATACGTCATTAAGGATGCCATCTGTACCGATGCATTAAAGGTGCCGAATAACTTCCGCTGGCCTTTTTACTTGGGTTCCTTTTCTCAATTTATTCCGAAAGCGCCAATGTGCCTTGAATTAAGAAGTATGCTGAACTGTGTACGCTTTATCGCTGTGGATAATGTGACGTTCTAAGCGGGAAGCAAATGCTTTTCTTTGCTGTTATTTTATTTTATTTTATTATTTATAGAACGCCCTGCAGCGCCGGAGCATTACAGCAGCAGATTACGTAAAACATGGTAAAGAGCACAGGGAGGATATAAAGCTAACAAGAGTACAGTAAAATTAAAATGAAGGCATGAGGAGGAAAAGGAAGCAATGGAACAAAACCGATGAAACAGCAAATAGGAAAAAAATAACAAGACAGCAGTACTTTCACTCTGCAATCGTTGATCTTAAAGAACAGTATATTGGCAGCTCATTTACTAGCCTAAGCTTGGCGCATGATGGCCTTAGCTGCCTATGTGCCATTAAACCCAACACAACATAGCCTAATAGAAGCCTCGATGTACAGCCTTTGTTAAAAGTAACCAGGCTGCATGGTTTGCCTCTAGCTTGTATAGCGGAGCCCTTGTGGCTTTCCTAAAGATCAAAAGGTGTTGGAAGGTAAAAAGACCCGCAGTCCTTACCTTTAAAGACCATTTCAGTTTCAGGGAAGCTGTAAGGGCACCACTGTACGAGCTAGAAGCAAACCATGCAGCCTGGTTACTTTTGACAAAGGCTGTACATGCACCTCCTTAACTTGCAACTTATTCTACTAACACATACTACGCGCAAAAAAAAAAAAAGAGTACTTCGTATTGTTTGTTCTGCAGTTAGTTTAGCGTATCCGGATAACAGGCCCCATATAAATGTTCCTTCCATAGAATTTTCATTATGTGGAACTACCCGATATATCGAAGGATCACTGCGCACCAGGCAGCCCGTCATAAGCGCGTTTCACAACATTCAGTAACTTGAAACACTTTGTGCAACGCAACACTCTTCCTGCGGCCTACGGCGACAATTAATTTATTGTACTCTAAAAACAGCACGTAATGAAACGCCAAAGCCGTTCCTGATACTTGAGACAGCACTCTCTGCCTAAACTCTCTATCTCGTGCGCTGAACACCGAATTTCAGAGAATCCAGGAGGTTGGCATACCTCCCCTCAAAAAGAAAAAAAAAATCCACCAAAGTTTAGAAACGTGAAACTTCACGATCGAGTTGGGTAAGATAATTAGTTGGCAACTGGGCGTAATGCCTTCCCGTCCCCGGACGCACAGAGGAAACTCTCATCCTTTCCTACCTTTTTTCCTCATTGAATTTGTTGTTTGAAAGTTCCTTCGCTTTGGCACGTCCGCGCGGGAATCTAAATTTTATGCGCTGCCACTGTTCGCGCCAGCGACCTTGATGGGTTTCAGTGGTGGGGCGGGAAGCCAATTAGTGACTTGCACTAACAAAGCGACGAGCTGGGCGCTGAGGGCGTCTCCTCTTGGAAGGCGAGCCTGTTTGAAGATGCAGAGCTTGCTTTGATTTTAGGCTAATAAAAGCCCGAACTTTAGGCTAAAAGAAGCTCGAAAGCTTCGCTGCGGATCGAAGCGATGGTAGAATTACTTCCATACTGGAAAGCTTGAGCACAAGAGTGATTGTTTCGAATCTTTCATTTTACTTCAGTTTCTACCCCTGGCGCCGCCGATTTGGTTTTTCAGTAGCTAATCAGAATTTGCATTCTTTTACCAGCGATTACTAATGCGTACGAGGCTCCGTGAAAAAAAAAAAAAAAACTGTGTATAAAACTACAGTGACAAGTGATAAGTAATGCACTGCTTTTGAAGAAAACATTTTACAGCAGTTGTGCATTAAACTACAAATTTCGACTCTGCTCATTAATATAGGAAATCACAGTTCTGTTAATATGAATCCGAACTAACTCGTCCGAGGACAATTTATCCTAATGGATCTTTCTCGACAGTGAGCCCTTCATTTGGCGTATTTTCGTTTCCCCTCCGGCCAATGTGTAGCGCTTGTTTGTGTCCTTTGCGCTTGCAATGGCTTTATAGCTTTTTTCTGTCTTTTAACCAATAGGAACCCAATTGCGCAAGGACAAATGCTGGTTGGGCATGGAATGTGTGCGCAGATGAGGTGGCTTGGAAGAAAGCCGGAAATAGGTTGCTGTAGGTGTATCCTGCTGTAGCTTACTTTGCGTCAACGGTGCCCTCCATTCCTTCAGTCCTTTCTCGCCCCACACACGATCTTGTGAGTGTCACTGTACTGTGTGTTACTACCACAGTTTATATCCATAACGACGATAGGCACTTTGGGGGAAGTCAAGACAGCGTTGAAAGGGATGTTCAGCATGTTAGTGAGGGCAGGATTGAACTGCAGTAGAGTGTGAGCCAAAACAGGAAAAAATGGGACACTCTACAGCTCTTATAGAGCTCGCGACAAAAGGTTAGGGGGGTCCAACCAAGGCCGGTGATCCCACTGAAAGTTAGTCTCTGAGGCAGAACTGGTGGCTTGAGGGGACTATTGGCATTCTCAACGCCGCTCGTCTCCAAGGAGGAACCCTTGCGTCATTTTTATTCCCTTCTGGCTTATGGCGACAACAGTGCGCTCAGCTGTGCAGCAAGGCGGGAAACGCACCACGCATTTTGCCACGTCAAGCGTGTTGGCATCCTTAGCGCTGCTTTTCCAGCATAAACAAGCACAAGCTACTTTTCAGGGAACCGGAAAGTCAAAATATTTTTAAGTCTGCGCTTACATAACCGATGGTCAATGGTGCATGCTCTTAAGCCTCCTGCGTCAACAAACTACGCAAGTTTGAAACCACCTTCCCAATAAGCCGTTTCATATTTCGTTGTACAAAGACAAAACAAACACCGGTCCGTCATGTTAAGTGATGAAACTTTCTTTCGAGAGACGAATTTCAATATTGCGCCGTGCGCTCGTGAGAGCGCGCCAGAGGGAAGATACGAATAAACACATATCGGTCCGCTGACGTGCACCCCCGGTGTTGTTTCCGGCCAGACTGGAATCGCATTCGACGTGGGCGGGTCGCTCAGCGATAGCAAGAGGGCGCGACAGTCCTGCACACGTCTGACGTTGTTTCTCTTCTTCTCTCTTTCATTCTAGCTGCGCTTTTCTCTCTTGAAGATTTCGTTTTTCGGCGCCAGTTGACGAGGTATCCCCCACCCGCGCGCTCTCGCTCGAAGCGCCAGCCGCCGCCTGCCAGCATCCATTCGCGCTCTCGTGTGAGGTTGCGATTGGGGAGCCGACGCCTTTTCTTCCAAGCCATGTGTTTCCTCCGCATTGGTGAACCGGATTTGGACCCCTCAGTGTCGAGAAACATCGGCGCTTTTTCGAGAGCCATCCTTCTCCAGCGTGCTCCTCTCCGTATAGCTTTGTTCAGAAGTGTTTGGGAAAGAAATAGAAAATAGGAGAGAAATTGAAGGAACGTTCGCATAATGTGATACGACTTTGGGCGTGAGGTGTGAATTTGGTCCGGTTGTGTAAAGAGATGACGGTGGTCGTGTATGTTTTAATACTGACATGGTCATGGTTTAGGTTTAGGTTTATGGGGTTTAACGTCCCAAAGCGACTAAGGCTATTAGAGACGCCGTAGTGGAGGGCTCCGGAAATTTGGACCACCTGGGGTTCTTTAACGTGCACTGACATCGCACAGTACACGGGCCTCTAGAATTTCTCCTCCAAAGAAATTCTAGCCGCCGCGGCCGGGATCGAACCCGCGTCTTTCGGGACAGCAGCCGAGCACCGTAACCGCTGAGCCACCGCGGCGGCGCTGACATGGTCATGTATAAGGGTTGTTTTAATCAGTCATGTGGCTCATTAACAATGAGTGGCAGGACACAATAATATGACCAATGGGACGGATGACCGGCATCACCGTGACCGATGACAATAGTTCATGTGACGATGGTGGCGTCGTAGAGTATGATCACGCGATGCTGATGCCTACATTTAAATTATGATTTGCCTTACTTTGCCGGTTGTGCTGCAAGCTGACAGTCTAATTTTTCGTAGTATTTTTTAAATATGTCTTGCTGTGCACAAGTCGATGTTTGTTGTTAGTTTAGAATTCATTTGACGGTTTGTAACCTTTGTCCACTTGCTTATTAGGTTCGCAATTACTGATGCCTTCTTTAATGCAAATTCGTCTTGCTGTAAACTGTTCCTGTCACGTCTCCTGGGCCCCAGTCAAGCCGTTTAAGCAGCTTTAAGCCCAGGAGACCATTCAGTTTCTTTAGGGAGAAATAAACCGAACTAAATCGAATTTAATTTTTTGCGAACAATGGGATCTCAGCACACGAAGCATTTAGCGGGTGACGTTGTAAAAAAACCTAAAAAAAACCCCAGGCGAAGCGAGGTAGAAACGCATTACAATAAATCGATGGATTAGAGAGAAAGAATGAGAAAATAAAGGGGAAGTCGGGGGAGAGAGGGAGAGGAATTGAACGGGCAAAAGTGGCGGCAAGTGGGGCGCAGGCGGAGACGTGCGCCGGTCGAGAATTAAATTGATTTGCCGCGCGGCACGTTCGAGTATGCTCCGACGAGCACGGCGGGTCGGGAGACGACGGTAGAGAACGACGACCACAGCCGTGCGGCAATCGTAGACGCTGCTTTCTTTTCCGTAAGGAGCAGGAGACTAAGGAAGAAACGGCGGATGCCTCCTGCCGCCGGCTTCGCCATCCGCCGAGGCGAGCACGAATTTAATCCTCACCGCTTCTCTCGGGATTGCCTCGACCCCCGCCACAATTTGCGAAGTTTCCTCTTCGGGGGGCCTGCGTTACGGGGACTTTGAACCGTCGTCTTGCGCAAACTGTACGCATGCCATTCGTCGTCGCTGAGAATTCCGCGCAAAGACAAAGAGATTAGAATACAACGAAGCTGTTGCTTGTGCGCGAAATGAGGGCCGGTGTAAGGGCGGCTAGGCACATGAAGAGTGGCTTCATTGCTCGCCCGAGTGCCCAGGACGAGAATATATAGGTACAAGAATGCGGGCCCCGAGTTCAGCCTAAACTCGAACAACTTTCTCGGCAGGCGTCGTAGGAGCACGGCTCTTAGGAACCCGGCTGCATGCAACGGATGATGTGTCGCTAGGCAGGCGATTCTCGGAAGCGCCAGCTACTGAGTCGTCCCCAGAAGCAATGCACACAGCGGGCTGTACTGACTGGGCGCCTTGGCGCCACTTGGGAAGAGCGTATTCCAGTGGCAGAAGTGAATAGTAACATCCCTAGTCACGATTTTCGAGCTATTTGCACGTTGTTGTGGCAAAAAGAAAATAGCGTCTGTTCAAGAAGGCGTTTATAAACGTTGGGGGGCAAGTAGAATAGCTGTTTGCCAGTATCGCTATGGTTGGAGATGACGAAGGCGATGTGCTGACAAAATTCTAACGAAAGCAAATGTGTGCGCAGGTACAAAAAAGAAAATGCCTCTTACTGTGTTTGCTCCTTCAGTTGAGTAAAGAATGAGAGGAATGAATACGAGGCGGCGGCTTTGGTTGCGTTGTTTTGGTGATAAAGAATAGAATTCAACTGCATTTATGCCTGCAGGCATTGGAATGTTCTTTATTTGTACGATAGTATAAGTTGTGATTGAAGACAGCCGATAACGCAGAACGAGTAAAGTTGGAAACGCAGCGATTAGAGTGAGGCGGGAGATGAAGCGGCGGGTTTTTAAAAAGCTCTTGCCGCCGCCGCTTCCTTCGACGCGTGGTTGGCTGCAGTGTATAAGCGACGTCAAATATCCTCCATGTCTTAACCCCCGCTCCATCTGGTTACGCCGAATCCCACAAGCGTCGCTAGTTGTAATTTTGCATTTGAGTTTCAGATAAATGCAATAAATTGATAATCTTTGTCGGTGAAAATATAAACTGAAAACAGGGAACAAGCATAAACACGTTCAATTTAATGAGTACAGACCTTCACTGGAGGCTTAAGGTGCCAGATATCAATTACTTGCGCACGCAGTAAAAATGTAAAAAACAAGCTTCCAGGCTACCTGCAGTGGTCATACTTCGCAAAAGGTCAGAATTTTAGGGCAGTGACGAAATTCATGCCCAAAAATGATGACGTAGGAAGCACAGTGAACACGCGGATCTTCTCCACCCGCCCTCAAAAATTTGATAATACACACGCCAGTATAAATGGACAAAAGTGCGCCTAGTAGTGGCTGGGCAACGACAAAAGCATTATAGATGTAATGTAGTGCTCAAAAAAGTATTTGGGACGATCCATGGTTTCTTTAAAGCGCCGTCAAACTTCCTAGCAGCCGGCTGGAACGAGAAAGGGTCTCAGCAAACAACAAAAAAAATAATTTAGAGAGCAGGGGTCCCAAGAACGAGATGCGTAAAGCGAGATGTGTTGAAAATTTAAATGAATAAATAAAATTGATTGAATTCAGCAACGAGAAAGAGCATCGCGGCCTTGCGACTCTCACAGCCTTTCTCCGAAAGCTCAGCCACCACGCTGCGTACATAATCCCTTCGTTCCAGACGCCTAAAAAACATGGCGAACATCTAATTGAACAATGGAAATGCACAATAGGAGGCCGGCGTTTTGCTCTCCTCTCCACGAAGCCGCCGCTGCGTCTTAGCAACAACTTCAGCGCGCGTGCTTTTGCGGTGTCGCAATGGAGAAGAGCGCGCTCATCTTTCTCGAGTAAAGCGCTTATCTCTGCCGCGACAGATGCCATCGAGCGGGAAAGAGAGCGCTCTTTCCTTTTCTGCTTCCTTTCTTGCGTGGTCGCAACGAGTGTGGCTTTATAAGCCGCTTCGTCCGAAGCGGCTCGAACAAATAAAGCCACTGCTACGGCAACATCGCTGAGGCCCGAGCGAGGCCGACAGCAAGTGGCCTGAGAGAAGGAAGAGGGGGATCGACGCGTCGTACTCACTCATTTCTTACTTCCGTTTTCGGCCCAATACGAGCAGTTTTATGTCCCATGTCGACCACAGAGCAGCAGTTGCCCGGGGGAAGAAAGGGAGACTGGGCACCCCCGGCGAGCTCGCACAATGGAAGTGACGTACGGGACAAGGAGGAGCATAGTAGGAGGGAAAGAAGGAAAAAGAAGGAAGTAAAATCCCCCAGGATAGATCGAGCAGCAGCAGCCCGCGAGGCAGTGTCAGAATGTGGCGCCTGACGGCGCGAAACCCACGCATTGGCCGCCGCTGCTCCTCGGTGGCTCTACGCGCCCTCTTTTCTGTAAGCTGCTTTGGTCGCCTACACCGAGCTGTGCGTGGCACCGTCTAGGGAAGGCGAAACATAAACGAAGAAAGACGCGTGCGGCCCGCTGCCCAGCTATGTGGCGGCGTTGCTGTATGCGGAGAGCGGACTTTGGCGCAAGTCAGGCTTTCCTCTCTGCTTTATGCACAGACGCACACACGTACGCATGACAGCGGAGGCGCGAAATATCGTCGTTGTGAGCGCGTGACGACGCCTTGGCCGGCCGGGGAAATGAGCCAGGCGTGGAGGCGTCGTGGACGACGCGTCGGAGCGGCGCGGAATTGTCCGCGCGCAGCGCAAAACAAAAACAATTTTTGCCGTCCGCGAAATTTGTGAACAAGCTGCTAGCTGGTCACAAATTTTGCACGCTTGAAAGCTCGGCGTTCTTCGCGGCATGCCAGTGGCGAATGCGGCGCTCGAGGAAATTAAAATAGCGCACGCTGGGGAAAGCGTTATAAAACAAAGCACGAACAGGAAGTGGAGGAGGAGGAAAATATATGAGTGGAACGGCGGCAGAGACTGTGGAGCTGGCGTGAACAGAAGCCGGCCACCGTGTAAGCGACTCATCTTGTGTCCGCCTACAAGTGGCGCTCGATAACACGCTCTCACCGAGGACGCTAAAGTTGAGGGGCTTCAAGGACTCGGGTGCAGCGTATTCGTTGTTCGCTGGTTGGTGCGATGATGCCTATGATCCTCTTTTTTGGTCGGCGTTTAAAAGACATCGGCAAATATAAAAGTTCGTTTCGAGCCCTTTTGTGGTGTTTCCTAACGAAGTCGTTTTTTCATGGCTGCTGTTCAATCCATTACGAAATGAAGGTTTCTGTCTGGAATGAGAATTTTCAAGTATTCGTTCCTTGTGCAGTGGAACCAGATGCCACTAAAAACAAAGTGGAGAACGACCGCTAAATGTGTTCAGCGACTAGCAGTGGCAGCTACTGCTTTTTTTTAAACTTTTTTTAGGTGATTCGCTTTCATTAAATCAGTTTTTAGTCAACGTACTTCAAATTATTGAATTTCGTGGACATAGGTTTCAGATGCATAAAGCGTTCCGCAAAAAAACCACGCATACAAAAGAAGTGGACTTTTGCAGAATGCTTTAGGAGACCTGCCTTTCCTGCTTTCTCTTTTCCTAGGATAGTTTCATTCGTTTATATCCCATGTAGCGACGTATTTAAGATGCGCCACTGCGGTAGCTGAGTGGTTACGGCACTTGGCTGCTGACCTCAAAGACGCGGGTTCAATCCCGGCGCGGTGGTCGAATTTCGATGGAGGCGGAATTCTAGAGGCCCGTGTACTGTGCGATGTCAGTGCACGTTAAAGAACTACAGATGGTCGAAATTTCCGGAGCTCTTCATTACGGCGTCCTTCATAGCCTGAGTAACTTTGGGACATTAAACCCGATAAACCCTATTTAAGATGCGGCGATTTGCGCCTACATTACACTCAAGCAGCTTCGTCGTCTTTCTGCAGCGATCTGAGCTGCATTGTTTTGCGTTATTTCCCTTGGTTGCCCCATCATTTGATACCCAGCCGACGATTGACGTCACTCGCTTGGTTCCATGACGCTCCGGGGGCTGTCAATAATGAAGAGACAAAATGATGACGTAGAAACACAATCGCTGAAGGGCCTCGGCTATTGGTGATTCGTGCTTGCTGTTGTGCGCATCAGGTACGGAAATTGCCGCAGCATGCCGGAACCCGAATAAAAAAAAATGTTGCAGAGTTCTGTTACACGATATCGAATGTACACAGTAACACGATAGCCGTTCATAGCAGCACGTCCTCTGCGAACGTGGCTGGTGGATCCGATGTTTACGGCTCTTACATCGCTCTGACGCGTATACGGTCTAACGCACCGTGAAGCCATCGATATGATTATCGGGTGGCCTGCCGTGAAAGACGGCCCCGGTCCCAGAAACAGCCCTTTGCTTCACTCCGGTACGGCGGATCGACACGCCTGGGAATCACGTCCAACTTGACACGCTTCGAGCCCGTAACTTGTCGGAATGCCTTTGCAACCGGTGTAAGACAGCCTTTCAGTCAGTGATAGAGAAAGAAGCGCGCCGATCCATGCATCAAAAAATTGAAAAGTGGTCCTAAATTCGAATCGAGCGAAATATTTGCGGTGTTGTAGTAGCTCTGAGTAAGCTTTCTGAAAAAAAGAAATTAGAGTCGATTTCCATCATTAATCAAATGCGAAGTAGGTGCTATAGCATTGCTTGAGGGAGGGCGAGCGACGCTCGACTACTCCGTCAGGTGCCCCCATGGACAATCCCAATGTATCTACGGAGTGAGCGCTGACACGCGTTACACGGCCGAAGCTGTGATACAGCCGCTCTCTCATTAGCTGTGCCGCCTCGTCATTGGCTAAGCTGTGTGACGCTAGCGTAGCCACCTGCTAATCTTTCTCGCTTCAAGGTAACGGCGCGGTTTTGGCCAGACTCTGGCGAAATCCGTGATTGTGGGCAGTAGTATCAGCGCACGGCACAAGCTCACCTCCAACGTTGGGTCTCTACGTCTAACAGCTTCTCTCTTTTATTTTTCGTAGCATTCAGAAGTTTACCATTTCACTACGTAGCGCTTCTTATTTAGAAGTGCACATCGCGGGGAATGCGACAGACGACAACGAGGAACGCTCTTGTCGGTCATTTCCCTCGTGATGTGGAATTTTAGGTCGGAAGCAGGTCGTCTGTCGTTTAATCAAACCAGCGGTGAACCTATATTGGTTTTCATCGACTAGACCAAGCTGCTAGTCAAGTGAAATCCGATCCTCCTGCGGGGGATTCGCACCTATTTACCACATGTTGATTATACGGGCGAAGGAGAATATACGGAAGTAAAGAAGTAATACAAGCAAACAAACGAACAAACCAGGGAGATTACCAAGGTAGCACCACGGATCTAGAAGCATCGTCCGCTCTTCCGAAACGTTCTGCTGACGTAAAACTCAATCACGCCACTGGTGTTATGGCCCCATAAATAGCATAACCTGTAGTAGAAGCCAACAGCCACAGAAACCAAGGGGCACAGGGGATTTTTTTTTAAAAATTAATTAATTTATTTTGTGGTGTTGATCAATTTAGAATATTACTGAATATGTCATCGCTTAAAGCTAATTGATTAGAAAAGCAGAAGAAAAAAACAAACACATGCCGCCGGTGGGATCCGAACCCACGACCTCCGAATTACGCGTCCGGTGCTCTACCTCTGAGCTACGGCGACGGCTGTCAAACCTTCTGCTTTCGGGGGTATTTATGTTTACAAGTAACCTAACCTTGAGAGTGTTCATCAGCGCCACCCACGTTCATAAGCGGCGGACGTAGAACGTCCTGAGTTACCGCAGGTGTGACGTAGAACGTCATCGAACGGAGAGGGTGGAAGCTGTGTGAGAACCCTCTTATGCTTCCTATGGCATCAAGGCTGCCAGAATCGAGGCCCTCGCTAAGCATTTAAGCAAACAAGGAAGGGGGATGAGGGGCTCGTTGTAAATATGACAGAAGCCAACAGCCACAGAAACCAGGGGCACAGGTTTGACAGCCGAAACCAGAATGTTTGACAGCCGTCGCCGTAGCTCTGAGGTAGAGCACCGGACGCGTAATTCGGAGGTCGTGGGTTCGGATCCCAACGGCGGCATGTGGTTGTTTTTTCTTCTGCTTTTCTAATCAATTAGCTTTAAGCGATGACATATTCAGTAATATTCTAAATTGATCAACACCACAAAATAAATAAATTAATGAAAAAAAAATCCCCTGTGCCCCTTGGTTTCTGTGGCTGTTGGCTTCTGTCATATTTACAACGAGCCCCTCATTCCCCTTCCTTGTTTGCTTAATAACCTGTAGTAGTGATTGCTCAAGACAGCGCCTTCGAGAAATGGACTGCGAGATCTTTGTTTCCATAGGTGAGCTCTAGCGACGCTTGCAAACAAAAATATTCGACTTGCACAGAACTGCTGCGTGTGATAAAATCAGGATGTCCAAGCTGATTTTAGGGTTAATAGAGCTCTGCTGTAAATTTGATTAGGAACAAAGCTAATACAGCGCGAATGTGACAACGAAAAGAGGAAAAGAAACGAATATGAGGTCACTTAGTGCTTTCCATATTTGCGTAGTCTTATCTTTGTTCGTAATGGACCAATTAGCGTGCAAGAACGCTTTGTTAAAAAGGGTACGAGGTTTACCGTGAGGTGCCCTCAAAGCCCCCTTGTTTATTTTGAAAGGATTGGTAAAGGTGTTCGCGTTCTTGAATTTTTACGCCAGGTCACCCATTTTCCGCACAAACGTGCAGAGAAAACTCGCTGTCGTCTAGACAGGTAAAGTGAAAAGAAACGGTAAGGGGGACAAAAGATTTTTTGCGGAACAGTTCGGCTTGAATTAGAGCCGTAAAAAGCTATTGTTGAGCAACTTGCGGAGACACCTGCTTCTGATACTATCGAAGTAGCCAGGTGATGCCGAGTGTAACGTGTACAAGATTTTGTCACAGTTGCTGGTGTGTACTTCGGGAAAGATGTGTTCCGACAGAACGCAGCGCAACAGGCACCCACGCACATGAAAACGCAGGCACGCCATACCTTGTGTAGTAACAAGCAGCTTCAGCATGTCGTCTCTTCGCCTTTGGCGTATGAAGAGTGACAAGTAATAAACTGAACTGGTTGCTACCCAATACTCGCTCCACTTGTATGTCTTCGCTCCATCCTACCTTTAAATCCTTTTTACCTCGACGTACGGCATGAATGTGATATACAGTGCCTACTCCAGCCCTTTTTATTTCCTTCTAGGGTTGAGCTCACATGCGTAGCTTCCTTAGCACTCATTCTTGGGACACATCAGTGCTGGTGCTTATGCGATGCGCCATATTGCGTTCTGCCTAAAAACACGAGCCTTATTCCCAAAGAAAGTGAACTCAAACACTCTAGTTGATAGGTTATTACGGTAAAATAATCTTGGCATATTTCAGTGCAGCGACAAAATTGACATTTCTTTCACCTATTAATTGTCGCCAGCGAACATTGCAATTTTCATGTGTATGCCAAGACATTGCTTAAAAAGTTGCATAGAGAAACAACGAAAGAGTAATAAAAAAATTGAATTGCAAATTTAAAAGAACTGCCGGGGCCAACGCAGAAAAAAAGATGAAGTCAAACAATAATCGCCGACTGTTGTGTCTTTCGCAAGCGCACTCTCTGGAGCATGGCAACTTGTTTAGCCAGCTGCCTACATCACCGGCTGTAGCTGATGCGAGGAATGCACTCACTTGCCCACGTGCCCCCGCACTGGACCTCCCTGAGGACGCACTCCGGGTCCGGCTCGAGCCGGCGGCCTGCGGGCCAGTCGACGCGTCCGATCCAGGAGCGCGATGAGCCTCGGTCCGACACCTGGTAGGCGCCGCTGCGAAGGGGCTGCGCCGCATCCCGGAACTCCGTCTCTCGCACGGCCACGAAGCCCCGAGCGCCCGGGCTGTAGTCCAGCAACACCGCCTTGCTCTGTACCTGCGCACATGACCAGGCGGGAACGAGAGAAAGGCCACTATTGGAAGCCTTCTGTTTATACCGTTAAGATCTCAACGTTAATCTTTCAGCGTCATCAACATGGTGCAAATATGTTCCAACACTCTAAACATGAATTCCCCTATAGGGGAGTATAACTGAAGTAAACTGTCCAGTTGTGCACTCCCTTTTGGAGGCGAGGTATGCCGCCCAAGAACCGGGCGACCACATCAAAGGAGGCTGCCCCTCTAGGCCATGAAAATCGCCAATACATTCGCTCGGTTTTCGGTAAAGCAGTTTTACGTCAATGCACTCCTATTCTTTTTGGCAATAATGTGTTGTCGTCGAACACCAAGGTCCGTTGAGGTCTGAAGGAGTGCCAGAATGATTTTTTTTTGCTAAAAGCCTTACATATCTAGAGGATTGCTAATGATGATGATGATATTGGGTGCAAATGTATATGCACACTTGTGTCATGGTGATACCACAGAAAGAATATTATGAAATACAGTCGAACTTCGTGATAACGGAGCGGTTTAGAACAAAATAATGGATATAACGAAGGAATGACGATTCTCCTTGGAAGCTCGATCCACACGGGCTATAACGAAGTAATCACCGAGCCAACTGTAGGTTCAATCGCAGGTTCAACTTTACATTAATCTGTTTACTACAAAGCCTCACCATTTGTGGAACCTCCTGCCGCTGTACGCTTGCGGAGGCAATTCCTATAAACCCCCACCGACCCATCAACGAACTAGCGTGCACCTCAATGCGTCACGCGCTGTGCCGCTACTTGCAGCTCCCGCCCGCCGTGAAGCTACAAGTGTGCACAAGCTCATGACGCTCCTCCTAACGAGTGTGCTATACATTTATTTCGGCTTGTTTTTTTCCTTGTTCTCCTGACTCGGCTGAACCAATTACCGCCTGTTTCGGCGCGCGACTGGCTGCGGTTTTTAGGCCTGCTTTGTGGGCCGTTGCTCTGCCAGTGGCACCTGCCGTTCGAGACGCGGGAGAGATGCAGCTAATCGCAGACGCAGCCTCCGGCCACAATGGGCACGAGATGAAAAGGCGTGACAGGAGCATGAAAGGAGTGCCACGCTTTGAAACAGATGCAGGAAAGGGCGAACATTATTTGCAGTGTGGTTGTATAGGCGTATAGCGTTTATAACTCTTATTTAGGTGCAGTCTAGTCGTATGTGAGTTTTCTTACTGCGTTTATAACATGGTTCCGGGACCATTTCATGCGAATGATTGCGCATGTCACGAGCAGCCCTTCAAGCCGAGGGAGAGTTGCCAAGCTATGCGCTTGAATGCACGTTGTTTTGGGGAGCGATGGAAAATAACTCTTAGCAGGCAAAAAAAGGAAATGTATTTTGATGTTCCTTCCTCCTTTCCTTTCAGTTAAGAGATAGGAAGGAAGTTAATACTTTACCAGGGAATTGACGCAGTCAAACTCAGTTTGGAACGTGCATGCCAAAGAGCTCTGCGACAAATTTAAACTAACGAACAGGCGCATACTTCGGCCAGTACTGAACGTGCCTCACAGCTTAAAGGGAGGGTGAGGACAATTTCATCGAGCTTTTGGTCTCAGTAAAATTTGAATGTTTGTCCTTCTCCATGTTAACGGTCCTTCGTGAAAAGGTGTATTTATGGCTGGGAAGTTTTGACATGAAAATTAGAATATTTTTCTCCCATCCCTTGGAATAAAATTCGTGACGCTTATGACTGCGTCAAGATAGTTAAGACCCTGTGATCACAGATTATATGCATAGCGATGTAGTTTAGCCTCAGAGGTACGTGCCAAAAATGTACTGATGTCATCGCAGTTCACATGTCAAAACGCCCGCGGGCATGAAAACTTGCATCTCGTTCTTAGTAATGTTCCAGTTTATAAGTTCCAGTTTATAAAGACTCTGCTTTCAGTGAAAGTATGTTATGTTTTATCACAAACCAATAATAAATTGATGTGCGCCATACCTAAAAATTCACAGGGAGAGCTAATTTTCTTATGTATTGGCAATGGGGTAGCATTATAAGCATTTAGTGCTTTTACCGGAAGTGACATCACTTCCTGTCTGATGACGTCACTTCGCTCCAGCCAATGGGCGAATCTTATGAGCAATGCATTTTTTTCTCTATGAGGCTTGTTATGCTATCCCATTAATATCTTCTCATTGTCCCTTCAGTCGGTTCGATTTATCGACTGATCACTTGCACTGCAAGTAGTCGAACTCCCGATCCTCATGGCGGCTCGCTCACAACTCGTCACCAGAGCGTGCAGAGGCCCTCACCTGCCCCCGAGCATCGGCCCAACTCGAGGCGGCCGGAAGGCTGGGGAAAGTGCCGTTGAAGAAGAACGAGGACCCGGGAGGCAATGGCGCGACGCCGCTCGATGGTTTTGATTGTAGCGACGATCGCCACAGGGCAGTGACGAGGAGCGACACGGCGTTGAAGTAACGAAAGGCGGCGTGCACTTCACTCTGGAAAGCAACGGGATACAGTGATGCGTCCATTACGCTCATAAGGGACGCGTCAACCAATTCTAATGAGTAACAAGAGTAGCTGCTGGTTCCCTTCGATTTAGTCTCAGATGGTAAATTTGACTCGATCTTTCTAAATTATTTTCTGTTGTTTCTGAAGTAACTTCGCATGCCGGTTGTGCGATGCGGATACTATGAAAGATCTGAAAACAACAGTAATTCCAGCCAGGCTTCTTTCTGAAAATTTCGTAGGCTCGGACATGAGCCAAAAAATACCCCCCCCCCCCCCCCCTCTCTCTCTGTCTGGAAGATTTCAGAAGTGCTATTCTCTTGCCCTCGCTTGTGCAACAGCGCCGATCGGAAATACAAAATCCGAACGCCACAGTTTGCAAGGGGCAAACATGAGCAGTCAAAAAAAAAAAATATCAGAGCAAGCACAGGGCTTAACCATTCGTTCGTATGCTCCTGTGATGCGTGCAGGGCAATACTTGAAAGAAAGAATACACTAGTGCTGTAGTTAAACTCCTCCATTAACTAACAGAGCCGAGAAAAACTTCCGCGAACTTCAAAAAGAGGCGCCGCCGAATGCATGCTTGTATATTTCTTTTTTTAATTTCATTGGCTTGCCTGCTGGGGATCAGTTTGCTGTTGAGGTATACTACTGTAAAACTTCCTGCCTATACTGACGATCTTTTTATGCGGTAGCCGTATATTGTAGATAGGTTGTGTATGCCATATTCTCTGTTTTCTATTGGGTATGCCAGTTGTGCGTTTCTTTCCTTCTTTGACAAGGTCCAGCTGGTGCCACCACTAGACGCCCTCTCTCTCGTGCCCATGCCGATATAACAAAACAAATACACAGAACGCGGCGCAAAGGCTACTTGGTTCACAGCCACAAAGTACGCCCCCGGTTACTTTTGGCAAGAGAGAGAGAGACACTTTAATGAAAAAATTCGCAGTGGCTTAGCTCTGGTTAAGCCTGGATATACAAGCGAAAAGCTGCATTTATGCTTTGTTTGACGTCATGGCTGTCGCAGTTCGCTCACAAGGCACTGGGAGCACCACGATAGCGGTGTAGATTTTGAGCCAATTCCATCGCTATCACTTCTGGGTCTTCTTTTCTTTTGTCCATGGCGAATGTCTGCGCCTCTTCTACGGCCGCCGCCGCCGCTCACGCGTTATCGCAACGCCTTGCGAAAGAACCTTCTCTTGGGACTGCGGCGGAGACCGCGCGGCAGCGGCGAAGGAGGAGAACAGAGAAGAGGGAAAGGGCGCGCCACGGCGGCGCCCAGGGGTGGCCCACGCGAAGCGCGGTGTTGACGAGCCTAGTGAAGCGTTTCGCTTCAAAACAGAGAATTTAGGCGGCGTTTAAATATCACTGACATGCTACTCTGCATGGGGAAGGGGTGTGAATTTGGGAGATAAAGACGGAAGGAGAGCGGTGTGGCAACGGTAAAATAAAAGAAATAAAAAGAGGAGACGATAAAACACGGCCATTAAATGCGTATGCGCTTTTAACACAAACCGGACAATACACTGATTTCGCTTAACCTTTGGAAATGCGACCTATCGGGCTCAGGGCAAGAGCAGCACTCACGGCCGACGTGTGCGCCGCGGCCTGTCGGTGCAGCTGCTGCGCGCGGCGGTCCCTCCAGAGCTTGGCGTACGACGTGTCGGCCGACACGAAGGTCACCACGAACAGGGCGCGCAGCAGCTCGGGCGCCGCCGCGTCCAGCGCGAGCAGCGCCGGCGACAGGAGGCCCCGAGGGTGCAGCGCCCGCGGAGCGCTCACCAGGAACAGCGCGGGCGCGATTCCCGCGCGACCCACGCCCTGGCTGTGCAGCGCCTTCAGGGCACGGCTCAGCAACAGGCCCCACGGGTCCATGGACAGCAGCACGGCTGAAAGACGCCACCAAATAAGGGTCAGATGGAGCAGGCAGTGGGAAGAAATATGACACGCTCTGGCCTAACACAGAGAGGAATTCGTTCTTTCATTGCCTAGAGCGCCTTTTTAGGCGTAACAGAAGGGAGGGGACCTATATGCATGAGCAAGATGCAAAAACTGTTTGAAACTATTTAAAACTATTACTATGCGATGGCTGTGTTATATTCCTCCTCAAGGAAAATGAAATATACCGCTGCATTCTCAACTACATTCCTCTGCACTCTTTTTTTTTAGGTAAAAAAAAACAACTGCTGTCTTCATTCCAGTACAGCAGCGAGCTCCTCGATTTCCCTAATGATACAGGGAAATTGTCAAATATACAGAGCCCACTGGGTTTGGTTTTCGTGGCTCAGTTTGCTTCGTGGGTGTTCTAAATCTTTGGAAAATGAGAGAAACCCGCACCTTTCCTGAGCTTAAGACTTCCGGTAGTGCTAGAGAGCCTCACCGGACGGCTTAGAAGCAAATCTTCTGTTATTGATAATTCTGAAAAGGACTGCACGTATGCATCTTACATAAAAAACTTAAGCAAACAAGGGAAGGGGATGAGGGGCTCGTTATAAATATGAGAGAAGCCAACAGCCACAGAAACCAAGGAGCACAGGGGATTTTTTAATTAATTTATTTTTTGTGGTGTTGATCAAGTAAGAATATTACTGAATACGTTGTCGCTTAAAGCTAATTGATTAGAAAAGTAGAAGAAAAAACAACCACATGCCGCCGGTGGGATCCGAACCCACGACCTCCGAATATATATTGTTATTTATTCAGCAGTCGTACTGCTTAGTGTGCATTACGTAATCCTTTAAATTCGAGTAACGAAATAGCAGCAATACCGACACGAATAAGAGACTATAGGACAGGACTACGGTTATGGTGTTGTGTAAGTAATAAAAACGAAAACGCGCCAGGTTGGTAGATGGTTCCGAGTTCGACCTTCGGGCGAGTACAAGTTTTTCTCGAACCACAAGCATTCAGAAAGCTTTGAAACTTTTTTTTAGATGGCGTATGACTGCTGCTGAGGCGTGTTCTCACATTAATTACACTGTAGCCGGAAATATCATCGGTGAATTAGAACTAATTATTTTCTTTCCTGCTTTAACTGCCCTTAGATGCGGCCGAGTAAGGTAAGAGATGCAAATGCCCTATATAGCACGAGGAAAACGAAGTTCACGTCATTTCAGCATAATTTACTCGCCCGGTGATGTCGAGGCCGTAAATGAGAAGGTACTAGTATATTACGCTGAGGTAAAAAAGATAGTAGAGACAGAAAATGTTCACACTTATGCTAGACACCTTTCTTTACGAGAACGTCTTTTTACTGCGGGGTCCTTCATTCCATCGTGAACAACAAGGTGCTGTTTTCAAACAATAATATACTTTTTAAGTAACTGAAGTTGAAAGTTCATGGCATTCTTTTTGAATTCTATTTAAATACTGCACAACGCAAGTTACACGCATGAAATCTTTGGATATATACAGAACCCTACAAGCGAAGGGTCGTCAACGTTGGAAACTTGTTCAAAGGTGATGCTAATGCCGACATCAGCGAGGAAATACTAAATTCATTTTTAAGATCACACGTGTTGAACGTCAAATCATTATCATACCACTGTCAGCAGACCGCGCTCATATATTCACTCTTCTCCGGCTCAGTCAACCACCGCCGCTTCGTTGCAGCCAGGTGTGGATGAATGGTGAGGAAGAAGAACGTAAATACGAACGCGCTGCTCGTAAGGCTACTGCCATTCCCTTCCAAAACGACTGTCTTGCCTGGACGTGCGTCTCTCGCTCTGATCCACGATGCTCGCTTCTAGCGCCGATTTCAAGATGAGCGGAGACTCATCGCAAGTGTTTCTGCGGAAAATGTACGAACAGCGCAGCTCTTTGACAAGAGGCTTCAGTAAGGGAACAGCCGCCGCCATCTTTGCCGGGCTGTCCCTCCTCGGCGTGTGCGGCATCACTACGGTGCTCACGGTCATCGTGCGTGACTCCGGGGACGTATCGGCCAACGAGACTGCGAACACGGCGTCCCGCGAGAACAGGCCATCCGCGAGTCCGCTTCAGAATGCCCCCTTGCCTCGTCCAGCGCAGGAGGATTTTCGTGTTCTTCCCGTCTACTCGGCGACCTTGTCGGCGGAGAAGCATCGACCTGCCACGCGAAAGCCGCGACGCAGAACAAGAGCTGGAAAAAAGGCAAGCAGCTCGCACACTTTCACTACGAAGAAAGCCGTCCCTTTGAAGCAAACCCTAATTGTGACAAGCAGCAGTGCGGGCGCAGCCACAACGTTGGAGGAAAACATCACCACCCAGCTTGACAAACATGCGCTGGTGTTTGTTAACGATGACGCTTACTACGGCGAAGTGACGGGTGATTTCAGTACAACAGAAGACACTAGGGACAGAACACAGGTGGAAGAACTGTACGAAGAAGTGTGGCAGACCGCGTCGCAAGGAGAGGATAATTCAACCTCATCGAACGCTTTTGTTTTGTCATCCTCGACAGCGTCACCACGAGGAACACTGTCTACGACAAGTCGCCCCACTGCAGCGACTTCCACCACGTCGCCTTCGGCTTCATCATCAGCTGCAGCAATTGCAACCACGCTCAAAACATCTACGAAGATTATGCCGCCAAGTTCCACGACCAGCACCACAACACACCAAACTGGACGAGCCGCTGCCTTCGTTCCAGCTGCAGACAGGAAGGCAAGGAACGGCGCCCGGGCACACCGTAAACCTCGCTCATCACTGTGGCTGCTGTTCTGCTTCTACGACGACCGCAGCAGCATCCGGTCCCCGGGTTTCTCGGTGTACGACTTCCCCGTGCAGCTCTGCACTGATGTGGCCTTTTGCTGCGTAGATGTGAACACCAGAGGTCAGGTTGTGGTCACCAGGCACCTAAGGGTGTTCCTGAAGGTCGTAGGTCAGGAATTCCTGCCTCCGAGCCATCTATTTGTGACACTCGGGGGCCATCGCGTTTTGGTGAACCATTTGGACATGGCCCTGGCCAACACCGCACGCTTTGCCACGGAGCTCTCGGGGCAGGTGCAGAAGCTGGGCGCCGGCGGCCTTGCGGTCTACCTAGAGGACGTGGAGATGCTCAAGCACGCGTTCCGTGTCCACGACCTCATCATGGCTGTGCGGGACGTGTCCGTGGCAGTGGTGCTGCCGCGGGACCTGCGCCAGCAAGTGCGCTACTACCGCACTGAGATCTACGCTAACACCAAAGACATGCTGGTCATCTCACCTCCGTCTCAAGGCTACGGCAGGGATCCGCGGCAGCAGTTCGCTACATGCCCGCATCCCCGTCGCAGCGTCCACGAGGGATCCTCGCTGGAGTTCATCTACCAGCTCTCGCGGACGCTGCTGTCTTCGATGGCAGACAGCGCCGATTACGCTTCTGACGCAGCTGCGGTAGAGGACGAACAACCGGCGCCGCGGTACCTGATAGGGATCTCATTTGGCGGTCTTAAGTTCCACCTTAAGAACCGCAGCAACCACGACGTTGGCGCGCCGGCGACGTTTGTTCGCCGAGTGCCATACCGGGAGATCTGCAAGCAACCCTGGCATCACTGGCACGACAATGTCAGCGAATGCTTCGTCGCTTGGGACGGCAACCGGGGCTGGATGTCGTCGTTGGGGCCTCGAAGCGTCGGCTTCACGACGGAGCTGGTCAACGGGCTTGCCGTGTTCGACCTCGACTTCGACGACCACAGCGGCGAGTGTGGGAACAAGTTTCCAGTTTTGAGGGCCCTTCGAGCGGCGCTACTCGCTCAGCGCCCGAGGCTGTCGACTTAGAGCAATGGCGCGAGAAGGACTTTCACTCGTTTCCGCTTTTTTGTTGTTTTTGTGAACGACAGCCTAGTAACACTTCGCCACGTTCCAAACACGATTAAAACGATAACAATGTTGCGAAACAAAGAGCATCAACGGTTTCTGACAGCCCTGGACATTGAAATAGGCTTACATAAGGCAGAATTGGTATATTAGCCCATTACAAAAAACCTTTCGATAAATTGCTGGCCACCAATGTAAAACATAGTGGAGCTTTGATACACGCCGTCTGATGTATAGACAATTACCATTGAACTAAATAACAGACTTACACAAATTTAACCATTAACAACCAAATTAACAATGAATTACCAAGTTAACACACAAAAACACAAAACTAATTAAGGGGAGAGCAGAAGATACGACAGCCTTGCTCTGCCAAGTAGATGGTTTAGTTGGTTTGGTTTATGGGGTTTAACGTCCCAAAGCGACTAAGGCTATGAGAGACGCCGTAGTGGAGGGCTCCGGAAATTTCGACCACCTGGGGTTCTTTAACGTGCACTGACATCGCACAGTACACGGGCCTCTAGAATTTCTCCTCCAAAGAAATTCTAGCCGCCGCGGCCGGGATCGAACCCGCGTCTTTCGGGTCAGCAGCCGAGCACCATAACCACTGAGCCACCGCGGCGGCTCTGCCAAGTAGAGACGCCGCGCAGTGTGGCAACAAACAAATAATTCACGCCTTTGCTGTTCGCAGCTGCTCCCTTTTGAGCTTCAGTTCCGGGGCTGGCCCCTTCGGAAGTGACAGCTGGGACCAGTACAAACGACAATTCCTTGCTCTCTGCACACATTTTTTGCCATGTAACTTGTGGTTTTCTGCATGAGGAAGATTCCCAATTTAGTCATTGAACTGCTTGCAAGCTGAGCTATGCTGATTTGAAGATGGTGGTTTTCAAAAAATGATATGAACAACGTACAGCTGACGTCTCATGTTTTCTATGCTAACGTCCCAAGCTACCTGTACAAACTGCACACGCAAACCGTTGGTCTACACAAGTACCACAGGGCCACTAATTTTCTCCTATCACACCAAAGACTGACATTAGTACCGTGTAAAACATGTCGCCATGCGCAACTGCATAGTAAGGGATAGGGCATGTGGGTCCTAGAGGCCGTACGTTGTGGTCAGAGTCTCACACTGAAAGACAGACTTCGTACTACGTTCAAGACGTTCTTGACAAGAAGGCCACAGATTTTGTAGCTAAACAGTTTGCTCAAAGCCTGATGAGCGATTAGGGACTGCATAGTTGGTACGATATCGAAGTAAAAGTACTGATAGCGAGTGTACTGTGCGATATCAGTGCTCGTTAAAAAAACCCCAGGTGGTCGAAATTATCCGGAGCTCTCCACTACGGCGTTTCTAATAGCCTGAGTTGCTTAGGGACGTTAACCCCATAAAACCTAAAATCTAAACTACTTCTTCGTTGAAATGACGTGCTTTTGTCATTGAGCTAACTTTTCGTAGACTTTCAAATTCATTTCTTTCTTATATGTCACATTTTTCTTTTCTTATGGTTCTAACCAATGTCCTTTCCTCGCACTCACAACAACCACCACCACGGGCGAAGAAATACCAAAATAAACAGCAGAAGACGCGATGTGCGCGTGCGCATACCTGCGACCCGCGAAATAATTGCTGTGATGCCGAAGTTTGCTTTCTGGCTATTTCTAGATCCTAACGGCGCTTCGTCGAAAAGTACGCAGAAGCATGGTGCCTCTTCCAGATTGCAGCTCTGAACATTACGGGGATATAATTTGAGAGACGAGGCAGCTTTCTAAGCAAAAAAATAAAACAGGGGAACCGAGTACTCGCAGGGTAAAAGAATTACAGGTCGTTACCGCTTCTTTTATTAACGGTGCGCTTTCTATGCACTCCACGACGGAAGCGAATCGATAGACTTTTGTTCAGTAACGACGCTGATATGAAAACGGGGTCTGGAACAAGAATACGGACGGAGGAGATTGTGAGCCCGTATGGAGTAAGGCTCTGCCTTTCAGACCCGCTCAATCTTGCTTTTGAGATGGAGCTGAAAACATTGATTCCAACGTTCGCTTCTGCCTTTAACGTATTCGATCTTCGAGACAAGGCTATTTGTTGCTTCTGCGAACTGTTGTTCAGGCAGGCAACAGGAGATAGGGAAAGCACAACAGGAGAAGAATGGGTTGTTATTGTCCTCGGTAAGTAAACTGTCCTTCAACCTCCCATATCTTCTAAGTACCGGATCAAGCACTTTTTTTCTCTGATGATGTCGGAATCGCGGAGAAACGTAAACACCGGATTATATATTTAGTTGGATATGACGATGAACCCTTAAAACTTGCTTGAGCTTGTGGCCCATTTGTCATCTTTATTTTCGTGGCCTTAATGGACCTGAGCACGCACGACCTTGGCGATGTTTTGGAGGATGTCTGGACCATTGAAGAGAACATCGTTATATATATGAATACTGCGAAAGAGCAGCGGCCATGCGCTGTTTTTTATTTATTTTTTCATTGACCGTGATATACTTGGAGCACGTAATGAAACTTTGCTGCAGAAGACGTCAAAGTAGCTGAAGGAAAATTGGGACCCTTAGTAAAATTTGAGGTGGACAACATCGCCTTTGTTTCTTTTGCTGCAGCTCACAAGAAAATGACGACTGAGAGGAAAAAGAGATGGCACAACAGAGTTTTATCAGCGGTGCCATGTCGCTTACTATCTTTGCTTGTTTTTTGTTCGTCGTTTAAGCGTTATTGCAGAATCAACCAATCAATCAATCAATCAATCAATCAATCAATCAATCAATCAATCAATCAATCAATCAATCAATCAATCAATCAATCAATCAATCAATCAATCAATCAATCAATCAATCAATCAATCAATCAATCAATCAATCAATCAATCAATCAATCAATCAATCAATCAGAATTTTGGAAGAATGAGCATTAGACGAAACAGTATTAAAAATGAATAGTAATGCTTTCTGGCATGCTGGTTTCAAAGCAACTTAACGACCGCTAGCTTGACTTCACAATTCAATAGGTAACTTCACCTCATAGCGGTAATGTCGTGTAGAGAATGGGTACGCCAGACCAAAGACTGCTTTGGATTCGGAGAGTGTACGATGGGGGGCTAGTTGGTAATGCATGAACTTAGAACGCGCTCGTCCTGTCTACTTCTTCCCTGTGTATCGTCCTGTGCGTGGTTTTCGTTCTAAGTTCATTTTTAGATTCGGATTTAGCTTTTGCAGCCACCTGAACTGAACTATAAATCTACCACTTTCCCTTCCGACTGCTATTTTAACGCTGTAATCTCGTGCTCTACGTCGAGAAGAAATACAACTCACGGCAATGAGCGTCTATGCACTGCAGGCTTTCATCGGATCTGAAACTTTACTGTGCAGAATTTTATTTTGACAACTTTCCAAAGAAAAAAAAATTGCGAATGGAAGTAGATTATTGAAAATAGAATTTATTCTAAACACAGCTCAAAACGCAGTTATTCTAGTCCCAGTTTCCTAAATATTTAATGCTTAGAAAGTAAAGCAGGAAGGGCAGCGAAATGTTTGCGAAGACAAGTGTTAGCTAAGTAGCAATAAACGATAGCGTTAAGCTAAGTATTCACTGTACAGAAGCACAAGAACCGAAGACTTCACGTCTGTGCCTTGCAGAAGGCAATAAACAAAATCACAAATACACTTTTACTAAACACGATACCAGTGGTTATGTGCGCCTATGAAATTAGGGAAGCACAGGACTATGTGAGATGCCTCTGCAGCGTTCTCAGCAGATTTCAGCGATTAGCTGGTTAACGGAGCTTCGACGGAAGACAGGGACCGAGAGAAAAACAGGTACAAAGCCTTCGAGGCGAAAGCAAAAGGGTGACCGGAAATGGGGATCGCATCTCGACGGGAGTTGGGCCGGAGCACAAAGAGGCAAGGCGCTGTAAATAACAAGTAGAAAAACAAAGGCAGCAACAGCGTCAACAACAATATTAATGAACGTGACACGAGCAAACAACACGATCAGGACTGCGACAAGAAAGACGGCACGGCACCCTCCTTCTGTGGCAGCTGAAGCGGGCTTCCGGTGCCGCGGACGTTGCGCTGCCCTCATGAGAAGAGCGATAAAGAAAGATGCGAACTAAAATAGACATACACAAGCGAACGCCGACATAGCAAGACTTGAGGATGCTCGCGTGCACCAGTGACGCAGTTTGTGCTGACGTGCGGGAAACCGTGGAGAGAGAAAGAGAGAGGGACGAGCGAAGCGCAAGGGAGTCGCGTTTGTCCGCCAGTCTACTCGACCGCTTCCAGACCCTCGCCGGCAGGAATCTGGCAACCGAGGGAAGACGGGCGCCGATGCGTGCGCGGTTGGTGCACTGATGCAGGAAGGGAGGGAAGAGAGGAAGGGAGGTAGGAAGAGGTGTTTGTTCGGTGGAAGCGCGTATACTGTCGGGCGCCGCCATTGATTCCTCCCCCTGCCGTCGCCCATGTCACTGCCTCCGCTGACCCCGGAGGCCCGGCGCTGCCGCCTGCCCATTTAACGTTGAAGCCCCGGATGGGCAGAGCAGGTCGCTTGTCGTCCGTCCCTAGCATCATCACCGATGGAGAGCCGGTATCTGCATCCCTCCCTACCTCTCATCTCTTTCTCTCTCTCATTCGCTCTTTCCCAGTACCCGGCTTTCTGAGATTTCAAATTAGCACTCGGTTTTGCTGGCTGCGATTTCGTTCGAAGACCGACTGACTGCGTGCGCCATGAAATTCGGGCAACAGCTCAGTGCTCGGGCTTTGTATTTTAATACCAGTGCTACGTCTTACCTCGTCGCAACTCGGCGAAACCGAGACGTAAAGATTCGTGATCTTTACATTGAAGCCTTAAAGAAGGCATCGTAGTGCTCTAAAGCGACCGGGGAAAAAGTATTCTGCAGGAACATGAGAGTACTTATTGAAAGCCCTATCGTCTATGTTTGTGATCATGTTTTATCTGCTTTTTTTAGAATCCAGTTTTTGAAATCAATTTTCTACCTGCCTAAGCGCCGAATGTGAATTTGTAAGTAGCGTTCCCTCTCCGTCTTTCAATCAAATTCCCAGCGTGAATGCGGCTTCTCTTTTAACCCTGAGCGGTCGCTAGTGAAATTAAGCTGCCGACTGCTACGATAGCTCGCAGTAAGGAGGAGCATTATGAATGCCTTCTACATTCCGATACCATTCCTTCTGTTGTTACCTTTTTATTCCATCTTTAGGCATGCTTGATGATAGGCACTCCTAACAGAGGTAAAAAATAACCGTACAGACCGACAATCTTATATTTTTGGTACTGATAGAATTATTTGCTGAGTCATGAAACACAGGTTTTTTCATGTCACTTTTGGGAACCCCTGCTCATTTGAATCGCGCATGCACGTCCACGTGAGTCCCTCTGCCATGGTATTTTTCTCTGCAGGTTACTTGCTTGGAAGTTGCGAGACCAATGACATTGGACGCTTTGTAGTCGTGCTCTTCATCAACAACGCTGAACTAGACTACCTTCCCTTAACTGATGCGAAGATGTCGCTTTGGCTGCCGTGCCGTTGATGAAAGAGTAGCTGCTCGTCATGATGAACCACTTGATCTTGCCTTGAACATGCTCCCCAGGAACCGAAGCACTCGTTCGGTGCTACACATCTCAGAGTTGATATTGGATGCGTGGACTCCCGGCAGATGTTCAGGTGGAGGAGGGCGTCTTGCGCCGATTTGCGGTGTCGTGCAATACGGAGGTACACGAAATCGTTTATAGAGTTGGTGTCCTGGGCTGTCAGGATAGCCGCATAGATGGAATCATGCAGGCTGTCGACGAAATACTGCCGAGCTGCAGGCGATGGCCACGTGCTATTTCACGCCTTAATGAGGTGAAGTTGGACATAAATGAATGTGGAGACGTCCTGCCCCCGAAATTGCTGTCGCGATCGCATCCTCTTGAACTGGACGTCTTACTTACGGGGAAGTTTGGAGAAAGCTGGGAGGAATGCCGTGGTATAGGCCGACCAAGTGAGGTAGCGATGGCCCCCGTAAAGGTTCCATTCTCGAGTGGCACCGCGGAAATGTTCTTTCGCAAAAGTTCGCATAAGGTCTGAAGGGCAATGCGGAGCGACGGGCAGCGATTTCTACGGCTTGCACCAACGCAGCAGGGTCGTCAGGGAGGCATTTAAATACCGTTAGGCTCGCCGATCAGTGCGCAGTTTTCAGGGTGGAGCGACCAAGAGCGGATACGAAAGAGGAGACGAAGAACCCTAGCCGATGGAAGAGCGATGAGATGACCTGGGCAAGGCTCTGGTTAGAATCAGCCGAGGAGGTGTGGACGCCGTTCTCAGGCGATGCGGGGTTAGCGTGTGGCAGTGATGCTGACCGTTGAATATCCCACCCTCTTCGAAGCACGATGGGATCGCTGATGTTTTACATTCCGGGGACTAGCCGAATGTGCCTTTCTAAGGGAGATCAAGGAGCACAGGTGATCTTTTTTGTTTTCTTTAGGTACAGATGGCGCATACCCACTGTGGAGGGTCGTTGTTGTTGTTGGCCTCAGGTGGAGTGAACAGTCCTTCGAACGCCTTCCCTTAATCTATGATCTCTTCGGCGTCTTCTCTCCTTTCTGCCCTTTGTGTTTTCTTCGTCGTCGTAGTTTACATCGTGGTGTGTTTCATTACAGTGTATATAATTATTAAGGTTGAAACTGTGTTTTCAAGACGAATCGGTATAGGTCTTAGAACTACCCTTATAAAAATGGTCTATAGACAGTCTATAGACCTCTTATTGACTCTACTGACTTCCTATAGATATTGATTTGTGTCTATTTATAGTCTATAGAATGTATGTAGACAAAAGTCTACTAAAAGTGTATGGCCATAAATCTATAGATTGTCTATAGACTCTCTATGGCATTTGTATTGCCTATAGACTTTTGTCTATAGACACTATATAGACTTTATAGACAGAAGTCGATAGACACTCTATAGACTGTCTAAAACTTTTTTTGTAAGGGTAGGCTGCTGAAATTTACCGTCTAGCTCCTCTTAATTATTTCCCTTCGAGGAACAGACACACTTCTGCGGGAAGCAGGAGGCCCTGTTAACCCGCTTTCGGCCTACAACTATCATGAACTTCGTTACCTGCTACATGTCATCAGTAACTACACCTGCCTAAAAGTCAGACCCGCTTTCTGCAGCAGCCTACTACCCATCCTGGAACACTTAAGGATGTTATCTGACGCCATCCTACAAGTTCATACCGACGGCTCGGTTGGCCACACGCGTGTCAGGCAGCACAGCCATAGACGCTTCATGTATTCCGTCAGTGAATTATCACTCCGCTTGACACCTGCACATTACGGCACTGCCTACAAATATAGTACCCCTATCCCGAAGGACATCTTCCCCATAATACGTACGGGAGTGTCTGCGAATCTCAAGCTGCACTAATCGCTACGAAATATTGTGACCAGATAGTTTGCAAGGGGTGCCTAGTTTGCAAGATGCATAACTGACCTTCTTCGTCCCGTTGAAGACTCAAGCTGGAAGGTCTACATTTTAAAGAGATGTGTCGTCTAGGACATAGGATGCCGAGAAAGTTACTTCTAGAAGAGTCCCATAACTTCAGATGCACAATGGAGGGCGAGATTATAAAATGACGATCGGTAGCAACCACGAGGAAGATGAATTCCTAGCAATGTCCTTCAAGATAACCACATTTTACTGGGAGGTGGTCCGGAAGTTCTTAGAAGTGCGAAATGCCATACAGGTCATAACTGCCTGTTCAATACTTTATTCGCCCTACTCTAAACGCTGCACAAGCAGTTTCAAGTTCTCAAGAGAAAGAAACGGCAAGTAGAATCAGCCAGCCACAAAAAACTGGCTATTATTTTAGAGGTATATCTGCAATTCTCCTTTTCTCCGATCATCTCCATCGATTTATTCTTCAGCACCGCTCACCGGGGCATAACTTACCGATATAGCGTCAAAAAAAAGGCGGGACGCAAACGGATCTATCATTCGCAAAAAAATTCAGCCGCCCACTCGCGTACACGCACACACAACACACAAGTGCGAACTCACGGCCGCAAACACACAGATATGTAGGAAAGTTCAGCCACCCAAAACGCAGCGGAATGCCTTTCGAGCGAATGCAAATGGGATCCACGCCGCTGCCAACCAGCGGGCCGGCTCAAACCAAACACAGAGGTCGACGGGGGCGCCTCGGTATCGCTGGCCTGCTCATATTTCGGCGCGTGGAGAAAAGCGCCGCGCAGAAACCCGCGCAACAGTCCACATGAGGGAGATCTTACACGGGTTCCCGCGTTGTATGCTCGCATGAATGCAGCTCTTATTCAGACCCCCCCCCTCCCTCCTTGTTTTTTCCCGCGAACCTGTTCGCAGGCAGCGAAAGGGTGGGAGAGCGCGCAGCGAGTCTCGTTTGTTTCGTACGCTTCGCAGAGGCTTCGGATTTGCTGCGTTCCAGGCCGCGGGTTAATTAACGCAGGGCCAGCTCCGATTGCGGCTGCTGCCTTTTCATAGCGCGATGAACAGCGGCGTGTTCGGTTTGTCCGAGAGCGAGCTCATGTTTGAGCGAGTGGCTGGAGAGGGGAAGAAGAAGGGCCGACGAGGGAGAGAGGCGGCGGTGGTGGCGAGGATTAGTACGCCGTGCAATCCCGGCGTCGTCCTTTCACAGTCGTTCTGCGGCAGCGCTGATTAGAGGCTCACACCACAACCGAGCGGGCTGGCTGGGACAACGCAAATATATTTACTCCTCCGTTCCGCCTGTACATTGTAAATGATGGGTTGGGAACGCTGAAACAAGTAAACAAATCGGGAAACGAGATACAGAACAATCAAAAAGCGAGGAAGGAAAGCAAAAGAGAGAAAGAAGGAAATGAAAAATGCAAAAGTAAAAAAAAAAACGCTGCTGCGCTGAAGTCGGGTCAGGAAAAAGAAAGGATAATAACTGCAGCTCGTTTTGAAAAAGTAATTGAAGCATGTCTAACACGACACAGTCGATGCCAGCATCCTTCTGCTCTTCATCCTTCTTTTTGGGGAAGTAGCGCACAACGGAGTAATTGTCGTTTCTTCGCTGCCACAGCGAAGAGTTTATAACTGGCGAGGAGAAAACTTTCAAGCATGAACACTGAAACCTTTCTGTCGTTTATTTTATTATTCCGGCTCCGGTGAATATATACAAGGCGTTTCACCTAAGACTTTAGATGGTTTTTAAAAATAGGCTTTTTGAGTTAGAATAGCACTTGTTTCGGCATAGCATTGTCAGTGGTGTAGTACATCAGAATACAGCTAAGACGTGCTAATTAGGCTCCTTAATGTTAGTTTCCTTAATTATTGAGAGGCGTGTAGCCCGCGGTAAGTAATGTTCATATCAGTTTTAGAACTTCGACAACGCTATTGCCCTTGGCGCTGTGGCCCAACAAATTTTGGCTATTTCGACGAGTTAACTGCACTGGAGAGGTTGCTTTGCCTGAAAGCTCCTCGAAAGCGCATGTATTCTGCCGTGATGTCGCAAATTTGTTGAGCCACAGCGCCGAGGGTAAGCCCGTTTTCGAAATTCTACAAACTGATATGGATATTACTTACAGTGGGCTGCACGCCTCTTAATAATTAAGGAGCCTAAGAGTGATAGTTAAAAAGTTAACTATTCAATATTAGTTAACCAGCTACTGGTTAGCGCATTTTACCTGCATTCTCATGTATTACACCGCCAAGAAACCTATGCCGCCAAATGCTGTCTTCAGACTCAAAAAGCCTATTTTTTAAAATTATTTAAATTCTTAGGTGAAAAACCATTTATATCGTTTGGATGATATTCACCAGGGTTGGAAAAATGCCTACGTGAAGAATTAGCAGAATCACTTAGAAAAAGGAACATGAAAAGTACTTTGTTGAAGTAAAAATGAAACAACTGTAACTTGCATTATCGTCGTCATCACAGTAGCACAAGTTAGGTCCGCTGCACAGAAAAATCGCCTTCAGTGTCTCCTGGTTCTGAGACCACCGCAAAGGCAAATGTCATTCAGGGATTTTCCGCACCATCATGCGGCGTAATCTTCTCACTCCGCCTGACTGCTGTCCATTATTTACCACGTTTTTCGCCCTATAAGCCACCAGCACCAGTTATGCGTATAACATGCCATGTTAAATTCTATTTCTTGCTCTAAACTTTAATTAAAAGACGATCCCCTAGTGCTCGTACTCTAAAGCAGTAAGCTCTCTTCCTGCACCTTAACGTTGCTCCTGCCCGTCTTTCTTCTCATTGTGAGCGCCCATGTTCTAAATCTCATTTCAGTCTATATCGTCCAGCTGCAAGTTTTTTGCCCCTATAGCAGGTACTGAAAAGACTCATCTCCCGTGCTCTTTTCACGTGAGCGATATTTGTGAGCTGCTGCTCATAACACGGCGGCCTTTGCCGCAAGCACACGCCACCGTGTTATGAGCAGCAGCTTACAAATACTTCATCACCTAAAGCACATGCTTAAATCCTGAAAAAAAAAATATATATATTTGCTCGTTTTTTCAGTGTTCTCTGATAGCCCGCACCTACCGTGAATAGTTTGGGTAAATAGTTTCAGATTCTCAGTACCTCCGGAACATCACTGTTATAGCAAACTGCTTCTCTCTCACCTGTTTGGTTTCATTGCCTATTGACCACAGAAGCCCATGTTTTCTATTGAAATTGTGCTCTTCTCGACGTATTACTTCGTCTTCTCTTCTTAAACTGACATTCAAGATATTCGTTGAAAAGCATTGGGCGGCGAATACTTGGAAAAAAGAAAGTTATTTGACGGGAATTGATTATGAGGATAGCTTTAACAGATTCAAACTTTATAAAATCCTTGCATAACATGAGCTGATCACTGGCACCATCAGTATCTCAGTAATCGAGCAAATCTTTTGCGCACATTCCAATGATCGTTGCACTTGCGATTTCATTCCAGAAAAACTTAACCAATGCGCGCATGATTGTGTTATTTACTCCGAGTGAGACGCTGCAAATTGCACAATGTACAAAGATGAAGAGCTTAGCCCAACGATATACGCAGACGCCGAGATACGAAAAAAAAAAGCACTGCAAGAAAACTGTTGAAGAAGTTGAGCACAGTCCGCTCCCTGAACCGCCAAGGGGCGGTTGTGCCCTGCACGTGAACCAAGTGTTTCTCTTCTTTCGTCTGGAAGCACAGAGGAAAACAGAGCAGAACAACATGAGAGCCAAGTGATTTCTTTGTGATAGGAGACAGAGAGAGAGAGGACGGAAAAGAGAACCCAGTTTGGCTTGGAGATAACGGGACGCCAGGTCCGCAGCAGCCGTTGTTCCCACCTATAAACGTGTTACACTAGCAGTCTTCTGGAGCAGGCACAACGAAAGCAATTTGGAGGCGAGCGAGCGAGGGAGCCAGAAGGCCGCCTCGCGGTGAGGCTTTCTTTCTCCTGATTTGGATGGGCGCAACCAATCCAAATCAGAGCCGAGACTGGATCCCCCAATGCAAGCAGATGGCTAGGGAATCGAGTGCTGGTGTGTCTCGGCAAGAAAGAATCGAAGGACAGACAAAAAAAAAAAAAAGAAAGAAAGGACGGTCGTGAAACGCACGCTGTTTGCCGAGACTGCCTCCCCTCCCCCTCCCGCCACCTCTTTTTCTCCTCTGCCTCTTTGTTGTAGATTTTTATTAGCGAAGCGGTGACATTGAAGCTAGCATGCTAGGCATACGAGCTCTCCAGCCGCTCCTGTTCTCTCTTGGCTCCTGGGCCTCTCTGCCTGTGGCAAGCGCAAACGCCAGCGGCATTACGTGAGGAAACTCGGCTATCAAGTGTTTTCGTTGCCGTGTCGATGCGGATTGCGATCGCGCGTTTTTTTCTTTTTTTTTTCCCTTCGGCCAAAGACCGGGGAGGAGCAGTACTCCTGTTGGGGATTGAAGGCCTCGTGCATGATGCTTGTAGGAGGTGCTTCGTGAGCTTCAGTGTTTACGATAATCTGGGGTGTAGTAGAGGAGCGTTGCGATAGTCATGCTTTTGTTTGGGCGTTGCGCAGCGCCAGTCCGAATTCGCATAGTGTTTTGGAGCGAATATACACACTTCGGTGGTTGCATACTCTTTTAATCGATATTACAAACTAGTCTCATAACTAGACTGAGGGGTGCTGATGTTCAATAATGTCCAATAAGAAAATGACAAACAGAGCTCTACACCAGTAGAGTGGCGTTTATCCATTTCTTGCTACTGTGCCACACGTGACATGCACTATGTGCAAGCGTAGTCGCAGCTAGAATGCCGCTGACCACTGCGCATAATAAGCCCAGAAGGATCAAAGTTTCCTCCGGTCAAAAAAAAAAAAAGGAGTTACATTTTTTATCCCATGCTGAACATGCCATAAGTGATTTGTTGTCAACGTCTTAATACTTAGCCTTGACCTTTTCGAGCTTTCCCGTTTTCTAGGTGATTTCAATATTTAATTGATGTCATTGGGGATGCTACAAAGACATGTGTGGAAGTGGTATTCATTGAGAGTAGAAGCCTTTATGAACAATGATTAGAAAAAAACGCGCAACATAACAGCGCCAACAGCAACTGAGTATAAATAATCCCATTTCAAGAATGAACGACAACCAATCGCTTTAAATTAAATGAGACTGCATGAAAGAAAAAGTGAAGCAGGAATATGTCATGAAACAAGGCAAGTAAAAAGCAGAAAAGGCTATTTCTGCACGTGTATAAAAGCGAAGATAAAAACGAAAAGGCAAGGAAAAGAACGAACAATAACAAAAAGATGTATGAAAAATTGTAGAGCGGAAGAATAGAGAATCGGTGTACAAGACTGCTGTCAAAAAAATTCTTCACAAGATGAGTACGGAAAGTGCCGCGATTGCTTTGTGAGGAGATGAAGTCTGGAATACCGCTCCATGGAAGGACAGCACGAGGAAGCACAGAAAAGTTCAACGAACGAGGTACGCCGTAAAATCTGCCCATGTTGAGCGCTAGGGGGGCGCTGCTAGCATGCTGAAAATTGTCGAATGGGGCGAGTGATTTCGTCTAGCAGAGATAAACGGGCAAAGTCACAACGTACGGTTGACGTACGGTGTGAGTTTAATTTCTATTCCGCTAGAATAGTAATTGTAATTTAGTGCAGTGAAAAAGCTGTCCCTGCTCCGGGTTACTTCTACGGCCAGGTTGTAGCGGCGGTAGACGTGTGATAAAAATAATGATGGGACAAAACACGTGGTTTCGACACAGGATGTTTCCCCAGCCGCGCATTTGCCCCGGAAGAAGCACGGGAAGTGTTTAGGCGTTCTGATTTGCTGACGGGCGCCATTTTGCAAAATCAGCGTGGGTGCGTCGGGGTGCGTACTAATTAGAGCGCATTTTCCTGCTAGCTCAGCTATAAAGTTCTGCCGCTCGTGCCAAATATTGCTAAACGACATCTGCCGTGTCTACTGTACTGGGACGGGATCGCTTTCAGCGCTGACGCTTACGAAAGAAGGCAGCTGCCGTTACAAAGGCCACAGTTGTTGCTTCACCTATTCGGCGTACGCACAGGGTATCGATGTGCGGATGTCGCAAGTTACTTGTCCGATGAAAACACATTCGAAAAGGAAAAGCCAGGTTTTCAGCACACAGCGCAATAACGCTAAGCCTAGCAGTGCGGGAAGGGATCCTCAGTGATTCTATACCGTGGCACTGCGCTTCGAGGCTGTGCCCATGTGCTCTCACATCGACGTACGATTAATAACGGCGTGGCCAAGCTACTGTCGAATATTTAAAGGGTCAGAAAACGCTATTGTGCTTAATATCGTTGCCACGAACGATAGTCAACGTGATTAGTGAGGTATCGAGCACTACGTAGGGCAAGAAAGTCTAATCCAATTTTACCATCTAATCTAATTTTATTTTGATGTCAGCGTCTACATACGGCTGTGTTGCGGACAGTGCAGTGGACAAAAAGCGTCAGAATTTTGCTTGACTCCGTACAATCAATCAATCAATCAATCAATCAATCAATCAATCAATCAATCAATCAATCAATCAATCAATCAATCAATCAATCAATCAATCAATCAATCAATCAATCAATCAATCAATCAATCAATCAATCAATCAATCAATCAATCAATCAATCAATCAATCAATCAATCAATCAATCAATCAATCCAGCAAGAAAGCAAGCAAAATAAACAAAGAAATACGACATAAAATGAGGAGCATGGCAGAAAGAGGGCAGCTGGATGAGATTTTTTACAGCACAAAGTGAACAAGGGGCGGGAAGCCACAATGTTGTGGCCCCTGATGCTTCCCCCCCTTTGTACACTGTTTAAAACAGGGGCAGGAAATGGAGGACACCTGTTGTGTGCTGATCTCTAAAATCTTGTGCCTCATTTCAATTATGCTGTGTCAACAAGGCTATTCAGCTGCGCTTGTAAATGAACGAACCAAACAAAGAAAACGACAGAAATAAAAGGAACAAGTCTGCGTTGTTCATGTTTTCGCTACAGTTTCCGACAGCTCTGTTTCTCCGTCCACGGTCTTTTTTGAGGCCCCCGTGCATCCCCAAAAAGGCTGTCTCTAATTACAAAGTGGGCAAATCGATGATTTTCAATTAAAACAGGCCAGTTGAAATCGATAGATAGGCCACGGCGGTGGGGCCTGGCGGTAAACATGTCGCGAATTATTCAGAACCTCGATCAGCCTCGTCGCACGCGAAAGAACGCCCCTGCGGGTAGATTGTTACGACTCCCAGATACCAGGCGTGGCGCCCCAAGTTTCACCAATCTCCCCATTTGCAACCCCTTGGGACGACCGCGCGCGGATCAACACGGAAGACCAACGCCGCCAGGCAACGCGTTGCCGCGTGCCGATTTCTGTTTACACGAGCCAGTCAACAAAGACGCCCCGATGACAGCTGCTGTCTCGCTCTGCAAGCACCCAGCTCCATTCAGGGAACGAGCCTCGGCCGTGGTCATCAGGAGCGAGGCGTGTGCGATCCCGCCGCCACCATTCCCTTTATGAGGGTCGTCGCCGCTTGTGCCGGGCAGTAATCGCGGCTCTTTTATGCCGCCTAGCTGCGAGAACTAAAAGGCTGCAAGTGCCCGTTTTCGCACACAGACGATGGGAAAGAAACTCTGGACACAGCTATGGTTCTGTTTCCTCTGGGGCAGTGCTGAATGACAGCGGAAGAAGGGCACTGCGCTGATTCAGGAGCCATTTTTTGTTCTGTAGTACAATCTAGACTCGTATAACCAGGTGTTGATGGCGATTATGACAGCATGTTGTATCATCATCATCATCATCAGCCTGACTGCGCCCACTGCAGGGCAAAGGTCTCGCCCATATCTACCCTGTCCTTTGCCAGCTGCGGCCACCGTATCCACACAAACTTCTTAATCTCATCCGCCTACCTAACTTTCTGCCGGCCCCTGCTACGCTTGTCTTCTTTTGAAATGCATTCCGTTACCCTTAATGACAAGCGGTTATCTTGCATTCGCATTACATGCCCTGCTTGAACCCATTTCTTCCTCTTGTTTCGACTGGGATGTCATTAATACGCGTTTGTTCCCTCACCCACTCTGCCCACTTGCGGTCTCTTAGCGTTACACCGATCATTTTTCTTTCCAATGCTCTCTGCGTTGTCTCTAACTTGAGCTGAACGCTTTTCGTTAGCCTCCACGTTTTTGCCCCATAGGTGGGTACCGGTAAGATACAACTGCTGTATACTTTTCTCTTGAGGGATATTGGTAAACTGCCATTCATGATCTGAGAGAACCAGCCATATGCGCTCCACCCCATTCTTATTCTTATTTTCATGTTGTATACTGAGATACAGGTCGCAGAATTGCTGCACTCTATACTGAGCTGCTGCTTCCGGAAATGTCCGAGAAAAAAGACAGCGCGCGGTTGTTGAGAAACCGTCTGAAACATTTGGCCGACGTGTAAGATGCAGTATCTTTGTCTTCTTCCTTAGTACTACTGAAATGATCTATTGCTACTAAATTATTTTAGCTAGTTATTTATCCGCTTTATCCCTAGGTACCACCAACCGCGCTTTTAGTCGATTATAAGCAAGCCCAAATTTATCGTGTTCTGGATACCCTTCAGGTGAGAATTCAGAGCTCGATATGAGAATAGTTTTTAAGCCCTTGTAGAATGGCTCTCATACTGCTGTTAACATTAGTAGAATCTCTGCTAAGACAAAATGTGAATACGCCTTTCCTCGTATAGCGTAGCCTAAGTGTAGTATTAAATCGCCAAACCGGCGTCGCATCAGAATGGGATTTAATTCAAAATATTCTTTTGTCGGCCAGCCTTTCTAGCCATGGAAATACATAAGACAACGGGGCAACAACAACGTGGCTGGTTTGCAGAGGCTCTGCAACTGGGTGCGTTCTGAACAAAGAAAGAGACACCTCGACTGCTTCGAAGTATTACCTTTTTTATATAATGAATTGCATGTACCAGGGCAGGGCAATGAATCACCCTAATTATTCCAATATTTTCATTTTTGCTCTTCCCGTATTTTCAGCCATGGTAAGCATAGATATATAAATGTGAAAGCGTTAAAAGAAACAACGAACTTGCTTCTGATGCGTTTGACGCTTTTCACCACCAGTATTTCAGAATGAATAACGGAGATTTGCAAGAACACCGTCATCTGCCTGCGAGCGAAAATAAAGATAAAAATTGCGCTAGCGAAACATTCATTCGGGCTGTTGGGATGTCGTACAAGAGCTCGAGCTTGCTTTTCGTCATTATGCGCTGTGGCATTGACGAATCGAGTCTTATTATCTCCCTCCTCTTGCCGCGGACGCAGGGACATTTCCTCTTCCTATGTAACTTTGGATACCTCGTTTCCGCATTCTCGGAACGAGCGCTGTATTGTCCTTTCGCTTTTGCCTATTTCTCTCTCTACACCTGGGCGCCCACATTCCCGAGTACAAAGGCATTCGTACAGTTCCGCTTCCGTTCGCATGTACTCCGCGCGGCATGCGGCTGCTATTGAATGGGGACGGGTATTGCTTCTGTCTCCCGGGTCATCACAGAAGGAAGATAGCCTCCGAAGCTTTCATTTATTTTTTCTCTTGTTCCGGAACCCTCACTTGTCCCTAGAGAGGCAGAACAAATTAAAGCGGAGCTCGGAGCTGAGAGCCTTTCGTGCGCTAACGGTACTCTTGGCTCTGATGTAGGTTACACGTGAGCTTGTATGTCTGCTTCTCACGCAATGCGCAAGCTGGAAGGAGGCTGATAACGAAGCTTCCTTTCCTTTTTAGTTTGCTTCAAAAGAGGAAAAAAAAAAGGAGAAATTTGCCGAATAACGAAACCAGGCGCATCAACCCGAAGACTAATTGACGCAGAAAAAAAAGCAACTTGGCCCTGGTCAGTGAACACGTGTGCTTGACTTACTTTGATCGTGAAGAACGACTGCAAATGATTACAGCTTTCTTCATAAGAGAATTTTCATGTACTCAAGTTTGTTTCCTTCTCTGTTTTTTAATTTCTTTTTTGCGTCGGGGCGACCCGGTCAGGAACAGATTATTCCAGGTATAGTAAGTAAAATACTGACAGACATGCCTATCACGGCGCTTGAACGCTTCCGCTGTAAAAGTGAGCAAGGAAAAGCGTAAAACAGCAGTCGCAGAGCACGAGCTTACTGATACCAAAATTGTGTGATGGATGAATGTGCTTACGTCAAAAGTTTACGCGCATTCATCATCCCGATTAGAACAACCACCACCTCCACCGCCACCGCCATAATCATAATAACTGCGCTCATCATCAGTGTTATTATCACAAGAAGAATGCATAATTACGGCTCGCAATAAACGCGAACAGGTTTCAGTGGCTGTGCCGTACCGTACGAAGATGAATGCGGCAGCGATTATAAACAGAGACAGAGATGATATGTAAGCAATAAATACATGCGTTATGCGTTGTCTGCTACACAGGTATGCCTTCATTTCTAAGCACTTAATCATTGATCGTCACACACCGAATTGGTCAAACAGCTGACCTCATCGAAAGGTAAGAAGGTTTCATTTGCTCAGGTACCTTGAAGAAGACATTGGTGACCTGCTCAGACAAATTAAAGTTGTACATAGGGATCGAAAAGCGCGCGAACTCATTACTTTCTTTTCCCTTACTATTTTGAAACAAAACTTCTTCAGACAGGACTTCGTAGTTTGAAAAACGCCACAATTCATACTTGCCTACGCTAACGCCACTACGGGCAGTCATGGGCTGTCAGAAAATTAGAACGCTAGAAGCTCTCTACGGCTGTCGACAAGCCAAGAAAAAGCCTTTTATTCAGATCGCCAGAACTGTTATTGTACCAAGTCTAATTATTTTTATTGCCAACCATATTTTATTTGGAATTTTTTCAACGAGTCTCAAGACTGTTAGCAACAAGGCTTGAACACGTCACTTCCGTGTTGTTAGTCACAATTAACAAACGTGCGAAACAGTCTGCAACGCGAAAATGCACTCCGAACCGTTCCCAGCTGTCCCAGAGCACAGCCCACATGCATTCACTGGCGGATAACACAAGGGGTTACAACACGGAATGCCAGCATTTTTGACGACGCACCATCCAATATGGCCGAGTGGATACGGCATTCGGCTGCTGAACCACAGGACGTGGGTTCGAATGCCGGTTGAAGCACATGCATTTTGCTGCAGAGAAATGCAAAATAGGCTCATTTGCTGTGCGATGTGATGGCACATTTAAGAACTCCTGGCCGTCAGGATTAATCCGTAGCCCTCCACTAAGGCGTCTCTCAGTGAAGCTGACGTACCAACATACCCTATATTTTCGACGCGTGTAACCATTTACAGAAGCGTGTACTTCAAATATGGTGTCGTTCGGAAAAAGTCGTTACCGTGCACGACATTTCCAGGCAGGGAAAGGCTTCAGTAAACCGTTATTATGTTTTATATCACCGCGTTGATAAGAAAATCGAGCAGTACGCAATGCTTAACGCCTGAATGCTTAATATCGCGTGGCTCAGAGTTATAAAAAAGAAAAGTGGGAATTGAAGACAGAGTTTTTAGACATTCCTTGCACGCTTAGCGAAAAATGCAGACTTCCTGCTTCGCTCATCCAGTTCGCTTCAACGAACCGAGAAATGAACTGCGGCCCCTCGCCGAACGTTGTGGTAATGGCAGAGGATATTAATATATTCGGTACTTTTCATGCCCTACGTTCAGTTTTATTTTAAAGGGTGTAATTAAAGACGCCCGCACTCAGAATTTTCCCTTACAACGAACTTTTAGCTTAAAAAAAAATTGTAACAGCTGAGCCTTTACTAAGGCTGAAGCTGCTTGAATAACTTATTTTCGTTTTCATCTGTAGTAAGCTTAATAAGGAAGCAAGGAAAAAATGATCTGAAAAGGCTGAAATTCTATTTTTTTTTCATTGCACGAGGACTATCATAACTGCGAAATTACTTTTTAGTTGCCTGCACTCTAGCTCACACTTCATTCATACTAGATGATTAAAGCATTGCTTTTGCAAATACACTATAATGAATTAATAGAGTCCATGGAAGAATGCCTATATCTCTTTTTGCGTGCTAATTTGAAACCTTTGTATTGCGGAAAGAAAATCGCAGCAGCAGTAGCAACCATCAGAACTGATCACAGTAACATTAAGGTGATCGCAGCTGTATTTCTGCGTTTCGAGTTTTCTGTTTTAAGTAAACCGGCCTTTTTATAAGGTGACTCCACGAAACGTTTCAGCTGCAACTGAGAGCCGCTGCAAACAAGAATAATGACAAATTCATCACCGCGAGCATTCATGACGCTGTTTTTTTTTTGCTGTGATGCCGTAGTGTCTATCTTTATTATGAGGAGCAGAACATTATGTTTTAGCCTAAATTTCTGTGCACTGGAGCTTACCGTGCTAGCGCATCTCCCTTGCTTTTTTTCTCAGTCTTAAAAAGGCCTTGACTAAGTACGGTGAAATTTTTGATGAATTAAGCGAACGTATTCTGCTATGAGTGGGAAGCCCGTATTTCACAGCAAGCAAAATATAACGCTAAGATATCAGCCCGCGGTGGCTCAGTTGCATTGGCGTTCGGCTATTGACCCCTAGGGTTTTATTTTTATTCATTTATTTATTCATTTTTTAAGAAAATTGATCGAAGAAAATCGAAGAAAATCATTTTTTAAGAAATTTTACGAGTTAGATCCCGGCAGCGACGGCCGTATTTTGATGAAGGTGAAATAGAAAAACGCACGTGCGCTGTGGGATGTCAGCGCACGTTAAAGAACGCCAGGTGGTCAAAATCGACCTGGAGCCCTCTCCAGCGGAGTACGGCGTTCGTCATATCCCATGTGTCGCTTCGGGATGTTAAGCACCACATACAATAATCCAAACTGTGTTAGAAGAAAAAAAGTTACACCTTTGCTGAAGTGCGTAACGATGGTGATTAGTGAGAAGACACCGGGACAGAAAGGTTTAACAGGCCAAGTTTCTCAGAGTCAAATTACATTACAGCCAACAAAAGTAGCTTAGAAAAAAGTACTACAGGTTATGCGCAGAATCAATATATGCAGTGCTTTGGAACAGTAGCAAACTTCCAATAAGACCCCATAGTTTCAATACTAGACTCTTAAAAAAAAACAATGAACTAAACTGCTTGAAGTAATGTTATCGGTGCCCACCATTTCCGTGTTTAGCAAAGTCAGCACTAGATGCGATTCGACGCACACTGCTGCTCAAGCCATAACTGAAAAAGAACTGAATGGTCCACGACACGAAGGCTCATGACCGTATTAAAAAGGCGCCTACAAGACCGCTTTGCACGAAGCGATCAGTTAAGACGCCTTATCTTTCAGAGTCGCGCCAACCCACGACTCGTGTAATTTTACGATGGCATTCAGATTCAGGACTCGCTCTGCAGGTCCTTTATTACAAAGCGTGCGAGACGATATTTATACGGCAGAGAAGCGGCTTGCGAGCGAGGATGTCGAAAGGGAGTGCTTCCGTCGTCGATAGGTCTTCTACACTCCCAAGGGGCGGCAATCTCCTTCATGAAAGGTCGAAGGCTAAAGCCAGGCGGGGGCGATCAGTCGTGAACCGGAGAAGCTCCTTCAAAGCACGACTTCACTTAGCAGAAAGGCTTCTGCAGAGCATAATATATAAGGAGTAAAGTCACTTCGAGGAACTTTTTGCTTTGTCGTCAATTTGCCTGACTACTTCTTTCATTGCCTATGCTAAACTCACGACACGAAACCTCTCGTGTGCTGAAGAAGAAGAGCTCTTCGTTTGGTTGAGCTATCCGCTTAATTGAAAAGCCGTAGAGTTTTTTTTAGAATTTAGGGTTTTCAATAAGTGGATTTTTTTTCGTATTATCTTTATCGTTTTTTTTTTATTAGGGCTGCTCAGACCTCGAAGCTTTTGTCATTAAATATGAAACGAAGTAATTTCGGTACCGTCCACTATCGTGGATGATTTAACGCGCAGTAAGGGATGGCTTTTTTATGTGGTTACATATTAAAGACCTATCCGCTAAAAAGGTTTTCCCGCAATCAATTATCCATAGTTTTCAATTATATACCTCTGAAAATTTCGTGGAAGCTTCTTGGTCTACCGAAAAATGTTATACGATAATAAAAGGCGATTGATAGCTGCGTCAGACGATCAAGGTACAGTAGCCGTTTGATATCGTCTCGTGGGAGCTGACGGCGGAAAAAGGAAGTTTTGTTGATTTTTTTCAGTGCGGAAAGCTCCCTCTTCTGAGGTCACTATGATCTGAATAGTAATCTTTCATGGCACACTTTGAAAGAATTTACCGCTGGCAATGCAAGTTCAAACAATGTAAAGTAGCAGTTTAATGAGATTCCGTGCTTTGCGCTTTATGAAAAGTTGTCAAAGGCTCTGTTTGCTGATATCTCTAAAAATAATCGTCTTGAACTATATGTCCGGTGAGAACTGAAGAGAAGTTGCCACAGTCGCACCAAAGGTGTTTAAGAAGAACATCTACAATTTGCTTATCTCTAGTAGATTCAGATCGTATACAGTGCAGCATTAGAAGCTGAGAAAACCGTACAAAAGAAAGAGTCGGCGCACGTTTTACGGGCCTCTGTCTATTCGCGTGGATACTATAGACACCAGTAGGGGTTTATGCTATAAAGTGACAGCTTTGAGTTGGGGGCTACTAGTAAATAATTTTCTAATTTATTTCTACCTATTTTCTTAACTTATGCAGTCATAAGAGTCTGGTGGTGAGAAAACTTTTCACTGAATGACACAAACTATACAGATGAGGATTGGAGTGATGTTGCAGTCAAGGAATTTATCCCTTTTTGTATAATTTGAGAAGCGAAATGTGGCAAAAAGGGAGTTTTTACGAAGTTTAAAGTTTGGAAAAACTGGAAAAACCGAAAATGTCTCACCCCTCCCCCTCTCCCACCAAATGCACGGAGGTTTCGAGCAGCTGCAGGGAAGAAAGGTCTAGCTGCGTAGGGAATTTTTGGTCTAACTCAAGAAATTCTCTGTTCCGGCTTGGAACACCACTGGACAACTTGTTATTTATATATTTCTTCTTTCGCTTATTCTTGACATCAAACTCAATATTAGTATTACCCCAGAGAAAATTAGGAATAGATGTAAAAATGGAACCAAAAAGTTTCTTGCAAGTAATAGAAAGTGGTTTCAAGTGATACAGAGGAGGAAAAATGCAGCATTTCTTTTGTTCGCTAAAAGCTAACTCGTATTCGCGCGATAGGCGACACTGTCAGTCTTAAAAAGTGTGCTTGAATGTAGTCATTTAGATCAAAACTCATGTTTTCTTAAAACCTGAAATCAACAGTACCGAATAGTAAACTGCTGAAAGTCTTACGATGCGCACATAGTGCTTTCCGTAGGGCTGTTTTTATCGTTACTGCTGGTTTTGTGAGTTATATTATTGATTTCGTGTATTAATATGAACCTATAGAAATAGCTTCACGTCACTGGCATGAACGCCGGTATGCACTGTGATACTTATAAATGGTGATAAATATGAAAAGTTTCCCAATGGCACGCCTCACCGTGCATCGATCATCACCTGTAACTAATGAAACAATGTTGAAACCCAACGAGTTTAAAAGAGACACACATAATAATTGCTCGGGCCAATTAGCCCCGGCGCAGGATTTATGCGGCGTATTCAGCTCCAACGCAAAAGCCTCCCTGCGGTGATCAGATTTAAACTTAAGTGCTGAATGCACTAGATGCACTCAGCAGAGCCACCATTAAGCTAATTTCTTAAGACTTGTTTCTTTTTCACATCAAACCACCGTGAAAATGCGAGGATGTGTGCAGAGTTTCAGTCTGCGTCCGATATGTCTGTGTTTGTAAAATATGCATCATTTGCGTGAGTTCTGTAGGGATCAACCTCTCCTTCCCAGGATTCCTCCACACACACAAGCACACGCTTCGAATGCCTGGACACTGGTGGATCAGTTCGGTCGAACAATTCGGTGGAGCAACCGGAGAGCTTTTAAAACGGCGTGGAGAAGACAGGATGAACAGGAAACACTTAGTAAATGGACAGGCGCTGCGGGCTGTGAGGGGCTTCATAGGGGGAAGGGGGGGGGGGGTGCAATAAATTAGTTTCGACCGCCTGCTGGTATTTGACTAGGAAGAAAAATTTCAGTACTCGAGTGTTTTGTCATTAAACCTTCATCGAAATGCGGCCTTTATGGTAGGGTTCGAGCCATCATAACAACTCAAGTTCCAGAAATAAAGAAAAATGGCCGATTTCTGGAGGGGGGGGGGGGGGGGTGTATTTCTTTGACGGCTCTAAGTACTGCCTTTGTGTCACTGCGAAATGAGATAACAAAGGTTATTAGGCCCATAGCATCAAGGGAAACTTGCAACACAAGTAGCAGGGGGAACGCTTAGCGTATAACACAAAAGAACGTGTACCTAAAAAAAGGAAGGAAAGGTCGTTTTTTGAAGATTCAAAGCTTTTATTTAGGAGCACGTTGTAGCTTTGTCGTCATTCTGGCTGTTTATGGAGCGAATGCGGCTGCTTACAAACCTTGAAAACAAATCAGACCAGCCATGACCGTCAACGTCCTGGTGATGCTCGTGGGTAGAGCGTGCAGGTCGCTGGTCTTTGTGCGAGTTCTGTACAGGTAGCCTCGCCTTCGAAAGCGTGGTGCCTTTTTCACTGTGGCATGACGTAACATGATACGTGTGGGGCTTGCCTCCATTCTTGCATCTGCCAAAGCTTACGCAAATCCTGGCACTCTTTACACGGTTAACATCGCCCATAACTGAGAACTTTTCTGCCTTCTTCTCCTCTCTCTCTCTCTCTCCCCCCCCCCCCCCCCCTCCGCCCTCTTTGCAGATGACACTACCTGCTCCTTGGTCACCTCCAAATCTCGCTCTATGAAGAAAAATTTTATTTTTCTTACACGTGCAACTACAATTACGAACACCTCGAGGTTTGCACATGTACATTTGAGAACAAGAACAAAAAAGCACTTACGTGTAATTTCGAGAGAATTTCTTAACACGAACAGTTCAGGTGTACGGTGTTGCTGGTTTCTCGCAAGCTTGGGGCACTTGCGCTTAATTCCTCGGCTCCGTACAAGTTATAGCTTCAGACCTGCCCCAGCCCCTTCTCAGGTTTCAGCGTTCCTCAATAATTAAGTAGCGACGGGGGAGCCCGAAGGAAGCTGTAATTAATTAATCTTCCTTCTCTCGCCATCGCAAGTCGAGGGTGGCGTTGGGATGCAAAGGATTGCTTCTTAATTACGCCACACACGCGCTCCCGAAGGTGTAAAAGGCAGATTCTCGAGGCTTTAATGCAGGAATGTGCCTCAGGCACCTTTTTCGCGAGCCGAGAACCTTGGCTTCTGGACGAAGCCCCCGCGTCTTAAAGGAGACGCTAGCAATCCAACGCCCCTCGCGAGGCCTTTTCACGGAATCTTGCCTGGGGCTTCCCTAATGGTTTTGTCTTAATGCCATCAGGAAAAAACGATCCTTGTTTCTCGTGCGTGGGAGCAAGAGCAGAGCTTTGTGTCGCGGTGCTGCTGGCATTCTTCTATGCGTGAAATAATTGAAGTGGATAAAGCTCGGTGTCCGACAGGGTATGGTGAAGTTTTGCCAACACGCTATTCGCCACCGGTCGTTAAGTGATAAAGAAAAAAAAACGAGCAAAGAACTTTAAGGCGGCATAAAACTGACAGTTGTGATAACAAATGAGCTACGAAGCTGTCTTTCTTCCTTGCATTAATTTCGGGAAAAAACTAAATGTGTGTGTGTGTGAAGAAAGAAATGTACGGTTTTATTGAGCTTATTTACACAGCGGCCAGTTAGTGGTGTACTTTCTAGCGGCATAACCAAGTGGGCGCAGAGATACAGCATGCTTTATTAGTATTTCCATTAATGATTTCTACGATGGTCTTTAGAGCCCAAGAAATGTCATCAGCGCGATTTGGACGACTAAAGGACAAGCAGGGATTACTAGCTGAGCAGCAAAGGGGGTATGTCCGATAAGACGCCACCTTGGTCGGACAATGTAAGGGTGCAGCATGTTTTGACTGAAAAGCAGTTTTGAAGAAACAACCGGTTTGGCGTTACGGCCCAACATCAAGGTCTTTCAGAGGCTATGCTATCTACTGTCTCAGGCTACTTCAAAAGGCAAAAAAGATCATTATCAAGTTTGTCATGCGTGACAGTCTGTAAGAACTTAGGAATAGGAGTTATTTTTAGTGTTCTAGTCTTTTTTTATAGTGCTCTTTGAAGTAACTTTCTCTGGTGTACTAAAAAAATGATGTCCGCGCGGTTATTCAAGCAGTGTTCGATGATTGCAGGAGCATCAAAAATAAAGATCGCCATTGACTGAAGAAACTAAACACCTTTCCTGTGTATCCATGCTTTAAACGGCAATGTCTTTGTGGTTATTCCTTCGAAAAATGTTTCAGCTTGAGAAGTAACAGTAGCTCGATAGCTGGTGCAACTATTTCCTATCCTTAGCAATCAAAGCACAGAGAGCGAAGCAGAGGTGGTGGACAAAGCATAGATTACAAGTCCTTGTAGAACCATTGACGCGTTGTGACCATGGAGTGTAAATTTAAATAGCACCCTGTTTCCACAAAAAGTGCTGAAATATAAACGCATTGCTTAGACCTCCACTAAAGCGAGAATGGGGACATTAAGAAGTAGTCGCTTCGTTACGAAAATATGGATGGGTGGCCGGCAAGAATGCTTGCGCGGACGGATGAGAGGTGTCGCGAAGTGCGAAGTCTCAAGATGCTAACCGCCAGCTCTTCCAAGCCTGAAAAGCTGACAGTCCCGTACTTTGCTCAAAGATTCAAGAACTCATAAAAGTCGCACATGTTCACTGGAAGACTTAATTCTAACACGTTGGGAAACATCGAAAAGATGGGATGAGATTACAAAGGCACAAGAAAAAACACAGACTGGCGCTGTATTTCGCGCATTTACCATGGTTTTACGTAACCTGCCGTTGTTTTTTTCAAGGGGATTAACACTTATTAAGAAGTGACTAAACTATCGCGGACGAAAATTTTGTTTGAATATAACGTTTAGTACCGGGGATAACCTGGCTGCAGTACACTGGAGATTTTTGTCGCCAAAAAACATGTTGCGGTCCCGAAAACTGCCTTCTTAGTCTACAAGACAAACAGTACTGTCAGCTTAGCGGAACTGACACACTTGCAATGAACACGTGTTTCAGCTCGAGGGGATAAGAAAATTGCAGCACACCGCTGTGAAGAGTGATAACTTGGGAGCGACGTTCTCACGATGGACGGCGGTCACACTGCGACGGAAGCTTACGACACTGGATGCGTCAGTAGCCATTTTATGCTTTGTTTTACGTCCATTTGCGGGATAGGCTTGGATGTTTGTTACAGTTTAAGTACGATCAGAGATTCTCATCTTTTACTTATATTTCTGTAGCTTTACCTGCAGGCATTTTTTGTTACGTACATCTCTTGGCGAATAAATTTGAATAAATAAATAAAATAAATTTGAGCATGGCAGACAACAGAAATATACCAGTGGGCCTTGGCCAGGAATTTAATGCGAGATAAACTCGTTGTTCGATAAGAGAGGTTTAGTCCAATCGGTGGTTTTGATGTTTGAACGAAAAACAAGACGAATACATCTTAACCTTCCTAATTGTTAGAAGTAACAAGCAAATATAAAGCAGTCTGTATTTTATTTCTTCCCTCCGCCAACCAGGAAAGAGTGAATGAAGCCAGCATATTAAAAAAAAAATTGTTCCGCGAAACATCTATTCTTTTCTCTGGAATATTCGCAGGAAGCTCTCGAGATTTCCTTTCTTCTCAATCGGTTTTTACATTATCAGGTTTTTTCTTTTCTAATAGTTTCCGCCCTTATATTTCTTATGCAGAAGGCCCACTATTTTGTTTAGATGCATTTCAAGTGTTTCTCGAATGAAAACAAGCAAACTTGAAATCCGGAAATGCCCAATGGGACAGTGACAATAAGAATAGACAACTTTCTGCAGTCCTCTGCGGTTGGCTGAATTCGCTTTTTTTTTTTCGATATTACTTTCAGCGATTACACAGGCAGACACGATTATTCAGCTTAGTTTTGGAACCGCAAATTTAGTTCCACAGTCTGTGGCAGTTTAATAGACCCATATCTGCCCTGCCGTCAGGCATGCCATCTGAGCACGCGCAAAGAACGAGTACCAAAAGTACACCCACGGGGATAGCGAAAAGAAGAAAAAGAAAAGCTTTGGCAGCAAGTCTTTCAAAAGCACTGGCCTTTACTCACCAGAGGAACGAAGTAGCTGGAGGTTTCCACACAGACAGCAAGAGCGTATTTATAACCAGAGCTGCTTGAAGGAACGCGGGCCATTGTCTTGCAAAGGGGGCGTATTTCTCAACTCTGCATCGTGTTGTCACTAACACGTTGCGCGAAAATGACAGCTTTTAGACACCGCCGAAAGAATGGACTGCGCGCGGAACCTAAGAATAAGATTAGTTCCACCGACTGCGCCGCGGCGAAGGGCTTGCACACACGCGTGACGTTGAGTGACAGCACGCGTCGTCGATTTGCCGCGCCAGCGCGTAAACGCAGCGTCCCACCGCTCAGCCGTGAGGGAGGGGCCATTTGGGCGCTGACCCGCGCCCAGTCGCTTCGGCTTGCTCCGCTCAAGTGCCGCGCGTTTAATTCAACGCCCGTGCCCGCAAGTAAACTGACGCAGCTCTGCCCGTTATTCTCCGCGAGTGGTTGCTTATTCCCTAGCGACATGTTAGATCAACGTGCTACAGTAAACATCTTGCACTTTTTGTGGTAGTCAAACCGCTTCAGTCAATGTCGAGGCCAACACCTGATATGCTTTCTTCGGTAACATAGTTGCTTCTTTTCTTTTTAGGCGTATTCATCCGTCAGTGTCGATATTTTTGAAGGGCATATGGCTACGGAAAAGTTCTGTTTACATAACGAACTTAACTTTCCTCCTTTCTTCTCTTTCGCTCTCTTCATTTCTCTCCCCATGTCTGCCATACATGACCGGGATGGCGTGGTTGACCGCCCTGCCTATTCATCCTTGTCTGGCTCTCTCTCTTAAAGGCTGGAGATCCCCGAAAAAATCCGTCCTGCATTTGTAGCATAATGAACCTATTTTTTTTCAAGAAAGGGGAAGGAGAGGAATACACACAAACTATTGAGGATAACGACGACTGCGCTGTCAATCAGCGAAATCGCTCAACGTTACTCCCAAGTTATGCGCTTGCCACGGCCGAACAATATGACCCTCAGGGCGTCGTTTCGGGGTTCATAGCAACCCCTAGAGTTATGCGTCACACGCGCAAGTTGAAATGTGGGGGTAATTTCCTGTTGTGTCCGTTTCGAGGACATTGAGACCATGTGTGTGGGAGAAATATTGAACTTAACAAAAGTAGAGGCTTTCGTGGTAGCACTGATTTCTTAAGTAAGTCGTAGCCTGATCCATAAATATAGAAAGAAATGTACACGAAAGATTGGGCTGCAGATATGTAGAAACACCATGAGAGAAGCGGGTTTACTTCGTTTTGTGAGACTAGTTTAGGTCTGCAGTGCCCAAATAAGAGAAGGAAGAAAATGTACGGCCCTGCAACCGGCCAGGAGTACATTATTCCTTCGCGACAAGAGCAGCGCCGATTGCGCTCTCTTCAACGCTGCGTGGGGATTATAACTGAACTGCGCATTTACAATAAGAAACCTTCAGCAAGGGGAAAAAGGCACACTTCTACATATATTAGAAACAAAGGCTGTTAGGTCGATGCGCTCTGCATTACACTAATCACGTTAAGCTTATGCAAATCCCACATCATGAAGTAAACCTTACTTATTATGCCTAACAAAAAAGAAAACGCATAAACTTAATCCTCAAGTGTTAAAAAAAAAACGTCCTGGGGCAGTAAGATGACCCTCTGATAATAATATATAGGTATATACAGACACTCAGTTTATCCAGAAGGCTTAGCGAAAGCTAACAATAATTTCGTTTAAATCTAGCGTGAGGAAATGTGGCTTGTCCTCATGACGGATATAAAACCGCAAATGTAAGTAGAAGCTGGTTAAGGAAAAAGCGACAGCAGCAGCAAGAGGAGTAGCTTGTGGCCGGGAAGATGGTCGATTCGAAGTTTCACTTCCAAAAATGTCAAAAATCAAAACACTACTCCCTTTCCCGCCAGTAAAGGAGAAAGGCTAGAAAAAAGCAGCAGAAAGTAAATTCTCTTTGCCACTGGTTGGAAACGTGCCACACACACACACACACAAGAAAAAAACGTTGAAATAACGCAGAAGTGTTGAGAAATCCAGCACCCTTCGCCACGCGGTGCTGGGAATACCTCGTTCACATCGTTTCCTCTCAAACTACAGCTTTATCTTTCACTCTTGATATTTCTAGTACACCTTATTTTTAACGCCCTTGCGTTTCTTTATCACGTCGCATGCTCTATCAGCGAAATTGCTCTTTGAAAAAGCCATGTACAAGACAACGCAGGAAACAGTGTCTGAAACAATACAAAAGGGAGCAATGTGGTCTGCCGACACATCGAGGCAAAGAAGTGGACAAAAATGACACTACGAAAGAAAGCAAGGAAACAGCGGAAACCTCCACAGGCTGAAGCAAGGAACTGAGTACAGGTTTTCAGGCCCTAACGGTCGGAAAACAAGAAATCGAAGCGCAAGAATCCCCTTCAGGGCGCCCCCGTGATCAATAGCCTTGATTCTTGGGCTTCTTTTTGTCGCGAAACGAGCGAGCACGAACAAAAAAAGCGAACAAAAAAGGTCATTCGCGCCTGCGTGCGCTCGCTGGCAAACCCCGATGTTTTAGGCTGCTAGGGCCGCTACTTCTTTTTCGTGCATTCCCCGGGGGCTTTGTGTACAACGCGGCTAGGTGGAGAGGGAGAAATAAATAAAAAAGAAACAGAAGGAAAAGAGGAGGAGGAGAGGCCCAGTGACATCTAGAGGGCGGTAATTGGCCGAGCTGTGTCAGCGCTTCAGCGCCCTCTCTGCCCTCTAGCGGGGCAGGTGAGCACCGACGTCCTATCGTCGATCCTTTCTACGGCAATGACCGGATGAAGTTGTTCCCAACGCTACGCGTTCAGTGAATCTAAAGCACAGTCCAGATGAAGTGGAGTGAAGTTGGCTGTCCTCCCCAACAGCGACATGACGCGACTGTTACTTCGAAGTTCCAAGATTAGCTCTATTCCTTTCTTATTATTTTGTGGCTAGTTCGATTTTGTGCAGCACTGTTCTTAACAGTGTCGACCCTATCCCGGATGGCCGTGTTTTATCTTTGCATTAGCGCTTTCTTTCTGGCACAGTGCAATCGGAAGAAGACCTGAGTAAGAATAGACCGTTTATCTTCAGTTAGTCAGGTAGGTTATTTTCCATCACAATAAGCCAGCAGAAGGGCTAGCGCTGAAATTAACCACTAGACCTTTAATGTTCTTGTGGTCGTTATAGAAGGATAAAGGGCTTACGCGCACCCCTAACAAAAAGTTCATGTGCAACCAATTTGCGAGCCTCGGAAAAGTACGCGTGCTGGTTACTCCGAATGCACCCTGTTACTAAATATCGGTCAAACTTCGGCCGGGAAGTAATAATATGATGCCTTCAGGATGGAACGCTGAGAAATCGGCCACGACTTAACTTAGTGCTCTGAGCCTACTTTCATGAACTATTACCTACCCATGACACACTGTTTCAAAATGGCAACATGCTATAGCTTAAGAAGGAGTAGCTCAAGTTTTCTTAAAATCATTAAGCAAGCCATTGATTTGTTAAACATCTGTCAACGGCTTCTTTCTGCTTTCAAAGCTGGAGTCGGCAAGGCCTTGATTTCTTCTGTGAAGCATTCTTACTATGCAAATCACAGCTGGCCATCTATGGATGACGGCGGCTTGATTGTGGTATCTGTTGTTATGTTTCCTATTTTTTGACACGCTTCGTTTTAGCAGGGTCCGTACGTAATAAAGCCAGCGTATCTGTTCTATCCTCGCAATACTGCTTTCCGAGCAGCCATAGTATCTTTATAGTTCTCAAGTTCTCACAATTTGTTCGCCCGCAACATTCATTTCTTGATGGTATCGCTCGTTCTAAATACAAAGCGTTCTTTCTGCTACATACATCAGCATTGGTGATGTATGTTGAAGCTCCCTTTTCTCTCTTCTCTTTCTGGCCTTTAGAGGCTGTTTTACAGAAAGGCCGTTCAAGTGTTCCCTATTTTGGTATAACTCACAGGCGTAGGAAACTCCACCACGAAGTCTTATGCCCGGTACACTTCCACAACGGAAGGTTTAGAAACCTTTCATCTCTCAAATCGTATGCTACAGCTGTATGAGGAACAAAGACGAAATTGGGCCCTGGAAGAAGTCACAGAAAGGTTACCGCTGCTTCTAAGCCTCTTGGCGTGAGCAGTTCAGTTTCAGTGTAAATTCAAAGCAGTGAGGATTCAGTGACCCGAGCTCGCTTCAAGAGACATAATGAAATCTTTAGCGTAAAGTAATTTCTGGGCAACGTAAAACTCGCTTCACATCTGCCCCGCAGAGCAGTGTCAAATGACAATCACGGCTAATGAACAGCGGTCAGCGCGAGCTGAGCACAGCGTATATAAGGTCTTTCAATCGATGGCGTAAAAATTATGCGCTTCGAAAAAGGGACCCCAGCTACAACCTGAACTTTCCCTTTGCTGAACCGCATGAAGATTTTGCAGTATTTTCATGCATAGTTAGTAACTCTTCTTGAAAGGTCCACCGGGGGTATGAATTAAACATGAGCGAGCCGACTCAAGCGCGCTGCTCATAAGCGTGCAAAAGCCGAATGTAGATAGGAGTTACGTGCCGCAAAGTGATCGCATTAACTTTTATTAGTCGCCAAGAAGCTTTGCGAGTCTTCAGCAGCGCTCACAGGTTAGAAAGTACTCTCTTCGCTGTTGTCTTGTTTGTGCAAACACTCAGCAAATATACAACATTATCAGCTCCCTAATACTGATGTCTCATGATTGTACTTTACAAACACCGTGCGTTGCGATGACAAAGACCATATTATCAATATTTAGCAGTTGCCGCTTGCTTGTTTCTCCTGAATAATAGTTGTCTGACGCATAAAAAATTAGAGATGACTGCGGCTACCCGCATTAGGAGAACTGCGAAAGCATTGACTGCTCCGCGGCACTCATCGCCTCTCTTTGCATGCTTTTAATTTTATTTTTGCTTGTTAATTAATTTAACTACTGAATTAGTGTAATTAGCTTATGGTTTAATTAAAGACAGATTTATTTACTCTTATTATACCTTCTTTTATCTCAATCAAACATTTTGGTTCTTGCTTTCCCGTCCCCTTACTATATCCCGTCCCGCCTTTTCAAGTACCCAACGAAATTTTTTGTTCAATTAATTATCACTGATAAATTACATTTCAATTCATTTCAAACTTTATTTTCACTCTTTTGTTATTTTCCCACCATTTTGCCGTCCACAGCTGTTTTCCCGTCCACTCACTATATCGGCGACTGCTCTATTTTGACGTTTTTTCGACATTATTGGCTCTAATTAGTTAACTAATCATCCTATCGACATATTTTTTTGCGCAGAATCCTCACATCATCCTCTTTTGATTAAAACCACTCGTTTGATGCTACGTCTTCTGAGAACGTCACAACAGCGGCGCAGGTGCTTCTTGATAGCCCCGAACAGGATGCACGGCTAACGCGTATCACATTGCCAACACGTACGACATAAACACGTCCTTACACTCTTTCTGACGTATGCTTTATGCAACCAAGAGGAAGCTCTAAAATACATTCACTGGGAAGCTGCCAGCTGAGTCGTACAGCTTTAACTGTTGCTTTATTCAGCACATAGAATAGACAGGCAGGTTATACAATGAGCTCGCGTGTAAATTCGCTATTAAAAACAAGAGTATAAGCTCAAGAGTTGCCACTTACCTCCATATCACAGTAGGTATAAAGCTAAACTCAAAAACTTGGTAGGAAAATTCCACCGACCGACCGACCCTCCCTCCCTCCCTCCCTCCCTCCCTCCCTCCCTCCCTCCCTCCCTCCCTCACTCACTCACTCACTCACTCACTCACTCACTCACTCACTCACTCACTCACTCACTCACTCACTCACACTCACTCACTCACTCACTCACTCACTCACTCGCTCACTCGCTCACTCACTCACTCACTCACTCGCTCACTCGCTCGCTCGCTCGCTCACTCACTCACTCACTCACTCACTCACTCACTCACTCACTCACTCACTCACTCACTCACTCACTCACTCACTCACTCACTCACTCACTCACTCACTCACTCACTCACTCACTCACTCACTGTCTAAAATATCTAAGCGCACAGACGGCTTTCAGGGCGGCCAAAGATCTAGCGTGTTTTCGCGTAAAAGACGTCGCGCGGAAGAGGAATTACAGCACATGGGAAATGGATCGAGCAATTTATGTCCACCCTGGCAGAGGTGCCAACACAGCAGCGTGCCCTATCAATCTTAGGAATGGATTGGCTGTGACTCACGCCATAATGCACCTTGACAGTGCTGGTAAAGACCAAGTGCACAGTGAATCGCGCGGGCATCACAGCGGTAGAGAGCGCACTAATTAACACAATTCAATCTTGAACTTTATAAGGTAAGACACCTAAATTCACAGAAAGGGAGAAAACATTTGAAATATTTATTAACCATCAAAACCGACAGCCGCTGTAAATGGCGTTTTCTCTTTCCTTGTAGCTAAACCTAAAGCATATAAAAAAATTCTCATTATTTATTATCGATTTCTTTAGAAGTTAAGTTAAGATATGAGAAAGTGGCAGTAGGCCTCAATCGCTGCGAAAAATTAAGAGCCAGATGGAGAAAGAAAGTGTAGGGCGAAAGTGAAAAACGTATTTAAAGAATGCAGCTTTATAAATCCCTGTACGTAACAAAACAAAAAACGCAACAGCGCTGGTCTTTAGGAACGCGCTAGACTGAAGCCTCTTAACAAAACAAAAGCACATCAGGCCTGTGCGATGCTTTTTCGAGTTAGAACACGTGGATGCTGACTTGTGTTGCTTTATAGCAAATACTGGTATAAAAGCAAGCTAGCTCCTTTTAACGACATATACATACTTCAGAAATATCCACTGTGGTAGTTTCGAGGGACTAGGAGTATTTACGAAGGCCTTCATATTTAATATCTGCTGCTTTAGATGGCGGATTCAGTTTCAGCGAGAGATGGCGTTGCTCCGCAGTCTGTTCGTGCTTACCCATAGCCAAGCATGAAAGATAAAAACCACATCCAATAACTCCGCTACTCGCGACACGCAGAACCGCTTGTAATGTGAGAGCATGGTCCGACGTGAATAGTTCATTTCTCGGACGGGCTCTCGGATCGACATATGTGCTGGCGTGCAATATGGATTTAAACCAGACCAGACAGCGGTCGAAACACGCTGCTGTTATTAATGCGTAATTTAATTGTTTCGTACACGCATTTCAGGGCATGCACATAATTCCTGGGCGAGAGAAGTCCCCGTAAGGTCTGTGCAGACTAAAAGCGGCCACACTGTTTTCATGCGAAGATAATTAAATTTTCGCGCTTGTGATAACTTTATGAAGCGTGGAATAATGAGTATCCGCTTAGCAAAGCCACAGTACCACAAGGCGAAGGTAAAACTGCGCTGTCGTCAATGCGATTCCAGAGCTGGTTAATGCTTAGACAGGATCAGTAATGTTTAGCTGAGACTTTGCCGGCCTGCTAGCAAAAGTTTAAAGCGTTAAGGTGAATGATCAGTGTTTAATTGTTAGAGTTCCCGTGAACAGCTCATTCAGGAATGCACTGGTGGTGTGGGGATGAGAAATTAAACAATGCGGCCTTGCAAGTCAACTCCACTTGCACAAAAAATTGCAAGCTGATTTTTTCAACTGAATTTAAAAATGTCCAGCCAGGATCTTAAAAGGCGCAATAACATTACGGGCTGTGTTTACATGAGATATTAGATTTGGACTCTTTGTTCGTTTAATCGTTCTCCTAACAGTAGTTTAATAGAGGCTTCGCAGCGATTTTCTTCACGGGGCTGGATGCTTGCAGCTCGTGGGCTCTCAAGATTCCAGCGGAGGCACACAGATAGGAATGCGTTCACGTGATCGAGCGATACGGAGGCAGGGCTAGTGACGGCTCGATTTCTCAATTTATCGGACTTTACTCATGAATTCACTCAGTCTCGCACGTTAAATCCTCAGAAGGCATTGAATTGGCGTCCGTGCGCAGGTCACCCAAGAAGAAGTTGCAATCGGATGCCAAGAATTTTAAGGCGAAAGCCTTTAATGGCTCATACTGTCGTCCGTCCTTTAACAAAGCGTGTCACACGACTTTAACTCGGGAATTAAAAAAAGATAGAAGAAAAACAATGGGTGCTACAGATAGAGGAGGAAAAAATTAACCTAGTAGACAAGTTTGATGACTGTAGAGTAATTAGTTATTAATTATAGGCAAAAATGTTAAAATTGTGTCGAAATAGTGCAGACGTCTATATAGCCACGGGAACAGTGTGACGTCACGTCCACCGGAAGTCGTCACGGCATAGTAAAAATTGTCACAGAATGGTCGGAAGAACTTCGGATTTGTATCAAATTAAATGGAAAAATGTGTAATTACGCGTAATTAACACTTAAGATCCCCCAAAAGATGTACAACTAGGGCATCGATAAAGCCATGGGAACGGTGTGACGTCACATCCACTGGAAGTCGTCACGGCATAGTGTCCTCGGCTTTCGCCTCTTAACACTTTAGTTGCCAAAATGTCCTCGCTGCTGTTGCCGACGACGTGACGAATCTCGTCCTGGGTGACTTGATCGACAACCTCGTCCGTATCTAAAACGAGCAGTATAACCACACCGCGTCAACACGCCACTCCTCTGACGTGCGCACTCCGCCGTCAATCAGGCAACCACTAAACCCAATGGCGTGGGTCTCGACGTCACGCTGGCGGGTTTATTGATTCAACCGTGCAATGTGTCTCGTTCCCCACCTATCTCGGCCACCGCAGAGCTATATTGTGGATGATGGACCGACGCTTTCGCGAAGTGATGTCACGGTCGCTGATCGATCACGCTACATATGGAAGCTCTGACGGGGTGTCTCGGCGCTAAGCGCGAAGACCGGCTCACTGTGTCAGGCAAAAGTACGTTAGAGGTGTCAAGTTGCACGCTATCTCGACGGTGCAGTGAGGACGGTTCGGTGCGTTCGGTTAATTAAGCTGAGGTGCGCCACGCTAACCGGGCTTGTGGCGCGTCAGCAATGCGAACTCGACGTGCTGAGTCATGTTCGGAAAAAGGCCAATTTATCAAATTTGCGCTTAGTCGACGAAACAGGCGAAGCAACTTGAAGAAACATCACTGTTTTGGTTTCTGCTATTGGACTTGACACTAGAAAAAGCGGTATATGTCACCTAATTTCATTATTAGGACGTTCAAGCGAAGGGTTTAGGATTAATATCTCTACTTTGCAGAATTACTAGCAGATATAAATCAGAGGAAAAGACACAGTCGGATAATTCTTGCCACAGGGGTCGGTATTAGGCAGAGTTCCGCCATCAGCCGCAAATAATTCGTTGCCTCGTTGATAATAGCTGAATTAATGATTCAACGTGTCGAGCTGAGCAGCGTACGAAACCACGCAGGTTCCTACAAGCTGTCAAGAAGTTCCATCTTACAAGTCATACTTGACTCGACCTTAATGCAAAAAGACCTCATTTTCGCGCACCGTCAGTGATCACCGCTTTGAAGCTGTCATGTCCACGTGGTTCGCCCGGAGGCCGTTAACCCACAACAGTAGCTTGACTTGCTGCTCCTGCGCAAAACTGCAAATAGGGTGGACATAAATCTAATTTAGACGAACATAGAGCTTGTCTTTTTAACGAGAATTATCACCCCTGGAAACAGCCACGCGAACATGCACGAAAGGAGTGTCACCATAGGGGGCTGTGTTCGCTGTGGTAGGGAGTGGGGGGTGGGGTTAGCCTATGAAAGTGTGAGCCCATGAGAGCAGGAAAGAACAGAGGCGCCGAAGTCGGTGCCGTGCCGGAAAAGCAATAACTTGTCGCGGATTAAGCAGTGTCCCGTAGAGGTGACGAAAAATAAATCGAGAAAATGGGAACGGATGGTTACTCAGGTGAAAATGAGGAGTTCGAGGCCAGAGAGCTTTCAAAGTAACTGAGAAAGGCAGCAGAATTGCGGTGTCAAAGCTTTTCTCCGGTAGGAAAAAAAAAAGGAGGTAATTATGGCAAGACTCTCTGTCTGTTAGAAAAAGTATCTGTTTATTTTTTCAGCATGCAAAAGCAGCTTTGAATAGCAGTGAGGTTTCAGCACAATTGAGGAATCCGGGAATGAGAAAGAAGAGGCTATGCATATCGGAAGTCATTTCAGAGTTAAGGTTTCTAGTAGAACCGATTCACGGGTAACATATTTCATCCGAAGCCTACATGCGTGATTAGATACCAGGAACACACAAACGCTGCCGAGCAAACATACTGACGGAGAGATTAGGATTTATCGGAGAGATTACGAACAAGCCGCGTATACCTCGTTAGGTTATTTACTCAACAGACTGGAAAGCTGGCCTAGTTGTAGGTTGTTCATGATGAAAATTTGTGGGCGCGAACAAACAAAAGATTGGTTTCTTCTTTGTCTTTTGTTTGTTCGCGCCCACAAATTTTCATCATGAGGTTATTTAGTGCTGCATACACATGCACTAATACGCTTAATTATATTAATGTAAATAGAAAAAAAAGCAAATTGAAGCGAGTCATATTCGTTATCAGTACAGGCAAGCGTTTTCTTCAATAAAAAATATAAAAGAGAATTCATCGCACATACAAGCAGGATGTGCGCGCACACGGTCAAGAGGTTAAGGACATGCAAATCAAAGTGCATTTGTCTGGTCAACACTCGCGATCGGTAATTAGCGGGGTGGCAGTTACAAGCGACCCCTGCACCCAACACATACTTGTGACCCAACAGGAAAAGAATAAAAAAATATGTGTGTGTTAATCGTTATTGGATTATTGATGGCCACGTCGTCTCGGCTCGTTCTTTGGCGATTGGGAGCACTCAGGCTTGCCATGAGCTAAAATTATAGCTGTAGATTGAATCTCTGTGCCTGTCTCGGGACAGTGATTCATTATGCTAAGCACCGTTGGTTCCCATGGCAAACTGACGTTGAAAACAAATAAGAGAATCATACGCACTGAAACGATAACTGTCGATAAGCAGGCAAAGGTTGAACAGTACATATAAAGCTGACTGCGACTGAGTGAGTTTGCAGTTTTGTGTACTGTTTGAAATCAACAGCATCTAAGACTACAAACGCATGCAAGCAAGAACCAATCGATAAATTCTATGCTGCAGTGCAGGTGCACCCAGTAACAGTGTACCTTGTGCTTAAAAGGATAAGGGACAAAAACGACGGCTGCGCGGAATGGACAGTAACAGAGAGTGGCGAAGCTGTTCCGCAGTCGCATGCATTTTTCAAGCGTGCCCAGCTTTTGCGCGTGCGCACTAGGTAGGCGAAAATGCAGCTGCTGCAGCACAAAGTTTGCCAGCGGCTTCAACGTATTCAGACAGCCAAGATAAGCCTGTGTTTTTGCTCAGAGTTGCGTAGATAATTTTGCAGCTCTAAAGCGATCGACGCCGAAAGAAGTCATTTAATCAAACTGGATGAGGAAAACATTCGATCGCATCTGAGAGAAAAAAAGCAGACCAATTATTCATGAGACAAGCGCTCAGAAAGTCCTTCCTATCCGAGCATAGCGATGTGAAACATATGCACACTATGGAGGGAAACAGCAACGGGTGCGCTTTGATCAAGACAACAGATAGCATATGCCGTCTGGCTAAGAACTTTAGCACGCCAGACCCCGTTGGCATTGATGAATTGACCCCTAAGCTCAAACGACACTTGTTTCTCGGTCAGGAGTGGGCGTCTCGCATGTGTAACTGCTATCCTTGCCAGTTTTGTTCTTTTAATTTTTAAGCAGAAGTGTCCCACTACCGCTGTGTTTCCTACCGCTAAACAACAATTCTAATGACGTCACACAGTTGGGGTGATGAGCGAAAATTGTAGCATGCAGTTGGAGTAATATTTTAGAGAATTCTCAAAATATGATCGCAGCCGTACGATAATCCTACGCCACGCTATTTTGCAAACTTAAGTTTTAATAAAGCGCAAATATATGTGAACGTCAACGTGTCGTATCTTCCCCTGAGCACTGATAGCCCCGTAGTGGAGGGCTCCTGATTAATTTCGACTGGCTGGAGTTATTTAATCTGCACTAACAGCGCTCAGCCGACGAGCGTAATTCGCATCTCACTGCCACCCAAATCTTGCCGCCGCCGCTCCTGGGATTCGATCCAGCGACCTCGGCCTCAGCAGCCGAATGCCGGCGCTCCTGATCCATTGCGGCTTGTTATAATAATCCGGAGGCAGGTATGTTTACTAACAGAATGAAATATCAGGAGTCTGCTCTTGGTCATCAGTGTACACGGAATAGAAAGTGAGGCGGACATAAAGATATTGTTTTGTTCCCCCATGGTGGTCAACTTGTCGTCTGACATCACTCACGTCGAGGCGTGGCAATGCGCTACTTTTAGTCTTCATTCACCTGAGGCACTTCGCAAACCGATATGGTGAACGGGTATGCATAAAAGCAATGTTGGCTTACCTTTTATGGGCGTCTTAATCACCCGCAGAGCTGCGTCCACCTCTTCCAGCTTGGCACTGGATGAGAGTGCAATGACACGTCGCACGACGAGCCCCGACGGCCGTAGCCTGGCCTCCAGCTCGTTGGCCAGCGCCAGCCACGGCTGCTCCTCGCACACCACTAGCACTGCGTACTTGACCCGCAGGTCGTTGAGGCAAGAGGCGACGGCAAACGCCGCCAGGGCCACGTTTGGAGACACACGGCCGAAGAACACGGGCGCCTTGTCGGCGTTGGCTGCCGCCGCAGTTGCAGAGCTGCCATGGCCGTGACAGTTCCACACAACCAGAGGCTTGCGGTGCACCTGCGCCAGGACCTCGCCAGCGGCGCACACTTCTTCGTCCAGGCCTCCGACGACCCCGGCCACCTGCGGGTCCTCCATGGCTTCGATGAGGGGCAGCAGACCGCCCGTGTCGCAGACACGTTCGGACACGTTGCGTACCGTGAGAGTCAGGTTGGACTCGGCCAGGTACGTGGCGAGCTGCGTGTGGTTCGCCACCAGGGTGTCCGTGGCATATCGCAGCGTGCTCAAGTTGAAGCCACGGCACCGGTCCTCGTGTGGCAGCACGACTATCTGCTGGCGACGAGGGGTCCGGTCGGAAGCGGCGGCGGCCGTGCGACTAAGGATCACGCCGCAGACCATGCAGGCGACCAGCATGGGAACCACGGGCGGCATCACTCGGCTGTAAGGCGATGGCTGGGTGTCCCACGGCGACACTTGTCGTGGTTGGAGTAGTAGCTGCTGCCGCAGCAGCTGCTGGCGTTGCGCATATTGAGACCCGCTGCCACGCCGCTCGGCGCGGAGAATCTTCGAATCTCCCTCGCAACCGGCGGCAATCAGGCGCTCGGCGCTGATGCTGGCATGGCAAGCGTTGTCGTGGCGTGCAGCACGAGCGGATGTCGTCTTGGGCGCCGCCGCCGCCTCCGCCGCCGCTGGGCGAGCATCACGTGCCGGCGGCCGGAGGTGTGCCCGAGCGCGGAGTCGGGACCCCGGCGGAGAGTGTGGGTGGTGTGGGCTACTGGCTCGCCGACTTTGGCGCCACCAGCCTGGTCGGCGGCCGTCGATCGAACTACTCTACCGAGCGCCCGCGTGCGTCGTTCGTCGATGGGCGCGCGTACTTCGGAGGAGAGGAACACTTCGCTTGGAATAGGTCATGTCTACTCCACTGGATGGCTGCGAAGTCGGGGAAGTTGATGGTGGTCAGCTGTCATGTGTGGCACGAATTTATTTGAATCTTCTGCCACTAAATCTGCGAGCCACCAGCCGATTCAAAAATAGTAACTACCAGACAGAACCACTTCTAAACATGAGAGCGGTTTTACGCAAGTTTAGATGTTAAAAGTTTGCCTCACTTCACATGTATGGTCTGAGTCAAAAATGCATGGCCCAAAGGCTTTGCTTTTAAGCTGTGTGGCAAGGCTCTTTAGTGCCACTAGACGTCCTCAGTGACTACAGAGGGAGGATGACGAGGTCTCCTCTCAACTTCGAGAGATTTTTACCGTTGACGATGCAAAACGAGCGGCAGTTTATGTCCTGAAACGAAATCCTTTGGGTCGTATATTTTTGACACAGACTGTACCTGTCAGTTTCAAGAAACACTATGCTGCAAAGACGGCGAAGTTTATGATTGGTTGGACTATCCACCTAAGGTACACAACATGATTGTATTTGTGTGGTAAATTTGACGGGTTCAGCTGCGCAAGTGCGGTACGACCGTGAGCAGTTAGTTTTCGTATATTCCCTTCAGAGTCAAACAAAAGTTGGGCTTGTCACTGTTAACGACCACATATTTATTAAATAGGGAAATACCTGTAAATTACGACAGAAAATGCAGCAGCCGTATGTCCCACAGTTATTTCTCTATTACTTTCCCGCATACTTTGTGCCAGCCGTTTTTATTCCTTCTGAAACGTGAAAGAATGTCTTGAAACGCGTATTTAGCTTAATGAAAATGTGGCAGAATTCATATTTTAATCGAACTACATATAATTTTTCGATTAAGCCCGAGGATTGAAGTTAGTTGGTCATTAGCGCCAAGAAGTTCGTTTATACGAAGCGAACATCTTGCAACGCGTCTGAGAGCAATCCTATTGCCAAAAAATTATTGAAAGGGTACTGCGTTAAAGTACAGTCCGTACTCTGTGACTTTCAACGGCACTTAAGCTTCAAAAATGATGTGTTTTCTTAAAAACACCGCAGAACACAAACGGATTTTAGTGTACGTGGGTTCCAGCAAGCATAAACATAAAATATGTATTGCGTAAAAGGACACAAAAGACATACCATCGGTGTAGAAGCGATCCAACCTTAGCAACATTTAGTTACAGCTGCATAGTTTATAGAATGTCGTACAATTGAAATAAATATACAAATACATCAATATCAAGTACAAGGGTGCAACTGCAACCTCACAACATAGACACGTAGGCAGGCTGTCCGAGTGGGCGCTGACAGGAGGTCGTATGTTATTACTTGCCGCATTTCTTGGCTGTGACGTTTTCGTGCCCGGTTTCCTCTCAAAACATCGTGGTTGTTAAGGGAAGGCGGCCACCGATCACCTAGACTGCAGGCTACTCATCGCTAAACATAGTATTTCCTGTTGACTTCCGCGTTATGAAGGCTATGATTAATTTTGCTTGCAAGTTTTAGGTGAAGTACAAGCCAACAAATTCGTGTTTTAACATGGTTTAAATAATACAGGTAAACGCGCACGCATTACTCACGCGTCAGGTTTTCCACACTAAAAGCAAGGCAGTAAAAACAAACGAAAAATTTCCCACCCTATCCTTGAAATTGCTGTATACATGAGTGCAACACTGAAAAGCCATGCCGTTTCTCCAGAGAGAGCTCCCACGCTCAGTCTTCAGCTATCTCTGGCACTTCAACTTGGTTTGCGCTATGTACTGTTTTTTTTTTTTGTGTGCCGATGCACTCTTAGTGTAAAATGAAACGTGAACAGGACAGTTGCAACGCGAACAACAAAGGAGGAACCTTAGTCGAGGAGGACTAAGTACTAGCGCACTTGATATTCACTTCTATGTCCCAAAGTCTGCATCACGGAGGTGCTAATTGATTTAGTTAGCGTTTTTGCCCTCAAGACTATAATATTTTTGTATTATTAGTTTCAAGTCATCCTGTTCGCGTTCCAGTTCACGCCACAGCACACGAGGAGCGTTGCGTGCGACTGCGACTTGCTAGTTACCCACACAAGCCCTTCTATTCTTCCGGGTTATCGTCTTCTTCGTAGCCTATTTCTTGCTTCTTCGTTTCGTTATTCTTTTAGAAACGCCAATTAATGTTCAATAAATAGTACTTTCAATGACGCGGAAACATATGCTGTATGTGACCAAGAATACATATTATACTCTTCTGTTTAGCCAATCCTACGCTAAGAGTGATGATATAGGCATTACGTTGTGGATAAACCAAAACAGAATAATTTGTGTCGTCACAACAGATTTATTGCAGTATTCTTGGCCGTGAACTTGTAGACAGCAGTTTTTATAGTATGCATGGAAAACTTGATTATGCAAGCGAGTTTGGACCGTTCAAGGTCTCAGGGCCACCGCACAGCCCTCACATTACGCGCATGTGTCCAGGCCACGTAGGGCCATGGCACTGGCACCCGGTTCACACAGCGAAGTTGCGTGTCCGGGTCCTGTGACGGAAGGAGGGCATCCCATTCCTCCCATGTTCCAATGGCGGGCTGTCCCTGGGGGTTAGGATCGGCAGGGCAGCCGAAGAGGATGTGGTCCAGGGTGGCGTGCGATTCTCCGCCGAGAGTGCACTCTGGGGAAACCGGGCTGAAGTACGATAGAAGCTGAGGGGTAGGAAGAGTTTGGGTATAGTAACAATTGAATTTTTTGTCCTACGCAGCTGCCCATTGCCTAAGCCAAAGACCTACTGAAAAATGCGACAGTATACAAAAAACGTGTCGTTCATACGAAAGGACAAAACATTTTGTCGACTGAAGAGCGACATTGCCATTCACTATGTTCATCCCATCTTCAACGGAAGGTTTACAGGAATCCCAATGTACAGTTTGGTGCACTCTTTACTTGTTCACATTGCTCGACTTGTGAAAAGTTCCGAATTCCTAATAAATTTGTTTAATAAGTCTGTACGTTACCATACTACAAAGTGAATATGGCAGCAGGATAAAACGGAAGGCTAGTGTTCTTTGTCTACTGTCGGGCTCTCAACGCAAATAGTTTATTGCTGTTTTTTTAGAAGCTGTACACTTGTGTTCAGGAAGACAGTGAAAGACGCAGAGGAAGATTTGATACAGCAGTATACCCTGTGGCTTGGTCAATCCCCCGCAGTGGGCGTGCGCCATTATCTTCTTGAGGACAACTACCCGGCACGAAGGCCAGCGGCTCGTCGCCGAGCCCATCTCATATGTGCTTCCGGTAGTTGTCCTGAATCAAACTTGTTTCATACAAACTCTGCAGGTTACGCAGGAAATCGGCCTTTTTCTCTTTTGCCGTCGTGTTAAATTTTAGCTGAAACGGAATTTCATTAAATTGGGCTCGCGCAAAGCAAGCCCAATTTAATGAAATTTCGTTTCAGCTAAAATTTAACACGGCGGCAAAAAAAGCAAGCGTTCGCGACCTTCACCTCAGCCCAGAATGGACAGACCTTTATACTTTCTATATCTTTAAATAAGCGAGCCACATCAAAGGCAGGAGCTGGCACCGTCTGCAGATGCTGAAGCCCATCTCAGAGCCTGCGTTCTCCGATATTTTTTTCCTCCGCACCATCCACATATCTGCCTCAATCATCCAGCCGACGTTCTGAAAGACATCGTTAACGCCGCGTTCACATCTCTTGCTTATCCTCAACGGCGAGACGATCATGCGTTGCGAAGGAAATATTGATATATAAGAGAAAAGATTAAAGGGGTGAGAGAGAAACAAAGAGACAAAAAAGGAGCAGCGACAAGGCGTTTGAAAACTTGCGTCATGCACGCCTGGTTTCTTGGGGAACCGTTATTAATAGCCCTGCAAAATTGAAACAGACAGGGACAGCGACCGTGGGTTCCCCCTCTGTCCAGGGTTGTGAGCTCTGTCGTGTCTTTCCCCCTCTCCTGCTGTGTCGTCTTCCCTTCGCTCTTCATACTCATCCAGCAGCTGGTGCTCGTTGGTAATGAGCGACGAGGATTGGGAATGGACAGGAAAGCATCGCAAGGCAAAAGAAGTGGAACGCTGGGCAGCAATCAGCCGTGTCGCGACGGTCATTCTTCTGGAACGTCGGCACGTGGTTCGCTAAGGGCGGAAGGGAAAAAAAAGGCGGTCGGAGTGAAAGGCACAAAGGGAATGGCGCGGAGGAATAAATGGATCAGCGGCGAGGCTGGAGATGAAACCTGAAAGGAAACGAAGAGGGAGAGAGTGAAAGACGCCTTGCTGATGCTTCTTTCTTTTGTTCGTAGATGGCATGGCATGTCGCAAATGGTCATTCCAGCGTATACCTGCTGCCAGAAGGCGATGTTGTTCACGTCGGTCTTAGTCCCGTATAGTGTGGCGTCACCTGTGGGCACATGTGACAGGTGCCAGTGGGAGCAAGTGCACTTAGTGGAACGAATGGGTGTGAATGGTGGAACAAGTTACGCCCTCATTTGTTCGCTGCCGGGATAAAAGCGAAAATCTCGGAGATCTTTTTTGTGCTCATGTTCGATCACTATTCTTTAGCAGTGCATTACTTTTGGGTAGAGAGAGGAAAAAGGAACTGGAAAAAAAAAGATGACGTTTCTGATTTTCGGCGCGAATGCGGAATACTCACTGCGAAATTAAAGGTTCAGTGAAGAGAAATCTGAACTGGTCTTTTTGCCGCGGCAACTCGCTCTACACGTTCCTAGCATTCTTAGAAACTTCGACTTATTGCCCTGTGTGGCCGATTTCCCTAATTAAATCGAGTTAACGTCCGGCTCCCGCCTTTCTTTTTTTAATTCTCCGCGTATGGTGGGCGGAGTCGACCAACGCGTGGAGTGCCTTTCAGCCAGCTCCGTGGAGGCTTTGCTTTTACCTTATATTGTTTTTTAGGTTTCCGTGAATAAATAGTTTCATTTGCAGATAAATAGCCACAAAATAAGCCCGCAAAAATAAAAATACGCGCGGACTATTTGCTACCACGGATCACTACGCATTACTCCGCCGATGGCAGAGCGGCAAGCCTCCACGGAGCTGGCTGAAAGGCGCTCCACGCGTTGGTCGACTCCGCCCACCGTACGCGAAGAAATTAAAAAAAAAAGGCGGGAGCCGGACGTTAATCCGATTTAATTAGGGAAATCGGCCATACAGGGCAATAAGTCGAAGTTTCTAAGAATGCTCGGAACGTGTAGATCGAGTTCTCGCGGCAAAAAGACGAGTTCCGATTCCTCTTCACTGCACTTTTAAGGTGTTCCACATTCGCCTTCAGGACTTATGAACACAACTTTTTTTCGCTCTTTGATGTAGCGAGGGTGTTCATATGTGCGCTCGATTTCTCGAGTGTTTTATTATAATATCCCGCCGCGCCGGCTCATTGGTTACAATGGTGGACTGCTGAGCCTGAGGACGCGGGTTCAATTCGCGGCATCCACTTTTCGACGAAGGTGACTCACCCAGGTGGTAAAAGCCCCAGGTGGTCGAAACCCCAGGTGGTCGAAATTAATCCGTAGTTCACCGCTATGACACCTTCCCTCTAGAATTTCGATTGAGGTAGAATTCAAAAGCCCCGTGTTCTGTGCGATGTCAGTGCACGTTAAAGAACGCCAGGAGGTCAAAATTTCTGGAGCCCTTCGCTGTGGCGTCCCTCATAGCCTGAGTCGCTTTGGGACGTTAAACCCCCAAAACCATAAACCTTCTTTATCCCTTCTCCTGGGCGCGGTTCAAGTGTCCACAGTGAGCCAAATACTGCGTCTTTCCTTTCCCGGTAACGAATCATTATACCTAGTGCACCTTTTGTTCTGCTGAGAATAAATTCCACAGCGAGCTTTACACGGAACGTAAAACAATAAGAATATAAGAAGAAGACTGGCATGGCATAAAACTAGATAAATTGACCATTAAAAGGGAAAGAACAGCAAGCAAGATGAAGAGCAATAGCAGCAGCAAGATAAGATGGTCAGTTTTCTGTTAAGGAGCAGTTAGTCCTTTCTATGTACATCAATAAGTAGAGTTTTAGGTTGATGGGCAGCGACGTTTAACGACCTGTTATTTTAAGCATGTTCGCATGCGGGCTAACCGTGGTTTCGATTGCTTTGTGCCGAGAGGTTAATGTTAGCGGTTAAAGAACACGGAAACGATTCGCTCGTGGTGAGCTTCGGCGAAAAAGGAAACCGTGACATTTAGAACCGGTTTTTCATACATGACATTTGTTTATGAAAGGTCTTTAAGCTCGGAGGTAAGGATGCGTAGAACCAGTTGCCGTTCCTATAACAACAGACAAGAAACGAAACCGCATAAAAAGCTTTTTCTCCAAGCGCAAAGTGCTTAACGAAAGATGCAGAGAATAAATATTTGTTAATTGAAACGGTGCGAGGAGATAGCTTTACTTAATTAAGCAGTTTATATTGTCCCATTTGAGCAGACCTTAATAATGAAAATGGCTGAGTATTGATTAAAGGCGAACTGATATCATAAACAGAGTGAGCTGACGGGCAGTTGGCCATTCATAATAATTTCAGCAGCGCATGCTACACACGGACACAGGACGAGGAAACACACACGCGAGCGCTCGTGTGTGTTTCCTCGTCCTGTGTCCGTGTGTAGCATGCGCTGTTGAAATTATTATGATATTGCCACACTGCTGACACTCTGCAGGCGCCACCCGTTAGCGCCACCTGTATTACTCCCGTTAGCCCCTCTTCGCGGAGACACTCGCGCCGTTAACTTTCCGCCTTACCTTTATTATTATTTTTATTTCCCCGCCCGTGCAGCATCGAGCCGATGCCTCTTGGAAGGGAGAGGGGCAATGCCACACTGTTGACACTCTGCAGGTGCCACCTGGTGGCCGCACCTTGGCTCCCAGCGCGTGGTCGAGCGTCGTCTTTGTCTTGCATGAGCCGGTGGTTCGGCGAGCCTCGTCTGAGAATACGTCTGTGCTTCCCGCTTCCTGCTGCGTTTGTCGGTGACAATATCATAACTTGAAGGCAACAAATTGGTTTTGGTTGATTTTGGTTTTGAGGAAAGGAAATGACGTAGTAACTGTCTCACACGTCTCGATGGACGCCTGAACCGCGCCGTAAGGCAAGGGATATCGGAGGGAGTGAGAGAAGAAATGAAGAAAGAGATGCCGTAGTGGAGGTCTCCGGAATAATTTCGACCACCTGGGGATCTTTCACGTGTCCTGACATCGCAAAACACACGGGGGCATTTTGCGCTGCGTTTCTTTGTTGTTTTTTTTTTCTGTTTTGCGTGCCATAGCGATCTCCCGCTCTTCAGCGGCGTTGTCAACCATTTACGGTGCATTTCAAAACGGTGAACAGTGATGAAGGCGGCGATATCCAGCACAGCGTGAGAGGCTCCCATTTAGAATGCGGAGTGCGAGCGGCAGCGGCGATGGTCTACTGGTTTAAGGCATCGGCTTCACGCTGGTTCAAATCCGGCTCGAGGCTGTAATATGGTAAAGCTTTTTTTTATTGTAGATATCGCTTGGATGGAAAACTTTGCAACGTTTCTGATACGTTCGGCTCCTTGTTCGCTCTCAAGTTTCGAAGTCGTCTGGAAGTTAACAATTTTGAGACGGCTGGGAGTGCTCTGAGTTAGCGGAGGAGGAGTTAAAGAAAGGCGGGCAATATACAACACTTCACGTCCCTTTAGCTTTCCCGACTATACAGTTATGCCGTGGAATTTCTAGGTATGACCTATTCTAAGCAGACAGCTTCCACGAAGTACGAGCGCCCACTGACAAACGATCATCCCGGATGCGCGGTGGCGCTCTTTGATCGGTGACTGCCGACTAGGCTGATGGCGCCAGCGTCGGCGAGCCGCTGGCCCCAACCCCTCGCATTATGCGCCGGGGTCCCGACTCCGCACGCGATCAAAGGAACACGTCCGGCCGCCGGTACATGATGTATGTCCAGAGGCGGAGGTGGTGCCGAAAACGACATCCGCTCGTGTAACGCTGCACGCGCCATCATCAGTGCCGAGGGCCCAATCACCGCCGGAGGCGAGGTAGATAACAAAATTCGTAGACGATTACATTATATCCTAAAGCGAAACGTGAGCGCAGCTCATTAGCTGTTTCAGCTTTTCGATAGATTGAGGCAAAGAATTCGAGCAAGTCATGTATGTATAATTACAGACAACTTGTTATTTTTCACACATTTTCCTTCTTCAAGAAACACTCCACTAAGTAATTTTTTTACTTGATTCAGAGTTGCAGTAATCACCTGTTACAACGGGGTTATGCCTGATTAGCATCTGCAGCTGAGACGTGTGCAAGTTCCCCTAACATAGTAACTGCAATAGGACACTTTGGCGGGCTAGTTGGTTCATTCGAAGTGAACGAGCGAATCTGCGCATTGTCTCAGCTTATGTGTGCCTTTCGTCTCGTTCTCTTTGCGCAGTAACTACAGGTTACTCACATGAACAGAATTGTAACATGGCAAATATTTAAACCACCGCGGTGGCTCCGTGGTTAATGCGCTCGTCTACTAAGCCGGAATACCCGGGTTCGAACCCGATCACGGAGGCCGCGCTTCGATGGAGGCGAAACGCAAAGGTAGGTAAAAAAAAATGGCTGAGGCTTAACTTGGTTAAGCCTGGAGAATACGAAGCAACATCGTGTCGCGTAATTTGGAGGCGCACAACCACAGCGACGGAGCGAGGTGGGCCCCCGTTTCTCCACTGTCGTGACGTCATCGTGTCACGTGGTGTGACGTCATGTATCACGTGATTTGGAGGCGCACGACCACAGCGACGGCGCGAGGTGGGCCCCCGTTTCTCCACTGTCGTGACGTCATCGTGTCACGTGGTGTGACGTCATGTATCACGTGATTTGGAGGCGCACAACCACAGCGACGGCGCGAGGTGGGCCCCCGTTTCTCTACTGTCGTGACGTCATCGTGTCACGTGGTGTGACGTCATGTATCACGTGATTTGGAGGCGCATAACCACGGTGAAGGGCTGAAGTGGTAGCTAAAGTAGTATGCTTCGCATAAAACTTTATGCATGAACCAAGTAAGGGAAGACGTTAGGGGAGGTTTGGTTTGCTTGTTTCTTAATCCCGGGTGGCGGCCATCAGTCCATAAGTTCTGGCGACCTTCTCCGTCCATTCCACCAGCCTCTTTTGTGAGGCCGGATCTGAGCTATAGAGACCGCGATCTCCAAACATTTTAGGTCTCTAAGGTTCCAGCGAGATGGTGGTTAGAGTTTGCCGGCATATGGCGATGATGACGATGAGGAATTTTTATGTCGCAGGGGCGCCTGTGGCCAAAAAGCGCCATGACACAAGGTTTTGTCTTCCTCTCAAGGTGGGGTCCAGGACCCATTTTTCAAGCATTTCATCCTAAACAGGCCGAGCACCAGGCAAGGGAAAGCTTGCACCCGTTGTATCACCAGTGGGTGCCCAGTGACACTGTAGATCGAACACCGCACCTCCGAATGCGAGGCGGATGCTGAAACCACTAGGCCACCGCTGCGGTGGCATATGAACAGTATGTGCTCGAAGTTTGCTCTCGGAGCCCCACAAAGAGAGCATTGAGGTTAGTATTAACCAGGGTGCATTAGTGCCAGACAGGTCGGTGAAGGAAACGTTCTGTACTGGATGTTGCCTTCATATAGTCTGTTGCTTTCGTGAGGGTGTGGTGTGGTAGCGGATATGTGAACCTTTCCTCTCTAAAGTGTAGGGTGATTTCATTGTAGGTGATTAGTGTGTCCCTCGCGCAATCCCTCTCAACTGTTTGGCCTGCTCGGTTGACGTGCGCTCGAGCAACAGAGTGCGCCTCATCATTTCCGGGGTTGCCTGCGTGGGCTGGCACCTATAGACTAGTTGGATTGGTCTGGCGTCGTGGGGGCTTGATTGGAGAATATTGTAGGCGACAGAATGGATCAATCCTTTTGCAAAATTCCTTACTGCGGTTTTGGAGTGGCTAATTATGAGCGTAGCAGTGGAAGATGCTATGCCCAATGCTACGGCCGTCTCTTGGGCTTCGAGGGAGGTGGTTGCCCTTATTAAGCCCGAGGCCTTGTGCTTGAGGTTGTGTGACACCACGTTTAGGGCGTAGGCTGGGTAGCATGCATATTCTGCCGCGTCTACGTAGAGTGCGGCTTCATTGTCCGTGTGCTTTCTTATACAGGGCTCCGGCGCATGCTTCACGTCTTTGCCGGTTGTGGGCTGGGTGTGCGTTCTTGGGTAGTGGGTGGACGATTAACTTTTCCTTGATTTGTTTAGGAATTTTGTGGGTGTTGTCCGGAGGGGGCCCGTTGGTTGAATCTTTAATGCGGCTAGGATGTGCCTGCCCGTGTTTGTGGAGGATAGACTGCCCAAATGTGCTGTGCGGTGGGCTTCAGTCAGTTTTTGTTGAGTGCTATGAACACCATGTGGAGGAGTGTGTTGGTTGAGGTCCCTTGAAGGAGATTTAGGGCCGATTTGTAGGCCTGTGTTATTAGCGCGTTTACTCCTTCCTATTCTATCTTTTTGAGGAGACGATAGGGGAGTGAGTATACACTTCTGCTTATCACGAATACTTGAACTAACCGCCTGAGGTCGTGTTCTTGCAAACTTCAGTGCTTGTTTGCTATCTTTTTGATTATCCTGATGGTTTGATGTGTCATGATCGTGAATTTGGAGACGGTCTCTGTATTTAGGTCGTTGTTTTGGATGAAAATTCCAAGGTGCGGAGTTTCTGCACCTCCGGCACTGGGAGGCCGTCGACAGTAACTTGTAGACAGGGGTTTCCCTTTCTGTGACGGTCCGCGGTCGGATGGAGCAGCATTTGTGGGCGAGCATGCAAGGCCTATAGTGCCGCGCACTCCAATACCGCGTCAGCTCCCGCTTGGAGGGTTTCCTCCATTTCGCCGACATTTCCCGTGGTCATCCACAGGGCGCTGTCGTCTGCGTCGAAGGAGCGGGGTAGATGTGGGTTCCGCTCCGATTTTCGGGCTATGGGTAGAAGTTTCCACTTGTCTTTCAGTCGCAGATTTCCTTCCATGTGGCTGCAAATCTGCCCCCCCCCCCCCCCCCTTTATCCCTTCGCTCCTTCCTTCATCCCTTCCCTTACGGCGCGGTTCGGGTATCCACTGAGATATGTGATACAGCTACTGCGTCATTTCCTTTCCTCGAAACCAATCACATTTCAAATCTGGGGAAGCTGAAGGTTATATGCGGCGCTTTGTCACTTAAAATCGTGAGAAGGTTTTTCTTCCTTTTTTTTTGTATTTCCTCTCTAAATAGTCGCACGACACTTCATCATGCTTTGTTGCCATGGACGGCCGTGAGAATATGAGAGAATTTTCCGAGGAGCCGTTGAAATTCGAGTGGAGTGTGCGGCCTGTATAGGCCTTGCATGCTCGCCCACAAATGCTGCTCCACCCGGCCGCGGACCGTCACAGAAAGGGAAACCCCTCTCTAGAAGTTACGGTCGACGGCCTCCCAGGGCCGGAGGTGCAGAAACTCCGCACCTTGGAATGTTCATCCAAACGACCTCAATTCAGAGACCATCTCAGAATTCACAATAATGACACATCAAACCATCAGGCTAATCAAAAGAATAGCAAACAAGCACCGAAAATTGCAAGAACACAACCTCAGGCGGTTTGTTCAAGCATTCGTGATAAGCAGAAGTGTATACTCACTCCTCTATTTTCTCCTCACAAAGATAGAATAGGAAAGAGTAAACGCGCTAAGCGACGAAAATTAGCGAGAATAAAATTCAGAAAGAAATTCCAGTTCTCTGGCAAGGTTTTACCGTTTGTCCCTTGTTTCTTTTCTGAATCTGAAGCGTTCCCTATCAGACACATAAACGAACGGCTGCGAGGAGCTGAAGAGAGGAGTAATGTTCTACTTTTGCGATTCCGGTAGTTTCTTATACGACCAGAGAGCAAGTTTCGTCAAATTTTAGGATAAGCGTGGAATTGCGATAGAAAGAATGAGAAGAAAACGTCACGCTGTCGGATCGGCACGGAGTGCATCAACACTCCGTCATCGCGACACCTCTGCCACCCCGTCGGCGCAAGTAAAGCAAACCTAACGCGTTCCTTCATCCACGAAGCTGGCATTCACTGGGATGAGAACACATTGGGGGCAGCAAGCCGAAAGCTCGTCTTTATAAGCTGTCAAGCGAGGACGGCCTGTCCTCGTAACCTCGCTCTCCGCTCCATTCGCCCGGAACTTGCTCACTGACAGAAAAAAAGAGTCGGGACGCACGGGTGGGGCAGGGTGTTGCGATTGCCCATTAAGGCGAATGCGCCTGGAGTTATCGATCCCATAAGAAGCCTTTCTTCGTCTAAAAGAGTCAGCTTCCCATGGCAGTTTGTGTTCGCGTCGTGGTTCCGCTAAGAGTTTGGTCGCTCGCCTCGGACATGTCGCCGCTGTCGGGTCGGCTCCACTGCGGCGGGCGGCCTCCAAAGAAGGGAGATGAAGGACGGACCTTGCTCAGGGACTTTCTCCTCCACATCCTCTGCAAAATCAGAAAGCGCATATCTCCACGACCAGGCCACTGTTGCCAACGTTCCTTGAGGTTGCGGCAAATCCTGTCCTCTGGGGTGGAGGAGCGTCTTTTGCATGAGAGATGACGCTTTCAGAGGCAACCAAAAAATGGTCGTGAGGTGCCATCGCGTGCTGTTGCACGGCCATGCGCTTTTACAAAGCCTCCGTTTTAATCTCCCCGTCTATTTACCCAATTTTCTTTTGCAGTTATCGTATTCCCTCCGTCCTCCTCATTGTCTGAATTTCTCTTGGAATTTTGTGCAGATAGTTTTGGAAATAAAATCAAAATAAAAATAAGGGTTTTGCTCACGATATTTTTTATTGTTATAGTGTAGAGAATAGCGATACAGAATGCCCAAGCAAAGAAATGAATGAATGCTCAAATGAATGAAACGAACTAAACAAATAATTGAAGAAAGAAACAAATAAGCATATAAGAATATCAGCACCACCCCAGGCTATCAAAGAAAGAAACAGAATAACTGGTGCCGATTTTCTAAGGAAATAAGGGCCAGGCAGTTATGAGAGGAGAGTTTTCAGCCGCAATCGGGAACGTCTCTACATTTCTGCCGGCGTCAAGTTTGTGCAGACTACCGCGTTCAAAAAGAAAGAAAGAAGAAGAAATTAAGCACTGCTGCGCTGCGTAGTCATGACAAAAGGACCTCGTCGCTAACTGAAATCCTCCAGCTTTATCGAAATCCCAGCGCGTGACACACTCCATGAGCGCCAAGAAAAGTTTTTCTCGCCATAAGATCACCTCCCACGTCACTGGGAATAAAAGCCAGGTGATAAGGGAAATTGGAACTGAAAGAGTGCTTTGAATGGGATTCACTGCGCAGCCTCCTTCCACCTTCGTCAGTCTCGTTTTTTGGGAAAAAGCTTCGGCCGCGCTTGGGAAAGACGAAACAGCAAGAGCGCGCTTTGTTTCCATGCCATTCATTCGAATGGGTTAGCATTAGGAGTGACATGAAGGCGAAAAGTGTCCGGCGTCGGCGTCTTTGTGAAACCTGCACCTGCCAACCGTGCCAGGTGATGCTTATCAGGATTTTTCTCTCTCAACTTTCCATCTGCCAGCTGTCCCCCTGTCCCTCTAAGTGTCTAAGAGGATACTTGATGAGCGGATATTTGCCGCACGTGGCGGCGATGGGAAAGAATACTGCGAAAAGCGGAATACCGTGGAAAACAAGCCGAGTGGAAGTGTTCTCCCCAACTCCCCCACCTTTGTATGTTTTAACAGAACCAATTCGTCCCAGGGCCTTTCTGTGTGCGCATTAAACCTCAGCAGAAATTGCATGTGTTAGCTAATTAAACGAGAAAGAGCGTACCAGGGTGCCTGAACTGGCAAGTAAGCTAAAACGAATTTTATTGGGTCTAAAACAAAATGTAGGTCGAAGGCGGAAGCGTTGGCCAACAAGTAGAAAGAACTCGCCTAAGCTGCAAGCGCGTGCCGTCAGGGCCAATATCGGTATACGCCTTGAAAACCCTCGAATCAGAGAAGCAAGAATATGCCCCTGGAGCTCGGCTACGTAATTTACCTCCAATAAGCTGTAAAAAAGACAGCGCCATTTATATATGACTTTGTAGTGCTGTGCCCACCACTTTAACACAAAGTAGACTGCACTTATTTGAAAGTGCCTTCGCTTTTTCTGCTTCACTTGTTTTTGGTTGGTTGGTTGGTTTATGGGGTTTAACGTCCCAAAGCGACTAAGGCTATGAGAGACGCCGTAGTGGAGGGCTCCGAAAATTTCGACCACCTGGGGTTATTTAACGTGCACTGACATCGCACAGTACACGGGCCTCTAGAATTTCTCCTCCAAAGAAATTCAACCGCCGCGGCCGGGATCGAACCCGCGTCTTTCGGGTCAGCAGCCGAGCACCATAACCACTTAGCCACCGCGGCGGCTGCTTTACTTCTTTTTGTCTGCACTTTCTTGCCCAAACGCATTAATGCATTATTACTACCCGAGGCTGCCAACATATCCCACTGCGTTTTCACTTGCTGAAGCTCTAAGATGAAAATTCTTGTTTTTATGGGCGTGGAAAGAGTATCAGAAAAGAAATCTTGTACTTGCGATACGCACGAAAGGGATTCCCGAGGTAGCAATTTATCATTTTCCGCTTCGGAAAACAAGAAACTGAGTTTATGGCTGGGTTGAAAAGAAACAAAGAAAAAAAGGAAAGGAACCAGGGTATACAATCAGGAAACGCTATGCAGACTCTTCTGCGGAGACGACGCTCCCCTTCCCCCGTCTACCCCCCCCCTCCCCCCCCCCCCTCGGTATAGTTTACCCTCGGGCGCTAACGGCGAACTGGAAATTGATTGCCTTCTTCCATACCACGATGGCAACCGCGCCATCTTGAGATGTAAACTTGAGTGAGCAAAAAGGAAACGAAGGTGTAGAGCGAAGGTGAGCCCGAGAAATTGTCAAGAGCGTTGAATATTCGACACGACTTTCCGTACGCCTACTCGTTCCGCTAGTTCGATGGGAACTGAGGTATGCATGCCCCCCAGGCCCTCCGAGAGAGGAGTCAAGGCCTAATCTATTTTGGCGTCGACGACAGCTGCCCCCTTCCTTGTTTTTCCCCATTTTTTTCTGCCTTTTCTTTGTTCTCTTCTATTTTCTGATTCGGTTTCATGCCACTTTTGAAGAGCGCATGGTCCAAGCCCAGATTCCAGCTTAGAGTAAACAACCGGTGTCGTGTAGTTTCCTTTCACATTCCTTCCAGAGTGTTCTGGTGTCAGTCTTCAATTTGTCTACCCGATCAGAGTGGACCGTAGCGATTGTGGCCTTTTTGCATCCTACTCCTCTAAAAGAATACTCTCTCTGTCTAAACGTGCCATGCATGGAGGTGCTTTCACTCACGCATGCGAATGTGGGAATAAAATAAACGGAGGAATAAGCAGTCCGCTGATAAACAAGGGTAGAAGTTTCGGCGAGTTGTTCATGGTAAGGGTAGGCACACCTAGAAAGGGAGTGACGAACAGAAGAGCCGGACGCACGTCTGTCTCTTCCACTCTGTGAGTACTCTTGTCGTGTCTAAACATAAGAGAAACCAGGAAACAGGATGCTGAATGAAGAAATGAAGAAAACAAGAGAAACTTATTTTCTCAAGCGCTAGTAAGTAGGCGTTGTAGCCGACCTGGAAGGTGATACATAATAAAGAAATGATGGAAGACCTGGTAAGCTGAATGGTTAGCAGTTGTCCTGTAAAGATTGAAAAAGACACAACGACGCCCGCATAAAAAGTAGTGCCTTGCTAGTGAGCGAGCACGCCAGTAGCTCTACAGCCTGTATCCGTACAGCCTGCGGAGTCCTTCAATGATGAGAACCAATGTGATAGTGCAAACAAGAGCGAAGGATTCAAGCAGACTGCCGAGAGCAGATGAACTCTGAAATGTTAGTTCTGCATGCAAGCTATCCGCTACATGTCTCACCCCATATAGAAGTATGATTGTAAATGAATATCAGCACAGGATACCAGGTTTAAATCTCCAAGACCGCTGAGTCCTCAGATAGACTGAATACCATGCGCTCTCGTGTAAGGTCCCTGCCCCGAACTTGGCAGCCGATAATTAAAAAAAAAAGAAGTCGGCAAAAGCCAAAGTGCGTTTTAAACGTGTATGACCTTCCTTCTGCGGCACCTTCGGCGGGGAGCCGTGCTAGAGTGCGACAACTGTCTGCTACACGCGGTAGACGATCATACCAAGGACGTGTCGTTTCTTTTCAGACTCCCCCTAGAACCGCTATCGGAAGGAGGATTCGCCACTACGCAGCAATGCCTTAACACTACTGAATTCGTCATACGTACAAGAGAATCGCACCAGGAGAAGTTCACAGGGACACCTAATAACATTATGTGTCAGCTGTACGATAGCATTAGAAGCTGTTGATGCCTTTACATCGAGCTATATGTCATTCTTTCATGGCTGTGTCTGGGGACTGCTACACGTCTGTCTGCACACTGCCAGATATTTTTTCGGGTCCTTTAGCTGGGGGTTAATGTTTTCCTGAAGATGTTTAGAGTAGTGACAAGGACGCAAAAGAAAAAAAAATGTAAGACAGGCTTTCGGCTCCGGAACCTTTACCGGCTGGCGCTTAAGAAAAAGACAACAAGCACTGAACGCTCCGACGCTCGTTTTGTTTGAGACCGACCGACCGACCGACCGACCGACCGACCGACCGACCGACCGACCGACCGACCGACCGACCGACCGACCGACCGACCGACCGACCGACCGACCGACCGACCGACCGACCGACCGACCGACCGACCGACCGACCGACCGACCGACCGACCGACCGACCGACCGACCGACCGACCGACCGACCGACCGACCGACCGACCGACCGACCGACCGACCGACCGACCGACCGACCGACCGACCGACCGACCGACCGACCGACCGACCGACCGACCGACCGACCGACCGACCGACCGACCGACCGACCGACCGACCGACCGACCGACCGACCGACCGACCGACCGACCGACCGACCGACCGACCGACCGACCGACCGACCGACCGACCGACCGACCGACCGACCGACCGACCGACCGACCGACCGACCGACCGACCGACCGACCGACCGACCGACCGACCGACCGACCGACCGACCGACCGACCGACCGACCGACCGACCGACCGACCGACCGACCGACCGACCGACCGACCGACCGACCGACCGACCGACCGACCGACCGACCGACCGACCGACCGACCGACCGACCGACCGACCGACCGACCGACCGACCGACCGACCGACCGACCGACCGACCGACCGACCGACCGACCGACCGACCGACCGACCGACCGACCGACCGACCGACCGACCGACCGACCGACCGACCGACCGACCGACCGACCGACCGACCGACCGACCGACCGACCGACCGACCGACCGACCGACCGACCGACCGACCGACCGACCGACCGACCGACCGACCGACCGACCGACCGACCGACCGACCGACCGACCGACCGACCGACCGACCGACCGACCGACCGACCGACCGACCGACCGACCGACCGACCGACCGACCGACCGACCGACCGACCGACCGACCGACCGACCGACCGACCGACCGACCGACCGACCGACCGACCGACCGACCGACCGACCGACCGACCGACCGACCGACCGACCGACCGACCGACCGACCGACCGACCGACCGACCGACCGACCGACCGACCGACCGACCGACCGACCGACCGACCGACCGACCGACCGACCGACCGACCGACCGACCGACCGACCGACCGACCGACCGACCGACCGACCGACCGACCGACCGACCGACCGACCGACCGACCGACCGACCGACCGACCGACCGACCGACCGACCGACCGACCGACCGACCGACCGACCGACCGACCGACCGACCGACCGACCGACCGACCGACCGACCGACCGACCGACCGACCGACCGACCGACCGACCGACCGACCGACCGACCGACCGACCGACCGACCGACCGACCGACCGACCGACCGACCGACCGACCGACCGACCGACCGACCGACCGACCGACCGACCGACCGACCGACCGACCGACCGACGCTCGTGCGTGCTCTGGACTGATCTCTGCTGTTGGACTGGTTCGGGACTGAAGTGGTAGTTGTTCGCGACGCAGCACCTTAAGACGTCCTTCATTACAAATGCATCGAAACGTACAATTGTCACTTTCGCTCTTGTGAGGTCCCTTCAGGTCCTGAGAATTAAGCACCAGAAACGCATTTTTTCCTCCATGAGGCTTCTAATACCATCTTTTTAATAATAAACAAGCTATCACCTCGCTTAGGTGCTGCGTAAAAGCCCCAGTGAGGTGGACCCTCGCTAGCAGTGCGCTGCCCCGAAGCACCACACATCCCGCCGGTGCGCCGAGCGAAGGCAGATCGCACTCTAAAATCAAATGCGCCTTGTATGGGAGTAAAAAGTGAGCAAGCTGTCCTCTAGAGCACTCCCCTTTATAAAAGGGAGTGCGCTAGAGGACAGTTTACTCCCATTTTACTACTTTCTGTTTACAGTGCAGTAGCGCGTCGGTTACTCGGTGTCGCTAGACTTAAGATGTTTCGCATCGAAGCCACAGTAGAAGGCACGTTGACGGTAACCACCGCTTATCACAAAGAAAACAAACCTTTTTACCTGTTTGCCACTAACACAATAACATGAAGCTGATAACACAACAAGCTGAAGGAGAAGAGGCGATGCGAAAGTTGCCTCGTACCTACGGCTGCGGGTTGCGCTCGCGAAACGCTGTCCGTTTAAAAGCGTCGGTGAAGCCGTCATAACGGTCGAGAGCAAATCGAATCTCTGTACGCACATCTCCCCGCCTACTTGTTATTCCGTATAATTTGGGGTTACTTCACGTCTGCGCTACAAACCAGTTTGATGGGTGATGGTTCCCGTAGGTTGTCGCATCATTTGGGCTCCACTGCAGTCGGAAAATCTGAGTGGAAAAAATGTTGCTTTTGTATAAGGGCCGCGCACGCCGTCAAAATCTCGAAAAAAAATGCGTCCGTTATACAAGTGCATACGGTAATTATGAGCGCTATTCATTATGGCGCCCTGTGATAATGTGTCTTATCCTCTGTAGGCCATTGAAGTTGTGAGCTTCGAGCTATAGGAAAGTTGGATAGAGGTCTCCTCCGATGAAGAAACTCCGGAAGCTGCTAAAGAAAAATGCGAGCAGAATGCTGATTCTGACCTGGAAGCAAGCTTTAACGTTCGAGCGCATCAAGCTCATGGATTGATACGGGCTGTGGCTGCAGCATGCCAGTATCAAATGGTGTTTACAGTTTAGATCCCATTCGAAAGGTGTAAACAGCAATAAAAAAAAAAACCCCGGGACACTCTGCCCTGAGGAGACACGGACAGTTTTTTCATATCCTACTTCTAAATTTTTATTTCTGTTTTGTAATTTTTCTTTCCCCTTTTATCCACAAGACACCCAAGGCCTCCCTTTAACCAAGTGGAAGGAACGTTCGTCAGCAGTGGGGGGGGGGGGGGGGGGGGTAGCGCGTCCGGCTCACGACGGAAGGGGCAGCAGTTCTAGTTACTGCTCGACAGTTTTTCTTTTCAGCTCAAATTGCTTACCCTTCTTCAGAGGCACCATGTAACGGTGATGGATTGCCCATTTATACGGAATTGATCACTGTCTACTTTACATTCATAGACCGCTGGGAGTCGTGACCACGCCTGGCACAGCTGTGCAGCTGTGCAGCGGTTAAGCGACGCACCACTGTCCCGGCAGATAGCTGTTTCAAACGCACCTACCGCTTGGAGCTTGTGAGACCCCGGTTCCTGTTCTCGAGCAACCTCTCGCGACCAATCACTACTTTAACTGCCGCCTGCCACGGTGGACAGTTTGCTCACATCGCAGGTTGCAATGACGTCGCTGGGTCACGTGACCTAGGTGCTCACCTGCCACTTAGTTGGCCCACCCACGTGCTTCTCTGCAAAATTTTCGCTCACGCCACCGATGGCGTCTACGCCGGGTTTACCGCTGAACCTTAACGCCATCATGTTAAAATAGTTTACGTGTGAATGTGCAGTTTGCTTCGAACGCAGACGTTCGTGTGTTGTTCTGAAAGGTGTTCTGGTGTGGCATAAATGACATTTCGCTGAAAATCCTTTCAGACGAGAAGACCTAATTTTGCCGCCTGCAGTGTAGTTGGTAGTTGATCGACTCGTAGGCAAGTCAACTCTTCGTCCCCCGAATCACACCTCACTTTTTTTTTCGCCTATTTTGGAGAAAGACAAAAAAAAGTTACAGCTAAGGAAATAAATGAAACAAGGTTGCTAAAATGTTTATGGAGGACAGTTGGGCTAGTTGGTGTGTATTCGTTAGTGACTGCAACATTGCAACTAGCGTGGAAAGCACAAGGACAGCGACAAAGGAACCGACGGGACAGCACCCTAGACTTCAACTAACGTTTTAATGCACACATAACAGATTTATACATTCGTATTCGGCGCATGCTCAGGAGACTGTACGCCCGCCCCCTTCACTTTATCACAAAGCAGGTTGTCATAACAAAGAGTAAACATTTAAACCAAATTGACGCGCAAGTTTTTTGACAGATAGATTATCTCTTTTTTCGTGAGGGCTACTGAGGGTGTGCTCACGCACTTGTCCCCTGCCTTATCAATGCAAAATGCTTCAAATATCTCCCTATCACCCTGCATATGAAGCCGCCCCAGCACTCTCATGTGGCTAAAGAGTGGAACACATTTTTCTTCATTACCGCCTGTTGTTTTTACTTGGCATTTGCGGCAATGTGCGGCCAAATGGCCCCCCGCCATCAGAGCTGCGACTGTAGTCCGGTGTTTTCGTAGCCTTTCATTAAGGCACTGGCCTGTTTGTCCAATATAACACTTACCAGATGTCAGTGGGATAAGGTACACCACACCGATGGTGCAGTTCACAAACCGCGTGGCGTATTTTGTTGCGCAGGTGAAGGGGGCGGGGGTACAGTCTCCTGAGCATGCGCCGAATACAAGTGTATAAATTTGTTATGTGTGCATTAAAACGTCAGTTGAAGTCTAGCGTGCTGTCCCGTCGGTTTCTTTGTCGCTGTCCTTGTGCTTTCCATACTAGTTGCAATGTCGCAGTTACTAGCTAAAATGTTTCAGCCAAATGGAAACGCTGAACTTTAGCTGTGTTTAAGGATACTGTTTTAACAAGATGAAGGCAAGTTTGCTTACAGGAGCGTGGCCCCTGACCTTGTCTTAACCTGCACGGGTCTTCGAATCGGCATGGCAATAGGAATAAATAAAATACAGTTAAGACAAACGTAAAGACAACGTTAATTTCTATGGCTGCCTTCTTCAGAATCTCTGAACCATGAAATTAGCCCTGGGTGATTAAATCAGCCGAAATAAAGCCGATTACACGCGACACTGAAACTCTAATTATGCTAAGCAAACGAAAGTTGCCGGCTGGGCTCACAGATGCTCTCTCATTTTATTTTGCCATTATTTTTAAGGGCGGTGTATTAGAGTCCGAGGATGATAGAGACAAACCTGCATAGATTTAGTTAACGCCCCCCCCCCAGCCCTCCCCCCCCCAAGAAAAAAATTCAAATATTTAGTCCTTTTTTTTACTGTCCGCGGTATCAGTGTAGTCTTAGGCCACGAAGGAGGTTACTGAATAAAAAGAATGCTAAAGATACTTAAATGTAAAAATTTATTGGAAAGGACAATATGTGAAAGAATTCTGACATCAGAAAATGAACTTAATTACATATCCCTCATTATTTGTAAATTTTTAGCGAGTGTACGTTCAAAATAAAAACCAACAAACGAATAAACGAAGTTGAGGGGGGTGCTGTTGTGCTCAGCCTTGTAGGGTGCTTTTGACCTTCATATTTTCTAAAATGTGAGCAGGGTTGCTTCGCAAAATTTTCAGAGCGCTTGAGCGCTAGCCGTGCTGCGAAGAATACCCACCGCACAGACTATATATATATATATATATATATATATATATATATATATATATATATATATATATATATATATATATATATATATATTGATGGCACTGGTGCTCATTAAAACAGCTTCATTCTTGGAACAACAGACGTTCGGTGTTGTTAGCTTTTCAGGTTAATAATTTAACTACAAATTCTTTATCAAACTTAGTTTCTTTATTCAACTGGTCTGAAACTAGGTCGATCATTTTCATTCTCAAAAACGTCAGAAGTAAAAAGCGTTCAAATGAAAGAATGAGAACTCATATCCGCGGAAGAGACAAGAGATTGATAAATGTTAACTGCAAAACAGTGCCGTCCACATGCTCCCCACTGTAGGTCGTCGCATATTCAGTGGTGTAAGTTAATATCGACATAATTTTTCAATCGTTTCATTTGGTTCAGTCAGCAATCGCTACACTGTAACTTACACCCGTTACAGTTAGGATTTATTATGCTCTTATGCCTAGCTCTTACTATAATATATATTATGATAAGCTACAAAAAAGCAGATCGCACCGCCTAAAGCACCATGAGCCAAAATAAAGTAAAAATAAAGAAAAACAGACGTTAAAGCTGAGCATAAATATTGCAGGAAAAAAAATTGAATAAGTTGAATATTAGCGAGAGGCGAACGAAGCCCGCTCAGTCGTCGCCACATGGGAGCAGGGATGCGGCGAGCACACAACATCGACCGGAAAACACGGCTCGCCGCAAGGAAAGCCTCAACGTTCATAAGCGGCCTTCAACAAATGGCAGAAAATCACACGCACCTAATGCTTGCATTCAGAAAGCCAGGAGCAATTTTGCAGTTAAGTCGCGTTGCAACCAACGACGTGTCATGCGTGTATACTATAGATAGCAGCCCGAACAGCATTGCTGGCACACTCGAAGTATACGCACCGATAGTTAATCGTCCCATTACGGGCATTGGAGAGATATGGGTGAAGCAGCGGGTAAAGCCAGACCACCACACGATCCGTGTTTGTGGAATCTTGTCAACCTGAATTCGTCCTCTTGCCACCAACAGTGAACCCAAACATACCGTATTACCCGTGATAACGATCCCACGAGAGAATTTAGTGAGATATGTCGAGCTTTGAGATATGTCAAAGCATAGATAATGAAAGCTACTGTTGACTGAGCTGCGTGGGACTGGTCCAAAACGACGGTCGAGACAAAAGCGCCTCGTAAGCAACGTCTGGAGTTCATAAACAAGAATTAGTTATTGCTTGCTTCCGGTCCACATTTCTTTTATGTCTTGTACGATGGAGTGGTACAAGTAACGAGCGTGATGAGCATCTTTGCGTATAACCGCCGCGAAAATAGCAGAGAAACCGCTTGTAATAAAGTGACATAACGCTCCGTAATTAGATTAGGAGCAGCAAGATGGTCTCATCTCATTTTGCTGGAAATTCATTTGCAAAGATAAGCGACAAGAAAAGGCGCGCGCATGGAAGGTTAATCTCATTGTATAAATTTTCCTCGGAAAGGCGGGGATTTGGAAAGAAAATGCAAGAACAGTGCGTTTTGTTCACTTTTCCTTGCATCCTGAAAGAGAAATCATCCGCTTAGAGGTAAGCGGCCAAGAAATGTTGCCTCTGGAGTGCGAGACTGTGTGCAAATATTCGGGAACCAAAAAAAATGGGACGCAAATACGATCCAGCGTATTTTTGGTCCCGGAGAGCTTATGCTGATTCATTGCTTGATGTAGAATGCAAACTCTCTGAATGGTTAGATAAATCTCTCCAAGACCCTCTTTTATCTTTCTTTATCTCAGATAAAGACGTTCCGTTGCCTTGTCCCCCCCCCCCCCCCCCTCTCCCTGATCTTTTTTTTTCCAGCTGACAGTCAAAATATTCTTTTTGTTCATTCCTTTGAAAGCTCTTTTTTAGTGTCTCGTAACCACTGGATAAATTTTGTTTTATTTTGCAATCTGTGACGTCATTTTCCACCAGAAAAATAACAAATCCCCCCCCCCCCCCCCCCCCCCCCCCGAAGAGAGGACGATTTCTTTCGTAGATATTTTTTTCTTGCGGTACAAAAACAGTAAGGCGTATCGTTTGTTCGTTTTACGCTGATCGCAGACAAGTCTGTCCTGGAAATTAGCATTTTCTTGTATCAAGTAGATCGTGGTACATTTGGTGTGACAGATTTGCGACCTAACCATATGCGAAAAGGACGGACACAGGAAGGAGACTGAACGACGCTAGCTGCTACCCCCAGTCAGCCCAGAAGTAGGAGCCGAGCAGACTCCGAAACTTTGTGTTTCAAATTAAACTTTTTGTTTCGAGGTGTGTTAGAGTTTGTTATCAGTCATCAAACCCAACCAGACAGGCAAACCTGTCAACATGATTAGTTTTGAACACTTGTACTTACACAGAAACGAATAGTGTGCACCTGCACGTTTCCTGCGTCGTTTGCATGCTTGTTTCTCTTTTTCGAACACTGAAACTTCGGTGAAAACACGTTCTGCGATTCTCGACGCCGCCGCGCCGACAGCTCCCCCTGCCGACGAAGATGACGTCACATTTTGGCAGCAGCGCTCTTCGATGAGTCACCCCAAGCGCTGGATGTAATGCCGGACGGACGGACGACAGAATGAGCCATTAAAGGCTTTCGCCTTATAAAAGAAATTTGCTTCTCTGCTGGAGTTGATTAACCTTCCGTTTCGAGGCTGCAAGAACAATCACGCTTCAGATGGCTTTTGAGTGCAACGCCAAGAAATATTTTCTTGTTTTCGGTCTCGGTTGCATCGCATTCAGAGCAGGAGTGCAGTATATTCTAGCATAAGTAGCTTAAAAGTTTCTCCTTCCTTACTACCCTCATAATCAACCAGAATGTGGGCATCTATTCGAAAACATAGCGTCTGAAGCGTTGAAATCTAAACCCAACAGAGAGGAAAACCATAAACAAAAAAATTTCTGGGATCTGTACGAGTATGTTATGAATGAATGAAACGTCATTTTTTTTTTATTCTCGGAGATATATTAACTAGCCCTGCGGCTCTAAAGTAGCAGATACCACCTATTTCTAGAGTCTGATATTGCCATGCACACAAAATGAGATTATCATGGGGATTGCAGACAAACGAAGAGATTTTTTTTTTTACGTCGAACTCAACTTCTCGTGCTTTTTAAAAATAAACATTAACTCCTCCGTTCCTACGTAGAATATTTAGTAATTATGCCGCAGCATTACCACGTTTCTGCCGGCTATGTTTGATTGAAATTTCCCGGATGTCGGTGCGTATTAATAATACGGGCGAGCGAGCTTAGAGGTAAATTCGTTTCGCAAACGACATTCTGAGATTGGTAGCATTTTTTCGCGCCTTGCTAGCGAATTTGCTGTAGTGCTTTTCGAACCGATTTGCTCGGCTTAGCTTCGTAACTACGAGAACATCGTGAAGCCAAGCCATCTATTACTAAAATAAACCTCCCCGTATGGGGCTGGAAACGATAAGTATAAAAAATTTCATCATGGTTCCTAACGGCGCTACAGTTAGCCGTTCTGAAAGATTGATTTCAGAGGCACATTACCTAAAGATATGCTATAACAGCGGACGGGATTAAAAGAGGCGAAGTAACTTTGGATTACATTATCTCGATGAAAAACAAGCCAGAAGAAGCACGTGCCGTGTTTGGCATTTGTCTGAATAATGCACGTTAGGTTTTCTACCTTTCTCATATTTAAGAAAACCTGCTATGTCCTGCCCCCCCCCCCCCCCCCCCCCCCCCCCCCCCCCCCCCCCCCCGCCCGCCTTCATATAGAAAAACGTGGGTGTAGCTGTTTTGTATACGCAGGGGGCGCTATCGCTTTCCCCGTTGCTTAGAGTAATTCCTCGTGGAAGCTGTGATAAATGATGAGGGCTTCTACTGAACAAAAATTTATCTAAAGCAATGTTACAAAGCAACAAAGACCTTAAACCGGCCTTAGTAACGGAGTGCGTGGTTTCCTGTTTTAAATAAATCACGGACGGATTTCTTTTTCTTTATAGATTTAAAATTGCCACGTACGTAATCTCATAAAGCGTTTAATTTTTGCGCAGGCCACCTTCCTAATTATGTGCAATTGTTTTAGCTGTACGCCGCGGTCGCTTCGATCGTCTTACAAAGCTTGCGAGCCTCTAAAAATATTTATCGGCACATGTTGCTTGATTGCCCTCATTGCAGGAAATGACGGAACGATGTCGATCGTTTTTTAAATGTCTAATTCGGCTGAAAAGCTAAGATAGAAAGGTATAGATTTCTACATTATCGTAAGCCTATGCTGTGGATATCGTATGGCAGCTGGAGATAGCCATGCTTTGAGCTCGGGAGCAATAAGCAAAAGCCTGAAAGTGCATTTCTAAAGCAAGAGATGTGTGGTTAGTAGTTATTACATGCATTGAGTAGGCGAGTGAGAAGTCGCGAATGTATGATTAGTTACTTCGTTTCTTTTCCCCTGTGTGAAAAACTGCTTAGTTTAAGTCATAGCTGCTTTTGTAGAACAACAGACGGTTAATTATGATTGCTACTCTTTTTTTAACATATGAGTGTGCATCTGCGGCGAACTTGTCTCAGTGAATAATTAAACAGCATGCGTAATGTCAAAAATATCTTCATCAGCCACCGCTGCAGCTAGGTAACCGGTGATGAAGAGATTTTATTTTATTTATTATACCTCAAATGCCCCAGTTGGGGTATTACATGAGGGGTGGGCTTATTACAGGCGTTATGTTATTCTTTCGATGAATGACTTGAAGCGGCCTGGATGGATGTGGCGAACTGCTTCGGCAGGAAGGTGATTCCAGTCCTTTGCTGTCTGAACGAAAAAAGCGTTCAGATGCGCAGTGGTATGTGCTGATGGCGGGTAGACTGCTTTGCCGTGGTTAAGGCGGTGAGAGGCTCGATGTGCAGGGACGATGACACAGCTTCCAAGTGATGAGTGGTAAAACTTGTGAAAAAGGCATAGTCTGGCTATTTTACGTCGCGAATCGAGGGATGGAAGATTAGATTGCAACTTCATATTAGTGACGCTTGAATGATAGGAGTAGTTCGAATGAATGAATCTTGCTGCACGATTTTGAATGGATTCGAGGGCGAGAGAAAGAATTGTCTGATGAGGGTCCCAAACTGCACATGCGTACTCCAATTTGGGACGGACGAGTGTTATGTAGGTAAGCTGTTTTATAGAAGGAGGTGCTAGACGCAGGTTACGACGTAGAAAACCGAGCACGCGGTTGGCGTCTTTAGTAATGTTAGAAATGTGGGAAGCCCAGTTCAGGGAATTAGAAATGGTGACACCAAGGTATTTATAAGATTCAACAGCGGAAATTACAGAGCCAGAGATATAGTAATTTGGTGAAACAAAGGACTGCCTGCGATGAAATGTAATTAACGATTTCTTTAACGAACATTTGTTGCTTAGCTGTCCCTCCAGGAGGCAGAGAGGCCATCAGTCCCTTGACACAGCTCAGCCAATGGTCGTTTTCCGAATGTCACACAATTTCCTTCCTCCTTTCTTTCCACTGTCCTTCGCCTTCTATATTTTTTTTTTCATTTTGTGCTTCGGGCACCATGCGCTGATTCTCGAAATAGGCAAGCAACCGCTGTACTGCGATGCTGCACTCTATTTGCAGCCAGCCGCAAGCGAAGTCAGTGCGACCCTTTCTTAACGTGCTCTTTCGTGGCGCGAAAAAAAAGCAGCGCAGGGAGTCAGGGTTATCGGTCATGGTTCTGTCAACCTTCTTGTCCCTCTCTCCTCATTTGTTCTTGCATTCCCCGAGGGCAGCGTTCGTAATCTCTGTTTCTTGTTTCGTCGCAACCACTGCTGCACTTGAAATCCAGAAAACGTGTCCTTATTATTTCTCCGGCTCCCACTTCACCACTTTCTGCATTGCTTAATTCCTTTCTTCCGACATACGCGGCAATTGCTAGGCAACCCTCCTTTGCAGTCTCCTTTGTCTATCTTTCTATCGCCTTTTCTCATGTTGCCTTCTTCATTGTTCTTTGTGAAGAATTCGTTGTTAGAGCACATTGCGCGAAATAGTTGAACAAGCTGAAAAAATACGGAACAATTGAACCGAGAGCATTATTAACGACGTGTTCCTCTCGGATTGCTGCTGTTTCCTTCTTGATTCGCATATATATGAGGACAAATGAAATCCAGGGGGAAACGGGTATTTTTTCATTGCTTCAGTTTTTGTTCTTTTGCTCTAAATTACGTGAGGCCACCTATTGCAAGTCTCCCCAATAACTGTTTTACTTTTTGAGCTTTGGTGTCAACGTATCTTCAAATTGTATAATCTAGCAGAGAGACAAGATCCCTCTTGCATCCGCTTATTCCGCACATTCGACTCCATTTCTCTCGCACTGTAGGCCTCTCAGTTGCGCACTTTATTTTCTGTACATTTAGCAGTGTTATTTTCGTTCTTCATTCTTCGAGCATACGGTGAATATTGAACACTGACACTATTATTAAAGGCAGAAATAGGTTTTTTCTCATCCTGATCATGTGTTCGGTTTCTTTTTCTCTCTTGCAGACAAACAGCGAAAACTGATATCCCGGATTTCGCATTCGGTTGGGGGATTTTTTTTTATAACCTTTATTTTGCCCCCTCACTCGCTCTCGAACGGTTTGTAAAGTTTTGCGGTTGTTCGTTAATGCTTCTGTTGTGACGTTTCATTAAAGCTGGCTGTTTCGTAATCTTGTTATTAGTTCTGATATCTTACAGGCCGTGAAACTGAAGCTAAGACTTCCAAAAAAAGTTTTAGAAACAGCCGCCAGTCTACTTATGGCCATGGTATGAATGTAGTGCTAGTCGTTGCCGGCAAAACACAGAAACAAACGTACTTCGCAAACGCATATGATTCAACTGTGTTTGTCTTATTAGCATGAAAAAAAAAAAAAAAAACCTGTGTATTCTTTTCGAAGACTTCGAGTTAAGGGTTTATTTCATTCATCTGCTCTTTTTTAATTAAAAGCATGCGTTCTTTCACTAACCAATTTTCAAGTGAAAATTAATCTGCTTTGTGCCTTCAGTAAAGTTCAAGTAAATCTTTAGAAAATAGAAGCTTTTGGTGACAAAAACGCACCGTACAGCAAAACATTTCAGCAGCTTCCTCAGTCGGAAAAGTTCAGCTAAAAAGGCAAGGGGGAGTGGGGGTGTTGGGGGGGAGGGGCGAGATGGGAGGCGTGATTTCAGAGCTCTTAGCCCTGGAAGCCTCTTAACTGAGACTCATATCTTTTTTTCCCCGCCTCTTTGTTTTCGAACCATGGAACGTACGTTTACAAATATTTCTTAAACATTTTGCCTTCTGATAATCCCTACGAATGCACATACCTGCGGAGTGGGAAAGGAAAACGGTTTTGCTAAAACTCACTTAGAAGCCATAATTTTTCTTACATTATGGTCATCCAATTACTTTCATTGTTTGAAATAATAACGGATTATACTTTTCTCATGCCCAATAATTCTAGACAAAACAATTTCCAAAGGGAAAGAGGTTATGAATGCAATTTATTTATATATTGAAAGATTTTACTCTACCAGTCATTACAACCGCAGATATCCCGTCCACAGGCTTGCGTTTTTTTTTTTGCTATTAATGCTTTTGTTATCGTCAAAAGCGCTCCCCAATAGTTTTCTGTGACAGTCTTAACTGCTCGATGAGAGCAATGAAAAAAACTTTAAAAGAAAGATTTTTCTACATAATGGAATAATGGACCATTACCTTCAATATTTCCATAACAGTACCTTGCAATTTTGGGATATCCAATATTTTCACTCAAGAATGTTGGACATCAGACTAAGAAGCCACCGCGGTAGCTCAAGGGTTGTGGTGCTAGGTTATACAGACCCCAATGATGTGGTTTAGATCCGGCCGTGGTGGTGACATAGACCCGTGTACTGTTAACGTTAAAGAACCCCACGTTAAATAACTGCACGTTAAAGAACCACAGGTGGTCGAAATTGTCCGCAGCCTTCCACTAGGGTGTCCCATCATAGCCTGAGTCACTTAAGGAAGTTAAAACCAATAAACCAAACCAAACGAAACAAAACCAATATTCTAGGCATAGCAGATAGGTAATCCGCAATTCTCAATAATAGAAGCTTTCCAAGCCCGAAAAAATTAAAAAGTTCATCCACTGCTGCCGCCACGCTAAGAACAAAACAATAGTGAACAAACTCCGGAATGGAGCACGCCATATAGAAGCGATATTGCCACAACGGCTGCCACGGTTTCCGCCGTAAGCAAAGGCGCTTCGGACTAGAATGGGAGGCACTTGAGCAGCGGTGGTGTAAGGCGAAGCGAGTGCGCGAGTATGCACCCAAACTGCCTCACTTCACGGTTGGCTGGCAAGCGCAGAGTTTACGCGTCTCCGTTCTCTCAGCTTGCCACATACTTTAGCACGTTCCTGCTTTGTCGCGTCCTCGGGGGAGCTTTATTCACGTTTGCAAACTCTGAGCAAGCCCACTTGTTTATTGGGTCAGTAGCGGGCGTTTTTATACGACCACTGCTTGGGAATCGTCGCGCTGCGTCGAGCGAAGCGTACCCTTTCTTTAAAGCACTGAATACTCTTTGCGTGAGGAAACACTGGGCGATATATCTGCAAGAGGTCGCGTCGTTGTAAAATATGCACTCACAATCCCCGCAGCAAGTTGGTGCTATTACCAAAGTGCGCACACTTTGATGACCTTGTCTGAAGCGCATTGTTCTCTAACATTTGAACAAAGTGCGATCTGCGTCTTCCCTTAGAAAAGTGTGGTCTATAGGCAGTCTATAGACTTCTTGTAGGCTCTATTGCCTTCCTATAGATAATTCCTTTTGTCAATCACAGTTTATAGACTATCTATATACAAAAGTCTAGTAAAAGTGTATGGTCATAAATCTATAGATTTTCTACAGACTGTCTATAGGATCGTGGCGGAGCAGCGCAAAGGACGGGAGTCTCAGCGCCTGTGTACGTCCTTCCTTGTTTCTTGTGTCCCGTCCTTTGCGCTGCTCCGCCACGATGCAACAGCACCACCTAGCCCAGCAACTTGCTCTTCTGTCTATAGTATTCGTACTGTCTATAGACTATGCTCTAAGATTTCTCTATAGCCAGTCTATACACTTTAGAGGCAAAAGTCTATGGAGAGTCTGCAGAGTGTGTAAAGAAATTTTTGTAAGGGTTGTTCTGCTCATTAATGGAATCTAGCTTGCGTCTTCCGTGAGATATATTTGGTCGCTTGGCTGTTACGGTTGGCTACGAAGATGCCGCCCGGCGTGCGTATACCACTCGAAACAATTTCTTCATTGCGTGCTTCGGAAAAATCGTCCAAAAGCTTCCACATAGAATGACATGACCGCTTCTGACCTCTTTTGTCTTTAACTAACAGAACTAAGAAATGCGATCGCTGTACCGACTTATTACCTCTAGTTTGACTTCAGGTTGCTTTATATGGATCCCGGGTCACGGCCCAAAGTCTTAACTCAAGGACGGCAGGAAGAAAGGGGGCTTTTTACGTGCTACGTAGCGGGCTATGCCATACCGAATGCCAGCGAGAGGGTTTGCATTAGAGATTTACAAGTTACAAGCCCCGAAGTAGTTTTCATCAAACTGCGCTGGAAATACTTTGGCTAAACTCTTTCTATATCGCTATAGCTACGAATAATTTCACTTGGAGGCACATGCAACGACGGACTTTAAAGAAAGAAGTGGAAGTAAAAAAAAAAGGCTAAAGAGCTAAGTGAAACAGAACACATAACAATTCGGAATAGGGTGACCAACCATCAGTTTTAGGCCAAATTAAAATGTTTTCAGTATTGCCATCGCTAGTGCCGCTTCTTCTTTGCATTTCGCTACATATACAAAGATTGCACCTTTCTGACAGGGTCTCCTCGTCAGATTTTACGTGCGCCTTTGCCAGAAAGTTTTTCTAGTAAATGTTGCGTAAACCCTAAGGCTTTGCCCAGGCCCCCGGGGCAACGTTTTTCGGGAATGAGCTTGGGGCAAATATTTGCATGATCACCATGACAAAGTGTTTTTGGCACTTCTGGTCGCGCATGTGCCGAGTGCGTAAGTAGAAGGCCTTTCCGGCCACAAGCCATCGTATTTGAGTTGGACGGTAGTAGTAAGATAAATCTGTTTCTGTTTTTCTCAGCCGCCGTTTCTAGCTTTTTTTCCCGAACCCACTCACATTCGAAGGTACGCGTGTAATGCCGGAGCTGTATCTGGTAACAAGGCAATGCACAATGTCTTATGGATTGCAAGGAATTGGCAATCCATGAACAGCGTTTTCCTTTCTGTTTATAAGGTTTATTGCACAACTTAATATTACTAAGAATAATGCTCGACGACTAAACATGGTTTAGTTTGGCTATCTCGTCAGGGTTATTTCCTGTATAGCAGGCTGTTTTCTTCTACGCTTGTAGTTCTGTGAGTATTCTAATCACTTGACTGACTACCGCTCTTGGTCCGCTTCTCTAACAAGCATAGAAGGGCCACTCCCCTTGATCTATTGAACAGCTAGAACGTGGAGAAAATATTGAATTTAACATTGAATGAATGTTCACATATAAAACGTACTTATCACTAGGGCTGAGACTACGAAAACGTGCCTTGAAAACCATAGGATTACCTACTTCGTATTGTTCTAAAAATTATATTTTTGACGCAATGCGAGTCACGTCGTTCACATCCTTACGCGACTACAATATAGCTCTTATGGTTAATGATATTATAAATACCAACTACTTCTTACCCCTTAGTACATTCAGTATTCCCGTCCGCAACACTAGACAAGCCAGTAATGGCAATTTTAATCTTCCTATTTGTCATAATGTGAACGGAGAAAAAGAATAAAATTTTCAGGAGCTAAAAATTGGAACTCGTTGCCAATTGAAATAAAGCGAGCTAGGAATTTCAAACTAACATGCAAGAGAGATTTCTTGGGAATCTAAGCAAGCCTACAAAATTATTTTTGCGTCAATGTGTTTGTGACTACTGGCCTACATGTTATTTCATATTGGAGCACTGACTAGCCTCATTGACTATCGGTCTAAATATCTGAGTATACATTCTGCTTATGTAATTCAATAAAACCTTCTTGATTCTAAGGTACTCTGACGGCTCGAGGGTATTCATCCCTTATGAAGAAGGCTAAAGGTGCTACCGTGCTTATTCTAGAGCGATGACTTTGGTACACCGGGGGCGAAATTCGTAGTAGCCGTGAACTTGAGAGCATAAATATTGACCCCGCTTTCCCCATTTCAAGTTATTGCCATGTGCGTTGTCGAGTCACTGAAATCTGAAATAGTAAACTTTCCTCAACGTCGCGTTTCCAGGGGGGGGGGGGGGGGGGGGGGGGGGGGAATGAATGTTGAAAACGTGAATTAAATTTTGGGTGCAGTTTTTCTTTTGTGCAGAGTACCCATTTCCTCACAAGGTTTGCTTAAAGTAACAGATGAATAGAGCTTCATGTGACCAGTGGTGGTAGCCTTATACAGCGAATTTATCAAAGTGATTCGCATAAGTGTGCAGCGTAATCTTCGTTCACAGCGATCGTAAGAACTCACTTGGCCTCATATTGCTGATGTTATTATTCAACAATCGTTCCTTATTACAAAACATTAGGCTTTTATGGCAGACTGGGTAATGGATAATAACGGACAATTCTTAGTGTGTGGGGGGTGGGGGGACTTTTATGAATGAGTATTTAATGCATAATAATGCCGAGAAATTCTGGACAAGTTGATTTTTCAGCGAGAAGTTGTTTATGAACGCAATTTTTTCATAATGAGAATCTACTATAAGTATAAATATATCCGCAGATCGCCCATCGGATCGCTTGCATTTATTTACTGTGGACGTTTTTGCTATCGTCAAAATCGTTCCCCATTGGTTTTCGAAGGCAGTCTTGATTACTGGATGGGAACGATGGACAAACATAAAAAAAAAGATTTTGCTACATCGCTGGAATGAGCCATCACTTTGATTATGTTTCTAAGAGTACTCGCGATATTCAAGTTTCCTCGGAATTGAAATTGATGTCCAAAAATCCTCTACTTGTAAGTATAAAACTGGAACGTTGTGCGAAAGTTACGAATGTGCGAAAGTTACTTTTCTTAATTATTTTGTTGAAAGTAATTCGTTAAACTCGAAGCTCCAAAATAAAAAAATACACTTTATCGTTTTAAAAAGGGTCATCCTTCAGCTAAAACGAAGACACATCTTATCCAGCAGGCAAGACGTTTCTTCCAGAAAGTGAATCATAAGCCAGGAGCGACAAAGGAATAAAACACAGCGGTCATAAAACAAGGTGGTCGTTGCGACAGCTTTAATTCTTATATAAGACATCATGCAACGGAACCCTGCTGCAAGCAATCTCCGCCTGTTCAGACTGATTGCTGGGGAGGCCGTTTATAGCCTTCGACCTTTCATAAAACCGGCTGCCGGTTCTTGCGGTATGGTACTTGATATCGGCGCCGGAGGCAGTCGCTTTCGACATGGCCTCTCAAAAGGCTCTCCGCCGCCGTAGATAGGAGTATGATGTCTTGTAAGGTTAAAAAAAAATAACGCATTGTGAAAATTTCGACTTTCCAAGGCCGTAATAAAGTTGATATTTCAGAAAAAGCCATGGTCTACTATACAAGCTATAGCAAACCATATATTTAGAGATAATTCAGATCTTGCTTAGTTTTTGCTTGGAATTGTACCCAATCGTACCTCACTGCTGCTGAGAGCGGTGCGTCAAGTCTAATGAAAGCCAGGATTAACATAAAGCGTCGGCATCTGCGGCTTAGGATCTGGAACAGAGTGGAGAGTTAGGCGTGAAGGGTCTCCTTTATCTCTTTATCAGTCGTCTACCAAAGCCAAGGAGTTCTAATAGATGAACATTTTTTCTCTTGTCCAGTCCGTCCTCTCCTGACCTGCGTCCTAAGCTGCGCCTGGGCCATAAAAAGCATCGTCATCATCATCATCACTCCTTAACCTGTTCATTTTTCCCCGTTTTACAGTTAGTAGCAGCCGCCTATTCTGTTAGGGCGGGAAAGCTATCAACCAATGACAATCGCTCGTATTGCTGACAAAAGGAATACTGAATTCAGTATGTAGAAGACAGGCAACAATTGCTGCAGTATACGGGCCCCAGACAACAGCGACTCGGCAATCATGAGAAGTGTGTGACACAGAAAAAAAAAAAAACAGAAGACAAGGAAAGCAGTTTCACTGAGCCAGATACCGTAGCACAGCAAACGCACATAACGAATGTAGTGTCCGTAAAGGAAACGTATAGGGCCTGATTCTCACAGCCGTTCTCCTCTCCGGCGCGGCGGCGACGGAGCCGGGAACCCCGGCCGCAACGGAACGGATTTGTGTTCGAAAGAGGCGCCGGACACCGGCAAACCAGTTTTGGCGGGCGCTCGCTGCTCCCACGTGACTCTACGTCAGTGCCTTTTTTTTTTCTTACGCGCGAAAAAAAAAACGCTGCTCGGCGGTGTCCGAAAGACATGCCGAAGTAGCGGTGAAAGTCGTCTGTCGCCTGCTCACGCTTTGGTTTGCTTGGCTCTTATCGCAGAAAAAAACGATGCGATCTCGCAAGCGGTGGAAAAGTTTGAGGTTAGTTTATTAACTCTACGCAACTCCCCTGTTTTTGCAACGAAACACCATGCGTACAACACCAATACAAATATATATATGAGTATAGCAAGCTATACTCAAGTATACAAGCTATACTTTATACCGGGTGTCCCAGCTAAATGTAACCAAACTTTTAAAAAAGGCGAAGTGTCCTAGTCCAGTGAAACCAATACAAGGTTGTTCATAGTCGCGTGGCCTAGTCTTGAGTATTTTTTTCGCTCTTCAAAGTTAATTAATTCGTTAAGTTTAATTAGCTAACTTTTTAATTACTAACTTCAGGAAGAAAGTGTCAATGCCGAAGTTTTAGATCACCTCGAAAAACCGCTAGTAGTACTGTTTCCGTGAAGTTATGATTTACGTAGCTTCATTTATTGGCCTTAAAAGAAACTTGTCACGTGACCAGCTGATTGCTCACTTCTCTGCCCCAATGTGCACCCAAAGTCTCATCGAGGAGAGGACTTCAGAAAAAATGGATTTTATTCTTTAAGGCGAGTCTTGGGACGTTGAGGTGGCACAGTTGTCATGTCGAAGCTTTTTCTTATTGTGCGGGTTATGGTTAAAGGCCGGTAAAAAAACTACTTTACGTAAATATTACTTTGCTGCAAATGTCCCAGTAAGCTGTTTCTCAAAGCGGTCTACAACTTTTCCATTGACACTTTGTTCCTCAAGTCAATAATTAAAAAGTTAGTTAATTAAGCTTAACTATTTAGTCAACCTTAAAGAACGAAAAAAAATACTGGAGACTAGGACACGCGACTCTAAACAACCCTCATGTGGTTTTAGAGGGCTAGAACACCCCGTGTTTTTTAAAAGCTTGGTTACATTTAGCTGGGACACCCTGTATATATGAGTAAAGAAAAAGTTTTGGTGCTGTCTTTTCATTCTTCTGACTGATTTCTTGAAAAAAAGTGTCAATTTAAAAGTTGTAGGTCACTTTGACAAACGGCCGGCTAGAGTGTTCGCAACAAGGTATAGTCCGAGTAGTTTTTTCTTAAAGCTCTAAAAGATAGCGCATGAAATTCAAGTACATAACAGTGGTGCTACTTGAGCGTCCCAGAAAAAAAAAACATTATTTATCGTATATCCCACGCCTAGTGCAAACACAATGCTCATTCGGAGACCCGTTTTGGCTCGAACACCTCGTATATTGCCATATGAAATAAAACTCATCCGCCCTCTGCTCCTCTACAGCGGGCGCTTTTCGGGGCGCAAGGCGCGTGCATCTCCCGACGGAGAGTAAAAAAGTGAGCAGGCTTTTTGTTTTTTCGCCCTTCCCGCGCACCCGCGCATCGCTGCCGCCGCCGATAAAGCTTTAGCCGCCGACGCTCGCCAGCGCCATCTCTTGGTCGCAGCGAGCAAGCCGCGGGTGACGTGAAGCGAGCTCGCGCTGTGACTGGCTCGCTCTCCGTGGGGGCGGGCTCCGTCGCCGCCGCTCGACGGAAACGTAGAGCAGGACCCGGCGGCACCGGCCACCCGATTTGGGGGGGAAAACGGTCCAAAACCAGCCCCCTCCGTCGGCTCCCGGCGTGACGGAGGCGACGGAGCAAGGGTAAAACCGGCTGTGAGAATGTGGCCTAGCCCGCCGGAGACAGGGCTCAGATGACATGCGTGATGGAAAGCAGCCGGGAATTCGCGGATAACTATGAAGACGGCACCAGCCATTCCTTTCATTAGGGCGTGGACATGTATCCCTTTCCCGATGTAAGTATAGCAGCGCAATGCTTTACCGGCAAAGTGAGGACTTGTTTTATTTTTTTCCCCAGCGATTCCGAAGCTCGCATTTAGTTACCCAGTCGTCCTTGCTCTTAATGGCGTGACGACCATCCATGCACAAAGGCTTCGTGTTACCTTCTTAGGCCAAAAGGGGCATTTCATGTCGCGAGTCTCCCAAGTGTACGGTGCAAGAGTAACAAAAAAATAAACAAGATGAGTATGAGCGGCGCGCAATTTTTGTCATTTTTTTATCAAAGATGACCGAAAAACAGGTCACATTAGATCGTCACGCACCTCACTGTCAAATAATCACTCACTGAAGAGGTATTTTCTGACTGGGCTGTTATGCGTAGATTTTTTTAGTTTAATTTATTTTTCATTGGTTTGCAATTATATTGACAATTTATACCCTTTTCCGACTACCTCCTTTCTTGTTTTACTCACAAATATCGGTAACACCTTTTTATTTTTGTCATTCCGGGCCTATGCTAGCAATGGTTTTGTAATTATTGTTTATATTGTTTTATACAATTTATTGCGTATGCGGTAACAAATTTATTATTAAGGCCCTTGCAATTTTTAAATTTACGATTCAGGTCTTTCTGTGCTGTTTTATTTTGTTGCCGCATTTTTATGTCACTGATGCACTTACCAACAGGAGGTCCCCCTGACGGTTGATACCTTGGGTCCTCTTCTTGTAACAACTAACTAACTCATATGCTTTATTTGTACCGAATCTAGAGATTAAGATCATAATCAGATCTAAACACCATAAAGAAAAAAAAGAAAGCTATATAGGTAAGTCAAGGTTTTTTTTTCTAAAGTTTTTTTTAGCTGTTCCGATTGCTCTGTTCTTGGCAGAGTCATTCATCTGACTGAGATTGCTGAGAAATGATGATATATTTCGGATGAACGGGCAAAATAATAAAACAACACAAGTCGGCGTTGGTGGTCTCAGCATGGGCGGCGCATTAAAGAAATTCGGAGCGTAAATTGCTGGGCTAGTTGGTTCATAATGTTGTCAGGGTGGAACCAGCGGAACACAGACGCAGGACAAGAAAAAGGAGGTACATACACCACACCGCCGCAGAGTTGCAAGTCCAGCGGTGTGGTGTGTGTACCTCCTTTTTTCTTGTCCTGCGTCGGTGTCCCGCTGGTTCTACCCTGACAACATTAAAGAAATTCGACACCTGACATTGTCGGAGCTGGTTCACCTCGCTTTAGCTGCGATAGGATTTTGGGGCGCCAGCATCTTACCCGCAACGCCAGGCCATCGCCTCTTCGCGGATGTGATGACACAGTCCTGCATGTGTGCCATGGATGGATCAGGGCCCACGCATGCGCATCGCATCTATACACCAGACTGATTATTATGGTCGCGTACGTGGCACCAACTGCCACCACCGCCAAAATCGTGCCATTCTTCAAAAAAACCCTTAACTTCCGCACAATGTCACCTGTACCACTGGTTGAAGACTTTATATCAACAAAATATTGGCCGCATTCAGAACAACCTTAAGAGGAGTCACTGAGGCTGTACCTCGCAACCACCATAGGGCCCCTAGTGCACGACAAAGGTTCACAGACTTGGTTATTACAAAGCCGCGATCTCCTACAGGACATCCAGTATACAAGATGCAATTACACACAGTTCAAATCTGTTCTGACGACACTAAAATAACTAAAATGCTTGCCAACACTATTTTCATAATAAATGGGCTTACCACCTACCTCCGGTGTGTCGTCTACAGGAACATACCAACTGTCACTGAAAATCGTGTTGCTCGAAACACAGCTACCGTGTGTCAATTACTTTATTTTTCAGTGAATGACGGTAGCCAAACGCAGTACCTTCGCAATTCGAGCACAGTGATAATAACTGTGGTTACAGGAGTTGCGCTAAACAGGCAGGCTTTGTTGATGAAACAGCTTAATGATATGGCGATACACCAAGCAGTAAAAAAATATCAACAGGACTTCGCTCCTCTGAATCCTGCCGCTGCAGAAATGTAGTGTGGGGAGGCATACTGCGCGACATTATCGAGAAGCGCATGCAAATAATTCATAGAAAGGGAACCAGAGAAAATAAACGCAAGACAAGAACAAAGAAGGCACACACCACAACGCTGGACTTACAACTTGTGGTGCGTGCCTTCTTTGTTCTTGTCTTGCGTCTATTTTCGCTGGTTCCCTTTCTATGCAATATGAATCAACTAGCCCAGCAGTTTGCACTCCTGAGCAAATAATTCCTACTATAGCCAAACGGGCGAGTTGGTGGTACATATTGAAGGCCAACTGCGCAAACGACGTAGACAAAGTACAAGAAAACACAGGACAAGCGCTGTTTTCTTCTACTTTGTCTGCGTCGTTTGCGCTGTTGGCCTTCAATAAATAATTCCTGTGTTCTTTTCTCACACGTTTGAGTTAACCCTTTTCCCTGTTTAATAGCGACAGCTGTTAGTGCCACATCACCGAGTTTCGCAGCGTCGTCGACGTATGGTAGTAGTTTGGTGTTCGCAGAGTGAAGCTGGGCTGGAGAGATAGAGCACATGTGAATAAGGCCAGGTGCGTTGGAGGGCAAGTCTTTTCCACTTTTTAGTCGCCACTACGGAGAAACCTTTCAGCGACTGCTTCAGAGGCGAGAGGAATAATATGCCCTGCAGGCGCATAAGCTTTGCTGCTGGCAAAAAATCACGAACGGAAGCGCGAGTTCGCGAAGACCTTGTTCATCGAGGAGTCGAGGCCGGAAGAGAGTGCCGCTGCCAGCTCTTAGCAGCTATAGATTTAGACGAGGAGAACCATGGTAAGCGGGAGGCCAGAGCTCGTCAATATACGGATCGTGGAATAAAGATGAACGCGCTAGGAACGCTGGCCACAAACCCGCTGAACAACAACAAAAAAAGTCACGAAGCTCTTTACGCAGTGAAAAAGTTTGTAAATGTGGAGGCCACGAATGCGTTCCTGCACTGGTAACACAACTTCTCTTCCGAAGTGAGGTGTAACGGTAAAAATACCTCATTTAAAACCTTAGGCACGTGTCAAACCGTTTTGTCTGAACATTTGCGCTTTCAACCAAAGCTGTTTCTATGACAAAGGGCGACTACTCGGCTGAAATCGGCAGATTGAGAACTGCGAAGTTGCGAAGTGCACACATGCGTTAAAATTTAACAAGAATGCCACTTGTTACTACAATGCGGTAAGATAGCGCGCTTCAAACTCTTCTAGATCACATGACACCTTTATGTTAAAACGCATTGCAGTAAATTTGAGCTCAGTACACGTGGTGTAGTTCTGAGGCCTGGGGGCGACGTTGTTCATTTTCGTGCCCACGCCGTATCTGTCCCACGCAACGGCAGCCCCGAAGGCATGCAGTAGCGTGTTTTCGCCTCAGCCGTTCACTCCTAACTTGTAAGTTCGCGTCGACAGTCGGCGCCTAACCGGCAGTCGTGGTGGAGCAACCGATGCGTGCAACAGCTAAGCCGTTTGATAGCTTTGCCCCCGAAGGCGATCCTTCCGTTAGGCAGTAGGCGGGTTTGTCGCCGTTAATCAATGCCTAAGAGGTCTTAAAGTTCATACACAGTGATCTGCAGATGAAACTCGCTCCAGTGAACGAGCAAACACACGTGATTTTGCAAATTCTGCACCTGGGGAAATTTAGTTTGTCGACGTGATGGTTTAAATGCTCCGTCTGTCGCAACTACGCTGTTATTCCGAAAAAGATGGCTGTCTTCAGTAGGCGTTCGACATTTTCAAGTTGGTCGCCAATGATTTTAATGATTAAGGTTTTAACGGAGATAATCATGCCTTGCGCAGAATGAACTTATACCCCGCCATTGTGGTCGGCGCCTGTTTACACACAGATCCTCTTGTGAGCAAAAAATTCAGGGGACACTTTGGCTCTCTATAGTGCTACAAGGCGAAACCCTTTCCTGGCGCACTGTTTGTTCTTTATTTATTTTTATTTTTCATATTCGATTTTTTTTTTCATTTTATTTTAATGTGTGTTTCTTTTCTTAATTTTATTGCTTTTTATTTTTATTTTTCGTATTCTTTTTTCATTTTATTCTTTATTTTTGTTCCTTTTCTTGTTTTTATTGTTTTTCATTTGTTCTTTTCTTACTTTTATTTTTTATTTTTTTTTTATTTTATTTATGAAACCCATGCATTCACTAGATGCGCCTTTATTCATGCTCAAATCTTGAGCCTTCGTGGCGGAGTGTTAGCGTCTCCGCTTCAAATACCAACGGCCCTGGTTCGATTCCCAGCCTCGATGCAGTTTCTTTTGAAGTAGCGGCGCCGAAACGCGGACAAATCTGCCAACATGGCTGCTAACGACCGTATGAGGCCTTAAAGGCTTTCACCTTAATATTAGCATCGCGGTCTAAAACTCGAAAGAGCGTAAAACGGGGTCAGCAAGCAAAGAACGGCATCAGAATTCCGCAAAAACACGTGTTTTACAAGAAAGACCTAATTCTCTCGCGAGATTACGGCAACCATAGTTTAGGAGAGTGAGCATGGCTTTAAACGCAGTAGTATTTCAAAATTAAATTTCTCGCGGGATTTATACATTCATGTGTGGAATCGCAAGAAAAACGATGAGACTGTAGAATTGTGTGCTTCCCATCAGCGCATGGTGTCCAGATTTCGCTCGTGTCATAAACCAGAGAAAATTTAATTTGATGAATTTAATGAATTTATTTTAATTTTAAGAAAATGAATTCAATTTGGCTCGAATCCGTCACGGTAGCAGCGTGTGCTCGCGGAGGAAAGCTAGCAGAAAAAGCTCTCGCTGTAAAATGTGGCTCCAGCGTCCTTAAGCACAACCAAGGCAGGATTCCGTCAGGCCCCTCCCTGAAAGCTTCGGTGTCCAGCGCCCATTGTAAGCAGGCCTTAAGAGCAGCTGCTATAAAACGGTTTGTGTTGTGTTTTTTTTCCCGCAAAAATCGCAACGTATGTGTTTTACTTCAAAATCATTTATTACTATTTTTTACTGGCTCTTTCTTGCGCTCTGTTTTACTACCTGCCTCCTGGTAATTCTTTGGGCAGACGCGTTCCCCGCCGACAGGGGCACAATAAACGGCGCACATTCAAGTTGAGGAAATTTGCGAGCCAGTACATGCAGCCAGCCCCTTTTGTTGTCCCCTACGTGCCAACGCCGCGAAGCTTCCACGCTTGTTCCAACGCCTTCCGCATGCAGTAACATGCTTGCAGGCGCCGCTACCAAACCTTTACCTTGCCGCCGACAATATTTTTCGCCAGGCGTGCTTGCGTACGCGTGTATAAACTGGAGGGAGACTCGCAGCAAAGGCCTTTAGCGATCTCGCATAGCCGTTCACCAAGGGGGGTCAGGGCATTTATTCGTTTATGCACAGGATGAGAAGCGCGGCTATAGGGCTGCGGATCAACGCGGAAAGCTGGGCGTGAAAACAGATCTGGCCACTGAGGCAGAGCGGGCTCTTGGTAACCGCTTGGACTCCAAGCCGCGTCCTTCTCCACCATCGTCTAACGCTGGCTCGCGGGCAGCGTCTGCTGCGCCCGATCTATCTGGACGGATTTGCTTCCGTATTGGCCTTTCCTTCTTCCTTACAAATCCTTTTTGTCAAAGTGATGCCGGAGGAGTTGTATCTTTTTCCCACTCCTGAAGAACTGTTTTGAGGCCAACACGCAACATAAATTTGCTTGCGCCGAAAGGAAGAAAAGCTATTTCGACTGCGTCCTGCTCTTATTCCTTTAAATCCGACACTTGCTGTTACCGTTACCCCAACACTGACTTTATTTGTTCAAGCTGCTTTGGATGGCATGGACTTATGAAAGCTACACCCCCCCCCCCCCCCCATCCCCCCGCTAAGAAAGACGGATAAAAAAAAAAGAAAGCAGAATGCAATCTGTTCCTCCGAAGATAAGCGGTGGGCCGGAAAGATGTGTTTGCAATTCCACTGAGAAAACAGGGTGTGAAAGTTGTTATACACAGTAGCCGAGGCGGCAGTGGCGTCAAAACAGAAACACGGAAGAGTCGGCTCCCCTTGCAAGCTTTTCTTCTCTGCTCTGTTGTGATCTGTCTGGTTTTGAAAGCGTCGGCAGGAGAAGATTATACCGCACAGCAGCCGGCGATTTGATTGGAAGTTCTTAAAGTCGGAAAAGCCGGATATGTGCCTTCTTGTCTCTAAAGCCGTTGTAGGCTATTGGCTCATTCAAACATGCCATATACCTGGCTTGATGGCTTGTGTCATTGTTTTTGCAGCTGTTTTTATCGACTGATAAGCACTTTTTGCTTTGAAGCACTATATGCTAGGTGTGTGGCTCTTTCGCCTAACGGGGTGTATCAGCTCTTTATTAACAATTTTCTTTGAATAACTTGTTTTTGTATACTGAGTCCATGGGCCTAAATTTAAAGTAAGTTAAATTTTTATTAAATAAAAAGGTGCGGGAGGAGGGGTGAAGGGGAGAGGGAGGCAGGGCTTTAGAGACTGACTTGATGGGTTCTACTTTTAGCAGAAAAAATTTCGTTCACATAAAATTTATGCCTCCTTTAGTTACTGTCTATCACAAAAAAAGCACTTAGATTTACCTGAACATTCTTATTTTTTGTGCAGTTTTCTGGTTACACTAGCGTTTTGTATTTTTTTTGTCTTAAGGTAACCTGCACTGCATATGACAAAATGAAGAGTAATGCGTGGTAGATCTGTTAAGAATTCCATTTTTAATCTAGTTGTTGTGAAGTTTTCGTTGACTGAACGAGAAACAAAAAGGCTTGAAGCTTTTTATGTATGGACTGGCAAAAACAAAATTCTTAAGCATTACTTCGATGCAACTCCTGACCACTTACCGATTTCGTTCTGTTAGTCATCTAATGAAGAAAAATAGTACTCAATGACCACACTTCTCGCACGCGGGGCTTACTGTAGGCATGACGTGTCTTGCATGCAGGTGACGTCACCTGCTCGACAGGGGCTGTGTGCGAAATACTTCCATCATGCGGCAGCCGGAGAGGTGATTAGGGCGCTTGGCTGCTGATCCGAAAGACGCGGGTTCGCCCTCATATCCTGAGTCGTTTTGGGAGGTTAAACATCATAAAACCAATATTTCATGTGCCATGTCCTATGTGGGGCAAACTGCACGCCGCCTGAATGAATGGCTACTAGAGCACAGAAGAAACTGTCCCTTCATGCAGGGGCCAGGGAATTTCACCAATCACGGTCTGAAACACGACTGAAACCAATCGTTTGAAAAGACCATAATCCTGGCCAGGGCAAAAGACAAGACACAACGTGAGGATCATCGAGACCTCCCGAATGATTTCTGACACAGAAGGGGACTACGTAAGTTCTCCATTGGTTTCCCTCACCCGGAGGGAGATTGATATGCAGGCTAAAGATAAAAATTCACATTAGTGTCAGCTACGCGTGTGCATCAGTAGGGCAGGGTGGACATGGTTAGGCCGCGAAATTCTCAGCCACTCTTCGCAAACTCTTTGTTTCGTATCTTTGCACTTTTTCATTTTTTTAAATCTTTTTCGTGTCATTGTTTTTTATCAATACAGTGCACTTCCGCGTTGTTGTCTTTTTCCCTTTTATATGTTTTTATCGAGCGTATGTCGCGTGCTCCTGTCTCCTTTTTCCACTGGAATGGTATGAAGTCTCAGCTAGTAGATTGCGCAATCTGAGCAGCGTACGTCTTGCATATGATCGTGTTCCAACTAGCCCAGTCTCAAGCACTTCTTGAATGAGAAGCAATTCCCGTTGTTTAGTTATACCTTTCGCAAATACGATGCGTTTCTGCAAAAAACTTGATCGGTTGTTTCTGAACCCAGTCTGCAATTTAGCTAAACGCGATTGGGCCTAAAATGAATATTAAAATTTTTTCATAGTTCATACAAGCTCATTCAGTAATTAGGCGGAATTAAAAACAATACTGAGGTGCACCATATGACGGCATACAACGTGCGGTTGGTCTCACCCAGCTGTAGCATAACATTTATTTTTGAAGCATTGGCGTTATTCGCAATATAATTTTCAATGAGTTGCAGTAATCAGAATGGATACAAGGGTGGCCTTAGAATGCTTGACGACGCGCGCTTTCGCATACGAAGTAACGGCACTGCCCTTACGTGGCCCAGGTTTTCTATAATTGCGTGCTGGCCTGCCCTTACTACTTATGAGTTGTCCTGCTTTCTCCTGTCCACTGACAGCCAATTTTACAGGGTTTTCAGCCAATTGTTGTTTATACTATTTAACGCAAACCTTGTCTTTTTATTTCTACGAGCACACATTTCGAGGAGTCAAGTTAATATTGACATTTATTCTTCCTATCTGTGGTATACTGAAACTGATTTAAAAATATGGGCAAACCACTTCTGTGTATTTACGAACGGCAATTTTCATTCTGGTAAGTGGTAAAGTGCTTTTGAACAAAGTAATGCTGAACGGTGAGGCGAGTGGAGGATGCGATAAAAAATAAAGCAGGAGGTGAATAAAGTCTTGCGATGGAGAGATAACAGAGCCTCCGAAACAGGTCTCGGTTGCCACGCTGGTGATTGATATTGAAGATGACGTCTCATAAAATTGTTGGGATTGAAGAACAGATAAAGGAAACTGCAACGGGGCTTCTCGGCGGAGCGCTCTGTGAAAATAAACAGACCGGGAATCGCCTGGCGAAGCAAACCCATTTTTGACGCTCGTGCCCGAAAGGCGTCAAAGGATGGATAAGGGAAGAAGTTATTTTTTTTTTTTGTAAGCACAAAACGCTTCTCCTTCTCTTACACTTTGTTTTTTGGTGTGAAGTAGACGTCTGATTTCTCCATCTTACGAGGATGGCACTAACCTGGAGCTATTCGTTTTGATCTATTTTCCTTTAGTCCGCCTCAGAAGCAATCGTCGAGAGATACAGAAGGAAGACGCGGCAAAGTATAACGGCACGAACGCCCCGTAATACACCGAAGTAAAGTTCTGACTTTCCGTGGCTTCATGAATTGGGTTTTGGTACATAAGCTTTTCGAACAGAGTTCCACTCAGAGAATACTTAAACCTGTATTTTATAAAATGGTACACAAAATCTACTCTTCAGTTCGACTTCGCAGTAGTATTGCAGTTTAATGAACTAACTTATATACCAGCTAGAGATGTTAGCATGACATGCCACTAGGCACTGCACTATCATAAACATAGTTTCAGTGTTCTGTAATGTATACAACTTATTTTAACTTAACTCCAACTCTATGCGGGGTGAATGAATTGTATTCTGAGCATAGGTTTTCTTTTTTTTTACAATTGGGTTAAAGCACATTGAAAATGTAGCCCTAAATTTCATAACCTAAGCGCGCACTTTACTGCTTAGCCCGTATCGACCAGCGAGTGAAGAGGTGCCATCTGTTAGTAGTACCCATCCTCACTTCATTGCGGTTGCCTAATTCGCAATTAACGACAAACAGCTGAAGGGTCCGAGAACAGTCCAGTTGCCTTTCGCTTGCCATGGCACTCCAACGAGGGTGAAATTTTTATTCTCTGAATTGAAGGGAATAATTTTGTATTGCGTCGTTAATATTTTCATTTGCTCCACTAACAGTGCCCGCAAAAGCAGCTAAAGACTAACATAGGAACAGAATATCCGTGTTCGGGCTTTTACTACAGTAGACACCGAATCGTCATTAACGGCCTACTTCCTCGACCAAATTAGCATGCTTCCATCTTAACTTGAATCTTGCGTGGTAGCGTAGTGGCTAAAAAAGCTTTTGAAAGTCTATACATATCAGCTGAGCGAATAAAACGAGCAAGCAGAATTAGCGCACGGTGTCTGGTGTCTCCCAGAAAGTGTGGAAATTTCGCCAAGCCACGGCGATTGTATCTTATATGCGACATAAATTCGCTGTCGGCGCTGCAGAAGCCTTGTGTATCAGTCGCACGTGTAGCCTTTGCAGTACAGAACTGTGAGCAAGCTGCTTCGGCGTGTCTCGAAGGCAGCATTATGGAGCGTAAAGTAGACGGACAGGCGTCCAATATGACGGTGGCGCCCCAAATACATAATGAAATGAAGATTACCTTTCTGCACAGTCATTTTAGACTTGAGCCATAATTTGCCTTGTGCTTGTATTTTTGTGCAGAGTTATCACTTTTGTACTCCGTCACAGTCACACTAAAGTTTGTCTTACATAATGGCACATTACTTTATATTTTTATTTTCAATGTTGTGACACGTCGTGGACTGGATTTACTTTTCTGTTTCCAACTCTTAGCAAGCCAATGTTTATGGTTCACTAGCCTCTGAAATTCTGTAGCTAAGAGAGAAAACATAATGACAATGAACGAAATAAACATGTGCTTTTGCGGATTTTGAGACATTGCTGAAACGAAGTGATACAAAAAGGGCTGAGGCTTAACTTGGTTAAGCCTGGAGAATGCGAAGCATCATCGTGTCGCGTAATTTCGAGGCGCACAACCACAGCGACGGCGCGAGGTGGGCCCCCGTTTCTCAACTACCGTGACGTCATCGTGTCACGTGGTGTGGCATCATCGTGTCACGTTATTTGGAGGCGCACAACCACAGCGACGGCGCGAGGTGGGCCCCCGTTTCGCCACTGTCGTGACGTCATCGTGTCACGTGGTCTGACGTCATGTATCACGTGATTTGGAGGCGCGCAAGCACAGCGACGGCGCGAGGTGGGCCCCCGTTTCTCCACTGTCGTGACGTCATCGTGTCACGTGGCGTGACGTCATGTATCACGTGATTTGGAGGCGCACAACCACAGCGACGGCGCGAAGTGGGCCCCCGTTTCTCTACTGTCGTGACGTCATCGTGTCACGTGGTGTGACGTCATGTATCACGTGATTTGGAGGCGCATAACCACGGTGAAGGGCTGAAGTGGTAGCTAAAGTAGTATGCTTCGCATAAAAGTCTGATCGTCTAACTTGTCGTCGAGGGTAGGCGTAACCATGTACTGCATTGCAAGAAATGCGCAGCGCTTTCTGAAGCGATTAATATAAGGCGGTATCCGCATTCCAGTACTGATCCGCTATTTTGGCTGCTCCATTTTTTTTCCCCGTTTCTGTTCTTCGGTGTGGGCAGCCCGCGCGTTCCCTGCGGGTGCCTTCGCAGTCTCAGGAGCCTCTCCACCATTCACCGGTTTTTTAAGCTGGTTAGGGTACTCGGCTCCTTCCGCCGCTTTTGGCGATTTACGTGTCATCGCACTGTGCCCCTGCTTTCTTTAATGACGTATAAGACATTCAGCGTCACTAGTTTATTTCGTTGTTTGACGCGAGAAAGCACTCGGTCGCTTTCCAGCCGCCTTAAGCAACATTCGCGGGGCAGAACGAATGGCTGAACGATGAAGAATGCAACGATTCCCTCAATTCTAATAGCATTTCATGATTATAAATGATTAATTCTACCCGTGCCTGCATTAACTGTTCCTGCGCGTCGTGTGCAGCATGAGAGCGCTGCGCACCTATTGTCTTTCTAGTCGCTGTCTATTGTCGCCACTCTGTCCATACTGCACTCCACAGGCATCGCAATGCTTTAGACACATCCGCTCGAACGCTTTAAGGCCACGTTTCGATAAAAGTAGCAGGAACCACGCAAGAGTGCATGTGATTTCGTTGAACACACGACAACTGCTTTGTTTCTAGCGAAGATACGAATAGTGCAGATGAAATCAATATAAGTTCATCTTCATGCTTGCTCCTTTCCATGCAGTCTTCGCTACTTGCAGTTGAACAATATGGACGAGAGGGGGATCTCTGCATGCTCTCATTTCTTATATCTCCACTGTTGGGCGCTTTAGTCATCCAAGCCTGTTCGTGCCAATCCAAGTTCATAGCCAGTACGGTGCCAAGTCAGAACAACAAACCACTTACATACATGCATGCTATAAATACCTGCAGACTTCGGAGTAATTAACTAGACCTTACCAAATCCTTGTTTCCTGGAGATTATACCTTCATCCTGCTAGTGGAAACACCGCAAGAAATTAGAAGCAAATTAATGACCTGAGCAAATACGAAAAGGGTGTGTCAGCTACGCAAGCGAAAAACACTCGTACTTCAGGGCGTACGATAAAGCAGAAGGCCTGACGCCGCTGCGTGCGGACGGGAGTGTTCCTACTGCGATCACACCTGCACGAAAAGCCGGCGACCATCAGAGCGTAGCGCGTTCATTGATACGCGAGAAATATGGCGGATCGATGTCACGCGGCAGCTGGTCAAGGCGTGCACCTCTGGCGACTCTCGTTCGAGCGCGGGTGGGGACACTACCTCGAAGGTCAGCGCTTCTTTCATTGCGCGTGAATGGGCCCGACGCGTGATATGCGCCGATCCGCTAACGGCCGTTCATTTCGCCCGCTGACGCTGGGCGGCGCCACCACTGTGTATGCGTTCACGCTCTTCTCCGCTATTTCTCTTTCTTCCCTTTATCCGCACCTATTCGCCTGGATTTCCAACTTCCTCCTCCAAGTTTAATAGAAACCATGCAGGATACCCGTCTCTACTCTTGTTTGATTCAGTCGCGCCCTTTTCAATTTTTTATAACACGGTCGGTAATAATTACTTAATCTCCAGAGACTTCCTACTCACAACGCGTGATATTTAATGAGAATAAAGGGTGTAAATGGAGGCGTCTACGACAAGGGTTTGCTGTGTTTGATGATCGTTTTCCGCACTCTGATAGCTGCGTGGCATAAAGCAAGGCTGCTAAATTGTCACCGTGCTTTCAGTTGCTGCTCCATTACCACTTTGCCCACGTTAATACGAGGGTCATCCCAAAATTAAGGTCTCCAGTTATTTTATGAATCGAAAGAAATGTTTATTTTAAGCAATTTACAAATCACTTAAAAGGCAGACCATTCTTCTACTTTTCCACATAATTGCCGTTGCGGTGTATGCATTTTTGCAGACGCTGGGGCAGTTTTTGTATGCCCATCTCTTACCAACTCACCGCCATGCCGTTGAGGAAGCGTTTGACCGCATCTTTCACTTCATCATCATCGGTGAAGCGCCTTCCAGCGAGATGTTCGTTTAGCTTTGGAAACAAGAGGTAGTCACTTGGTGCCAAGTTTGGACCGTAAGGCGGGTGGCTGATGACGTTCCATCCGAACTGTTGCAGGAGAGCAGCGGTTTGGCAGGCAACGTGGGGGCGAGCGTTGTCGTGGAGAAGACTCACACCCTTGCTCAGCGCTCCTCTTCTGCGATTTTTAATCGCACGTCTGAGTTTCTGAAGGGTCTCACAATATCTGTCCGCGTTTACTGTGCTGCCAGGAGCCATGAAGTCTACCATCAATACCCTTTTTCGGTCCCAAAACACAGTTGCCATGACTTTACCGACAGACTGTGTTCGCTTGAATTTTCGCGCCTTGGGCGAAGAGGAGTGCCGCCACTCACGTGATTCTTGTTTGGTCTCAGGTGTGAAGTGGAGTGCCCAGGTTTCGTCACCCGTAACAATGGAACCCAAAAAGGTCTCCTATTTATCTCTATAACGTCGAAGAAATTGGCGGGAGGAGTCAACGCATTGCCGTTGATGGTCGTCTGTGAGCATTCGCGGAACCCATCTTGCGCACACCTTCAGATATTTCAACTTTGCTGTCAAAATCCTATGAATAGTGCTTCTAGAAACGCCAGGAACCAAAATGCAGAGCTCGTCGAGTGTGATCCTCCGATCTAGACGCATCATTTCTTCGACCTTCGCGACTGTCTCATCAGAAATTGACGGTCTCCGCTTCATTCTTCGTCGTGAATTTCAGTGCGACCAGCGGCGAACTCGCTACACCACTTGCGGACGTGTTCAACATCCATGCACGCCTCTCCGTGCACTTCCGTCAACTGGCGACGAATTTCGATTGATTGACCGCCTTTTGCGTTCAAAAATCGAATAAATGTGCGAACTTCGCACCTGGCGGTAGCGACAACCGGAAGCTCCATTTAAAATGGCTGCCATGCCAAGACTCACGGTGCCTTTCGCTCTGAGTCATGGCTTGTTTGGAAGACGGGGAACAATGAACGTAGCAGTATGGCGAGCAGCCACGCAAATAGTTTCCCTGAGGCCGCAGCCCTTTGGAGACCTTAATTTTGGGATTACCCTCGTATTAGCACGCAAGATACGGCATATCAGGATATAACTTTCAACAGATGGTAAATTCGGCCTTAAAACGGTAAGTACCCGCCGTTGAATATCGAGACATAGGACGCATTAAGTAATCTACAGCGGCTGAATTCGATGTGGCTTTACAAGTACTATTATTCTGAACAAATGAGCTGCACTCTTGTTGCCTTACCCGCCATCACAGGTATCTCTTTTCTGCACTTCCGTAGTTAGGCAAAATCGCGACTCAAATTGGCAGGCAGGCTGCGACCCGGCGACCTTGCTGCGCTGTTTAGAAACGGTTATGCTTAGACGAGAAGAGGTAAGAGTAAGCCGCACCGTACTACGAAGGTCACTCTAAATACGCACCACTTCAGTTTTAAAGGGCGCCAGAGCTGCTTTTTCAGTTCTCCCACTTCACTCTCCTCGGAAAGACAAAAATTGGTGCCACACCCCTCTTGGCTGTGTCTTCATCATTTGCTGTACAACGTCTTAAAACAATGACAATGTTTGCACGGGGACACCGCATTTAACGGCACACGCATGAGCAATTTACAGCAGCCTTCCGGGCCTGGCCTGTCCTGCACGGAACATAATACCGAATGCTTGGCGACGCACCGTTATTGCAGAGGAGGGATGAAGAGGGGAAGGTCCGGCACGCTAGGACGCAATTAACTGGACCATGCCTCCTTGCTAGACACTCGCGCTTCGCTCCCGTCTTTCGAGCCGATGTGCTAATCGAGTTAGTGCCATTGTTCGTGAATATAATTCAAACATAAGAGCCAAAGCTTCAGGCTGTGATGCGGAGCAATTTTTGATTCAATATCTTGTCTGGCATGGTGCGAATGTACTAGAAAAATTGCCTTTATCGCGGGATTTAAGCTGTGCTCCAGTGCGCCCATAGACACATTATCCCTCTGTGTATACGTTAATACGAGGTGCGGCTGCATGAAGTGACTACCCGAATCTCATTTTTACATCCGTGACAGCGAAAGAAGACAATTGCAGGTTACAGGATTGAACACAGATCTCAGTGCTCTTGACAAAAGATCGCTCAGTCTTCAAAGAATATTAAGCCAATGGCCGACAGGTGCGCTGCAAAAACGAGCTGTTGCGACGCTGAAATCCTTCCTCAAGAATAGCGGCAGCTTTGAGAATTACTTTATGTTATTTGATGTGCATTACTAGCTGTTAGAGCCTCTAACTCACTCCATTTTTGTCTCATGAGTGTATCCAATATTTTACGAACTCACTTTCCTGTGCCAATTTTATTAGTATATGGTTTCGATGGTAGCGAGACAAACATTTGTGAGGTTCAGATTCCTCTTTCTACGTCTGAGGAATTCTGACGTCAGTACGCCCTTGCGTCCGTTGTCATTTTTGCTATGTTCCTATGTTTTGTATTGTATTTTATTTGCATCTACGGTGATTATGCTTCCTCCTTAATGCTGTTTGTCGTCATGCATGGACTATGTTTTCTATGTAGTGTACTGTCTATGTTGTGTTGTGTTTTGTCGAGCCTTATGTAGTCAATACAAGTGCATGCCGAAGTCGGCGTCTTTTCTGCGCTGCCTCGTCGGTAGTGATCATTTCTGCCTTCAAGCGGGTCTCTTCGTCTCTCTAGAAAATGGCTGTTTCGCTGGGAAACACAGCGGAACAAGTCTTAGCGACGTCGTAGCAAGAGGCTTTGCGGCGACGGGCCTTCTCAGACGCTCTAGACATCTTCGCTTGTGAACAGCAGCTGTGAGATACAATACGTTGGGCGATTAATGAGGGCGAAAAAAAAATGATGAAAAGTGGAGTGACGTAGTTGAGCCTAGTGTCTGTTTTGAAATTCAAACTGCCAGCCTAAAAAGGCGTAACTGCCCCGTTCAAATTGCAACAATGAGGCTGTTTCTAACTTGGTTTTGGGTTTGTATCGAAATGTAAAGTCCATGCTTTCCAGCGGCTCAGTTTGCGAAAAAATAATGCCGAGGGCTAAAATTGTGTAAATAGGGTACTGTCGTAGGCGAAACCGTAGTTGCTTCTGTACACAACGCCGAATGAATAGGCGGATGCATGATTGGCTTACAAGTAACAATTTCTCCAATAGACCAGAAATTATGTTGTGGCTGTGGAAGGCAGCGCGTTATTTCCCTTTTCTTTTCTTCTTGCATAAAAAAATATTGAAGAATAAATCAAGGATAATAGATGGAAATAGGTGCTTGTTGTTTAACAGTATGCAAGACAGGTCATAATTTTGGCCAACGAGATGCAAGCATATTGGAAAATTCCCACTTACAACTCCGGACTTTCTACCGTAAGGTACAGGTGCTAATGATGGCTTCTTCAATTGTCAAGCTGGAGCAAAAGCCAACGAATCATTACTAAAAAAATGAAAAAAAAAAATGAAAGAGAAGCTCTGATGGAATCTTTCGGTAACATTGGTAATAATTTTGTATAGGTCGCTTTATGCAGTTTTACATCACGCCAAGCGATAAAAAGTTAGTAGTTGGTTCATTTTATTTGCCTCCTCTGTAACAAAAACGACTTCTTTCGGCTCATATTCGATCACACACAACCCGCTCTCTCCTGGCGAACGCAAATGCGACTACAAAGATCTGCGTTTGACAGCAAAACTGTATATCTGACTTCCCAGGGGGACCCTGCACTAAAGGTTCTACCTTTTTTGTGAGGAGCACTGGCTTCGAATCCTGGTGCCATCTGAGAATTATTGGTGTTCGTCAGGAAGAGTGCGCATCATTTCCGTCAATTCCGATTCCTTATAACTCACCATGTTCGGGCTCAGAAAACTAAGGTGACAGTGTGCTACGCATATGCTCTAAAACCCTTAAGCATAGAGCAAACTATTTGCAGCAACATTTATGAACGAAAAAGTTAAAGAGCAAGCTCCCGGCAAAAGAACATCGCCGAAATATCAGTTGACACTCGGCAGTGCACGTTGCATAAAATATAAATACACGAGCCATTTTTTTTCTTTTATGGTTGTGTAAGCAAGCCTTATTTTGTCTCAAAGCAAGAAAATGGGAAATAAAAATTCTGCTATGAAGCCTGTATGCGCTGAAATAATCAGAGCTCCGTGTGAGGGTTCGCTGCTTGCATCACGAGTCACTTAAAGGATTTCGTTCGCCTTTAGTGACAGCGGCCTATCTACACAGTTTTGATGGGACGGGTTTGTGAATAGCGGACTAAACTGCGTTCTTAACTTTGTTTTTTTTTTTACGTACATTTTTCACCGCCCTTTCTTCTTCATGTGCGTGCTTCATGAATGCCTTTTTTGTGGTTTGTGTGCTACTTGCGACTTTATATTTTTGCCGTGGGGAGAGAGAGGTAGTATGACAGAGAGAAAAACGTCCATGTAATAAATCCTCCTTATGCAAACTTTCCTTTGATGCTGGTACCTCCAGATCTTACTCACCCAAAACTGAGTTTGACTTGAATGTGCAGTCGTTCAAAAACCGTGTAAGCAATTGAGATCGCTGTTGCAGCTCTTAGTAGTAGTCCTTTTGTGGAGCACCCCTGTTATGCTTTGGAGACATGACGGCAATATCCAAAAATCGTGATAGCAGGATCTGAAGAAACAGCGATGCACAAATGGTTGAGACTGAATATGCGTCAAAGAAAACGTAAGTCTTAATAAACCTCTTTCTATCTCCGTCTCACTAAGACTCAACAGAAGGACTATGCCTGCTGAAGACGACGGCAAGACATGTTCTCTGAAGGATGCACGAGGAAGAAATAAGCCAAATTGGTCTGCTGTGAAGCATCCATAAAAAAAAAAAACGAGATGCCATAGGCGTTGCACAGGCCAAAGTTCTATACCAAACAAAAAAAAATACTCACGCAAACGGTTGCTTTCTCTTCCGGTGGCTGGCTCACAGCCTGCAAACGCGGCAGCCAGGTGACGTAGTCACCTTCACTTCTCTCCTCACTCAACGAAAATCGATTGACAATCTGCACTTCAACATTCTACGAAAGGATATTCTGAAATCTCGCTGCCGCTCTCCATTCTCCACTTTCTATCTCTCTCTCTCTCTATGGTATACTGCTCATCTGGACGTCTAAGATTAACGCAATATATACTGTTCCCTCCTTTGTTCGCCCGATAAATTTTTCCACAGAAGCTTTATGCTCACAACCAGCATCCAGGCATGCCATTTGGCCAGGTTCATATTATTACATTTCGCCCACTTGCGTCTAAAATCAGCCGCGGCTGGTGCCTCGGGATACCACAAGTGGGACGAAACGCCAAGCTACATCGCAATCCGAAGAGCCGCGTTTTCTTTTTCTCAACCACTGGCCCTGACCTCCGATCTTTCAGATGACGACCTTAGGGTTGATTACCAAAAGTAGGGCATCCCACAAAAACCAAATATATAGGACCAAATGCAATGATATTGACCAAATGCACTTTTATATGCAGGCTCAGGTTACTCTCCTGTGCTGCTCGCGAACACGCCGAAGCGCAAATCTCAGTGGTTCGCATGGGCGGCAGCTACAGCCGTCGCTGATGACCTTTGCCCACTCGTTGCTGCTTCCCGGCGTTATTAGGTTTGGGAAATGCGGACAGAGACAGACGTCAACACAACGACGTCATCAAACGAATGCTGCGGTTTTGAAGCAGGAGGGCGGGGAAAGTAGCGTTTGATCTCGCCCCTGCTCACGGCAAAGTGGCCACGGCCGCCGCCTCGGCAATGTCCAGAGACAGAGGCTGAGATGTACTCTGCGGCTGATTCCACACGGGAAACGGGAAGTGAGGCCGCAGTGTGGCCTCCTTATCCCCGCGAGCTCTCTTCCTTGGTAGTAACGAGCCGACACATCCAACCACTGCTGCTGACGTCATTAGGCCCGGTGCCTTGAGCAGATTATCTGCACATAACGGTTCGTATCACCTGGCGCACTCTGTGCTAATAATGTGAATTCGTAAATAACAGGCATGAAATGCTGATACTGATTCGCTCAGTTCTAGTGAGGACTCGCAGCTTAGTCGTGTGCGAGTGAAAGTTGAGGAATGCTTTACATATGTCCGGAAGGACATGCATCTATAACGAACCCATGTAAAACTACTGGTCAGATTTCTGAGTTTCTATTTTTAAAAATTCGGCAATCTCTTTGTCTTTTTGTATTTCAAAACGACGTTTTCCGTTTTTTTCGTCGAATGCTATACTTTCAACAGGTAAAATACTGTATTGCTGTTTTTCGGTGATACAATGTGCTGTTCCTGTGCGGTCGGAATTCACTTTAAGGTGGTCATCCTGGTCTTTTTGTCAGTCCGAGCACCCGATTTGCCAGTGATTAACACAAAATTGGTCGTACTTAGAGATGCAGTGTGGCGAACAAAAACAAATGGAAGGAAAATGCAATTAAAAGTTTGTGTCTCAACTGCGTTGTCACGTTGTCATTGGATTGTCGCACTTCGCTGGTACAAAGGGCGGTGTTTCACGTAATCCGCGCTTTTACGGCAGAGACTGAACAGCTCGGGACCATCGCTTTAGCCAGAACGTGACACGTTTTCGTGGCGCTCATGCATGATTTCGCGTCAGTGGCCATACATGAACTGGAGAAATCTTCTTAGCCAAGTAACTACCTTAAGAAGGTGAGAGTGAACACAGAGCGCCTTGCTAGCAGAAGGTAATTGTGTGTCAATCCCCGTTTTGAAGAACAGACGCAGCGGGCATGCAGGCTTCGCGCACATGGGCGGGAGATCGCGTGGAATTCCGGCCAGTTTTTGAACCTACGTTTACAATCCCTGGAGTTTGCACTGAAGCTCCGGTTTCCACCCGGTCTATAATGACGTGAAGCAATTTTCCTCTGTCACCTGTGACCTGGCGAACCTTTTACGATCCATTACTACTTTGTAATAGGTATGGCTAATAATCCTACATGTGCCGTCTGAGGGCGCGACAAGACCGCAGCCCGCATTTTTTTGTGAATGCCCTTCATGCAGTGCCGAAAGGTAGCCTGTCTGCCGTGCTCCGGAGTGTCTAGAGCTACGTCCGCTGACGAAGATGAAGATTCTTGAAGAAGGTTCACAGCCACTGAAGGATTCTCGGCCACTCAGTTGGTTTTATGCTTTTGCCATTATGACGGTAGAAATAGTGTGCGTTCAGCCATCCGGTAAATCGCAGGCGTTTTATGGGCGTTCCTTGCTCAGTGAAGACTTATTTCTACTATTATCTTCAGTTTTTTTGTATTTAACCCTACCTTGTCACGCCTACAAAGGTCGTGACGGGCGTGCGCTGCACTACGTTAAACTCTCGTACAGCCCTAGTCTGTCAACACCAGCAGAAAGCTCGGAAGTTCATTGTAATGCTGAGGTTTATTAACTGCGGCACTTCACACATAGTTGTTATTATTTATTTATTACTTATATAAATTACCTACAGCGCCCATGAGGCATTATTGTAGGGGGATATTACTGCATACAATAACACTTAATTGCAAAGAAGATATTAGGGAAGATGTCAGCAAGGATAACACAACATATTAAGAGAAGACTTAATGAGTTTACAAGCAGTATGCGTGATGGCACAGCGCTGGTAAACGCACGAGACCTGAAAGAAATACATCAGATTATCGTTTCAACAGCGCTTTCGAAATCAGGTGCACAAACCACATCATTCGGAAGCTTATTCCAATCCAGGATTGTGTTAGGGAAAAACGAATACTTAAATACATTAATGCGGCATTGATAACTCTTAATCTTTTTCGTGTTATCTAGTATCTACGAAATGTAATATGGCTGCTTTAGATAAGTGTTTTTATTAATACCGGTACAATCATTGCAAATGCTGTGCAAGAACTTCAGCCTGCAGATTTTTCTTCGGGTCGCCAAAGTCTTCCACCCAATACGGTCACGAAGTTCTGAGCTCTTTATATGAAAATAATAATTTCCAGTAACAAATCTTCCAGCGCGTCTCTGTACCCTTTCTAACTTCTCTATGAGTGTACCCGTGAAAGGGTCCCATGCTCCTGTCTAAGCTATTGTTCCTGTCTAAGCTATTTATTCTGGTGAATTGATTGAGCACTTCGCAAATCATTCCAATCTCTCTGACCGGTAGCCTTAATTCTCTATTGCAGAAAAATTGCGGTTTAGTCAAGGGCGTTGTTGCACTGAAATGGTAAGATGTACAAGTTGCTCTTTCTCTGTACGTTGCTTTCGAAAACTAAATTTTCCTAAAGGCGAAAGCATCTAACATAAATTAATGCTAACATTCACCCGTTTTGTTTAAGCAAACAGCACTCAGATTTGCTTCGAAATCGTTCTATCAGGTTCTAGTAAGACCCGTCCGCACCCTAAGCTTTAGAGCTTTGAGGGCAAGTATTGCTTTCGCCTTCAAAACATTTGGATCACTGGCGGTGTACAACGAGCAACACACCATGGAACACAAGCAAATCCAATGAGCCGTATACTTTGTCAAATGCTAAAGCGTGGGCTTTTTTTAAAAGCCTGCTTGATATCTAGCTAAGTATGCGAAATCGGCTTTGCAGAGGCCTTACTTCGTCTGGTACTACTGTTTGGTCACTATAGTAGTCACGTCACCGGTGGGTGCGTTGGCACGGGAACCTCTAGGAGGTCGGTTTCTGTGGAGGAGGAGGGTATGACGCGAGCTGAGGAGCGCGTAACCGGTGGTTGGTTACCGTTGAACGAGGAGGTTATCGCGAGAGCGCAGGAAGGCGTACCCGGAGGAAGGTTACTGCGGGAACCGTCCGGAAGCTAGGTGGTTATCATGGAAGGAAGAGGGTGAGTGTAGAGACAGCGGAGGAATGCAGCATGGTCCATCTGCGGCAGCTGCTGCGAAACGCGCCACCCGAGGAGAGGGTGAGCGGTGGACGGGAGAGGAGAGCTAATCGAGGGACTAGCGTGTGGAGAAGGAAACTCAAAGAGCGCTCTTGAAGTATACAGTTACGAAGTCGCTCGTATATCCTCTGCCTCAATATAATGTAAAATATAGATAGTTTAACAAACGTCGCTGATTTTCCTGTTACACTGCGGTAAGCGTCCCGTCACTCTTTATTACCTCACGAAGCTGGAGTACGTTATATATAAAATCTCTCTTTTATTAGGAGTACATAAATGTTTCATACAGCAACTCCCCCCCCCCCCCCCCCCCCTTCCCTCCTCCCACCATTTTTTTCCAGATGTAATTCACTTCGGCCGCCGATGCGCTGTAGTCCCTGCTCGCCGTCGTTGAAGGATGAGGGCGGATGTTCAATGCACCAACGGCACGGTACATTGATGCTCTTTTTCATCGGGACTCGAACCACGTATTCGTTCAAAGCTCTTCCAGCTTGGGAAGCTGCGAAAAGTGCGAAGGACGCACGGTAGCTGCTCTAAAGGGGCACGGAAGAAAAAAAACTGAGACGGCGTCATTATATGACGGCACTCTAAGACTAGAGAACCAATAGAGGAAGTGGTTCGACGATGGTTGGCTCTACCCCGAAAGTCATGCGCTTATGGCAGAGTGCGGCATTCTAAAATTATATTTAAATGGAACATCCTTCTGTACCCTCTGCTAGTGAAGATGAAAGTTGTAAGTCAGAACAGAAAACTTTTAGAATACCTCTAAATAGCAGAGCTGCACACTCCTGGCCGGAAAACGGGGAAGGAGGCGGTGGACAATGGCGATAAGAATTCGAAGCCTTCGAGTGAAGCTGCAGAGCATAACGCAGTAATTTCAGCTGCTGATAGGACGGCCGCTGTGGTGGTTTAAAAGAAATGAGAAGTTGTGAATATGTAAAAAAAAAAAAAAGACACACGTCATTATCCTCGAAATAGGCTCCGAGGGTCTCATTTTCAGGAGCTGGGCGTCTCCTAGAGCCTTTTATTTTGCCTTCTGCTTTCTCATTTCAAACGAGAACATCTTTTAGACCCCTTCTTTATTTTTTTTAGCGCTAAGCGAGTGGTGCTTAGAATATTCAACTTTTTTTTTTCTGCTCAGAAAACAACCTCTCCGCCTTTTTGTCATCTTTGAAAGCAGTTCCAATCTTTCTCATCTCAATAGCTGATCGATGGAGGTATTTGTGTAAGCTTTGCTAAAACCTGTCATCGTTGCCTTGGCTTGTTCCAACCCAGTAGTTGTATTACTCTACATTGCCTCGGAAGGTTCTTCAAAGCGAGCTCGAGAAAATTAGGATTAAACAGTCTAAAAAGACAGTTTCACGGAAGCGGACAACGTTTTGGAGCGTTCTCAAGTGATTTTCTTTTAGGCTTGCAACGGCGGCTAACAATTTGCAATGCAAAAGTACCTTAGGTTTTTGTCCGCTGATAAGTACGTCAAGGGTGAAAGTCGGTTTCTATCTTGCTAGGTGAAGAGAGTGCATATGCCATTTATCAGGTCGTTATCTTTTGTTTTGTTTTTTTTTGAATTTAAGGGATTTGAGTGGACACAATGAAAACGCTGAATCCAATGTAAGCAGTACAAAAATTCTGAGCATTTAAGTCGTGTAGGCTGCGAAATGAACGCAAAAGGCAAAGATAAAATCCTGTGCAAGACGGAACTTAATAAAGGATCAGATTAGAAGATTGCAACTAAGAAAAAAAAGCAGGTGACGTCGCGCTAACCGTCTGCGCAATTTCTCGTCCGTCGCATTGTGCCCCCATCCTTCTGCGAGCTCTGTGCGCTTTCTTTTCTGATTAGCCCCCTCACCCGCTCCCTTTCTTTTTCTCACATTCCTTTTTCTAGGTTGCTGCCGTCGTAGAAAGAATGGCCATTCTGTTGGTTTCCCAGCTTGTCCCCGCTATGTATTGCGGTACGATATCTGTGTTACATTGTTTCATTATCCAGTAGGAATCGAATAGAATCAAGGCCCTGTTATGAACCAGCTAACAACCTTGATGGTTCCTGGGCAGTTGTTCGTCCTCTTATCTTTATTTCCCCTTTACTCTACTAGTCTGTGTGACCATGCGATACTGACAAAAAGTATACGGAAAAGAACAGCGATTCATTTTGTCTTATTTGAAGACGTATCGAAAGCCGAAGTTCCAGTGACTCACCTCAGTGGCAATGAAAGAGATTTATTTATTTTTTCAGAGATGGAAGGTTGACTTTTATTTCTACTTGAAAAGTTACATCACGCCGTAAACATTTTCAGATTTGTTAATGTTGCAGCTATGAAAAATGGTTCTTTATTACTTTTTGTTTTCATTCTTTTCTTTTTTTTTAATCAAACATCAGGTACGACGAAGGTACTGTGAAATTCTGTCGAAAGCCCTTCCCTCCTAGGCTATGTGAAGGAGCGGCCCCTCCGTTGGAGAAAAGGTCGGTGGCCCTTTTTCAGCACGCCACCAAGCGAGCAAGAAGGGGTGGTTATCGCAGCGGTGCTTGCATAGGATCCAGGCTACTGCGTCAACAACACGTAATACGTGAGAATGAATACGACGAGAAAGTTAAACTTTCACCAATGCTGTTTTCCTCTTTACTGCGGGTCAAATTCTCTCCCTGGGCTGGTGCTTTATTTCCAGTATCCCTGCGCACGTATCAAAATACGTTTCGCCACACGCTGCCGCATGGCACGACCGTATCGCTGCGTGTCGAAAGTTGCCGTTCGTCTTTTCATCCCGGTTTTTTGTCTATTCAGACCAGTGGAAAGGGTAACCTTTCATCATCATCTTCAACATCAGCCTGGCTACGCCCACTGCAGGGCAAAGGCATCTCCCATGTCTCTCCAATTAATCCTCTTCTTCGCCAGTTGCGGCCACCGTATTCCCGCAAACCTCTTAATTTCATCCACCCATCTAGCTTTCTGCCGCCCCCTGCTACGCTTGCTTTCTCCTGGAATCCACTTCGTTACCCATTCCTCAAATTCATCGTGCAAAGTGCTTAATGCAAGTTTGCAATACATAGAATAATTATATATACGTAAACTACTCTCTTTCCGGTTGTAACCATACTTACCTACTTAACGTAACAGACTCAACGCTGCTGGAGCCACGGGCAGTTGGAAGCAGGGCAGCTGGCTGTATTATCTCAATGTCTGGGTAATGCAATGCCAGCGCGTAGCCAGGCTCTCCACTGCTCGCACTGAAGACAGTGGAGCCTCAAATACTGAAGGAAGCCAGATGCAGGCTTTAGTATTAACTCTCCCGCCAAACGCTTCACATCGCGACCAGCACCGTTCCTTCGTCCATAAACTGCCCTATATGCGACGTTCACTCCGCATAAGAGGTGAAACGCAGACAGACTCGAGCCTTGAATTCCCCAGAGAACTCCCACATTGATGTTCGATCATCGTCACATTCTGGCAGCCCTACGATAACGTTTGCACAGCCGGGTGCTACGACCATCACTAGCACCCGTGCTTTTCGTCTCGAAATCGATAGAGAAAGCCGTGAGAGGTTTGTTAAGCACCGAAAAAAAAAATGAAACGAAAAAAGCCAAGCGATAACTTCGAGCGTAATGATCTGAATCGCGCGTCAGAGGCTTCCGCCCTGATCGCAACTCTCGTCGCATTGACGCTGACTACCAGTGCAAGTGCGCGAATCCTCCCAATCATTCACTGACGAAGCCCATGCCCATCCCGCTTGTCCTCGGAAGAGCATCAAGCACCGGCACCGTCTGCACTTCCCCTCCTTCCGTTCTCGCACTCTCCCACATTTGTATTTTCGCTTGGCACAAAAACACTGCTGCAATGGGGACGGATAATGAAGCTTTCTTCACGAGAACTTGGAAACGAGCCTACAGCTGCTAGCGAGAGAAATGAACCTTCGTGCTCACAAAAAGACAGTTCGTTTCGTGGCCGTGCTGTGGGCTGCCGTAAATGACTGTGGAACAAAGCGTAATGGCCGCAGTGTATGCGATGCGGCGGCTTTGTTTTGGCTTCGAACTGTACCACTTTGAGGTAGGAAAGGGGCGGGTCATCTAAAACAGAGCAGAGATATTTGTGCTAATTGCTAAATTGGACTATCCGATTTGTCACGCTAAATTTACGGCGCTTTATTTTACCTGCTTTTTTTCTTCTGCCTTTTCCTCCGATTTGGCGTAAGAGAGTTTGCTCTCTCATAGTTATACTTAAGTGCTTAGAATTTTTTTTCTGGCTTTAATGGGTTAACGCCCATGTGGAAACCCTTATAAAAATGGCCTATAGACAGTCTGTAGACTTCTTAGTGACTCTATAGACTTCCTATAGATATTGCTTTTTGTCTATTCATAGTCTATAGACTGTCTATAAGCAGAAGTCTACTAAAAGTGTATGGCCATAAATCTATAGATTGTCTATAGACAGTGTGTGGCATTTGTATTGCCTATAGACTTTTTTATGTAGTCAGTCTATAGACTTTATAGAGAGAGAAGTCTATAGACACTCTATAGACTGTCTAAAACTTTTTTTGTAAGGGTTAAGGGCTGGTGCCCGTGGCGTCGTTTCTACGCCACTGCAGAGTAAGGGTAATTCAGCCTGCCTACTTTTGGCAAAGCTGGCACCTCTACATTTGGTACAGGAATCTTTGGTGTAAAGTTCTCGTCCTGCCTCTTACACTGTTATTTCTCATTGCAATTCCCCGCGTTGCGCTTTACTTGACGGCGCTCCATACAGACCGACCCTGTGTTACTCGCGGCTATTAACTACGATTGTAAATTCAAGCGGCCTTCTTTGTTGTTATGATGGATTTGGACCTGAACTGCTGAGGCGGGCCCTCACTGACAGCCTTATGTTACAGCGGTAGCTTCGTCAAAGGCGCCGACCCGTCTCAGGTCTTTTGGCGTACGCCCAATAGAAGATTATGGCTAGCTCGAACGAAATGCCTCTGGGAAGCCGTGCGGACGGAGGAATGACGACATGCGGACGCGGAGAAACTCTTAACGTAATTTTACAACATATTTTACGCATAAAAACATTATTTGGCGCTGATATGTACAATTTCTTTTTTCTCTGGGATGTGCTCACGTGAATAAAAAAAAAACAAGCAAGCCTCCAGAGTGTACAGGCGGCGAAAATAGAGGAATCACCACAATGTAAACTACGATGCCAAATTTCTATTTCTTTGAAGGTTGGGGCCCGTGACATTCGGCGAAAAACGGGTTACAGGCAAAAGCAAGCCGTGTACGTCTTTTCCGTCACACTGGCCCTGAGGTAGTGCAACTTTGCGCCTGGGGCAGCAGGTGGCAGAATTTGGGAAAACGTGCTGCGCGCACTGTGTTAGTATTCTGATTAGAAAGCACTGTGACGCAGTGTCCGAGTCTGACAAGGGCGTTAACGGACTTAAAGACGCCAACGACTGTTTCACTCAACAGCGTTTCACTATTTCTTTCGAGGGCTTTTCGTTTGTGCGATATCGTTCAATGTTGCTTGCTTTAAAGTGAAGAACGCTGTCTGACAACACTCATAGAGTAGAAATCTGCAGCGCCAGCCATAGTGCCATAACGAATAATTTCCGCTAATTATCCTTTCCTGGTTCCTCTTGCTCAGTCGCTGCCGCTCTCAGGCAACAGCTGCCCGTGTCGGCTTGCCGCTCTGCCATCGGCGGAATGATACGTAGCGATCGGCGAAAGCAAAGAGTCCACTACTATTTTCATTTCCGTGAGCCAAATTTGGAGCTATGTTGTCTCTGACTATCTATTTATCACGCAAACTTAAAAAAAAAACGAAATAAAAACGAAAGCGAAGCCTCTGCGCGACTGTTTGAAAGGCACTCGAAGCTTTAGTTGACGCTTTCTATTTTCAGCCATGAGTTAAAAAGAAAAAAAGGTGGGAGCCGGGACATTTAATCCGAATTAAATTAGGGAAATCGGCTGCACAGGACAATAAATTGAGGTTTCTAAGAATGCTCGGAACGTGTAGATCGAGTTCCCGCGTTAAAAAAAGAAACGAGTTCAGATTCCTCTATAGTGCACCTTTAAGTTTTTTTTTTTTTTTTGTGCGTAGGTTCGGATAGCCTGATGTCCATGAATGTATGCATAACATTATCTCCATTAGAGCCATCGACAGCTGTACAGAACGCGTTTCTACTCGTTTGCTTAGCGTTCCATTTAACCGTCACTTTTTCCTTTTAACACTTCCTCTCTAGAAAGGTCTTGAGGATCATGATCTACGCGAGTAGGAAGCGGCTCTTGCTTCAGCAAAGCTGGCAGCCAAAACGCCTTCCTCGGCCATTATTTTGAACAGATCTTTCGACATCGGCAATGTCCCGGATTCGTGTTCTTCCACATTTTCCTTGTTACCTCTGCCGTCTGCCTTTACGAGGAGAAAACTAAACAATGCCTCTCTCTAACTTTAAGGAGAAAGAACAGAGTGAGCACCGAGGCATCGAGTGTTTTTAACCTTCTAGTGTCGTCGTCATCAATGCAGTCACTGACGCCGCCAAAAACAGGCACCACGCCTGTTGTTTTTTAGCTCCTAGATGAACGGAGCTCGCAAGCTGCGCATCAAAGTGGGGATTCGCGCTTTAGAGCGGCAATGCCTCTGGCGGTTTCGAGACGAGTGTACTCCCGGCCGCCATACTCTCTTGCAATTCGTTGCGAGAAATACGGCAACTGCGACCTGTTTGCTTTTTGTTTGCTACCTTTATTCCCTGCCTTTGTTTCGAATTAACCGCTTTTCTCCTCTTTTTTTTTTTTTGGTTCCTTCACCTTAAGTACAGTTTAGCTTTGTCCGCTTGCACTCGAATTTTACTTACTACAGACGAAGAGAGCTCTTTTCTTTACTGCTTGATTCGGCTCTACCAAGCCATGTTTCCTCTAGATTTATGCCCGCTGTTCCCGAAGACCCTTATCATTCTTTTAGAGAAGTCCGGGAGCTTTACGTACCGTGCACATACTTCGGCTTACCATTCACTGGCGCACGGACGAAAATGGTGCCTTCGCATTACCGCCGCCCTTACCTCACTCGCTACTTTTGTTTTATTGCCGCTTGCTTAGTTTCGTTTTTCCTTTTTTTCTGCTTCATTTTTTTTCCCCTTCCTTACGGACCAGGGCGAAGTCCCGTTTCTGGGCGCTTCTTTGGAAAACAAGCATGAAATATAAATGCTCTGGCCAGAACTCGTTGTGCGCCTCCCACTCTGCTAGTCTTTTTTGTTTTACTTTTTATTTGTCGGTTTTGCCGAATGGCCCTGGGCGTTCTTTGTGAGTCAAATAGTCCCTCGAGGCTGTGGAATCCCCGTCACTCAGGTCTCAGCGAGATAGCGTGCACTCGTCTGTCCACCGATATGAAGGCTAAATGCACCGTAAAACACTGCAGCGGAAATGGCGCTTCCTGCTTTATACCGTCAAAGCCTGCGGGGAGGCTCTTCAATTTTAGTTTTTTACTTTTTTTTGTCGGTGAGGGAAGGGAGTTGACAAAAACGTAGGGAGTGAGCACTCTGCTTAAATGACAGATGGGTAGGGTTTCTGACCGATGGCGAGCTGTGCAAGTCTTCTCAGCCGTGACTGCGATGATAGTCTGCCTAAAATGGAAAGTTATCGCATCTTTGGATTGTTTGGACAGATGTATGAGACGCTAAAAATAGATTCCTTTTGACTGAGCGGAAACGCCTGCGGAGTGTCTGAACTCTGCTAGCTGCAATACCTATCTTTTTCTGATAAGTGTTTCTGATAAGTGATAAGCTGAAAAGTGTACAGTAAGATATTGTGACGAAGACGAAGCTAGCAGTGGCGCGGGACGGAGCGCCCGCGCTAGGCCAGCGGCCATTAAATCATCTCATAGCCATCGTTCACCACGCCTCATTCTTCGGCTGGCCGCCGCGTTACATTTGGTGTTGGGTGCTGGGGTCCCTTCATCGCCATCCTGGTCCCGGAGCTTCGGTGTCCTGCGCCTGCCGTGGACGGCGGCCGTGAGTGCCTGTTCCGCGCCGCCCGGCCATTCCCCAGCCCGCCCGACCTGAACCGACCTCGCCGCACACCCCAGCCGCGTCCCCCGCCCGGACCACAAGACACGACGACCCGATACCCGACCGACCCGAGACCCGACCGACCGAAGACCCGACCGGCCCAAGACCCTGCCCACACATGAGGACACCGCCCCCCTGCCCCTGCCGTTCGGTGCGTCCAAGGGCCTCGGCCGTCAGCTCCTGGCACCCTACGGCCCGCATGCTTCGTGGACCAGGATTCATTCTCTCATCCTTTTCATCGTGGCGGCCAGCACTGCACCATCTTCTACATATTGTTCGATCCTTCACTCAAGACCATCGCCATTTCCCCGTCTGTTCGTCACCGATCGGGACGATCGCTCGGAGGCCCCGGGTAGTGTGACGAAGACGAAGCTAGCAGTGGCGCGGGACGGAGCGCCCGCGCTACGCCAGCGGCCATTAAATCATCTCATAGCCATCGTTCACCACGCCTCATTCTTCGGCTGGCCGCCGCGTTACAATATTGTCACGTACTTGTGACTGCAGTCCAGCGAAGAGGAAAAGAGCGAGAATCGCTTCTAAACGAAACTATTTACTTGGGCTGACTTGCGCCCGCAAAGAACTTAATCACTCGGCGGCGGCAATATGGCGGTCTAAGAAAACTTGCCCTACCTCTATATGTTTATAGTGCATCGTTGTTCAGCGAATTTTGCAAAAAAAAAAAAAAACGATTGGCAGTGGTTTAACTCTAGTTAAATCGGGTAAATTGCGTAAACAATAGAGTGCGCGTTCTTCTGGCGATTCTTCGGCGCGTTGCCTTCACCTGGTAGGATTGCGGCGTTCCTGAGCAGTCAGATGTTGAGATTCATCTGTGACCGATGACCTGGAACCACTCTGCGAGGGAGAACGGTGTCGCCGAGCTGGATCCTTAGCACGACGCTTTGCAAGACGTTCTTCACATTGTTCTGGCGTCTCTTGTGCACATTGTCGCTTTCTCGCTTCTTCCTGTCGTTGTCACTTCTCTTTAGAAGACTGCATAGCAAAGCATTCACGCCAAGGCAAGCGCGCATTTATAGACGCTTAACATCGCGGGAGTATGGGTGCCGTCATATTTGGTCACGTGACCATTCCGCCACGCTGCCAGGGAGTCCACAGAACGCCATCACCCGTTCGGCTGTACACCTTGCTCGTCGGTAAATTGGTTTTGAAGCAAAAAGCTTCACTACGCTAGTCAACACCGCGCTTCGCGTGAGCCGGCGTATGTCGGAGCATGAGTGACGTCACGCACGGCGGAGGCTACTGTGCAAGTGCGCCACCGTTTGACCTTTCGCCGCAGCCGTGCGCACTGCGCATTTGAAGAGGGGTATATTATAAGGCGCGCTTGCCCATAGAACAGACGTACGTTGCCGCGCGCTATGCGTGATCGTTTGACGTTCGCCGCAAGCGCGTGTTTATCGAGGATCACCGCAGCTTTTCGCTTCAAGATATCCAGGCTTAACCTTAGCTAAGCGCCAGCCAATATTTTTTTGAAGAAAAGAAACGGTATCTCTCTCGCATATCTCGGTGGACACCTGTACCTCGCCGTAACGGGAAGGGAAGAAGATGGGAGTGAACGAAGACACCATATTCACTAGACGCGCCTTTTTTCATTCCAAACTATCGAGCCGGCATGGCGGAGTTATTTGCGTGCTCGTCTTTCACTCCGGAGACCCTGGTTAGATTCCTCAACTCGACCAACTTCCTACTCGGTGTTATTTTTTATTTATGTGGTCTGACTACAAATGATGCTAATTGCTTAACCGATATCATTCGAATGCCATCGATGCACTGCGCGCCAATGGCCAAGAAGTGGCGGACTTGGCGGACCTCCTAGTAGCGCCATCTGTCGTAGAGGGAGCAACTGCTCGGCGCCGCTGCCATCTGGCGGAACGCGGCTGAAGCAACGCTGTTCAAGGTCAACCGTTGCCGCCGCCGGGGCCTACGCGACGGCTCGAAACTGGCGCAGTATTGCTTACGCTATAAAATGAGCTTCAGCCATAAACCAACGCTTGAATTTGTTCGGTTTTACTCTCTGGTGGAAGCTGATTTATGAGCAGATGAAGAAAAATATACACAGTTAAACTTCGAGTAAAAGTATATGCTAAGTGCAGAAAAAAACGTAATTTGATATTCGTTATCATTGCTTAAATGACGTCACCAGCAACATTGACATTCAGTTGAGTGTGATGCAGAACAAATCCTCTCATCTCGCGGAGGCCTTCCTCGTTCCCCGCCTTGCATTTCCTCTAATTAACGTCTTCACTGGTACGGCCAAGGGGCCCGCACTATGCCTTCAAACTTCCTGACTTAATCGCACTCTTTATCCTCTGACACGAATGCTGTTATGCTCTACTTGGGGAAATTTTCTTTCGCACAAAATTTCAGAAAAAAAAACCGGAGGAAAAACAGAACCTTTTTAATGTCTCAGGGAAATTTAACAGCCGGACAATGGTCACCTTCTCCAAACTGGTGGATTTTTCAAGCAGCTGGCGAGAAAAAAGCCATAAATGCAAAGTTTTGGGCCTAATGTGGGGAATTCTTGGTTGTGTCGTAGTAGTGGCAGCAGTGGCTTTGCTTTCGCAAGAAAAAGTAAAAACCTAAAATTGCAGGAATTTGTTTTTCGATACGCCATTTTTTCTTTATTGAAATCATTGCGTTCCCGACCTGCCTTGACATCGCAGTGTGTGGCATAAACGTTCTGTTCTGTGAAACTATAACCACACCCGTGAATAAGAAAGAGTGCACTTGCTTTACAAAGCCGTTATAATTTCATGGTGCTCTTTATTCAACCGATGCGGTGGGCAGCAGACGCGTCTTCTTCTTTGCACAGACACTCATCGCAGCTCCTTTACTGGCTGTGCACAGTTCTACTCCCGGCCTCAGCAACAAGAGACGAGCGGCGGCAGAAAGACGAAAATAAGAATACACCACGCGCTTCCATCGACGCGCAATACGTCAGCGCCCCGTCTTCACGACGACAACCCCTTAGCCTCACCGTTGGTGCGGGCAGCAATGGCATCCCTGGGAGGGAGGACAGATTTAGGCCAACAGGGCGAATGCGCGTCTTTATAGCCTGTCAAGCGATGCAGACCTGTCCTCCTTGCCACATTCACCGTTCCATTTTACCGCAGCCCTCAAGACGTACGAGAGAAGGAGGAGGAAAGGGGCGAATGGTCTCCACGATTGCCCATTAAGCCTGTATACCTCGGAGGAGTTATCGATCACCGAAAAAGTGCTCCGCCATCCGAGAAAGCCGTCTCCGCATGGCAGTTTGTATTCGCATCGCGGCTCCAAACAGAGTTCCGTCGCCCGGCCCGTACAAGCAGTAGCCGCGGTGTACGCACGGTCGGCGCCGCTCCGTCGCTATGCAGTGTGCTTCTGCGTTGCCCGAGAAACGGCTTCGCGGGGCGTTGCTCAAAGGCTTCCTCTGTCTCTTCAACAAGATAGATAGCGACATCTCCCGGGACTCTGCACGGCTTTTCGCGCACATTTGGCATCGCCTGTGCTTCAAGAACGGTGGGTCCTGTGCATGAGGGATAGGCGCCGATCTAGATTTGAGCTATAAGGGCTCCGGCTGTCTTTTACTGTTGGTCTTTTCATGGGGTCTGCATGTGAGCGTTCGAATGGATTAAAGTCGACATTCGACAAAATAAACGTTCTGACAGATAGAATCCTGTGGCTTTTTTTATGAGAATACAAAGAAAAGAATGAGTGGAATATCTGTTTCCCCGCACTGTGCTACACCGCTCTGCGGGAAATAGGAGGAGGAAGGTGAGGAAGGAATTTATTTGTTTGGAACCAACGAGATTATTGATCTAGCTCGAGTGGGCGAGTGGAGAAAAGATTCATGAGGTAAAATGAACAGTGCAGAGTGTTGAAGTAATCAGAGCCTAAATTCTGGGAGAACTTAGGCGAGACGGAACAGCCGAGTTCTTTTCAGTATTGTTTTTTTTTGTGTGTGTGGAAAACTACTCAGGCGATCTTATGTTACGTCATTATGCTTGCTAATCATAAACGACAGTTCTCCGGAGTAGGGGGGGGGGGGTAATCTCAGTCGTCAGTAGAAGGTCCGCAAGTGATATTTTCAGGCGCCAGGGCACCGCTGCGTTCTTTCCAGCAAATCAGTTGAAGCACAAACGACAGTGGGGCTTCACTGGGAATGTTTCCTTATTTCTGCGCCACATGCATGTCTGAAATGTGGGCACTGAAAAATCGAATAAGAGGGGAAGCCTCGCTGGAACTGCGCCCGCGACCAATAGAAAGCAGTGGTCAATTAATTAATTAATTTATTTGTTTCTGATGACAGTACCAGCCTCTAAACACCACAACGAAAGTCGGCTGAGTTGGTCTTAGCCACACAAATAGATATAAAGCCGCAATTAGGAGCGCCATATTTTTTGCGTAATCTCTCAAAGAAATCTTCCAGCTCGGTTTCGTAAGCAGAAGACAATTTGTTTCGAAGTTATCACAATACATTTATGAGAAATTGAAAGCTGGAAAAAGAGTACAGGCTGTGCGTGTGCAATACTTTATTCGTAAAAGATCTATCTAGATAGTTTTTGGCTCTAGTTTGAGACTATTATGTGCCTTAAAAACGAATCGTTTTCAGAATACTTGATATCATTACAAAAATTCTGAAGGGAATAAAGGCAGAAGTGCTTCCTTAGGTGACCGCGGCTCCCATGCATCCATTTGGTTTCCCTGAGTTTGAGGGAAAATTTTCGTTTAACCTGGCTTGCTTCGCTCTTCCGCGATAGACTAAGCAGGAGAGACTTAATACCGCCAGATACGTATATAATTCTGTTCTGGTCCTAACTTTTTGTCAATACAGTCTATAAAGACACACACTAAAGGTCACTCTGTCACTGTATTCCTGTGATTCATAATTTCGTGACACGGATGCATTCATTACACGGAACGCATAAGAGAACGCTCCCTACGGCTCAAATGGAGTGCGGTGTTTTCGCTCGTGGCGGCCACGCGTAGCCAATCTGAGCCATTATAGGCGTACACGACAGGCGAAGTAGTTTGACGATAAGCGCTCACCCAAAAGAAGTTCGTTACGAATCCCTCGAGTGCACCAAGAGGGCGCCTCGGTGTTTTCGCTCGGTCGATGCTTGTACTTGGGAAAAGCCAATGCGGTGCTGATGCAAATGAATGGCCACCAGAATAACTTTAGCGTGAAACCGGAGGGGCTGCTTCGATTTGTTGCTTGCGTTTGGAAAAATAAGTGGTAGACGTGTTTATCGAGCGCTTTACGTAGAGCAATGGGATAGTTTCTCTAGAGCGTATACCATTAGGAATAGTTACAGCCCCCCTTTGCCCTCGATACAAAGTATGAATAGGGGAGAGTTGTTAGCTTTTGGCTTGTTTATTTATTAATTTGAGCACAGGAGAGCTCTAAGGAGACTTTTTTATGTTTTAAATGTACGGGATCCTTAGGACACAATAGACAAATGTACGGAGGGACGCGCGCCGCAAGCGCAATTTTTCCCCACAATCCTCACATTCTTCACGAATTTCTCGTACAACAGTCTTTCAGCGAACATGGCAACAATCTTCTGGGGTGAAGCCGAAAGGCGCAGAGGCAGGCATCCGCGAGAACGTAATGAACTTTCGTGTCATGTGCTGCCCCTTGCTACAGCCAGGGCTCTGTGATATAAGTTCCTGGGTACTCATGGGCAGACGATTAAAATCCGAAGCAGCTCTGAGCGGCAGCGCCGCGGAATAGCGAAAATGGCGGGTGTGAATAAATTCGTCATGCCTTCTTCTTTCGTTTGGTTTACGATAAGGTAGAAATTATGAATGCGTAATCAACTGTCATTTCCTACGTACAGCTACCGTCTATACAGGTGCGGAAATAACCAGCTATCTTCAGAAATATCATACATCTCTTTTTTGTTTCTTTTAAATGAGCATTTCATTCTCTTAATTTATAGCTTCTTCCAGACTTTCTTTTTCCGTGGCAAGGAGGTGACCCGAGGGGATCCCATTCATCTCTGCATTTTACGTATAGCTAATTTCAAACTCTTCTAGGTTTGACCGTCACTGTGAATAAGAATGGGGTGTAGCGCATATTGCAGGTTCTCTCATATCATGAATGACAGTTTACCAATACCCCTCAAGAGAAAACTATATATAACAGCTGTATCTTATCAGTACTCGCCTTCGGGGCAGAAACGTGCAGGCTAACGGAAAAGGTCCAGGTTAAGCTAGCGATAACGCAGCGAGCTATGGCAAGAAAAATGATTGGTGTAACGTCAAGGGACCGGAAGCGGGCAGAATGGGTGAGGGAACAAATACGGGTTAATGACGTCCTGGTCGAAATGAAGAGGAAGAAATGGGCTTGAGCAGGGCATGTAATGCGAAGGCAAGATACCCGCTGGTCCTTGAGGGTAACGGAGTGGACTCTAAGATCAGGCAAGTGTAGCAGGGGGTGGCAGAAAGTTAGGTGGTCGGACACGATTAAAAAGTTTGGGGGCACAGCAGAGGGTTAATTGAAGAGATATGGGAGAGGTCTTTGCCTGCAGTGTGGGTAGTCAGGATGATGATGATGATGTTGCGAATGAGTGATGCCATGCTAACGAATCAATGTGTATGTCCCAAAACAAAGCGGCGGGCTTTGATGCTCGCCATAGGGCAAAGTGTTCGACTACATCGATCTCCTGAACTTACAGCAACATCTTGGCACAGGATGTTTTCGATTCACGCACATAGCTCAAAATGTGAACGTCGAACTCACTCGATCTCATGCAGAGTGGATGCAAGTACGTTACAGCCCCTAACCAGCTGTGGCAAGTGTCATGCACCATTGCGGTGCTGCTTCTAAGCAGTGTTGTCCAACAAGCACTCAGCTGTGTATGTGCCGAGGAAAAAGTGAATTTATGGCAACAAGACATACAGGTCCATCGCGTGGTTGTGCCTTTGGCAGTTAAATAGAGGACGGTAGGAACGCCATTCAAACAATTCCGTTGCCAAGAACGAATACGAAGAACGAATACGAAAGCTAAGTGCGCTCTCTGAAAAAAAAAAAATGCGCACTAGGAATATAATCCATTTCGAAAGCACCCAACTGCGATAAACTGCTTATTCTGTTTCTTCAGTCAGAAAGGGGCGCTCAGGCTGCATTATTAATACCAAGGTTCAGCTATATTTAACGTGCCCTAAACACTGAGTCCATAACAAGTCGCCAGTGTAAGGAAAGAAGTATCGGATAGTAATAAAAGGCTTCAAAGCTGGATCATTTGAAACGCATGGCTTCAGCTTCTGACTTTAAAAAAATAAGCTTTTTGGATATGCATTTGCAGAAACTAAAAGACCAAATTCATAAAGCGCGCACACGCTACGAGTTGAGCCCTGTAGTTCAAAGAAATTCTTCGATGTATATGGTATGAAATGAATAATATATGTAGAGATGTGAATTGAATCACATTACATATATATTAGTTGAATCACATTAGTGTCTAATGTAACTAAACAGCTAACTTTCTGCCGCAGCCGAAAGCGCCAATCCCACTAATACATTTCAAACATGTTTACTTTGAGACGGGCGAAGCACGTCATTTTAGAAGTGTGTGGGCTCATTGTTTAGTCACTTTTATCTTCCGGTGATTTATTAATTTCGCATTTTGAGCAGAATATATTCATAACAAATCATGACCAAAGACTTGCAATATACTATCCCGCGCTCGCATTATTTCTGATCAAAGAAAACTTAATTTCTTTGCTTTAAACTGCGCGCAAAACATCAGTCATACTTTCGCTGAACATTAAGGAGTTCCTTGAGGACGTTATTTATTATTTTGCATACAAGCAAACAAGATTCCGGGAAGACGGACGAAGTCTAAATAAATAAAACAGGATAGCCGAATAAAGCAATGAGAAATAAATACTTTATGCATTCTCAGGACAATCGCGCCGTTCGGCGCCGGTCCTCGGCCGCACGGTGTCTGACATAGAGGAGTGAAAATTGAAAAGCTCCGGAAATTCAGCCGTGCCTGCCGCTCCAACGCCGTAGGTGGCAGGAGAGCAAGCAAACATCCACATAAATTGGTCCGCAGAGGCACTGATGGGAGATTATCGAAAGTGGTGAATATACGTGCAGCATAATTTTAGGAATGCCCTTCCTTTTTGTTGTTTTTTCTTATCACTGAGAGAGGAACCACGGAGTTTATATGTGGTCTGTGGGAAGCAACTTGGATGCTTTCTTTTACTTGCACTTTCTTTTGATATTCTCACAAGGGTCATTTATTTCTTTTTTTTTTCTGGTTTTCTTTATGCAAAATCGCTCCCGTGCAGCCTCAGCGAAGCTTAGATTCCGGCTGCCGACGATGCTCAGCTCGCCTCTCCGTCTTTTATGGCGTACGACGCCGAACAAAATCAGCATCGGCAAAGACCACCGCGATTGCCGGCAAAGCGTACGCCCACATAAATTCCGAAGACAGGATTGCATTTAAAAAGGCATTTTACCGGGCTAGCTGCAAGTGCGATGTGTGGCGGTTTCGAGACGTCCGAAGATGTGAGCTTTTATGACGTCAGCATCACGTGACATCTGGTGCGTGGTCCCCTCCCTATTGAGCCGTAGAAGATGCGTTGACTCTAGCAGCACTCGGAATAGGAGCTTCGCGAACGTCACCATGAGCGTGAGCGCACGCGACGACTACGGGAAGATCTCTTCCCATTTCTTCCTCACTTTCATCTTTGAAGAAGTGCTACTTGAAGCCGCAAGTGAGGTTCGGTGCCCGAAGCAAATATAACGTTGTTTTTCCCCGATTCCATCGGGAAAATTCGTGCAATATATAGCAACGCTTGAAAAGATGGTAATATAACAAATCATAAGTTTTCAATAATTAATATTCTTGGCGCGTGAGAAATTAGGAACCTTTTGAAACAGTAATCTCTCGACTTCGTGATGAAGTGCATATCTATCCACAATGATATGTGATTCTTCTTGTGATTTTCTTTTTTCATTGCTATCTCGCTCTTGTGAATTGCTGTTTTATGCTGCGTCGTGTGTTCACTTGTATGCCCTGTATATATTATTGCTTTTTTGCGTCTTTTTCCCTGAATACCACTTCAAGAATTGTACTCCCTGATATGGTCATTTTTTGTGTTTTTTTTTGTGTTTTTTGCGTTTTCTTTTTTTTACTCATGTTATTTCCTTAAGTGTACCTTTGTGGCCTTTCATTACTACAGTTGTTCCTGTTTCATGTTTTAATCTTGGTACTAATGTTGGTGAGCCTTGTATTCAGGTGTATCTTTTGTTTACCACTTTACTCTGCTGTTTACTCTGTAACCCCCCTTACACAATGCCCCTATGGTGCCTGTAAGGTATTTTAAAGAAATAAAGAAATAAATAAGTGCAGTTCATTTTCACACTCGGGGTATCAGCCTGTCATGCGTGAGGCTGATGGAATCGCGACATCTTGGTCTTCTCTTTTCCTCTGCGCCGTAATATTAAATAGAAGCTCTGGATCAGTCATGAAGTGACTAACATTGTTCGATACCTACAACATGCGGCCAGAACCTTAAGGCCAAAGAAAGTGAAAGAAGCGCACAGGTAGCCTAGTTATTTGAGCATCGCAAGCGGGAGGTGCGAGGTTCGATCCCCAGTGCCGCCGGGTACCCAGGTTCGGGATGAACTGCTTTGAAAATGGGTCTGTGACCCCACGTTGAGCAGGCTGAAAAACCTTCTGTCATGAAGCTCTTCAGCCACAGATGTCCTTGCTTCATTACCATTCGTCATCATCACCAAGAATGTGAAAAGAAAAAAGAAAAATCCACCCATGGTCACTGTTATAATGCCTCACCTTCAACGTTGTCTACCAAGTACGTTGCTCTGGGTCTTGACGCAGCTGTATCGCATGGTAAGGGGAACAAGCTCCACTGTGTTACCCTCCATCATCGTCCAGTCGTCTTAGTTTTGCTCTGTCGGCTTCGCAAGCATGTACCTTGAGATTTTCATGAGCCATCACTTGCGTTAGTCATCACTAGAGACCGGATTTTAGGCAAATGCCTATTTTTTTTTCAACGCTTCGTAGGCACATCATTTTTGCATATGAGCACGAATTAGGTGTTTACAATATGTTTAATGCTCTTTTTATAGTGCTTATAAATGCCTATTTTGGGTGTCAGTGCCTATAAATGCCTATTTCCGAAGTCGGTGCCTAAAAATGCCCTATTTTACAGAAAAGGGAACTGAAATACGCTGTCGTTTTGCTTTCAGATTCTGTTTGCTTTCGAATCCATTTGGGTTTTGAGTAGAACACACACATGGCAACATTAGATGACCTCGTCAGTTGCCTGTGGTGAACACTGCACCTACGCCGGCTGCGTACACAATACCAACCACGTCAGCCGAAAATATCGAAGCAACCTTTTTCCTATTTTCTGCCATTTTATCGTGGCAGCTTGTGCGCTAACTTCACTTTTCTTGCGAGCACTATAAAAAAATGGAATGTGGGGGTGTAATGCCCACTACCAACATTGGACTAATTGAGAATGTGCAGCAACGAATCGCTGCTCTTCCTCACGGAGAAGTTGCTGAGAAAATCCGCGCTAAGTTGCAGTCCGTCTTGAAGAAAAACGAGGGGTTCCGAGACCTCAGGCAAATTTCAGGAGTACTTACCGGTGAACATTCTATGATACCGAACAGTGTAAAGCCATCAAATGTTCCTAAGTACAAGCACGCTCCTGTAAAAACCGCGTTCCTTTTCAGCATACAAGCTTGTTCTTACTGATAAGAGGCATAAATTTGAGTCCATCAACCTGGAGGTGGTGCTTGTCTGCTACTGCTTCCATAGCTTTAACAGTGATTTCTAGATGGATGATGTTTATTTTACCATCCTCGTGGATGTACGTAGGCCCGTGCCGAACTATGATTATTTTCGGCATATTCCGCATCAAGCAGCACTGTGTGTAACATTTTCTGGCATCTCGTATTTATGGTTTCCACACCATTCTAATGGCAAGCACCATTTGATAGTCGCGTGGCTCCAGACACGTGAAGCCACGAACTATAAAACAGTGTTTACACAAGTGCCACCATATTTATTAATGTTGAAGCATCGAGTATGCCTGCAATAAATAAGTTCAATTCCTGTGTGAGCAAAGACTGAAATCATTTGTCAGATGCTTTGAATTGACAATGTTTCTATCAATTTCTAAATACATGGCCTCCTGTTAAGGTGTTCATTGTTTTTACTTTTGTACACGACAAGCGAATTGTTTGTTTCGAGGTATACCAAAGTGTATACCCTAGGTATAAAATGGTTGGTAACCGTCCCTTTTGCTCTGCTGAAGCATGTGTATTGTACGAAAAGTTGCGCGACAGCCCAAAAAAAAAAACAGAAACGGTTTCTAATGTTCGCACCTTGTTTAAGGTCCCAAATCATTCCTGCTGTGTTTTTGTTTTATTTTACGCCAGATATTGCGCGCTGAAGTTCGGAACTGTGTGCAATTTTGATAAAGTTTATAGTGCCTATTTTCCCCCGTTAGGTGCCTAAAATGTAATTTTAGCAGCCTAGTTATGGCGCCTAAAACGTACTTTTTAGTGCCTAAAAATCCGGCCTCTGGTCATCACATTCACGCCGTGTTCTGGCGCTTGATGTGAACGCACCCGCTTTTGTCTGCTCATCTCTCCGAGTGCTTGTGTCACTCTGATAGAGGCGTCGGTTCGCCTGTGTTTTAGGACGTAGCAAATGGGGAAAGAATGCCGTTGTGTAACATCTGGAAAAGAACACTGTAAAACTTGCTGAAAGAACAGCCCTCGAAGGAGAGTGCAACTAACAAAGAGAGCAACTAACAGGAAAAAAAAAAAAAGAACTCGAGCAGGAGGTAACAAGAAAGATCCTTGTGTTTTATTGAAAAACTACGTATTAGAACATGCGTCTAGTCTGTAGATAAACTTTTACAAAATCACAAACACAGTTGTAAAAGAAAAAGAAAAAAAAAGCTCTTGTGAGGTTGCAGGCCTTCGGTATCTTATATTTTTGTTTTTTGGTTGTTTGCTGACATGAGAAATAAAGCAGTATGTTATGCAAATCACCTTCTATTCAGGTGCTTGAAAGGTCATAGCAATAGTAAACTGCATGTGCTTGTAACTAAATATCCAGCCAAGTAAATTTTGCACAAAAGGCCAGAGCATTAATTAGAGGCTGCGATATCAGACATAATTTGCTCCGAAGTTTTAAAGTTTCCTTCAAGTTATTAAGTAGCGCTTCTTGATCTTTGGGCGTTCAGCCCCTTTCTATTTTCTTCAGTGCCCAACTGCCTCGGGCTGTGTCGTTGCATACATTCTTCTATCGTAACACAGGCCGCAGCTGGATGCATATCATTAAACACTCATAACTTTAAGAAAAGGAGGCGTAGGTTTAAGAACCACCTACTGGTGCTTATGTGCGTTTCCTCTCTGCCTTAACAAGGCATTTCTGTCACGTTATCGATGAAGTGACGAAAATAACTGGGCGCTGTTCAAGAGCAACTCCAAGTTTACGGTTTGCATCGCACTCGAAAAACTTATCAGGAAGTGAAGCATTTTAGTCCCGGTCTCGAGGAAGCTCTTCTACCAAATGCTGTCTGGAAAGGGCGCCTGACACTAAAAGATACAGTGTTGTTGCCCAAGATTCTCAAGATTCTTACTGTATTGATTCGATAGGGTCTATTCTGTTTTCTGTTGTTAATTTTTACTGCGCTGCTTATCGATAGCACTAGTTCGCGAAGGGTTTTGATTTTCGGCCCCGGCTACTCTATAGCGGCGGCTTGTAGGGACGAACGGCCAATACGGAACTGCTCTCCATTGTCCTTGAATTAAGGCAGTATGCTTGATGCTAGACACGCAGGATGATGGATATGGTTCATTAAGCTTGTTGTACAGCCTCCTGCAAGAGTAACACTCTGTTCTGATCTGCGATCGCAGAAAGTAAAGACAGCTTGAACTATATTAGGTTCTATACCACTGTGCTCATTCCTCATCATCACTTCGACAGGAATTTTTTTTCATTTAGTCCTCATATTTTAACAATACTTTTGCTTTGATCTTCGTAATGCTATATTTAGTCGAGGATAAATACCTGAATAAAACGAGAGCAAGGAAGTATTTCAATGCCCATTATAGCCAAGCTTCGAAAGAACAGTCAAAAGTTAGGGTCCGGATAATTGCCGGGATAGGGTGGTTGCGTCTGGTAGAGGGCGGGGCCAGTTGCAGATCAATGGAAGACGACTTTGTCCTGCAGTAGGGCGTGTCGGTGAGGATACTAAGAGCGCTCAACTGTACCCTTCCTTGGGGTCAGTTGCAAGTTTTATCAGTTTCATCGCGGGTCAGCTTTATTGAGACGGCAAACAGAAATAATAAAGTTATAGCAACAAGAAAATTTTGTGAATAATAAATCGCAATTCAGAACAGTAAGAACATACATGCATTAAAACGAACTGATCGAAGGTCAGAGTCAAAAATATAACGGACGGTTATTTTCTAAGGGGATCAGCTCTAAATGTTAGCGAAATAATTGAAGAAAGAATGACCTAACACATGACGAGTTTCGCAGTGTTTGAAGAAGATGATAAGGATAATGACCCAGTATGATGTGTGCAGTTCTGTCCCGACAAACACTTCCGTTCCGGTGTGTCGTCTTGAGGCGCTTTTTCCTACCGACGTGCCGATGAAACAGTCAGTCTTTATTTAGCTGAATGCGTCGCAATCAATATGTAAGCATGCCTTACTTGATGTCAGGTCACCTAAATATAGTACCCGCTGAATAATCGCACTGGAGCTCTGCTTCAAAACAGTCTTTAAGAAAATTCAGAAAATTCGTGTTTAATGCGGGTGGATCGAAATTTCTGGAGCCCTTCACTATGGCGTCCCTCGTAGCCTGAGTCGCATTCGGACGTTAAACCCCGTAAACTAAACCAACCAAACTTATTCCTGGCACTTAGCGCTATTTTCACGGTCCTCTTCTTTTTCAAGCGTAGCCACTTCTGGGGGCAGTGTTGCTATGAACTTCTGCCCTAACGTGGTAGAATATGTACACACATTGACACAACATATTTTCTTCGCGTCTTTATACCAGATCCCGATAAAGCAAAGAAAACGTGCACACGTAAAATAGGTTTTAGAAAAGCAGAATGAAAGCATGGAACTTCTTGGCAATTATAAAGTCTAGAATTAAGAACGGTTTTCCATCTTAGCCCCAACCTAGGCAGCTGGCATGCTGTCGCTGGCAATTCTAACCTTAGTCACGCTCCGACAGCCAGGCGCACTGGACCGGCCGGCTGTCGGGGAGGATAATTAATGACTGGATCCTGAATTAAATTTACCTATTACCGTTGGTCATCGGACATCCTTCGTCCGTTTCCTGCCTGAGCCACTATCTGTACCGTAACAGACTGTTTTTCTTTGTCCGTGACATTAAGAGGTCAACGATGCCACTGGAAAACATACGAAACGTTATCACACTAATAGTCTTGTTTGGTTGATTTGGTTATTTATAGCTCGTTTATGTGTTTGCTCATGTATTTTCTGTAGCATTACAACAGCCAACGCGATGAAACTCCTTCTGGAGCAGGCGACGTTGTTGCGTGCCATAGCCAAAAACTCGCTTGTACTCATTACTGTCCAAAGACAACTTCCTTCTTGCTAGCGTACAAATTTCGAAACTCTTTTTTTTTAGGCTTGACTACTCGGTGACTGAGCGCTCACAGAGGAGGCTACAACGGCCACATTTTCATCCAATTTAATGCATTTGTACTACAGCTAAACAAAAGTTTGGTGTATACTGCATGTAACAAAATCAGATTTCAAGGTCGAAAGAAATCTCTCACTCAGCGAGGAGGAATCATTTCTTATGTTGTACTACGGTTAGACGTGTTAAATCTGCCTATCCTCCTTACATAATGCAGTGGGGCCACACAGACGCACAAACATATGCACCTTTCTCATAATGACGGACGGACGGACGGACAGACAGACAGACAGACAGACGGACAGACGGACGGACAGACAGACAGACAGACAGACAGACAGACAGACAGACAGACAGACAGACAGACAGACAGACAGACAGACAGACAGACAGACAGACGGACAGACGGACAGACGGACAGACGGACAGACGGACGGACGGACGGACGGACGGACGGACGGACGGACGGACGGACGGACGGACGGACGGACGGACGGACGGACGGACGGACGGACGGACAGACAGACAGACAGACAGACAGACAGACAGACAGACAGACAGACAGACAGACGGACGGACGGACGGACGGACGGACGGACGGACGGACGGACGGACGGACTGACGGACGGACGGACGGACGGACGGACGGACACCCTCGTACACATACCTCCATGGCGGCCTGTTAGATATTTGTATATAAAAAAGGATCAAAGAATGAGAAGAAGCAATAAACGAATTGCGTGAGTAAGGTGAACCGCATTGGAGTCAGGCGAAAGCATTGACGCCTCCTCGTCGCCTCCAACAGATTTAATGCACCTTCATTCATCTCCATTTACTCTCTAGAGTTCTATAAGTTTGTTAATGATTAGAATTCGATTAACTTCACCCCCCCCCCCCAATCATTCACCCAAGTATTAATTCGGGCATTCAAATTTGGCGCTGCGTTGGCTCCGCTCACACATGCGGTCATGTTGTACAACACATGGTAGGGCCACGTGGGGGCGTGACATGGTACGACACTTCCAGCGATTCAAATTTTGCGTCAATCGCGCCGCGACTGCTCCCAGTTTTGTTTTTCTCGCTCTAATTAATTAACCAATGATCCGATCGGCATCAAATTTTTAAGCATGAAATGCTTTTAGCTCCCGTTGTCGGCAGTGTGGTGACGTCACGCCGAGACCGAGAGCCAACGTCCGGGCACTGAATTCCACTCATCCGGGCATCCGGGCACCGTACGAGATTTAACGAGACTCTCTAAGCCCTCCTACAGGAACGGCATACAAGCGCCGGTAGCTTTGCGCCGAACGGGGGGTGGCGTTCCTCCTTTCCTGTACGGTGTGGTTCGGGTGTCCACCGAGATGGCAGAGAATTACTGCGCCATTTCCTTTCCTAAAAAAGCGTTGCATTCAAAGGGCAAGGAATCTCGCCGAACGGGTGGTGGCGTTCCTCCCTTCGACCCGCCGCTGTGGCTCAGTGGTAAGGCGCTCGTCTACCGAGCCGGAGTACCCGGGTTCGAACCCGAGGAGGCCGCGTTTCGATGGAGGCGAAACGCAAGAGGCGCCCGTGTGCTGTGCGATGCCAGTGCACGTTAAATATCCCCAGGTGGTCGAAATTATTCCGGAGACCTCCACTACGGCACCTCTTTCTCTCTTTTTTCTTTCCTTCCCACCTTCCTCCTTCCCTAACGGCCCGGTTCAGGTGTCCGCCGATATATGTGAGACAGTTACTGCATCATTTCCTTTCCTCAAAAAGCCAATGTACCAATTTACCAATTTATCCTCCCTTCCTGTACGGTGCGGTTCGGGTGTCCACCGAGATCACAGAGAATTACTGCATTTCTTTTCCTCAAAAAGCGTTGGGTTCAAAGGGCAAGGCATCGCGCCGAAAGGGTGGTGGCGTTCCTCCTTTCCTGTACGGTGCGGTTCAGGTTTCCACCGAGATGACAGAATTACTGCGTAATTTCCTTTCCTCAAAAAGCCTCGCGTTCAAAGTGCAAGGCATCGCGCCGAACAGGTGGCGGCGTTCCGTGGACTGCCTGGCAGCGCTACAACACGCTGTCGTGTTCCACACCTAGAGGCGAAGCTTATGCGTAATTAATTAGCAGTTAATTAGTATTAGTCATCAATCAATAATTAGTCACTAATAATTAAATTGCCATTACTTCGTCATCAAATACGTGTGACGTAATACAGTGGTGACGGCACGAGTGTGACATAGGCAAAGTGATGCGGAAAACGCTTTCGCCTCTATGCACTTTAGACAGTTTCGAACGCGCTGCATATACGTTCTTGTCAGGCCTGCGTCTCGTCGTGTCCTCGTACGCTCCGTGTTATGCCCGTAAACATCTCATGCTTACTCTACTCTCGATTACGGGAGAGGCAGAGATTTTTTTCCCCGGTATCCTCACATCGCCCCCTTTGATTGTAACCACTTTTTAGACATCTCTCTATAGTTCTCCGCAACTGCTGCCGACACTAAAGTATTCTAGTTCACTATAGCCGACACGTTATTTGCGGACACAAACCCGCCGACATAGCCTAGTAATGCTTTCGAATTAATAAATTAATGAAGCATAGTGGTTCTGAGAAATATTCATGGCCCTTGCATTTAACGTTTGTTCTCATCGACAACACCCCGCAACAATTTGGAAATTAAACTCGGTCGCATTTATCTTGGTTACCGGGCTCAGGTGGCCTCTGATCGGCAATTCATGAAGGAGCGCATGCACTCAATCAGTGAGCTGACCCAGGCATACAGAGCCTCACGCCAGCTACTCTTCTCTGTCCTGCCATAGCAAAACACTTCGACCCGAACACAGATGGGCGCTGCCCGCACTGTGGAGAGATCTGCGATATCTTTCACATGGTGTGGGCATGTACTCAGAAACCTCACCTTCCCCCTTCCCCCACCCCCACCCGAGAGGCACGGGAGACTGCCCTCCTCAACTGCTCCACACTGGAGTCCCAAAGGGCTCTAGTAAAGCGGGCGTGAGACGGTGGTGGTGGTGAAAATATTTTAATGAAATGGTTTAGGAGGTTGTAGCCGTGGTTGGAGCTCTCAGTCCGGAACCCCATTGGCGTAGGCTGCTGTCCGGGCTCTTTCGATGAGTTGCTTTTGACTCTTTCCGTCCGAGCTGGACAGAGCTGCCTCCCACCCCTCCTGCGTTGGCTGGTTATTAACAGTGATCGCCTAATTTCGTTGGCAGGCCCATACCATATGGTACAGGTCCGCCTTCTCCCCGCAGAATTTGCATTGTGAGTCAAATGACTCCGGGTCTATGGCATGTAGTCTTCGTGGGTTGTTGTAAGTGTTGGTCTGTAGCTTTCGGAGGTGTTGTTCCTCCCCTTTATCTAGTGTCTTAGCCGGCGGAGGGTAGACCCGACGGGATAATCTTAAGTGCTGAAGTATGTCATTGTAAGTTAGTAGTGGGGTAGGAGGTTTCACGGCATCCGCACTGGGTGCCCGGGGGAGAAATGCTCGGGCTGAGGCATGTGCGCTCTCGTTCCCTGGGATGCCCTGGTGACCTGGTACCCATATTAAGTGTTTGTGTGTTGGTTGGTAGCCACGGATGTAGCTATCTTGCAGGATTTTAGCTGCTAGCGGTGCGACCCTGCCCCTGAGGTAATTGCGATACGCTGTCTGTGAATCTGTGAGAATGTATATTGAGCTAGTGTGTGTTGCAGCTAGAGCAATCGCCACTTTTTCCGCAGCCAGTATGTCCTGGCTAGCTAGTACTAGTCCGTCGACTGTTGTATTTTGGTGCACTACCGCGACGGCAGTCATTCCCTGCTCGGGACCCGCAGCATCGACATAGAACACGCCCTCGCGCCCGCCGTAGTGTCTTTTCATGGCTTCGGCTCGTGCTTGTCGTCTTGACTGGTGAAAATCAGGGTGCATATTCCTGGGTAGGGGAGCTGCCTTGAGTTGTCCTCTCCATGAGGCTGGGATGTCGGTTTTGGTGTCTAGCTGTCGGGGGCAATTGATGTTTAAATCACTCAGGACTTGTCGGCCAGTTCGAGTTGTGGAGAGCCGTACCACCTGCGCCGTAAGGTGTGCCTCTATCAGCTCATCGATCGTGTTGTGCACACCCAGTCGCAAGAGCCGGTCCGTGGATGTCGCAAGAGGGAGTCCCAGGGCCTTCTTGTAGGCAGTTCTGATTATGATGTCGAGGTTTTTTATGTTACGCTTCTTAAGCCGGAGGTAGGGCGCTACGTAGACGACGCGGCTTACAACGAAAGCCTGCACCAGTCGCAGAGTATCGTCTTCTCGCATCCCTGATTTGCGGGTCGTTATCCTGGCGATCATCCTGGCGACTTGCTCGCTCACGAGCCGTAGTTTCTGGAGGGCAAGAAGATTGTTGCCGTTGCTATTTATGTACAGACCCAGTATCTTCAGGGTCTGAACTTCCTTGATGGGTGAGTTGTCTACGCGGATATTGATGGTGTCTTGATTCTTGCGTTGACGGAAGACTATGAGTTCGGATTTTTCGGGTGAGCACGTTAGTCCACACGCCCGGGCATAATTTTGAACTATTGTCGCCGCTGTTTGTAGTTGTTCTTCAATCATTCCCATACTTCCCGTGGTTGTCCAGATGGTTATATCATCAGCGTACAGGGCGTGGCGTATGCCCTGTACCTGATTGAGAAGAGGTGGGAGATTTAGGAGTGCAATGTTGAAGAGAAGTGGTGATAGTACTGCCCCTTGCGGAGTGCCTCTCGTGCTCATCTTCACTTGCGTTGTGTGTTTTGTGCCGGTGCTGATGTTGACGGTTCTGTCCGTAAGGAAATCGCAGATGTACGAGTAGACTCGCTGTCCACAGTTCATGCTGTGGAGGTTGTTGAGGATTGTGGAGTGTTTGACATTGTCAAACGCTCCCTTCAGGTCAAGTGCTAGAAGCGCTCGGTTACTGTTTGTGCGTGCGGGATCAATGACTTCGCGTTTGATTTGCAGAAGCACATCATCGGTGGACAAGTGTGCCCGGAATCCAAACATAGTGTGTGGAAGTACCTCATTGTCCTCAAGATAATTAGAGAGACGCGTGTGGACTGCCTTTTCCATGAGTTTGCCTGCGCACGACGTGAGGGATATGGGGCGCAGGTTTTCGATGTTGATTTTCTTGCCGGGTTTGGGAATAAAGTGTACATTGGCTGTTTTCCATGCTTGTGGAATGGTGCCGGTACGCCAACATTCGTTTATGTAATCCGTGAGTTGCTGCAGAGCCTCCGTGCCGAGGTTGGCCAGAAGTCCGACAGTAATTTTGTCTTGTCCCGGGGCTGTGCCTCGGCGCATATCTGCTAGTGCTGCAATGATTTCCTCTGAAGTGAAATCTCTGTCTAGGTCTTCGTTCGGTTCCCCACGGTACTCCTTATTGTAGGGTTGTGGGTCTCGCGCGGTGCAGATATAGCGACGAGTTCATCCACGAGTTCTTGATCCGTGCCATGAAAGCTGTGTAGGGCTCGATGCAAATTTCTGTGTTGTTCACTCTTCGCTTTCGGAGGGTCAATTAGGCATCGCAGAAGGTTCCATGTAGCCTTGGTGTCTAGGCGGCCTTTGAGGGATTCGCACTTCGTTAGCCAATTGGTGCGAGCGAGGTCCCATGCGTATTGGTCTGCTTGAATAGTAAGCTTGGCTATTCGAAGTCTTAGTTTCCGATTGTGTCTGTTTTTTCCACCGTTTTATAAGACTACGTCTTGCTTCCCAAAGGTGTAGGAGGTGGTTGTCAACAGCTGGGTGGTCCTCCGTGGTGGCGAGAGACTTTGTGAGCTTTTCTTTAAGGTCCAGAATGGAAGCCGCCCAATCTTCGTAGCTGGTTATTTTTTCGGATGTGGTTAGTTTGGTGTCCTTCCTGAATGTCTCCCAGTCTGTAATTCTGGCTTGCCCTCGTGGTTTGCTATGGTTGTTGCTTTCGAAGATGGTCTGCAGCACGTAGTGATCGCTGCCTAGGGTCTCTCCTGTATTGAGCCACTCATAGTTGCGGGCATTGCGGACGAGCGTGAGGTCGGGGGAAGTATCCCGCGTTACGCTGGTGCCGACTCGCGTCGGGTGCTGCGGGTCCGTGAGTAGGGTCAGGGCCATGTCAGCGATGGCGGATGCTAGTTTTCTGCCTTTCGTGTCTTCCTTGGGGTATCCCCACACGGGGCTAGAAGCATTAAAGTCGCCAACTATAGCTAGGGGAGCTTTTTGGGCTTCTCTTAGGGCTTTAAAGGGACACTGAGGAGAGCTCTATTAATATTTTTTTTATAGCAAAATCCGATAGTTCGGCATTTCATGGCTTTGTTGCCACTTGGCCGGCAGCGAAAGATGCATTTATTTCTAAGAAATTTGGATTCGAAGTTGAAATAGTTTTTCCCGTCTCTCTGATTCAAACTTGGGATTCTGCTATGACGACACAGAACTAAGTGACGTGAAACATGACATTCACATTACGTAACGCAGACTCCGTGATTTCTGGCGGCCAGCAGTGCGGCCCAGCAGCAGCCGAAAAGAAAGCTACCGCCGGCCGCACGTTGAAGGCATCTATCGGCTATTGCGGCCGTCGCTTCGTTTACATTTGCACCGGCGTTTTGCCAGCGTTACAATGGATCCCGTTCTCGAAGTCGTCAACGAAGTTCTCGCAAATAGACGCCTTTAGCATACCGTGTACCTTGTTACCGTTAGCGGAATACCGGGAGCCCCCATACCGCTGAGAGCAAGCGCTGATTGGTTCCGGCGCTGCAGGAGCGCACGTAGCTATCGGGTACGTGGCGCAATCTGGCGACGTCAAGGAGATTTGCGCATGCATTTGCTGCGCCTCAGTGATTCGTAGCTTCTTTGTGTCCTAGTGTTGCTAGAACTATTGGTTCTAACAACACTGTTTTGTCCTATGACGCCATGAAGCTTGTACTTGCGAGTCTGGCCTGTGGCGGCGATACCTGTATTTTGGTTCTTGCTCTTTTCTATGTTACAGGAGCTTTGTTGTCAGTATGAATGGCGTTTTTGTAATCAGGAGCTGGTATTCTGTCGATGCAAGTCAACTTCAATTTCTCCTCAGTGTCCCTTTAAGAAGATCACGTCGAAGGCTACGCGGTGCTGTTTGGGGCGACTATATATATTGAGTATATATGTGCCCTTGCTGTTTCTGTGCTGTGGCAGAATTTTTATGAAGGTATATTCAATGTCACTGTCTAGATTAAGGTCTACAGTGATTGCCGTGCATGATTTGTGGACCAAGATGCATGTCGAGGGATTTGTTTGATGTGTTGAGTATCCTCTGATCTTAGCCTCCATATTCACTTCTTGCAGGGCTATTATTTGCGGCGTATCGGGACGAGAGTCTATGTATTGCTGTAATGTTTCCCTCTTCCGTTTTAGTCCCCTGCAGTTCCACTGTAGGGCCAAAATCAGGTGAGCAGTTGGAGTGGGTTAGTCTCTGGGCCCACCCCCCCTCCCTCCCCCACCGAATCCGCCATACAGCGGCAGGTAGAGGAGCTCAGGCGCCAAAATCAAATTCTCGCCCGTAAAATTCAAGAATTAGAAGCTAAGCAGGCCGGGCAGTCCGAGCCCATGCAGAACGCTGAGCCCGAGGATAGTGATGACGGATCCTCAGTATCATCTTGCCTAACTAGCGTCTCGCGGCAAACCGCGGACACGGTGGTCGATTTGGCCCCCGCGGACGCCGGCCGCTTCGAGGCCCTGGAGCGTAAAGCCGAGCAGTTGGAGGAGCGGGTGGCAGCGCTCCCGAACCAAATTATGATTGCGGTCCGCGAGTCCTTTCAGGACATGTTCAGTTCCGCATTTGCTACAATGCTTCCCGACATTGCGGCCCAGGTGACTGACTCTGTCCTTAAGGCGGTGCAGCCCTGGGTCAGCTCCCAAATAAAAAATTATCTCTCATGCGACTCCCCGCAGCTAAAACGTAAAATAGCTCCTCGACAGGCAGCGGAAGAAAGCGGTTCCGGGCCGATAGCCGCGGCGTTGATGCAACCCCTACCTGGGGCTGCGCCGGCCTCCGAACCGAGTGGCTACCCAGCACTGTAAAATAAAAACATCAATATGGCTGGCAAACCTTCTCAGAAAGCTAAAAAATTAGACCAATTCGAAATCATTCAATGGAACTGCAGGGGTTTCAGAGCCTGCAAAAAACGGTCACATCTCCAGCTCTACCTGCAGTCCCTTGGTGACATGCCGGCGCTTCTTGCTTTGCAAGAGCCCGGCAATGATGCTAAATTCTCTGGGTATAGCTCGTTTCAGGGGGGCCCCTCGACCTGCATCCTGGTGCATAAAGCATACACCGCGATTCAGGTCGATCTTGATCTGGAGACTGAGCAAGAATACACCATGGTGAGGGTTCTGCCTCTCAGGCGCCGCGACCCCTCAATACATGTGCTTAATGTGTATTGCCCCCCGCATAAGCCGCGTGTTACTTTCAGCGAAATTTTCTATCGTGCTCTCAAGTCGGCTGACAATGAACCCCTGGTGATCATTGGGGATTTCAACGCACCCAGTCTACATTGGGGCTATCACTTCGAGAAATCCAGGGGACGCAAGCTGGCGGAGCTCATCTCCACCCTTCGTCTTACGTTGCTCACGGATCCGTCTTGCCCCACACGTGTGGGCAACTCGGTCACCCGTGACACGTGTCCTGACTTATCTCTGGTTAGGAACACTACAAACGCCACATGGGAGAACCTGGGGGATACCCTGGGCAGCGACCACTGCCTTCTCCGCATCACGCTTTTGGCGAAGGCAGCCCGTAAAAAATGGGGCCAGGCGAAAATAACCAATTGGCACCAATTTCGAATTCAGGACGTCCCTCCGGTACTATTCTCTGACGGCTATGCGGAGTGGGCAACACAGGTCACCAACATACAGAAACAACACACGCAAACACTTCACACCACCGACGAGATCCCCGCAGTGGACAATCACCTCCTGCATCTGTGGGAGGCGCGCCGGAGCTTAACAAAACGATGGAAGAAACACAAGACGAATCGCAAGCTTAGAGCTCGTATTGCACAACTTACGGAGCAGGCTGCGGCATATGCCGCCCAGCTCACAGACACCAATTGGATAGAACGCTGCAACTCGGCAGCGCGTCAGATGAGCTCGAAGGGGACTTGGCGTCTCTTACGCAGCCTCATCGACCCTTCTCAAACGAAAGGGGAGACGCAAAAACAGCTCCGGCGGGCTCTGCACGGGTACCAAGGTACGACGGCGCAACTTGCGGACACTTTGTGCGACAGGTATCTCTGCCGCACAAACGACCCGGTTGGGCCCGAGTACACGTACTCCGGCAAGCCAAATCAGGATTTAGACGCCCCTTTTGAGTTGCATGACCTTAAGGCGGCCCTGGCTAAAATGCGCCGAGGTGGGGCACCGGGTCGGGATCGCATAACAGTGAAACTGTTGGCGAACCTCTCCGACTGTGCATATCTCCATTTGCTACAATACATAAATCAGATCTGGGATGGGTGTCCGCTCCCACTCGAATGGAAAACATCCCTTGTAACGTTCATCCCCAAAGCAGGTAAAGCCGTGACTACGGACAACTTGAGACCCATCTCATTAACCTCGTGTGTGGGAAAGCTCATGGAGACGATGGTTCGGGATCGCCTCTCTCCATACATGGAGGGTAAGGGCCTCTTTGCAGACACTATGTTCGGGTTCCGCCCGCACATGTCTGCACAGGATGTCCTACTCCAACTACACAGGGACATAATATGACCCATAGCCATGCAACAAAACGACAAGGCCATTCTCGCCCTCGATCTTAAGGGGGCGTTTGACAATGTTAAACATGCCACCATACTCTCTAACTTGAACACCACTAACTGCGGGGCGAAGGTCTTCGCCTATGTCAGAGACTTCCTCTCTGCGCGTCAGGCACTCCTCCGGATCTAGGACGAGGAGTACGGCCCGTACTCTATGGGTACACGAGGTACACCACAGGGGGCGGTGTTATCACCGCTCCTTTTCAACATCGCCATGATGCACCTGCCCGGCCGACTGGCTCAGGTAGATGGCATAAAACACGCACTCTACGCAGACGACATTACAATCTGGACCACCGAGGGGAGCCTTGGGGAGATAGAGGACCGCCTTCAGCAGGCCGCCACCATAGTCGAAGCATATGCTGCCGGCTGTGGTCTCCAATGTGCTCCCGCCAAATCAGAGCTTCTACACGTCAGGACAAACCACAAGGACAACACGTCTCTACACATATCTCTGTCAGGCGGTCCCATCAGAGAAGTGGCGGAGCTCCGGATCCTGGGTCTGTTCATCAATAACAAACTTAGGCCGGACTCTACTATAGCGAAACTCAAGAGCATAGGTGAACAGGTAGGGCGCATGATCCGCCGTGTTTCCAACAAGCGGGGTGGTCTGCGGGGCAGGGACGCGCTACGGCTCGCCTATGCCTTCGTGACCAGCCGGATCCTCTACGCCGTGCCGTACCTACGCACCACCAAACAACAAGACGAGCGCATTGACGCCATCATCAGGAAGGCAACAAAGCGAGCACTGGACCTTCCGGTGGCTACCTCCAACGCCAAACTGAAGGCGTTGGGAGTGGTAAACTCCTATCAGGAGTTGCGGGAGGCCCACCTCGTGAACCAATATACGCGGCTATCGCAGACGGTGCCTGGGCGCCGCCTGCTAAACCGCTTACACATCCAACACACATGCATACCAGAGGGGACGGAGAACATCCCGGTGCTGTGGCGCCACATGCTCTTGGTCGCTCCGCTGCCGCGTAACATGGACATGGCTTCACATGAAGGCAGACGACAAGCGCGGGTTCGCACGCTTGACAGGCAATATGGGTATAAAGAGGGCGTCTATTACGTGGACATCACAGGGCCGTCGCCCGCGGGATTCTTCACGGCTGCTGTAGTCCACCGGGGAATGAATGTCGATGGGCTATCTTTTCGGGCCCCAAATTCAACACGAGCGCAGGAAGTCGCAATAGCTCTCGCTGCCGCCGATCCAAAGTCGAAAACGGTTATTACAGACTGTCGCCGGGCCTGTGAACATTATCTTGCAGGCGAAATATCACCTCTGGCCTCGCAAATTCTAAGACGCGCTCTCGCCGATCCAACTCGCACAAAAGTGATCTGGGCTCCTGGCCACCAGGGTCTACGAGGCAATGAGGCCGCTGATGCGGCCGCCCGAGCGCTCACACACCGGGCTCCTCATCCTAGCTCTCATGGCTCAGAAGCTCATAAACCGCTTCTGCGGTTCCGCGAAATCCTAATTTATTATTGCGACAGCCACCGTCTCTACCCGGCACCTGCCAAGGGGCTGAGTAAGGCGGAGGAGCGAACTCTGCGGCGCCTGCAGACAGGAACCCTTCTGTGTCCTGCAATAGCAAAACACTTCGATCCGAACACAGATGGGCGCTGCCCGCACTGTGGAGAGATCTGCGATATCTTTCACATGGTGTGGGTATGTACTCAGAATCCTCACCTTCCCCCCTCCCCCACCCCCACCCGAGAGGCATGGGAGACTGCCCTCCTCAACTGCTCCACACTGGAGTCCCAAAGGGCTCTGGTCAAGCGGGCGCGAGACGGGGCCTCGTCATGCGGTGTCCCGGACTAAGGATACCGACCATGCAGCAGGGTTATTTATTTTTTTTAACCCTCAAGCTCTCTTTGATTAAAGTTTTTCACCACCACCACCACTGTAGGATGGTAAGTTTATGTCTGCGTTGTGGAGCCATGCTGAACACTAGAATCGTGGGTCTCATCATGTGGTGCGCACTCAGGTTGTAGATCTATCTCAGTGCTTAGCAGGCGACGAGTTCCCATTTTACCCTGTAGCTTTGGGCCCTTGTTGTGAGAAACATCTGATAATTCCTGAAGTTTGCGGTCAATTCTAATCTCTTGCGCTTGCATCCTTATTAGAACTGGTTCGAGGTTTTCCATCATGGGTTTAATAACTGATTCGAACATGCGTTTGATTGTCGTCTCGATCATAACTTGTAATTTATTTTCAATAAGGTCTTGAATTGTTCTTTCCAAGCGAGTAATGCGTTCCTGGGTTTGGGGGTGCTCTGTATATTGCGGCTTTAGTGCCTGCGGTGGTGGTGCCTGCGGAGTTGGCGCCTGGTGTGGTGCGTCTGGTGTAGTTGCTTGCCTCTCGGGGGTGCTAGTATCTAACTGGGGTGGAGACGGAGGGGTTAGCTCTGCCTTATCTTCTTCCATCGGACATTCCTGTTGCGTCGATGGAGGTAATGTGTTGTTTGGATTGACTGCGATGCCTAACTGCTGTTTCAATGTGCTATTTTCTGATTTTAGTTGTTCAATCTCTGCTTTAAGTCGTTTGTAAGCCAACGCTTCAGGGGAGGAGGCAGCTACATCTGCCCCGCTCACCTTGCTGCCGTTGCGTTGCTCCTTGTTATGGGGTCCTGTTGTCTTCTCGGCTGGACGACTACCGTTGTTGTGCGACACCTTATCAGTAGTCCCAGGTCCATTGCTTGAAGAGCGTGAGCCTTGGGGTGCTGAGTTGTTGCTGGAGGACTGGGCCTGGTTGGTCAGTCGGTCCCCGCTGCTCGATGGGCCTCTGCTGTCGGACCGGTTGCGAAACCTGGATCTTGACCGGTGGTTGACTTCTCCTGTCTTGGGATTGGTTTTTTGTGATGTTCGGTACTTGTACTTGCACTGATTCGACCCCATGGGATGTGGACCTTCGCAGACCGTGCACTTGGGTTGGCAGTCGTGCGATTCTGGAACATCTTGCTGACCGCACTGCGGACATCTTGACATCGAAGGGCAAGGGCAAACATCCGCCCGGTGTCCAAGTTTCTCGCACAGTGCGCAGGCTGGCGTTGTTTTCTTGTATAGGCGTACTGGAACCGCTTCACCGTAGTAGAAGACGTGAAACGGAACCTTTCTTCCTTCAAACGTGATGGCCGCCACGTTGGAGGAACCTAATTTTCTCACGCTCACCACTGGTGCGTCCGGGCAGCGAAGCGCGTTCGTGATGTCTTCGTTGGAAACCCTCGGGTCCACTTGTATTACTCCTTTGCAAGTGTCGTCGGAGGGGCGGAGGTAGGACTACACTGCCTGTGCCTTGTCCCCAAGCTGAATTTCGTGAATTGCCAGGATCTTTCTGATTATTTGGGCGTCTCGCACCCCGACGACGATGATGTTCTGTTCCCATATGGGCCAAACGCTGAGCTCGGCTGAGCCCTTGTCGACGCCAGCAGCAATGTGCAAGGCGTTTCCGACCGCGTTGCTTCCCCTGAATTTGCTGAGATCCAGCGTTCCTTTAGGTTTGATTATGATCACTGCATCTTGCTTGTCCAGACGCGGCTGCGGAGGAGGCTTCCAACGCTTGACTTGCGTGCGGGGCGTCTGCTGCAGCGGCGTATCCCCTGCCGCGGTGACGCGTCCATCTGGCGTTCGACCTTTCTGCCATACCGAGTGGTTGTCACGGGCTGATGCGCGTTCCCACTCTTCTATCTTGCGTTGGATAATCGCCTCCGTAACCTTGTCGAAAACTGGGGTTTTCGCCTGCGGCATGGTGACAATCTGCATCCCCTCCGGGTCGTATCCCATCAGGGTCGTCATGGTTTGCGGCAGAATCTGCCCGCGGAGCCGCGGCGGGCAGCTGAGTCGTGGCCTAACTGTTAGGCTTAGCAACTCGCGCGATCCGCTTAGTCTTCAAATTCTCGAAGGATTTGAGAAAACGGTCCCACCTGGACAAGGGTGGGTGGTCTCCTCGTTGTTCTGGAAGTGTAGCCAGATGGTGTCGCAGCGCTTCGGCAAATGCTTCGGGAAAGGATCATAAAATTCGGCGGAGCCGACGTGAGACACGTCCGCTCTTCCCGACTGCTGAGGCGCGTCCGGCGCGAGACGGGGCCTCGTCGTGCGGTGTCCCGGACTAAGGATACCGACCATGTAGCGGGGTCTTTTGATCCCCAAACTCTCTCTGAGTATTAAAAATGTTTTTCACCACCACCACCACCACCATGCCAGCTCTACCCCCAGCCCCACCCCTCCCTAGATAACAAACACGCAACACTCTGGCGCAGACTACAGACACACACTCTCCCTTCACCTAACCCACTATCATCCCTCCTTCCCCCCTCCGGCATGCGCTCTTTGCCCAGAACCCTTCGCCTCTTCCCTCCACATCATTTCCCTCTGCCAGGCGGACCCTCACCCGCGGGACCTAGAGAATCTCAAGACCTGGGAGGACTGGGAGACCCTGCTGCGCTCGGAGGACCCGGCGGTGCAGACCATCGCTACCGGCCGTGCTGCCAGTGTTATGGACCTTCGGAACATAAACACTTGAGTGCAGTGGGGTCGTGCGGGGACCCTGGGGCGTGCCCTAAATTCCTGTGTAAATAAAGTTTTTATGCGAAGCATACTACTTTAGCTACCACTTCAGCCCTTCACCGTGGTTATGCGCCTCCAAATCACGTGACACGATGATGCCACACCACGTGACACGATGACGTCACGGCAGTGGAGAAACGGGGGCCAACCTCGCACCGTCGCTGTGCGCCTCCAAATCACGTGATACATGACGTCACACCACGTGACACGGTGACGTCACGACAGTGGAGAGACGGGGGCCCACCTCGCGCCGTCGCTGGGGTTGTGCGCCTCCAAATCACGTGATACATGACGTCACACCACGTGACACGATGACGTCATGACAGTGGAGAAACGGGGGCCCACCTCGCGCCGTCGCTGTGGTTGTGCGCCTCCAAATTACGCGACACGATGATGCTTCGCATTCTCCAGGCTTAACCAAGTTAAGCCTCAGCCGTTTTCTCTCTCTCTGTCTCTCTCTCCATTCATTTCCTTTCCTCGAAACACCAATTTTTAATTTGCTCTTTCTTCATTTATGCCTTCTCTCCCTCCTTTATCCCTTCTCTTACGGCGTGGTTCAGGTGTGCACCGAGATGTGAGACAGATACTGCGCATTCCTTTCCTAAAAAAAATTTCAATTTCCTCTGTATTTATTTTTTCACTCCCTCCTTTATCCCTTCTCTTAAAGCACGGTTCAGCTGTCCACCGAGATGTGAGACGGGTACTGAGCCAATCCCTTTCCTCAAAAACCAATTTTCAATTTCCTCTTTCTTCAATTCTTCTTTGACTCTGTACTTTACCCGTGACCTCATTACTGCGAACACAACAACCACTGCGCACGACTAACAGAACAACCTCTGGCTTAAACAGCAGCGCTGTTAAAAATTAGCTGCGGTTCAACTACTGCTGAACCTGGTTAGTGAGCGAAAGCTATGGCGTATCAGGCAGCTATAAGCGGGTTGGCATCTGTAACGTTGTGTGCGTTCTGGACGCCGGATAGGCAGTGCAGCCACCCTGCCTCCCTGGCAGGTGGCATTTAATGGTTTATCGCGAGAGTTTGCTCAGCCAATGAACGCTGTGGCTTATTGCAGCAGTGTCGCGGGTCTGCCACAATGCTTTCAGCTCTAACCCATGCAGCCCACATCTCTCTCATCCCCCCACGTACCTATAAGCGTGATTCAGGCGCCCATTGACCCAAGGAGACAGTTATGCGCACTTCCTTTTCTTAAAATTATCGTAGTGCAAAACGTTTTCAACGCCAACGCTAATGAACGCAATGAGCGCCGACGGCCTATGGCTTCAGTGCCGCGTTTCCGCCACAACATTGGCAATGCCAACGCATGCAGCGCACATCTGTCATTACCGCCACGTAGCTTAAAGAACGGCTGAGGTGTCCACTGTCCCAAGAGGGCAGTTATGCGCCTTTCCGTTAAGAAGTACTTGAAACTGGGCTTGTTGGTGCATATTCGTGAAAGTCATGAGAGCGCAAAACGGGGACACGGACGAGGAAGGGAACAGGACGAGCGCTGCACTTTCAACAGGATTTATTCAGGGAAAAACGTTTAAATAGCCTTTGCTCTTATCCATGCTCTTGAGCATGGATAAGAGCAAAGGCTATTTAAACGTTTTTCCCTGAATAAATCCTGTTGAAAGTGCAGCGCTCGTCCTGTTCCCTTCCTCGTCCGTGTCCCCGTTTTGCGCTCTCATGACTTTCACGCCTTTCCGTTACTTTCCAAGCTTCCGCTACATTAGTACCTTAAAGCGCGATTGAGGTGTTCACTGTCCCAGGGGGCCAGTTTGTTCTATGGCTTGATTATTATTGCGAAGCAATACTACTTTCGCTACCACCTCAGCCCGTGCCGTGCCGCGGCCGCATAGCCACGCTTGACTTTTCGCGTGACCTCGCTGCGTGACGTCATACCATCTGTGTAAAAACGGGGTCACATCTCACGCCGTCGCCTTGCGCGGCGCATAGCCACGACCTGACTCCCGCTCCTCTCACCAGGGGCGCTGCGCGCTATGTAACTTCATACCATCTGTGTAAAAACGGGGCCCCATCTCACACCGTCGCCTTGCGCGGCGCATAGCCACGGCCGTGGCCTGACTCCCGCTCCTCTCACCAGGGGCGCTTCGCTCTATGTGACCTCATACCATCTGCTTAAAAACGGGGCCCCATCTCACGCCGTTGCCTTGCGCGGCGCATAGCCACGGCCGCGGCCTGACTGCGCTCTTCTCGTCAAGCCCATGAGATGCCGCCTCCAGCCTATGCGCTTCGGCAGGCTGCAAAGAGAAAGCATCAGCGAGCTACGGAGACAGAAGAACGAGAAGAACGGCTTTCCAAGCGACGAGCTTCGCAATTACCAGGCTTAACCAAGCTAAGCCAAAGCCAATTTTTGATGTCGTCACACCATTAATTAGTAAAAACAATTTACAAACCCTGCCGAAAAAAGTTCTTTGATGCAATAAACTCATACAGTTTATCATACAAATATCATAGACTTATCATACAAATCATAGAAAATTATCATTCAATGTCATACATTTCTGTAAAATCATACAGTCATCATAGAGACATCATAGAATATCATACGAATTGTATGATATATCATACAGATTGTATGATATTCTATGATTAATGATCTATGAGGTTATTGCATCATAGAAATTTTTGTAAGCAGTGAACTGTTTAGTTTAATTAAGAAAAAATGATTTAGGTTACAATAACGAAATGAAAAATGATGACGTCAGCACCAATTATCCCGACTAATGGAGTAAAGAAATTACCACGTCACGCAACGAGAGACACGTTCACAAGAGAATTTTATTGGACCCCATGGTTACACGATAAGGGACCACAGTCCCTCAAAATATACAAGAGTACAGTTCGCGACTAGTGTCGCTCGATTACGGAAAAGCGATCACACAAGACACGACGGCGACTCCTGTCGCCCTGCAAACAAAAGTCATTCACTGCACGTAATAATGTCCACAGTGTCCATAATGTCCGGATGCCGCGGGGGAAGCACGCTCCCTAACTAAATAAGAAACACGCAACAACACCGCGCACTGCACACACTCAATAAGGCAGGAGCCGTACGGTCACGCGGCCCCTGTCGACGGCGATGAAGCGAGTGCTCCAACGCCGAAGAAACTCTTCCTCGGGGAGCATCACTCGGTCCAGGCACGCCTGTTGGAAGAGGCGCGCCCGAACCCGCTGGAGCAGGGGGAACATGGCTCGCTGCGGTCGGCCCTGTAGAGACGCGACGCCACGCTGGCGCCACAACACAAAAGCGCCCACACAAAGGAGCAGGCGCACAAAAAAGTCGCGCGGCCTAGTGCGCGCGTCGAGAGTTACAAAAAACATGCGGGACAAAAGTCTCCAAAAAGTGCGCGCCACGACGCACTCGAACATGGCGTGCTCGAGGGTCTCGGTCGCACCGCACTGGGGACACCGCGAAGAAGGAGCGATACCCCACGCGGCGATGTGGACCCCCGTCGGAAGGACACTCCAGCCTCGCAGCCAGCCGAAGTCGCGGACGTCTGGTGGTAACGTGTGTGACGTCAAGTCCCGCCACCGTACCCGCCTGCTCCGCTGTAGCTGGTCGGGTGTAGCCTCCTGAATTGCCAGGAGCTCGCAAACGCGGGAGGCCTGCGTCTCAGAGACGTCGACCTCGGGCAGGGTGGCGGTGAGGGACTCGGCCGTCCGGCAGACATACCGGAAGAACCCCGGCTGCTGTTCGGCTGAAGGACCTGTGCAATTACCAAAAAAGAGGCGCCGCGAAGTCCCGAGAAGGTAGGCGAGGAGCCCTCTCCCCGGGTAGTCGGTGGCGTGGACTAGGTCGCGGACACCTCGAACAGCAAGGACGCTGCACATAGTGCGCAGGTTGGGCAGGCTAAACCCGCCCATGCGCGCGGGAAGACGGAGGAGCGCGCGAGCGACGGACTCCGTCTTTTCCGCCCAGAAAAAACTGCCACATAGTGTGGCCAAACGACGCGTAAAAGTGCGCGGCGGGCAAGCGACGCGAGCGATGTAAAAGAGCGACACGCACACGGACGATCTTATCACGAACGCGCGCTCTGACAGCGAGAGATGGAAATTCGCTGCCACTGCCAGACGTCGCTCTGCGGTCGCTCTCAGCTCGGACCATGTTTCTCGGGCCACCTCCCCTGAGGAGAGGAACACGACACCTAACACCTTTACCGCCGATACCCACTCTACGTCGCCCAGCAGGTCCGACGAAAAGGAGCCAAAGCGCAAAGCTTTGCTCTTGGCCCTGTTAAGCAGGGCACCACACAGCTCGCTATAACTCGAGAAAAGCCGTAAACACGCTACGTAGCTGTCCTCGTCCCGCAGAAACAGGGACACGTCGTCGGCGTATGCGGAAACCTTGACCTGACCTTGACCTGGCAGGGGGAATCCGCGCACCGATGGACTCGCTGCTATGCGGCGCAGGAATGGGTCCAAGCATAGGACGAACAACACTGGCGACAGGGGACAGCCCTGTCTAATGCCGCGTTCTATACTAAACGGGTCGCTTAACGAGACACGTTCAAGAATAACGAAAAAACCACTTGTAAACGATAACACGCAGATCAGGCGAAACCCCAACGATATCATCACTGGTTGACCTCAATGTGGTGGCAGTATTCCCGAATATATTCTCCAAAATTTTGAGCACCCATAACTCATACAGCATTCTGGGTGGTGTCATAGCATTTCTCTTTGCATATGGCTTGCATGTTTTTGTCAAGAGGCTAGTTTGCGACACGAGTTCGAACCAATGATATATGCACCTTCAATTGCATGCTTTCTGGGACTACATTTTCCTTTAATGTGTGGTTGAGGTGTCCACCGAGATGTCGAGATATGACAGCTACTGCGTCCTTTCCTTCCCTCAAAAACCTTTACATTCCTCAAAACTCATTTTCGCATTCCTCCACGTAAGCAGACTTAAGAGCCCTTAGAATTTTTGCTCTGCTTCTGAAAGGAAGCACCAAAGAGTTCAACAGCACAGGAGCAACGGGCTGATGCAAATATAACTCCTTTCTCTTCACAAGTGTTTCACCACCACCAACTTCGTATGGCATACATTGGTCAAGGTAGGCTAAAATAGATCGCGCAGGCACTTCAACTGAAACGGAAGCGCTTTGTATCCGCTTTCGAAAAGATTGGTGTTGATATGAGACTTGTTGTGAAATAAAATGAAATCGAGTTGCTATAAGCATTACGTTTAAATATAGTGCGCTGTGGGCAAAAACAAAACATGGTCGAATGAAGGCAGAAGCAACTAATATTCATCCAGCTAGTAAAAGACACATTGCTGCAAAGGAGAGCTACATAGTTTATTAAGCTAGATCGCTTATTCAACATTCGCGGTTAACGAATAATTCTTTCTAGTCCGAGGCACGCAGAAAGAAAAATTCATTGTGTTTGTTTTTTGTTCTTCGACTGTCAGGATTTGAGAAAGCTGCCTAACTTTCCTTTGTAGTTGTGTGATTTCATTTCTTCGGTGGACTGTAATGGGTAGTTTCAGCAGTTACTGGTCTGATGCGCTTTGGGGAATTCCCTTGTATACGTTGGAATAAAATTAAGTCTAGTGCAAACCAAAAGAAATAAAAACATTGGCTGTGGCTTAGCTAAGGTTAAGCCTTGATATCTCGAAGCGAAAAGCTGCGGTGATGCTCATGGTTTAGCTTATGGTTATACTTACGGCTACAGTTAGGGTATAGCTTTCTGGCTTTTCCGAAACGTATTGCCTTAGTTATAGAAAGTTTGTACGACACGTTATACAAGGCTATTAAAATCTCTTTATTCTTTTACAATGGGCACATTGTCTTGCACTTTCTGTAGAGCCATAAAAATGGCCCGGTGATGGTAGTAGTAGCAAGCAGCTGTGTCTGTAGCTGCTACACAGTATGTAGAAAGCACAGACTGTCTCTGATAGACAAGGTCTATATTTGTCCCCCACTGTGTAGTGTAATCAGTGGAAGAAGTGACCAAGTCCAAGTCAAAGGAGCCTTTGAAAGGCAGGTCGAGGGAGCTAGAAGAAGTTCGGTGGAAGTCTCCTGCAACAACACAAAGTTCACCGTCTACTTGGCTTGGTATCTCAGTAGACACTACACGCACAACATCGTCCACTGTGTTGTCAGGCGACATGTCTTGCAAAGCTTGCAAAGCTATACCATTTTCTGAGTTAGAGGTCAAACCATTAAAGGAGAAAAAGAAATTGAGACAATATCTATGACTGGGAGTCGAACTCGCCGCTGCGCGAACAGATCTCCTTTAAGGGCCGCTCAGTGAGACCACTAGTCTATCGCCTTTTTTTTTTTTTCACCATGAAAGTACTAGGGACTAGGTACTTGTAATTCCTAGACTATCGCCACAGCCAATACGTCTCGTGTTAAACTGCACCACGCTCTCGTGCTGAGCACTGGAGATCGTCGTGTTCATACACATTCCATCTGCTCCGTCCCGCGGCACCGCATACTCACCGTCATCTTCTACGTAGCACAAATCCGTGCCTTCGCTCCGATTCGAATGTCGTAAACATTATCTGCAGTTTTTTTTTCTTAATAGAAATTCTCAATTCACGCAATAAATATGTCTTGGTTTTTCGAAAACTTGAGCTCCGCTTTACTCAATATATTCATAAGCAAAATAAAAGAATACAACTTCGCAAACCGAATGTGTTTGCTCATATCCTGGGACAGAGGCACCTAAATATCAGCAGAGTCCTTTAATTACAGGTAAAGCCCGGTTATTGCCTATTTCTTCATCCCGGAAATGTAAAAACAAAAATTTAAAAGCGCTTTCTAACCAAAAAACGCCTTTCTAAAACACTTTGTCGCTGGAAACACCAGAGCTGAACTACGTGCAGAAACTAGCGGCAACCGCAGAAGAGTTTCAAAGAAGACCTCAACCAGTAACAGTACAGTTCCCCGTCCGTGTCGGACTAAAAATGTCATGCTCGCCTGCACTGAGTGAGACACGCAAGGCGGCAAAGCAAACGGGCTGCATTAACACTCCACAAGTTGCGCGCCGATAAGCACAGGCTTTCCCTGAACAGAATCAATGGCCAAACAGATCGCTCAAAGCTCGAGTGGCCTTTGTGAGCACCGAGCTGGTCCATGTAACCTTATAATTTGTTTTTCATCGCGACCCATGATGATGGCGATTTGTCTGCCACAACCTTCACCCGTCTCTTAGTACTTGCCACGAGCAAGAATATACAATGGTACGGGTACTGCCTCTCAGACGCCGCGACCCGTCAATACATATCCTCAACATATACTGCCCTCCGCATAAGCAGCGCGTGACTTTTAATGAAATCTTCCTTCGCGCGATAAAAATCGCAGCCAAAGAGCCTCTAGTGATCGTTGGAGACTTCAATGCTCCCAGCCTTCATTGGGGCTACCACTTCGAACAGGCAAGAGGACGTAAGCTGGCGGAGCTCATCTCCACCCTCAGCCTCACGTTGCTCACGGACACGGCGTATCCCACCCGAGTGGGGAATTCGGTAACCCGCGACACGTGTCCATAGCTTTCTATCGTTAAAAATGCTAGAGCGGCTGCTTGGGAGAACTTGGGAGATTCTCTAGGCAGCGATCACCTCCTTCTCCGGATTACACTCATGGCGAAGGCAGCGCGCAAAAAATGGGGTCAGGCCAAGCTGACCGATTGGCACAAATTCCGAAATCACACTATCCCTCCCGTACTATTTTCCGGCGGCTACGCGGAGTGGGCTAACCACATATACAACATTCAGAAACAACACGTCACAACACTACAAACCACCGAAGAGATCCCCGCAGTGGACACCCACCTCCTGCATTTGTGGGAGGCGCGCCGGAGCTTAACTAAACGGTGGAAAAAGCAGAAAACTAATCGCAAATTACGCGACCGCATAGCCAAACTCACAGAGAAAGCTGCAGCGTATGCTGCCGAACTCTCAGATTCCAATTGGATAGCATGCTGCGACGCCGCAGCTCATCAGATGAGCTCGAAGGGGACGTGGCGTCTCTTTCGCAGTCTAATCGACCCCTCCCAAACAAGAGGGGAGACGCAAAAGCAGCTCCGGCGGGCTCTGCAAGTGTATCAAGGTACGACGGCGCAACTTGCGGACACTCTGTGCGACAGATATCTTTGTCGTACGGAGGAGCCGCCTGGGCCTGAGTACATGTACTCTGGCAGGCCTAATGACACACTTGGTGCCCCTTTTGAGTTGCACGACCTTAAGGCGGCCTTAGCAAAAATGCGCCGGGGTACGGCTCCGGGACGGGATCACATAACAGTGAACCTGTTGGCGAACCTACCGGACTCAGCCTACCTTCATTTATACCATTATCAACCATCATACATCATCATACATCAACCAGATCTGGGACGGGCGTCCACTCCCTCCCGAGTGGAAAACGTCACTTGTGACGTTTATCCCTAAAACAGGTAAGGACGTGATAACGGACAACCTGAGGCTCATATCACTGACCTCATGTGCGGGCAAGCTTATGGAGACGATGGTTCGGGATCGCCTCTCTCCATACCTGGAGAGTAAGGGCTTCTTTGCAGTCACCATTTTCGGGTTTCGCCCCCACATGTCTGCACAGGATGTCCTTCTCCAGCTGCACAGGGATGTAATACGACCCACAACTATGCAACACAATGACAAAGCCATCATCGCCCTTGATATGAAAGTGGCTTTCGACAATGTTAAACACGGAAGCTTCCTGGCCAACTTGAGTTCTACCGATCGTGGGGCTAGGGCCTACGCGTATGTAAGAGATTTCTTGACTAATCGCCAGGCCTTTCTTCGGATTGAGGGCGAGGAATACGGCCCTTACATGATTGGAACTTGGGGTACCCCTCAGGGAGCGGTGTTATCACCGCTCCTGTTCAACATAGCTATGATGCGCCTCCCAAGCCAACTGGCCCGGGTGGAAGGCAGATGACATTACAATTTGGACCACTGAGGGGAGCCTTGGGGACATGGAGGCCCGCCTTCAGCAGGCCGCTTCCATAGTCGATGCGTATGCTATTGACTGTGGGCTCCAATGTGCTCCAGCGAAATCAGAGCTTTTGCATGTCAGAGCGAACCCAAAGGATAGGACAGCAATTCACATCTCTCTGTCAGGAGGTCCTATTAGAGAGGTGGAGGAGCTCCGTATTCTGGGCCTTTTCATTCACCACAGACTCAGACCGGACTCCACCATTGCGAAACTCAAGAGAGTAGGCGAACAGGTAGGGCGCATGATCCGCCGCGTTTCCAACAAGCGGGGCGGTTGTGCGGGCCAGGGACGCGCTTCGGCTCGTCTATGCCTTCGTGACTAGCCGGATCCTCTACGCCGTGCCATATCTCCGCACTACTAAGCAAGACGAGGCGCGAATAAACGTCATCATCCGCAAGGCAACTAAGCGAGCCCTGGATCTCCCGGTGGCTACCTCTAATGCCAAACTCAAGGCATTGGGGGTGCTAAACTCCTACCAGGAGCTGCGGGAGGCCACCTCGTGAACCAATACACGCGGCTCATGCAGACGGCCCCTGGGCGCCGCCTGATAAACCGCTTACACATCCAACACGACTGCACTCCAGAGGAGGCGGAGCGTATGCCAGTACTGTGGCGCCATATGCTCTGGGTCTCCCCGCTCCCCCGTAACATGGACACCGACATGCACGTAAACAGGCGACAAGCGCGGGCTTGGGCTCTTGAGAGACAACACGGCTCCCGACCCGGTGTATATTATGTAGACGTAGCAGGGCCATCGCTCACGGGATTTTACACGGCCGCTGTCGTTCACCAGGAAATGCACGTTGATGGACTCTCTTTTCGAGCCCCGAATTCAATGCGAGCCGAGGAAGTAGCGATAGCGCTTGCTGCCGCCCACGCCAATTCGAGAATCATCATTACGGACTCCCGAAAACATGTGATCATTACTTGGCAGGGGAGATCTCCCCCTTAGCTGCTTGTATTCTAAGACGGACTGCCACTGATCCAACACCCAAAAGAGTGATTTGGGCTCCTGGCCACCAGGGCTTGCGAGGTAATGAGGCCGCCGACGCGGCTGCCCGAGCGCTTACTCACCGGGCTCCTCATCCCAGCTCTTCTGGCTCGGAGACTAACCAGCCGCTGCTGTGATTCAGGGAAGTTATAACGCATTATCGCGACATCCACCGCCTTTTCCGGGCCCCTGCAAAGGGGCTGAGTAAGACGGAGGAGCGAACTTTAAGGCGCCTGCAGACAGGTACTCTACTCTGTCCTGCAATCTTAAAGCATTACGATCCTAACACGGATGGGCGATGCCCGCACTGTGGGGAGACCTGTGATATCTTCCACATGGTGTGGGCATGTACTCAAAATCCCCCCCTCCCCCCTTCCCCTACCCCTTCCAGAGAGGCATGGGAGAGTGCCCTCCTCAACTGCTCCTCGCTTGAGTCCCAAAGGGCTCTGGTGAAACGGGCGAGAGACGGGGCATTGTCATGCGGTGTCCCGGACTAGGGACGCCGACCATGTAGCGGGGCCACTCTGTGGCTCCCAAACTCTATTTCAGTAATTAAAAGTTTTCACCGCCACCACCCGAAGGCTCCACTTTGGGACGCAGCCTAAAAACACTCAGCGAAATCTAGTCCACAGAACGCAGCTTGGAATTATTGTGCCATTATTCTGTCTGTAGCTCACGTAAGCTGTTCGAGTGTCGTTGCAATTGTGCAAAATCGCAGCTGCTAAAATCATAAACTACCCTCTATGTTATAGTGCATTCACAAGCACGAGAGATGTACAATGCGCACAGAAAAGCAAGAAATGTTAAATATAACGAAGCTTATAAAAGTTCAAAAAGGAGAAGGAAAGCAGCCGGTCAGGTCGTGTGATTTGTTTCCTGATATCTTACTTTCACCGCTTCATTAAAAAAGTAAAGGATTTCATGTCCTACAACCGAGTGAGTTCATGTGGCCAATCCTTCCAGCTCTAACAATCAACCGAAAAAAACATCATTTAAAATACTCGAAAAAAATTCGGAATTATTTAGAAATACACTGTAACATCAGTCCCCGTCGCTCACTCTCCCCCCCCCCCCCCCCTCCCACCCCTCCACTCTGCATTTTAAGAACATGAAACCACAAAACTACACCCTTAACAGGCGTCGACATATTTTACTTTCTTAAGGTTTTGTACTTTTTTTAACCTGCTACATATAATAGTGGAAACCAGATGGGATTAAAAAATAATCTCGGACCTTTCACTCTCAATATGCAAAGAAGGAACAAGTGTTATACTTGTTTTGATATTCAGAAAAGAGTCCCATTTCAGAAACTGCAATACGCAAAAAGTACCTCACCCATCGATTTTAACAGAAACCGTACGGGTATTGGCAGAGGCTGAAAGTTTATCATTAATTATTAGCAGAGGGCGGAAAGGAAAACAAAACGAAACAACAGTATTCACATTCTATTGTAGCAGGATGTATCAGCTCGGCTTTACATTTGTTAGCACTTCCTCGAACTACTGTTGCGACGGAGTCCCTTCCAAAAACCTACTCACAAGCCTTCTTCTTCTCTGCTATTAACCCGAACTACCCTGAGCTACAAATTTATGGACAAGGAACTTTTCACATCTGGCTGTTGTTTTTTCTTCACTCTGAAACGTTCATTGCCGTCACCCATCCCGCAACTAAACTCTAACCCTTTTAGATTAATTCACTGCTTTGTGGAACAGATGAAACCATTTACGGAAAAGCATAGGCTTGCTGTAAAATTTGTTCATTGAGTGAACCAACTTTTTCTTTGGTTCCGAAAGCGACACACCAGCAGTACATAGAGTAATGGCTGCACAATATTTGCTTTTGGCCTTCGAAGGCCATTGACTCAACTCCGGCACTGAATAAACGAATTGAGTGGTCAGCCATTACTTAATTTTTGCCACCTTTCACACGCGCTTCGCATACTTTCTCGCGTTCCTGTGAAGTGAAGAAAAAAGAAAAACAAAGATGAAAGCAAGAAAAAAAATAAAAGAAAAGGTAACGTAATCAACGCACCCCATTTTCCAGTACGTTTGATCAGCACTCTAAGATTGTAAAGAGAGGGATTGCGATGAACTGTTTCCGCAATGCACTGGGAAAAAGCTGTCACCATACCATCAAAACCAGCCTTGACAATCAATGCAAAAGTTTGGAAGCCGCGGGGTTCCCTAAACCCCTTTTGAAGGTAGTGGCTGAATCGCTGCTTCAGAACCTCAAGAAAGGACGCACGAAGAGGACTGACGTTGGGCCAACTGAACGAAAGAAGTTCGAGGTCATGCCGTACGTGCACAAAGTGAGCCACAACTTGAAAAAAGTGGCGGCCAGGCAGGGAGTGAGCATGGTGTTCTCTGCTCCTTGCAAGCTGTCGGGACTGTGTTCGCGCATTTCTCGAGGCAGGGAAAGGAACCACGTTTGCACAACGCAGCATGAGAATCGCTTCACGACATGTGTCGCACAGGTGGTGTACAAGTTCCCCCTCACATGCGAGAGAGTTTACATCGGCCAAACTGGCCGGTGTATTAATGACCGGCTTCGTGAGCATCACTCCTCCCTGGGGTCCGGTGGCGGTGCAAACTTGCCTCGCCATTGCAATGAATGTGGCTGTTATCCTTTGTTTAGCAATGCCACCATTCTTGGTAGAGGCAAGGGAAAACAGGAGCGGGAAATACTGGAGGCATATCATATCGGTTTGTTAGGCTCTGATTGTATAAGCACAACTTCGGTGCGCTTACTTGAAAAAGAATTTGCTTTTTTAGGTCGTCCACGATAGTTTAGATTTCTTGTCTTTGTCTCTTTTGCGCAGTGATTAGTGATGATGCGGTTGCGCATGCTCTGCTGGCCTTGCTCGGACCATGTATTTTCCAATAAACTTCAGTTGTTAGTCCAGTCGTTGTGGTGTGTACACTCTTCTTGTCCGTCGTCTTGTGTGACTGGTTTTTTTCTCCGTTTACAGAGAAGAAGCCTTCCACGAAGTGGAAATCACAAAACTTTGCTGTTAATGAAATTTTCAAAAGAGGAGAGGATTTTAAATGAGGCTAAAGCTAACATATTCCGCACGCACCTTTCTCTATTTGCTACATTTAGGGCTCTTGCTTTACAAGAGGCCATTAGACCAGGAGCTCTCCCTCATTGAATCTGCGCAAAAATGCAAATTGGCTGGGACAAACGTGCATTGAATGTGAGGTATCTTTTTAAAACATTAATGCTTATTAATCGTGCCGAAATGAAAACGCGCGACATCATAATGCAAATGCACTTTAGTTTTTTTTTAATTTTCTTCTTTGGGGAGAGCTGAGATCAAAAGTTTGGCCTTCTAAGTTCTTCTGCTTTCATAGCAAATAATGTATTTTCATGGGATTGACTAACATCCTTTCATCTTCCTATTTTGTCCCTTCCCCGCAAATGAATCTTGTTAATTATTCCGTTCACCTTACGTTAAGAGCTACGTGTGTATTTATGCGCGAGTAGATTAAGTGAACAGTGGCGTCCTAAAACAACAAGCTCTCAAGGTTTTATCTTCTTACTTTCTTGCAGGAAAAAAAAAGAGATATCATGTTTTGCATATGATGCGCGGTTCTCAAACACATATTTTACAGCCCTAACAATACTACTCACTTCAAGTCCTACGATTAAAAATCAGCCTAAGCAGGCGTCTACTGATTGTTGAAAAAATTGTATTTTAAGGAAAAAATGCTGTATCAAATGGATGAAAGCAGAACTAAATTGCCCACTTAAGAATTTTACCGATGTGTGAGGTAGCACACAGGAAAGGAAGGAAATATCTTGTTTATTTTGCTACAACATTTGGTTTTGTTTTATTATAACTATTGAAACGCAACAGGGGACCTCTTCAAAAGACGGCTGTTCAGCTCCAAAGATCACTGACTGCCGTGGACAATTTTAAAGCAGCTGCAGCTACTTTGAAAACGCGCGATAGGCCGCAATCTCGCATCCCTCTCGAGATAGCGAGCTTTATTTGTAACGTGGAAATGCTCAGACAAAACCACGCTGACAAAAATCACGCCATTAATGGCCTTGTTAGACCTACAGGTTTAATATCTGAATTTTTCGCCTATTTATGAAGGTCTGAAGCTTTCTGAATTATGTTTTGTATGAATTCTAAACTATGGTGTTTAACGCCCCGGAACGGCACACGAGCTTTGAGGGACTCAGTAGTGGAGGGCTCCGCAATTAATTTAGGCCTACTGGGAACATTAAATTGCGTACAAAAGGCTTAATCCAATTGTAATAGAAGGCCCAAGGAAACTGATTTTTGCCACCCGAAGGTGTAGCAGCACACAGCTGGGGAATCGGGTCCCAGGAGACTCCCTTGATCTCCCCTTTGAAGTAGCGGTAATGATTGGCTGTAAAGGTGGGATATTTGATAATCTGGAAATGGGTTATGGGAGTTTGGACGGGAATGGGGACAGCAAGTTTTTGTTCCGATCCTTCGAATTTGTCTTAACTCCATTACTGGCCTGCCTGGCCAGGACAGGGAGGGCGTCAAGATTGCCCAATGGTGCGGCCACCACTCACGGCATGATTTACTACCCACCAAACGCAAATGCCCCGACCGCCGGAGACAGAACCTAACACGAGGTTAGCTTCCTTGGGCTCCTCCACGACGCTTGGTTCCGCCGCCCGTTCCAACTGTAGACAGGTCGTCGGTTATTCCGGCTCACAGGGATGTTTCTAAGCTACTAGCTCCTTGCCGTCGAGTTCTTTTCTCGGTTTTTGAGACAACGGAAGTACGTATGATGTGGTACTGCCAGCAGAGTCTTATATCGTCAGCCTATCTGACTACCGGCCCTGGGAACCATGACCTAACGCCTACAGGGGGACCCATCCGTGCTTCCAGCTAACTAACCGCGCACTTATTTTCTCCCCTAGCTTGCTACGAACCCCCAAAGGAGGGAGTGTTCAAAGCAGGGCTGACTGGGGCTACATACCAGTAATTTGGCTTAGGGTGAAATGGCCCGGGCTTACTCCACCGGTGCCACACAACATCGACGGGGTTTTTGCATTCGGTCGTACTACCACCCCCTCCTCGGCGTCTCACAACGACCTTTATGGCCCTGCGGCCGGCCTATGAAAACTTCTCCGAGGCGTCCGTTTACAGTCGTGGTACTACAAATCCCCGCGGGAACCTGGTTTCTCCGGAACCACAAACTGGCGCGTCGGTAGCCGGACATGAAAGCCGTCGTGGGCAGAGGGAAGTAGCATGTATTTGAAAACTTTTCGTCAATTTTCACATGCCTTCCGGGCCGGATTCCGTGGGTCCAAGCTGAGTATAAACCCAGGCCTGCCTCCGCTCAGGCATCGGACTTCACAGGCGCAACTGGCCCTCACAGTCACGTGGGAGTCACTGCCACTCCTATCTCCTATCGGATTCGCATCTTCAGAGGATGGGTTTCGGATATACCCATCCCCACCACTAGCGTTGCACCAAAACAGAGTCTAGTAGCCGAAACTACACCGACCCAAAACTGGTAAGGGCTGGGAGGAGGGGTGGTACAAGAAGGCCGAATAATGTGACAGTGCAAGTAATAATTAGCCGCGAGAAGTTCCCTGAGAAGAGGAAGCCAGGCCTCACAAGCTCCACCGATGGCAGCACCTGCCATCGCAGGGCACTGGCGCGTCGCTTAACTAGTGAACCACTGCGTCAGGATTGGTATCTGTGAATGTAGAGATCTGTGAATAAAGAGAATGAGCAATCCTATGCTGTAATGGAAGTACAAAACGATTCAATAGCACGAAAAATCGCGCCATATGATATATTAACCAAAGTAGGCCAGTTCAGATCAAGCAAAACCCTATAATGTCAAGATAAACCATGGAGAACCAGAGCTGACCGTGTTGGCACACGAAAATTCAACTCATTATCCCCAAGCTGAACCGCCAGTAACTTTTTTTCACTTTTTCAGTTTCTGATGCTTTTCCTTTAACGCTGTTCGTAAAACAGGAGACATGTAAAACAGGGAAGCAGTGTATAATAAATGCGCATCAAGAAATCTATTGATGGCAAATGCCTGCCCTATGCCGTACTTTCATTTTCATTTTCGAGCTGGTACTGTTTCATGTTTCGAACATGAGGGTTACCAGAATACTATGTAATTATGGCCACAGCTTTTGGTGGCCAGTTCTTTCACTCTTTGGCCGACGCGCTTATTACACGTATCACATCATGGCCAAAACACGGGGGTTCAGCGAAGTTCATATGGAACCATGTGTTACAAGCGGAATGAAAGACCTTGCGCCACGAAGGGGAGATATACAGCCGAAGCTTTCCGGTCAGCTATACACGACCCGCGGCAGCTGTTTCCCCTGTGCACGCGCAGAAATCCAAAGCTCTGCACGACAAGCTCTCCTGCTACATTGACGCTTTCTGGAACAGCCTCGGAATGACGAAAGACAGAATGACGCGAAGAAAACACAGCGCCCTCGTATCGACACGCAATGTATCAACACTCTTGTCATCGCGGCTGCAATTCCTCTGTTGCCCCGACAGCGTAACTATAGCAGCAGTATAGCTACATATTTCTTCATCCACGAAGCCCGCAGTCTCTTGGAGGAGAACATATTGGGGGCAGTCAGGCGAAAGCTCGTCTTTATAAGCTGTCAAGCGGTGCCGGCCTGTCCTCGTGACCTCGCTAGACGCTCCATTCTCCCAAAGTTCACTCGTCGATAGAAAGGAAAGGGCAATATATGCGGGGACTGGGAGGGGGAGGGGTTTGCGATAGCCCATTAGGCCGAATACGGTGAGAGATATTGATCTCCCAAGAAGCCGTACTCCATCTGGCAAAATTCTGCTTTCGCGTTGCTACTTCGTATAGAGTTTCGTACCTAACCTTTGGACGTGTCGCTGCTTTCGGGTAGGTTCCAGTGCGACGGGTGTCCTCACACGCAGGAGATGGATGACGGGCGGTGCCTTCTCCTTGTCCTTTGTGAGATGGGAAAGCATATCTCCCTATGGACGTGGCGTCGTTGCCCGCGCTATGGGCAGATGCGGTGCCTCCTGTCCTTCGGAATGGGAGAGCGTATTCTGCAGGAGAGATGCGCACTTCTGCGGTGCTACATTGTGCTGCTATGGTGATACTAGGTGAACCTGCCACCATGCTTCAATGCACGTCCGTGCGGGCTGAGGGAGTTTGTAAATGCTCTGCAGCACTTCTCGTTCAGAATGGATCAAGAAACGGAAGCGAAAATTTCGAGGTGTGGCGTCGTCATGTCATGCAATGAAACAAATCCTCTGCAAATCGCTCGCTCGCTCCCTCACTCCCTCACTCCCTCCCTCACTCCCTCACTCACTCCCTCACTCCCGCAGTCCCTCGCTCACCCACTCCCTCGCTCACCCACTCCCTCGCTCACCCACTCCCTCGCTCACCCACTCCCTCGCTCACCCACTCACTCACTCACTCACTCACTCACTCACTCACTCACTCACTCACTCACTCACTCACTCACTCACTCACTCACTCACTCACTCTTTCACTCTTTCACTCACTCACTCACTCACTCACTCACTCACTCACTCTCACTGGTCAAAGCCTTTTGCTTATAAAGCTTAGTGCAAATCATATAGAGTACCCACTTTCATCCATGGCAGAGAGAGGGTGGGCAGATTGTTCTTGTAATGACGATCAAAGGAAGGGAAAGTATCAGGGCACTTGCCAACGTTTCGATAAGATGACTTATCTTTGTGTGGGCAAAGCGTCCATCTGGCGGGGTTTAAGTAGGGTCTTCCCTCCGACGAGGAAGGCCCGGTGAGGTCGACGCTGACGTGAAGTCATCTTCTAAATTCCGCAATTTGGTTTTAGGAGGCTATGATTCGGTTAAGGGAAAGGATCTAACGGAATGGAAATGAGCAATAGTAGGAACAAGCGCTCCTTCTATGTCACCGTATTGTTGTTGTTTTTTTTCTCTTCAGAAGGAGCTGACGCATTACCCGTTAGCTAGCACCGCTACTCCATGTTTTGAGTTCTGTGTCTTGAAATATTGCAGAAAGACAACCATGCAACAGTGCCGTAAAAAATTTGAAACATTAGAAGAAAGTGCAATGGGAGTGGCGAAGTGAGAAAAGGCGATTCGCGTTTGCACCGTCTGGGTCCGGTTTTTTTTGTTGTAATTTTATGAATGTACAACCTTTTTCTTTCTCCCTTGAAAGCAATGACAGTTGTCTCCGCACATTTCTTTTCTGGCTGGTAGCGTGCAGCCAGTATTTAATACCCTTCGCTGCGTTCTCCTCGCTGTGTGATTCTGGTTGGCGCTTCTCCACTGTCTCGGACTAACTACTGAGCAATCACACGCGTCAGTGCTCAGCTAAAAAGCTTTATAAGGCTGAATTTCTCTTGGTAGCCAGCTAGCATTAAAACTCGAGCGAATGTGTGACACCAGCACCAAATAGGTACCTACGTAGACCTTTGTATATGGGAATGTTTGCCGAGCCTAGATGAACATGAGAGGGGATAACAAAATAGGCCGGATCCCGATTTTAAAACCCTCTGAGAATCACCTGGATATGGAGAGGAAGTATTGCAGTGCGGTCCGCCACCTACTTCTCTTATGTAGAGAGGACCGAAGGGCAAGAAAGTGTTTTTCTGCGCGCACTAAATCTTAGCAGCGTAGATATGTTATGCAAAAAAAAAAGCTACCAGGAATTGTGAACAAAAAGCAAGGTATACCGTCTGAATAACCAAACTTATTGGAGGTGAAAGAAAAGGCAGGCGGGAAGCCGCATCTCTTGCAAACAAATAACGAAACTCAGCGAAACTTGATGCGCGAAGTCAGGGCTAACACCTGTATGAACTAGTACAATGTTTCAGAAAATCCCCTGAGGTGGAATCGATTTGTAATTAAAGAGTAATTACTCATTAGCATCCACCCAAGCGCAGCTGTACGACTACGAATGAAAGCTATACAGCTTTCACGGATATTTCGTAAGAAACATTCATCCTACTATGTTAACCAGGACGACCAGAAGATGGCACGACGGGACAGAATTGATCAACGACCGCAGGTTCCTGTGAAAACTCCATAGCTCTCGTTGTAGCTGTACGGTGGCGCTTAGGTGGATGCTAATGTGTAATTACTCTAGTACCTCTGTGCGTGAAAATGAGGCGCGTATGGGAGAAATAGCGATACGCCTTTGCGACTCGACTACATAATTCACCTCCAGAGCTGAATGTGCAAGCAGCAGCGCAACGTGTAATGGTTTTTGTAGCGTCAGCCCACAAGGCTAACACGAAGGCCCAATGTGCACATTTCAAAGTGGTGCCACCTCCTTCTTATTTCTTTCTTTTTCTCCACGCGATTTTTTTCATCCCTGGTTAACACAACATTACGAATTGACGTTTCCGATATATTTTTCCCCCTTTGAACCTTTGAACAAATCAAAAAAAGAGTTTCCAATTTTCAAGGATAATAAAAGAAAAGCTTACACTTACACGGCGAGTATTCGTGGGGTTGTAATTTATCATCTTCCGCCATGTACGATGCATTCCCGCCATGTATTCATCTACGAAAAAAAAAAAACAGGCAGGAGCAACAGATTCGGGAAAAGTTATGCAGATACCTTCACGCAGACCAAGCTTCCTTCGCTGTGCCTCAACCTCGTCTAGGTTTCCTTCGGGCGATAACGGCGAAGCGAAAATTGACTGGCTTAGGGGCATGCAGCAGTATAATATTATACTGGCTCACTGGAGCTGCTCCAACGTAAGCTGTAAACCAATAAAGGCAAAAAGAAAACAAACAGCGGTGTGCAGCTAAGACGGGTACGATAGACTACCAAGAGGGTGAAATATGGGCATACCTTTCCGCACTTCTTCTCCTCTTTGCGTATGGTGCTGTGCATCCCACCCTGCTCTTAGAGAGGGGAGTCCGTATTTTGTTTTTTTTTTCTCTTCGCTTTTGTGACCTTTCTTTATCTGCAGTTGCGCCGCCTTCACGCAGCATCGACCAGGCGCCGATTACAGCCGACAGGGAACCACTAGAGTCTTGTTGTGTGTTTTGTTTTTTTTTTGCGATTCAGATTCCTTCACCAATGTTGCGAAGTTCTCATTCTACAAACACGAGCAGACGAACCGGAGAGAATGTATCCTTTAGCATACTCTTGCTGCTCCACGCAGGCTCTTACATTTCCTTGACAAAATAACGCGTATGGGCGCGTTTCCATCAGGCTGATGCGAATTTACCACCAGCACAAAAAGAGAGGCGAATGAACCGCAGGTAGCCATGGGAGAAACAAGTAACCGGATAGCTAGGCAACAACAGACAGACGAACCAGGAATACGGAGGGTGAACGATTTTGTTTCGAAGTCGCTCGCTTTGTGTGAAATCGGCAAAAACGAAAGCAGCGTGAAATAGTAAGCAAGAGGAAATTTGCGCTGTAACACAACAGACGATCACAAGATATCCTGTCGTAGTAAGGATGGGATTGAGCGCCTAAGAAAGCCCGTTCTATAAGAGCCCATCAGCCACCGTTTGACTCGACGCCGACGCTGCAGAAAAAGGAAGATAATAGAATGCCTCGTAATGGAAGGCTTCCCACAAATATCCACGGCACGCCTGCCTGAATGATTAAAAGACTAGAGAACAGAAAAGAGGGGCTCGTTATGATACACATGACAGGAAAGCGAGCATTAAGGGAAACCAAGGAGCATAGGTGATTTTTTTTTGGTGGTGGTAACCAAAATTAGAGATAAATAAAGTAGAAGAAAAAACCACTTGCCGCAGGTGGGATACGAACCCACGGCGGCATGTCTGTGATTCTGCGCTTCCCTGTCATATATGTCATAACGAGCTCCTTCTTTCCCTTCTCTTGTCTGCTCAATAGCTAACGAGGGCCTTGATTGGGGCAGTGCTGATGCCATAGGTAGCATAAGAAGGATCTGGCACAGCTTCTGCCCTCCCCGTTGAACAGCGTTCCCACGTGTCACTTCGCGGGAGCACAAGTAGTACTGCGTCCGCCGCTATGGACGAGGTTGGCGCTGATGAACACCCTAAAGGTTCGGTTACTCTACTCGTATGTACCACCGAAAGCAGAAGATTGGACAGCCATCGGCGTAGCTCAGTTGGTAGAGCGCCGGACGCGAAATTTGTAGGTCGTGGGTTCGTATCCCGCCGGTGGCATGTGCTTGTTTTTTTCTTGTCCTTAGTTTATTGCGAATTTTGGTCAACACCACCAAAAAAACATAATCTCCTTGGATTTTGAGATTCTTCACTTCCCCGTCATGTAAATGAATACCATTTATCCTGTAGGGCACGAAAATGCCGCCAAGAAAAAGGACAAAAAGTAATGTCTTCCTCGAAGCTGAGTGCGGTACGAAGTGCCCAACCTGCATCTGGCGACACGAAAGAAAAGCACACGTCGAAACATCATGCGTCAAAACAGCGCACAAAAACAGCACAGCGACAAAACAGCGCCGAGATAAAACGAAAAAGCGACAAAACAGCACAGGGAAGAAAACAGCACACTTTAAAACAGCACATCGGACAAAACAGCACCGCGGGAAAACACCACCACGACAAAACAGCTCAGGGAAAAAAATGGCCAGTGACAAAACAGCACAGGGAAAAAACGGCATGGGGACAAAACAGCACACGTGAAAACAGCAAGCCGGACAAAACAGCACAGCGAAAGAACAGTACGACTAAAAACGTGAGCACGGAAAAAGCAGCGCGACGATAAAATAGCTCAGTGGAATATGGTCCAGTGCTGTTGGAGAGATGAACTATCATAGTCATAACCGCAAATGGCAAAATTAAAACACATGTGGCAGCAACCTTTGCAGTTAGCGAGTGCTCGTTTCGCTGGTTCATTAAGAAACAGGGCAGGCTCATTCCTTGAGAAACGGCGTTTGTTTCTTTCACCCGTGTGATCAGTGGATATGAGCTCTGTGTTATATGCTTTACAAGCCCTGGCCCTATATTACAGCTCAGCTAAATCGCACGGATGAATGCAATACGTATTTTATTGTACTTAGGGAGTGCAGCTGTTGGTCCTGCGATGTTTAATGACGCTGGCCATATATTGTTGAAGTAGATTACTTTCGCTACAGCAGCGGAGCACCATAAGCTCTGAGCCAGCTTCACCACTGTGGTCTCTAAACTATCTTTTTTTTTATGATAAGCAGCCTTTCGCGAGCTCTTCACGTCTCCGTAAAGTAAAGATACAAAAATAGCAGTTCTGTCCTCATCAAACCATCAGATTCAAGTCTCGTCGCTTCACACGTGTCAACCGTCTGCAAACGCGTCCTGGCTTTTCATCTCCACATGTACTCTCGGATTTTCTCTGTAATCCTTCGTGTGAAAGCCCACTTACTCTTGCTTAGCGTTTTCACTGTTTGCTTTTCTGTTTTCTTTTCTTATTTCTATATTTCTGCCTACATTTTTTTTTCTTTCCTCTAGACAGCTGCAGGCAGTGACATGACAAAGTTACCGGCCGGATAGCCCGTCGAAAACAACGAAAACAACGTGGACGCCGGCGAGTTGGAGGCTAACTCATTTTTCTTACCGGAGAGATTAAGAAAGAAGAGAAATCGCGACGAGAACGTCAAGTAGCAATTACACGTGGAGACACGAGCGGGTCTCTCTTCGCTTTTAAGTACAACACCTCTAAGCTGTTTACTGAACGGCAGAGACGTCACAGGAAGTCTAGACGTGGCAAGGTTTGTCGATCACAATAAATCAAGTTTCCCGCTGGTACCTCGAACACTTTCTTTTTTTTTACCTTTTCTCTCAAAAAACATTTGTTTTCTTTCCGAGAAGTTAGACTAAACACTCGCTGTTTAGATGAAACAGAAGCAGCACATAACCGCTGAAGACTTCAGAGCTAGATGAACGTGAGTTGTAAATCAGTGCAATCCCCATGCTCCCCACCATAGATTGGCCCTGGCTCAGGAGCACCCGTTAACGGGTATTTCTATGCAGTTCAGTCTGGAATGATCGCCTTGGAAAGAGAAAACTCTACAATTTGTTTGTATTTTACTCCTATGCATTTCTTAATGAGCTTTATTCCGGTGGGAACAGTGAAATGGACCGTGATATGTAGCCATCGGTGTACAGCTAAAGAAATGACGTGTGCGTTTGAAATGCTGGCGATGCTATCCCAGTAATCGTATTCGGTGCTAAAGCCTGTGCCGTGTGGTAGTCCCAGTTGGGCAGTAATACCAATCATAAATTCTTCGCGACGCAGTGAAGTACTGCTGAGGCAGCTGCAGGCACATCGGTGGCTGCAGAGAGGAAAAAAAGCCTGCAGTCAGGCTCCATATCTCGTGTCTGCGCTTGGCTAAAGCGCTCTATTCCTGTTGCCAATCGTGGTTTATGGGCTATCGGGGTTTAAGGTCCTAAATCGACTCAGGCTATGAGGGACGCCGAAGTGAAGGGCTCCGAAAATTTCGACGACTCGGGGTTCTTTAATATGCACTGACATCGCACAGTACACAGGCCTCTAGAATTTCGCCTGCATCTAAATTCGACCGCCGCGGCTGGTACCGAACCCACGTCTTTCGGATCAGCGGCCGAGTGCCATAACCACTGAGTCACAACGACAGCATTGTTTCCATTCGTGCTTCAGCCTTGCAAATAGTGACTTTCCGCCAGGCGCTTTGGGCGGGCAGTTCATAGCATTACAAGCATAAGTGTCTATATTACAGTGACAGCCCAATGTATCTATACATAACTTAGTTGCACTCGGTGTAACACAACTAAAGTCGCCATGATCTTAGCGAGAAAGGAGATTTCAGAAAATAAAGGAAGCTTAAGGTCAACCAAACTTGGGTTGCTTAACTCTGCCGCTGTCTAGTGCTCCCCTGGTCAGCACTATTCTTGATCTGTGTTTTTATACATCATCGGTGTAAGCACGTTTATAATCTATGTCGGATTGGGCGGTCAGTCGACTGCCACCGAGTTCTACAGATAAGTTTATATAGTGGAGGAAAAAGGGCAACAATCTACTACAGCTGATTTTGTGTGGAGTATTGCTCTCTTCACAAGATATTCAAGATGCCGTACCCTGTGCACGCACAAGAACCATTGATCTGTGTTTGCTCTTGTCCAAAAACATAGAACACTTCTAAAACACCGCTATTTCGAGTGTCGATGGCTTCTTCAAGCATACTTGCCCAAGTGTGGAGCAGTGCACAGCTTATATATTTTGAAATGTATCGTACTTATAAGTACGGAAAAGGCATTTTAATTAGACTGGCCAAAAGTTTCGCCCGGTTATTATACAGTCCTCATGCGATCGCAGCTAGTTCAGCGCCCAGAAGCTCACTTAATTAAAGCAAAGGAAAGAAGCAGAGAATCTTGATTTTGGTCTACCTTTTGGTCTCGACATTAGTGCATTATGTCTCAGTAATGTCATACAAGAGAGTTATTCAGCCTGTCTAATGTACGACATATCAAGTCATGTTGCGTCAGCCGTCCCGGCGTTTCTCAGAACTGTGGTCACAAAGTGAATGTGAGGGGCGCCACAACAAACGGTTGCATCGGAACATTTTTTTTTCAGTTATTTTCCGCGGGAAATGCTAAATATAAGGAATTCTTTTCCGGAGGCATCTACTAACAGTGTGGGCTGGGAAATGAAGACTTGAATTGGAAGCATTTGGATTGGAAACATTTTTGCGTGCCTTGCGAGGTTGGCGGAGCGATTTATAATACTCTTTGCTTAGCTTGTTTTGGCTTTGCTTGGTAAGTGGGATAAGACTGCCATGACAAGCCACCTTTTTTTTTAAAAAAAAAAACAACTGTATGTGGGGCCGGGAGGCGTACAGCTAAAGGCTTCCGTTGCTAACTGGGATAGTTTACTGTTCTGAAAGACTGCTTTTTTGTGCATATGTCCTGAAAACTGCTTGAGCAGAGCACTTGATTAAAGAGGGTAAACCTACTTTGACTATGCGATATTGTTTTGGCTCCTTATCTTGCAAGCTGCGTTCGCCGTTTAACGGTCGATAAACTAACAAGATTGATCCAGCTTTGTGCTGTGTTGCTGCCTATGTATCCTACAACGAAACATGATCAATCTTTTTTCTTCGGCTACTTCTTCTGAATGCCCGGTCAGAAAAGCTCCAACTGTTCCATTCAATCGTGGGCTTTCTTGCTGTAATGGCTTGCGCACGGCAGCGGGAAATAGAAATAATTTGAGGGCGGTAGCGGTAAACGAATACCTTAGGTGCATTCCTTAAAGCACTACCTGTGGAGTTACCATTGTTTACAGTGTAGTTGCACGGGCTCGGTAGGTGACTAAACGAATTTGAAATCAACTGCTATCTTTGCGAAAAACCTTGAGAAATATTAAGAACAGTGTCGAAAATTGCGCAGATCAGGAGAATACTCCTGGCTTTAGTACTATGAACGTTTGCATTCCGCGGTGGCGGTGGTGGTGAAACACGTTTATCATCTATTAAATCTAGTTATCTACTATTCCACAAATCTTGTATTCATTCAAAGGGTTTGTTTTTTAATAAACCGGGTGTATCAGGGAACATTTTTAAATTTTTTTTTAAAAAGGGGTGGTCTAAATAAAAAAATTCAGGAACAAACCGTGAGCGACGGCAAACGCCATTCAATCTGAAGGCCTTAGTCATCAACCAGGTAATTAACTCAATTTTAGTCATTAATACTATACAGCGAACTCGTTAATGGCCCTTTTGTCGGTTGAGTGCCGTCGGTGTTTTTGGTGTTGTAGCAGATGGGATTTGCTCTAATTTTATGCCTTGTGCTAGGTTGCCGATGATGAGGTATTCAGGGCCTAGAGCGCGTCCTAGGCTAGGACGGGCTTTCGCCTCTGAATATGTGAGCACGTGTAGCTATACCTCACGATTGGGTGGCCTCCACGCCAGCACGCAGTCTGTGCCTCACGCATCGTGCAATCTTCGTTTTTACTGGAGCCGCGGGAGTCAGGAGGCATATGAATCTCCTTTTGCCACGCCTTGTGGACATTTTACATACCTTGTATTTTTCTTCCAAACAAACTGAACTGAGTTGAATTAACGTTGTCTCTTCTCCTCTGCCATTACGCTAATAGAACTAAGACTGCCCCGCAGTCCACTGGACTGCGGCGTAATGTTCCGCAGCTCTTTCCACGTCAGCAAACAGCTCAAGTGTTTCGTGTTTTCTTTCTAATAATTTGATGCGAACTGCTGTGTTACAGCAGTACCTTCAAAGGTAATTCACTATTGTAGATGTTCGTCCTGAAGAGAGACTTTCGTTTCACGCATGTAATGTACGCGACTCGTTTCCCGCAGTAACGATCTTGACAAATTTTGCTCTTCGCATCCTATCTGGCCGGCATCGCATCAGCGATCGAAACCATCACTTGGCTGCCGAATTATATTGCCCGATACTGTCAATGCATTATCTCAAACAACAGCTTCGTCTGGCCATGGATGTCAAATGCCCGGAGGCGCATGTAGTTGATGCTCACCTGCACCTCCAAGTGCGGAGAAGGCAGCACTACACCTGAACAGCGGGACAAATTTCCGCACTCCAGATGTCCCACACGGTGTCCAGCACTTTTTCCTGTTTCTTTCTCTTTCTATCATTCTCTCTACTTATTCCGTACGAATCACAGGACGAACACGCGAAAAAGAAAGGGCCCCCTTGTGCTGCGATAACGTACTGTGTTTGCCGGCCGCCGCACAAAGGCAGCAGAAGCAGTGAAGACTATTAACCACGACTGAGCCCGTTTTCCTCCTTTCTCTGTCTTCTCCTAGCACACATCGACGCAGGGTTCTTCGTCTTCATTTATCCCTTTGCCACCTGCGCTGCGCAATCAGCAACCCAGAAAACTCGTCCTTATTACTCCTCTAGCTCCCACTTCACCAGTGTCCACCTTTTTTTTATCATTTCTTTCATTCGGCTTTCCTGTCGATTGCTAGACACCTCTCCTGTGCACTCCCTCCTTTCTTATGGCTCAGTGCTTCAGCCTTTTAGTGCCTTATGTATTGTTCTTGAGGGAGAATTTCAAGATAGAGCACGACACTCGACGTGGTAGCTGAAGTGTGGGAAGGCGAAGGAAACGCAGGAAGTGGAAATAAGGAGGCGTTCCTTTCTCATCACTGGTGCTCTTTCTTGCCGATCCTTCACTTTACGACGAAAGTGCACTTCGTGACCAAGTGGACGTTGCTTGCTTCAATTTTCTTCGGTTGTTTAGTTCGAAGAGACCTGCGAATAATTTTTTTTAAAGTGTATTTCGCATACGCTTTATTGTTCGGAGTCTGATGAAAATAAAACTCCAGATAAACTCTCAGCCAAGATAGAAGACCCCTTTTGCTGACTCTTCTTCCGCATATAAGACTACACTTCTGTTGCGCTGCAGGCCTCTCAGTTTCACACTTTATCTTCCAATACGAGATTTCTGTGTTATCTTGTGCTTTGTTTCAGCGTTCAGTGAAAACTTAGTGCTGAAACGCTTAAAAATACCCCAGAAATTGCTTTTTATTGAGCATGCGCTTCCTTTTTTTTTGTCCGGAAAGAGAGCACAGAAACAAAGATGTGGTACTTTTTCGTTTGCTGCATTTTTTTAACTTTTATATCTCGTAATCACAGGTTGTTAGACAGTGCTTTGTATTGACAAGCCGTCATACTGGTGTAATTGTTTTGAAGTTGCATAAGTTGTCTCTATTTCCGCTTTCTAAAAAAATTTAAAAAAAACCCACAGTGGTTTGTTATTCCCTCTGGCATCCCACGGGGCGAGAAACAGCGAAGAGTGAAGGGTTCCAAGAAGATTTTGTAGCCATCCAAAAGATTCCTTCGTGGCGTGACGCTAAATGTGACGCATTGTGTCCTCGGCAAAAAGGAGGAAAAAGTTACCAGTCACTCGCTATTTCCCAGAGCTTGTGGACTAATATTTAATTTCATTATTTCAGATTTTCCAGCAATAAAAAATTGAGAACGGCGAGAAAAAAAAAAGCAGAGATGCACCCCTCCTCAACGGGCCTCGCCTCCCCTAAGTATTGTCCGCAAGCATTAAGTCTGATAAAAAGTTTCAGCAATGAATTTAATACAAACAATATGAGCTCAAAATTCCAGCGTCCCTGGCTCCACACTCGACGGGACAGAATATAAATATAGTGGCACATATACAGTTTATGCTTGTTTTACAGCAGCAAGAAAAGGAAATACAAAATATAGAAAACGGTTCCTTGTACCATGGCCATAAATATTTCAGGCATAATGGGAGCTTGAAAACTATCTAGTAGATTGTGTTTTAACAAAAACATCTGCGCATTTTTTCTATTTGGGAATCGTCTACTTTAGGCTGCTGCTTGCATGCATGAGCTTCTTTTTAAAACACACGTGCTTCGTCAGTTGCAGTTCCGCGTGGGAGGACTCGATGTCACCGCCCAAGTCAGTCATCCAACTAAATCACACTTTTTTTCCTTTACTTTCTCGTTAGCTGCGTGGAAACAACGATCGTTTACTGTCCAGTCATTGTAACATCTAACAATCGCAGTCAATTCATAAATGTGGAAAGAGGAAATAAAAACGGTTCTGAGAAAACTTACCTAAGGAAAAGAGAAAGAGAGCGAAACGTAAAGGCAGGATGTTTAACCAGAAGGGTATCCCGGTCGGCTGCCTTGCTTTGTGGGAAAAGGAAGAGGGGCGAAAAGAGAAAAGCGGGAAGGAGAAGCTTGCAGTGAGAATCTATCTAGGTCGTCAGGTGAAAACGCCCACACTGCAAAGTCACAACCCGCTGAGCAAAAATGACGAACTCTGGGAGCGAAACAGTGTTTGGCAAGCTTCCAAGTTGACGGACGAAAATTCATTTAGCAGCAATGAATTGGTTTCCGATCTGGCCAAATTGAACTTCTTTTGTTTGGCTTGCTCAAAAAAAGAAACATTAAATAGTTTATCGGAGTGCATGGTATGCCAAGCGCAACGAAGTAAAAAGTGTTTGTTGACTGCTACTGAAGTGCCAACAACGGAAGAATCGCGAAGTACAGGCGCTTCTCGCTCACACTGGAAGCGTCTGAGTTGGGGTGGGGTAAGGTGAAGTGCATGCGTAGGTCAACGCCCAGACAGGCTAGTTCCCATGGCCGACTGGCGACGCCGAGTTACGCGTTTATATTCTCGCAGCTTGCCGCACACTTTAGCACATCGCGGCTCCGTCGCATCTTTGGTCAAACTATATTTCATTGGCAACTGCTGCGCGAGCACATTTCTTTGAGCATAATGTACAAGCAGGTGTTTTTATACAACATGTTTTGTTTTGCCTTCTCGCACTTTCGAACGAAAGGCGCCTTTATTTTGTAACACTATCGCTTAGGGGTGTCACTGCCGCTCTTATTTACGAACCTTGCAATAAACTCTCACACGTCTCTAAGTTGGATACGTGTCAGACTAAGTCAACAGACTGAATAAGGCCAGCAATTGCAGCAAAATGCTTAGTTCTTTTTATTTACGAACCTCTCGGCGAATACAGGACGAGGATATAACCGATGCAAAATATGCCCTAACCATCCCAATGACAAAGACTTCATCACGGCACTACTTCACGACGTCACGGCAATATTGCGGCAATGCGGCAATGCTTTACGGTGCATCGTTCGTGAACAAATAAACTATAAGTATGTCCGGTGTGTTGTTCTTTACATAAATAGAATCTGCGCTATATTTAGCTGGTGTCTCTGATTGTACATGTCTTTTGTGTGTGATATAGTCTAGATGATGTACGTGACTTGCCGTGCATAATGATCTTTGTTATCTCTAAGTTTGTCATAATTTTTTTAGCGGTTCTTGGCAATGGTAAGGGAGCTTTCATGCATATGTATTTTGTTAATCAAATTCACAATGTTTCATATTTATGTTTTCATTTCAATCCAACCTGAACATAAAACTGTCACGCTACATCAGTGCTCATGTTAATCTCATAACAACCAATCCTAATGAGGGGGCTTTCGCAGCAGTGACATAGAGTGAAAAATGGTTTGCGAAACTTTGTTGTGCATTCATCTGTCAATCCTGGAGAGGCGAGGCTGCAGAATCTAGATCGGTGCATGTCGTCGTTCGAGCAATTTATCAGCGGACTAAAGCAGCGTTCGATTTGCTAATCGATGACGATGTACAGCGGTGGCCATTTGCTCTCTCATCCTTGCCCTCTCGCCCTCTTACAACAGGCGATACAACAGTGGTGCGGGAGGGACCAACTCTTTTGTAACCAGTCTCAATCTACTTCCTGTCTGTCTCTATCTTTCAAAGCTACTGTACAAGACGGGAAGGGTTGTACATTGGCGACCCCTCCTTCAACTTGTGCACGACTGTTGCACTACGAATGTTCAGCTAAGCATACAAGTAAAAATTCGTAGAGAGTTTTTACTTCTCGCTCCGTAGGCTAATTTTTCACCGTCATCATGAAAGGCTTGCTGAGAACTATTCCATTCAATTTTTTTTTCTTTGTAGATATCGATTTTTCTCTAAGTTTACTTTTTTCCGGCAACAAAAGACGCATTAATTGCATGCAAAACTGAATTAATTTAAAACAATTTGCGCAACTCGAATCAACCACAGGAAGTATTCACTAGAAAATTCTCCGTTACCACAGATTTGAAGTAAGCGGTGGAGTAGCGCGGCGTCTTGGATCCACGCTCAAAAAACTGCATCGACGGATTAAGTTTGCTTGCCTTATCTAGCTTATAAACGCCCCGTTTTCAGTGAAATGAACGTGTTGTATTTAATCATTTGAAGCGACCATAAATTTGTCCACAGTGCATGTTTAAGTGTTTCATTGTTGTTGCTGTTGTGAAGAGTCTCCTTCGTACTGGCGTATGCACTTAACACGCTTAGAAGCACTACCAGTCACGCCTAAGTTACCTTGAATGGTAACAAAAACTTTTGATTTTACCTATAATGCAACGATGCAGTTTCTCGACCTTCTGTTTGTATTTACCAGCACCGATCTTTAATACAGGATACTGTGACGTAATAACAACCTGATAATGGACGCTCCCTTTCTGGAGAGAAAAAGAAAGTTCGAAATGCGCAGGAGGTGTGCAGAAATACTGTGGAATCAAAGCCACATAAGCCAATGGCACCTCTTGTATATAAACTCAAGACGAAGCGCTAATCGGTTTGGCCTGTCGCATTGCAATGGACATCGAGCATACGAATGAGTTCGGAATGCAAATTTTCAATGAAATATTATTAATGCATTAGCACTGAAACGTTTTGTGCAAGCGGAGCTGGCGACCACCGTCACACGTGGCCACTTCGGATATAACGAACTTTAGAACCTGGTCACATCCCCCAGAGAAATCTTTCGGGCCCAATGAGTAAAGGCTTTAGGTCACTAATTAAAAGCTTCGCATTTGCGCAAGCGGAAATGGTGACCGCCGTCACTCGAAACTTGTGATGTAATCACAACGTGCCCGCCGTCCACCGGGCTGTGAGAAAATTGCCAACAGTGGCAGGTTTCAGGCAGATTAATGATTGGTCGCACAAACTGAATCTCAGAAATCCCAACGGTGGCTGTGTTAGAAACACCCACGCGACGATGCAGTGGCGCATCACTGAACTGCTGCACCACTGAGCCAGGAGAGGTATGAGGACTCCGAGCGATCGATGAACATATAGCAAAGAATGACCAGTTCCACATACATGAGCATTAGCTGCAGCAGGGTCAGTAGCGAGAGAAAATGCTAACTCATGCAAACGATCAACCGAGGACGGCCTAAGAGATGTTTTTTTGTTCTCGACTGCCAGGATTCCTCTGACGGTGTACAGAGATGGAGGTTCTTCGTTGATCAACACATAAGCGTCAATAAACATAGGAGGTGAGGACTTGAAGCTACCTGTAGGAGATCAGCAGTCTGAGCTGGACCGCTCAATGTATAGAAAAGATACCGTTGTTTGAAGAGATGGCACATGTAAATTTTTGCCGGTGGCTCTCAGTTAAAGCTCGCCTGTACTGCAGGTTTTGGTATACGCGTCAAGAGGATGAATTCTGGGCCTACGCAGTACACAAAGACAGGGCCCCGATGGTTGCTTGTGACTCCCAGATGACCACTTTTCTTCGGCTGCGCCGACCACCGATCACCTTCAGGCAGAATTGATTTTACGACGATCTTTTGGACGGACACGTGTTATCGGCCTAATGCATAAAGATTTTGGGAAATCACCGAGATTTATTGCAAATTTATTCGACAAACTTTCTAGCACACAGCGAGGCCTATTAGTAACACTGTCATTTCACAGTTACTGTTGTAAGCTGGACCTTCTGTTTTAGGATAGTCTGTTGTGACGAACTTTGCGCTTCAGCCAGGCTTCTCTTATAATACTTTTCACTCTATAGCTGGTAGCCAAGGCAAATCATTTTTTTAAATTTTCTCCTATGTACACTGCCGAAAGGTTTCTGCATCACCAGTGTTTTTCGCCACACTGTGAAAAGTGTCCGTAGATCGTGCAGTGGCGAAAAATATAAATACTAATAAAAAATAGGTGCAGTGATGCAGCAGGACAGACGTCTTCCTGCCAGATAGAAATAATAGAATGGTGATGCCAGCAACCATAACAGTTGCTTGCAGTCGCGATGTTAGGACTCGCAGTTCAGGTAAGATTCGAAGAAGCGATGCTTTTAGAGCGCAGCTCTTTGGCGTCCGTTCCTGGGTTTCGCGTCGTCGTCGGCGTCGGCCTCGTAACCAGCTCCGCCCCCCTTTCATCCCCCCAGCGCTATCGGCGTCAGCGGCATCAGTCAGTCGCTGCTATCTCTTCCCTCCTCCCTTTATCGTGTTGTCCGCTTGCTGCGCGCGCTTCTGCCCCCATCGTTTGCCGCTGGGTGTACACGCCGCCCCCCTCCCCCCTCTTCCTGCGAGTCTCCGGTTGTCAAAGCGCCGGCTCGAACTTAATTCCTTTCTTCGCTCCTCCTCCAATGCAACCCCTGTGCGGTGGCAATCAGAGAGCCAGATCGGTGGCGGCGGATCTGTATATGTGCACCGCCCGAGCCGAAATTGCGAATACGTGTGAAAAATAAAAAAAAAATTCTGTGATAGCGCATACATGTGTTGCTCGATTTCTTTGCCTCAATCTATCGAAAAGGTGAAACAGCTTATTTGCTGCGCTCAAATTTCGCATTAGGAAGTAACGTAATCGTCGGTAATTTTTTGTTTGCTGCATGTACACTGGAATTATTTTTCGTACAGTCGCTGCAGGCAAAGACAAACTAAAGATACTCTATATATCTTGGTGACGAGTGTATTTGTATTTGAAGTCAGGGAACTACTCTCATGCGGGACAGATTTTTGCAAATTGCGTGCTCACCTATCCTCACTAACAATCCCTTATCGAGCTTCTCCTTCTGTTAATACACAGCTATTTTGGTCGCGTTACTGCTCAACTCTTGTCTGTACTACGCATCGCAACATTTCTCAGGCCCTTCTCTTTTGTATTACAATCAGGACAAATTTCCGGCAAATAAGTTGAATGCGACAGCAATAGAATGCTCATTGGGTAAAAATTCGCCCATAGGGTGGAGGGAAGTGACATTACCAGACCTGATCTAACCGTTTCCCAACTGACGTCACTCGACCGGGAGTGACGTAACTTCCGGTAAAGGCATCAACATAAAGTTGTACTGTTATCGCATTGTCAGCACATAAGGTAATTAGGTGTCCCTGTTATTTTCATTTTCGTATCTATCCGTACGGCAGTACCTGTACTGCGAACTCCACAGCCAGAAAGCTCGGAAACCATCAAAGCGTAGCGCGGCAACTGAAGCTGACGCACGTGTCGTGGTTCCTGTTTTATTTTATTTTTCCGCTTACTTCCGGTCAAATCACCCGTGGCTGCGCCTCGGGACCATAGAGTTTCTTACTACTACCTAGAGGGAAAGCTGGCGGCGCTGCACTTCAGCCAACATGGACGCTCAAAGCATCATGGGGCGGTGAGCTACTTGTTGCGGCACAGTCGTAGTTTTTCGGGAACACAGAGTGGCAGTACTAAGGCGTTTCATTCCGAAAACGTAGTTCGTGTGTGCGCAGACGACTTTCGCGCGAACGCAGTGTGCAAAAGCCATAGTAGTGAAGACGCGACGACACACGACGCCAATAAAAGGTTTTACTCTTCCGAAATGCCATTAAAAAACTTCTTGAAGTATCTAAGCAACAACATTTTTTTTTAAAACATATTTACTTTTAAAAGTGCGCCTGTTAATTACGAAATATTAGTTTTTTTAGTGTTCATCACTTGGCCAATAGGAAAGCTAGTCATGTCTTGTTTTAGGCAAACTTTGCACTTAAATGCTTTTCTGCTCGTTTGTTGCAATCATTAGACAAGATATTGAATGTTAGGACATTCTTGATTATCAAATAGCGCTTATTTTTGCATTATTTTTTGGCCAAAAGTTGCAGTTCCGCAACAAGTAGCTCACCGCCCCATGATGCTTTGAGCGCCCATGGTGGCTGAGGTGGTCACGTGGGGTCTCCATGCAAACTCCCAAAGACGGCTTGCCAGCTTTCCCTCTAGGTAATAGTAAGAAACTCTATGCTCGGGACACCACAGATGTAGCGGCCGCTTCTCCGCCACGTCGTAATACGAAGTTGAGCGTTCTATTAAACCACCGCCGGGAACCTCAATTATAATTATATATATATATATATATATATATATATATACATATATATATATATATATACATATATATATATATATATATATATATATATATATATATATATATATATATATATATATATATATATATATATATATATATATATATATATATATGTATATATATATATATATATATGTCAGAATGTCTCAAAGACATTCTGACGAAGGCCGTTCCACGGTCGAAAAGTCGACATTCTGGCGAAGGCCGTTCCACGGTCGAAACGTCAATAAATTGTTTCAAGCGTTTCAAACGTTGGTCTACGTTTTTACTACTACATACCGTGCCAAGATTTTCCCCTTTTTTTGCTGCATTATATATATATATATATATATATATATATATATATATATATATATATATATATATATATATATACGTGTGCAGGGAAGACCACACAGCGCTCTCCCCGCTGACGTTCGCGAACACGCCGATGATGAAATTTCGTCGCTTTGCATGTGCCGCAGCTACCGTGACCACACGCGACATTTGCCGACGCCCGCGTCGCTGCTACTTGACGTTCTGGCACAATGCGAACGGGAACTGATGCTTCCACCATGATGACATCAAACTACTGCGCCCGGTTCGATGCCGAGGTTCAGGAGGACTCTTGTAGCTCTCTTGTTTGATCTTGCTCCGGCTCAAAGCGACTGCCCCCACCAACTCGGCAGTGTGCTGAGATGGCGGCTGATATACACAGTGTGGCTAATTCCATACGACCCTGCCGTGGTAGAAAATGGGAAGGAGATGTGTGGGCCCAGCACGTCTTCTTTTCCCGGCGAGCTCATCTCCGCGGTAATCGCGAAGCTCAACATAAAAGCGCGGCCGCGGGCGTCATTAGGCCCGTTCTCTTGAACACATCACAGACCAAAATAGGTTGTGCCACGCGTATTTCATCAGTTATTGCCTTATAAAGGAGAACAGTGGGCTATTTGGTTTGCCAAAATTCAGGAGCAGCGCACTCCTGAAATATTTGAACTAAACCTGTCGCTATCATTTCCACGAGGAACTCATGGACCACGTTAACACTGAACGAAACTCCAGTTTGTTCTTGTTTACTTTGAAGATTATGTCGATTACTAGGTTGCTTATTCAGGGACAGTTCAGTGCTTGCATTTAGAAATTTATGCGGCTTCTCCAACGCCAGAAAGAAATAATTTCTTTACTTTGTAAATTTTTTCAGATATTTGTTTCGTGCATAAATTCTACTTCCTTGACATTAAATGTCGCAGCGTCCAGAGATGGTAAGAACGGCAACAATGAAGACGGCACGGCTGCAAAGATAAGTTGAGTAGATGCGAAGACGACGGGGATGGATAGGCCGAATTAATGAGGTTTAATGCCGGAGAGGCTCTTAAATAATGAGAGAATATTTTCATGGGTGCTTTAACTGGCTGTAAGGGTATCCTTTTTAGCCTCATTTAACGTTGTCACTTCATTTGTTATTTTTGTTTATTAAACTTTGCTTGTTCGAGCGTTATCAGCATTTCTCGAGCAGAGCAAGAAAGAAATTATTCGTATACAAAAGCAGATACACCCAGCTGAGCCCCACCTTCGCTCGTTTCTTGCCGGAGTCTCGCCCACGTCTTCGCGCAAGATTTCTTGATTAGATCAGCTCGGTGTCGACGCATGTTCGCAGCAAGGGGTTTGAAGGATGTCAGGGAAAAAAATTTTCAGTTTCCTTTTCTTTTTGACTCGAGAATCCTTTGGTTGTTTTTAAAACGGTTGTTCCTTCCAGCTTTTTGCTTACGTCTGGCCGCAACTGTCAGCATTGCTTATTCGACGTAGGTGTAGAGCCAAGAGGGGCTGCAGCTTGTAGTTTTCAAGCGAGACAGGAAACGGTGCATGTGATGAGCTTCGATCCATTCGCCTTTCTTAATTTCAAAATCGCGCCTTGAATTGTCGCATATAACAGGATACGAATAGCGCGAGTTCTAAAAAGAATGTAAGCAACAACCTATAGTTCTAATAAAACTGACATCACACCACATACTGCAATTTCCCTTTACCCTTGCACTGCGCACGAAGAGTTCTGTCATTGCCAGCCTTCTTGCTGAGTCAGGACCTGCGGGATGTATTTCAAACGTTCTTGTCGCGCTTTGGATGAATGCATCGAAAAAAGAACTTGGGCACATGTCAAGGATTTGGTGGCGTGTTGTGCGAGTCTTTATTCATAGCTATTCTTATTTCTCTGTAGTACTTTACAACCTTCCACATTACTAGAGTTTTTATGGGGACACCAGAAAATATCTTTGTTCTCCTTTTGTTGCGAATTATTCACGATGTAGTCTCTGTTACCTCTTTTGACTTGTAAGCAATTGAATGGTAAATTATCGGCCTCGTATAGCTTGATGCTCGTATATTGGGCTTTTGCGCCTTCAAAGAACACTTTGCTTTTATGTCTATCTGCTCATCGTGGAAAAAGCTATACGTGGCGCTCTGCATCCAGTGAGTGACAGGTGTTTTAGGAGCTTCCATTGCAATGCTTTAATTCCGCTATTCTTGCTTTCTAGCATAAAACCTACAATTTAGCTCACGCATCTTGTTGCACTGAAATCATTTCACTGTACAAAGTGGTCATTCGTCTGTACTTTGCTTGCGAAAACTAAAACTCGGTCGTGCCAAAAGGGCCTAGCACAAATGCGTAGTGGCATGCAGCTCAGGCCGCTATGAATGGGTGGCGCCTCTAAATGATAAAAGTGGGGTGGGTGGGTGTGCTGCCCCCTAGCAAGAGAGGAGGACGGGTAGGTGATGGTGTACAGTGCTTCTGGAGTGTAGCTGATTATTCCATTGCGTCTTTAAATTCCATTTCGCCGTCGCTTTTTCATTCCAGTATGGAGTAAGCATCTAGTGGGTGGGCCTTGTGGTGACTGAAGTAGGTGGGTTGGTGATAGCTGTCGCTTCTGGAGGGTAAAGTTGGGCGTGTGGGTGGTGGATGGCACTTCTCAAGAGCTAACGTGGGCTGGGTGGGAAGGCGTATTGAGAGTGGAGGTGGGTAGAAAGCCTCCTATCTAGGGGAAGTGGTGGGGAAGTGGCTGATGAGTGGCGCTTCGGGAGGATGGAGGTTATACTAAAGTGACAGAGACATCACACACACAACGCATGCATTTTCCGAATGTGCCACTAGCACTACTATCACAGTAAATAAAAGGCATCCCCTTTCCCGACGGTTTCGTAAAAAAGCAGCGGTAAGAGAAGAGGAAAGGTCAAGAATGTTTATACGTCGCTTGTCGTAAGGTATGCGGTTATTCTTTTTTTGCGCCAATCAACAATTTTACGGAGAAGGCGACGGTGTTGGGTTGCATCGGCGCGCTGGTGGCCATATTTACACCAGACGGAATACCACGTCAAAAGCTCGAATTCCCACCGCGTCGACAGCGGAAAAACTGGGTAAGGAACCAGTCGCCCTCCCCGCAACACTTTCCGCCTCGGTCGACGTCAAAAGCTGCCGAATCCGCTTCGCTCACCGGATATTTGGACTGATTTGAACGGGCTGTAACGGCCACCTGCAAACACTAGTGTGCCAGAGGCGGAAGTAGTTAGCCGCTCTTTAGCGCTACATCGAAAAGTTAGGCCCTCCTGGCAGCGTTCTAAACACTTGTTTTAATTCTACAAATTTCTTTGTCCTTCCAGAATGAAAATGTTATCGCCCAGGGTGCGGTGTTCATCACACATCCCTTCAATATCTCTGCTGGAAAAGAGGGGAGCGGAAGAAGCGGACATGAAATCGGACAGAAACTCGTGTCCTTTGAGTGAAACGGCAGAGCAGAGCACAGTAATTTCCGCTCGCTCGACGGCTCTTGCTGTAACTAGAAAAAATAAGATTAAAGCATGAGAATCCGCAACAAAACATGCCTTCTGTTACTACGCTCGCAAGATACCCCCGACGACATTTCTAATATAATTAAATGCTCGGTTCCGGACGTCTTTTAATTTGTTTCTCTTTTAAGTTATAATCAATACCGATTTTGGTCAAAGTTCGCTATTTCATTCATGGTTAAAACGAGAGATGCTCCAAGTGCATTATTTGTACGTCACGTTATTGTTATTACCGCACTGTACGTGTTGACTGACAGCTCGCTCCGAAGCACAAGCCATGTAACAAACTTCGCAGAAGGCATGCGAGGATTCCGCTTCTCTGCGTTTCTTCAGCTTGTTTTTTTTTTAATTAAAAAAATTTTGGGTTTGTTTCCTGAGACCTATGTGGTAATTTCTATTTTCGGTTCCACTGCGTCTTCAAACATGTGCAACTGAGAAAAAAAAAGAGCGCACGCATTGTCTCGCTGCCAGTCTGCGCCCTTAAGCGCTGGTAGTTATTATTTATTTTTCGCCCATTCTGCGTCAGTATGCTCAGACTCCATAGAAAAAAGCCCAGGAGACTTGAAAAAGCACGTTTCTTTGTATTCTTATTGATATCTAAAGTCCAAGTATTTATTAGTTCTTTTGTCGCAATGATGCCATGTGTGATTTACAGCTTCCTTTTTGAGGAAACAAAACACTTGTCGTCTCCGGCGGCCGCAGGGCACTACCGTCGGGCTTGGGCCGTACCTACAGTATGTGCACTGGAGACAACTGGTTTTACTCGGACACGGACTAACTACTACAGAAAAACTCTGTTGTATATTCTGCCGTTGATTTTGCGCGTTGAGACAATCGGCGGCACCCTGGTGCTTCATATTTGTGAGTATAAATTACCAACCATGCAAAGAAGCGAAAAACCACGCCTATCCTGTAAAGCGTGCTTTGTTTTGCACTGGCTCTACATGCAAGAATGCCTGCTTTAGAGCACAATGTGACGTTGTCAGGTGCAGTGAGTGCGGAAGATTGAAACACAATGGTCATGCCATCGCTAAAATAAAAAAAGAGGGATAAAGCGGTTTTCAATCTTCTGATACTGCTAGCAAACACACAATATCCGAATTAATGTCATTATTTACTGTAATTTATTTACACTTCAGGGTTAGTATTTGGTTTTTACGTGATGAGCGAGGGGGCGGGGGAATAACAGCGTGAAGTTTGGTTTGGTTTATTGGGGTTTAACGTCCTGAAGCGACTGAGGCTATGAGAGACGCTGTAGTGAAGGGCTCCGGAAATTTCGACCACCTGGGGTTCTTTAACGTGCACTGACATCGCACAGCACACGGGCCTCTAGAATGCTAATACAATAGAACTCAGTGCAATACAATAAAACGAAATACGATGCATTCTAGTATAGAGAAAAATGATGCGATACGCTGCTAATAAATGCAAAGTGGCAAAAAAGTCGCTAAAATGCCGAAATTCTGTGGTAACACGAAAAAAACTCTTTGCTGAGCTCTGTTCCCATGCATCAAAATAACAAGCAAGAGCTTTACGAAGAAAGATAGCGGGAGAGGCGAAGTCGCTACAAGGGTAAGTGACATTCAACATTGCTGATTTCGTTATAGTTTGCGACCTATAATATTCGACAAAAACGGGTTACAGGCGAAACCGAGTCGTGCGCTTCGTATATCGCTTAGGTCAGAGGGCAGTGTGATTTTGTTGCGGAGGCACAAGGTTGTGGGGTCCACGTTGCCCCTCGCCCAGCTGAGGCACCTTTCTCTCTCTCTTGTGGCCTACCGCTGCTCTTCACCACCCGGCCCTCTCCAGAGGAAGGGGGGAGAGACGCCCGCGTCTACGCGTCATCCCGTAGGCAGACCTCCTTTCCCCCTCTAGTCGTCGGTGGCCGCGCGGGCCGTGCCTGCACGTGGCGGGCAGCAGGCAGCTGACAGCGCTGAGAGTGAGACGCCGGATTCAGTAAACGGAGGTGACCACACCTCCACTGCTCAGGTGACCAGAACTGTTTCCCGTGCGTGCTGCCTACCACTGCCTGCCTACTGCTGCCTGCGCGCGACTGAGGGAGGCCGTTTGAATTTGGGAGATCCCAATAAACGGTTTTGCCAGCAGGCTATTCCTCGGTAGTGTTGCTCTTCGCGCCCACGGCTGTGGTCTGAGCTAGCGGAACAGTGTTGGCAATGAGTGCAGGGTCCAAACTGCGCTAGAAACCCTACAAGGTTGAGGCATTAACGATTATGATGTGCATAGTACGCACTGTGTTCATTATGCCATTAAGGAGCATCTTAGCGCAATAGCAGTATTTCACAAGAAAGTTTATATATTTTACGGCGCCCGCCTGCGTCTTGCTGTTTTACTAAACGCGTTTTGTTTTAGTGGACTGTCCCGAAGCGCTCGTTTTTCCTTCGGGGATCTTGTTTTTTCGTGGGGAGTCCATATCTTGCCGCTTGCTTAAGAGAGAACGAGGTTGACTTGTAGCTCGCATGCAATACAAGTATACAAAGGAATGCAGCGGCGCTAAGTGTTCTCAAATTATTCTTTAGAAATGCCCTCGTTTAACAGGCGACACTATAAATCACGAACATCGCCTTAAACATAATGTAGGTATCAAGAATTTATTTTGTGCATGCGAAATGAGCACGAGCATCCCTACATCTCCTGTCTCATGCCATGCATTTGCTATGGGCCGGGGACTCTCTTTTACTTTTACTTTTGCATACTCATCAAAAGCAATGTTGCGAAATCAATATATGTATATTTCAAGTCAATGCTGCTAAATATTGTTTATTTATTTGTATGTGCCAGGTTCGGCTTGCGTACAACGAATGGTTTAAACGACTATTGCGTTTTACATCCTGCCTGTTCAAAGGACGAGTTGCTGTTTGTCGAAGCCATACTCCGCTGAAAGGAACCGGCCAGAGGACCTGATGTAAGTTGGAGTAATCGCCCGATCGTTTCGTCGTCGCCGCAAGGCCCTCATGTACATCAGTGTTTACCATGACAGAGCGCATAGTGTTCAGGATTGAAGCGGTCGCGACCAGGGAAGAACGCTTTGCTATGTGTTTGCTCAGTTCCCATTTCACCGACATTTTGCTCTACGAAATTTATGTCGTGATGGCCGTGCTAGAGCAAATGCTGCTTGCTCTTCGTGTAGGTGCTGACTGTAGAGCACATGCCGCTATAACACCTCTTTCTTCTTTCACTCCCCTCCGCGATCCCTTTTCTCAAGGTGCAATTGGGGAGCCAACTGAGAAGTGGGGCAGTTACTGCGCCATTTCCTTACCTCAAAACCAATTATAACTAAATAAAGCCATTGATATAGTCTATCATCCATCATCATCATCTTCCTTCTTGTCTGAAGTCTACCTTCAAGAATAACAAAAAAAAAACGTCTCTGTAACCTCCAGAACAATAGCGTGAGAACCAGGGTCACGAACGTCCAAGTCGACAAGCGCATATTTAGCCTTGGTGTGCCATCGCTATAGATTAGGGCGCTGATCCCGCTGTATATACATCGCAGCTGTAGTCAGTTCTCAGTTCTTATGCGCGCAGTACCCATCAGCCGCGTTTTACAGCCGCCGGGGCCTTCGGCGGTCCTGAAAAAGAGTCTGCTCCCAGCCACCATATTCTCCTGCTTTACACTGCGAGCAATGCGGACGCAGCAACCGTTTCTTTTCGATTTACTACCTTTATTCATTTCGTCCGTTTTCTACGGATCGCTTTTCTCCTCTTTGCTGCTTACTTCATCTTCAGTACAGTAAAGCCTTGCCGACTTGCAATCGCTCTCTATTTACTGCAGCCTAGGATCACTTTCTTCTTTACTGTTTCATTCGGCCATACTGAGCTATCATTCCTCTCGATTTAGTCCCGCAGTTCCCGATGACCCTTTTCATTTTTTTACAGAAGCCCGGGACTTTTACGTACCGCGCACATACCACGGCTTTCCACTCGCTGACGCACAGACGAAACCGGTGCCCTTCGCATTACCACCGCCCTTCCCTAATCCCCACTTTCCTTTTTTCGTTTCCCTGGCTTCGTTTCGTGATCTCTTTTTTCTTTTGCGTGATTTATTTTTTTCCTTCCACACCCGGACGCAGTCCCATTTCTTCGAAGTTCTTTGGAGAACGAGCATGAAATATAAATGCACTGTCGACACGTTATGTACCTTTCGATATGTTTGTCTTTCTTTTTCTTTTCATTCGTAGGTCTTGCCTATCGTCCCTCGGCTTTTCTTTTGGGCCAAAATGTCGCCCGAGGCCACTCGCCACCAGTTCTCTGCGACACGCGTGACGGCGATTCCCTTCCCTTCTCGCTAAGACCTTTCCAATCGTAATGCATTAATAAAAAGCAGGGGGAGAAGGGGGACGTAGGAGGAAGCTGAGAGTCAGGTGTGCTTTACTAATCGCAAAGCCTCACAGGTTGTTATATTTCATCTGAAAACGGAACTGGTCTCGGACAACAGCTATGATGGAGGTAATACCATCGTTACTGCCTAGGTACATTAAGTCAGTAAGTTTCCAATTTTTTAAAGATAGCTGCAAACTCAGGTGACGTCTCTCATGCAGGCCGAACTTTCAGGAACATAGGAAATCCTTGCGTTTACCCAGTATTGTGCTTTAAAACAATCTAGTTTAAGTGCCACTTGATCTAAGACAGGTGCACTGATGCCATAAACCCTGCAGCTCAACCAAAACATTAAAAAACGTGGATGTTGAAAAGCTGGAACGTTCATTGACAGCCTTTCGTTTTGATGATGTGTTCTTGCTATTTTTAAGGTCCCTGATGAGCATTTTTCTACCATTTTCTCAGGGACAGAACGTCAATCGTCCATTCAGAGTCCCGTGTCTGTTATCTTCAGCTGCACTCTTTCTTAATGCATGGATCTACCATAACAGATTACATACTTAGATGGCTGTCACTATGGAGCCAACAAAATTTTATTCAATGTCGCAACACTGCCACGTTCGCCAAAACACCTTTCGTTTATCCTTTTCCCCTTCTTCAGGGAGACTTCGACTTCCTCGTTGCGTATGGACTTACCGCTAAAAGCGAAGAAAGGTGAGGGAGGACATTTTTCATGGTGTGCTTTTTTGCATTCGATCTTAACGAGGAGTTCGTACGATGTTTACAAAGTCGCAATAATGGCACACAGAACTTTTCTGTCGATGAAAATACGCGACACGATACAAAAGAAACGCTAATTTCAAGCTTGGCTCTACATTTTAAACACGTATCTCGATGCCAAACATTGCGTTTTTTCATTTTGGTCCATAAGTTCAATCAAATGTGATCTGATAGGAGTGTGGTCGGGCACTGACCGGTAAAATGCTCTTGCTCAAGATTCCCTAGATCATTGTTCTTTTGATTCGCTGTACTATATTATTAGAGGAACTCCATTTAACGTTAGGTTTTGTCTTTTTCATTTTTACTGTGCCTTTTATTGTTAGCCGTATTAATTTCTTGCGACCGCCAGTTGCGGCTGCCTAATAATGCTGGCGTGCAGGGAGGAACGGCCGCCAAGGAGCGGCCGTCTATTGTCATTGGGTTATAAGGCCTTGGCGTCTAGGAGCTCGAGACGTGGGATGATGGATATAGTTCATTAAGGCTATTGTACAGACTGCTGAGAGAACAACACATTGTTCCGACTTGTGCTCTTAGAAAGTGAAGAGAGCCCGTTCTTCATCCTCAGACAGCCAACCATAGTTTCATTTCGTTAGCACGCATTAACCTTACCTTTCGCTTTGACGTCCACGAAGCGATATTTTTGTATTGATAAAGACAAAATGGTATACGCGAAACAAGATGTTTGAATGATTCTAATGTCCGTTACAGTCAATTTCCAACAGGGAAAGCAAGAAGTAATGTGAGGAGATAAGATCTGGAAATTTACCAGGATTACGTGAGTGCGGCCGGCTCATTAAAAAGGTAATTGAAGATCAGTGTGAGAGGCCTTTGTTTTTGTTTTTTTTTTAATTTAGACAGCGCTACATTTTTAGACGAATACACAGAAAGACATGACAGGACGTGCGCTGTACAATTGTCTAAAAATGTGTGTACCCTTTGTGTATTCGTCTTAAAATGTAGCGTTGTTTAAATTTCAAGAAAAGAAAATGCATCACCAACTAGCCCCGCAACGTGTTTTAGCAAGCCGGGGGGGGGGGGGGGGGTGGGGGGGATATCTAGAACAGCGCTCGAACGGCAACTCTACAAATACAAGGAAAATTTTTTGGGCTGAAACCGCACAAAACAGAACGGCAGGCAAAACACGAAAGCACTATAAAGAACTGGCCATTGGTTAAGAAGACTAAAATAATAACCACGGCTGCGTCACCCCCCATTATAGAGTGAATGATCAGCGCTTTAACGTTCGTGAAATTACTGAGTAAAAGATGACCGAATTCGTGATGAGATGTTGATGATTAAAGAAGTATGATGAGAATAATGAGTTGGTGATGGTGTGTTCGGTTCTGTTTTTACACGCTCTTCGCTTTCTGAGCCTCTAGTTCGGGATCCTTTTGAGCCGCTTATCTGACTGTGAATTTGCGGTCCAAGCACAATCTTCTCTTTGACCAGCAGCAAGTTTTTGGGTTCTGGCCTACCACTCATGCGCAGCGCACCGAGCAGGCTCGTGTTCGATGCTGCTCCAGCCGGTGTGTGCTGTGCCCACATCTCATTCGCCACGTGTATTCGATGTGCACGTCAACGCTCTCAGTTTTTCACCTTAGTTTATCGAGGGGCTCTGAAATGAATGCGAATGGCACAACAGATTATGTGCCACACATATCGTGCCCCAGGATGGCAACTCTATCACACGTTAGCCGTCAATCACCTAGCATTTCCGCACGTTGACTAAAGGAACGGACGGGAAAAAAGGTTCGTCTGCGCCTTACAGCCACTCGTCAATACGCAGTATTACGCAGTAGCTATTTGAAGACGATTATTTGAAGGAAGGCTAGCTGGGCGCTGAAGGAGAAACTGCCACACAGTGGAACATGCGGACTGGAAGCTGATGGCTGCGCTGACAACGCGAAATCAGGGCATCTGTTCATTCTGAGTGCTATGCATATTTTGCTTAGAATGCGTCGCGCATTATCCTGCCAATGCGTGCAGAACGTTCCTCAATAAACATAGCTAACAGGAACAAAACAAAACAGGAACGAACGCAGGAACACCACGTTTATGTCAGTCCATGTGCTGCTTAGTTCTCATGTGGTGTCTCTTATTGGTGTACTGTCGAGACTGTCAACGAGTATTTAGCTGGACGCCTAGCAGCCTAGATGCAAAACAGAGATACGGGGTCTTCTCATAACATAATGCATGGTTACTGCGGGTTAATAGTATGAAACTTAGACATTAGATGTTCTGTCTTTTTATAACTGTTCTTCAAAATTTTCATCATTTTCGCAGTCGTTTCTACTTACCAACGCTTTTCTAAGAGGCAGTGCTGGTATAAACTTTTCATTCAACACGGTGGAAAATGGGCTGAAACACTGTATATGTTCGCTTCACATCTAAACCAGATGCAGTTAAAGCAGAGAAAATGTTCCTTACGCAGCATAATTTAAAAAAAAAGATAATACACGAATCAGCTTGGTAATGCATCATCTTTACGTACACTTCTTCACCTTAGCATATAGCTAAGAAGCGGCGTACGCTGTCGCTGGCAATTCGGCCTCAGTCACGGCCTGACAGGCAACAACTCTACCGACCGGCTGTCGGGGAAGAAAAATGGTGGCCAGTCCCTGCACTGAATTTCTCGTTTGCTGCTGGTTATCGGATGGCCTCCGGCGTCTTCCAGTCTGGGCAACCTTTTTCTCCGGTAACAGATGTTTTTTTTTTCCTTTGTGACTTTTAAGAATTTAAACGCGCCTTTACAAAGCAAGCAAAAAAATCACTATACTAATAAATTTATTTGGTTTACCTGGTTCTCTGCAGCTCGTTGATAAGTTTATGCTTTCTCTGTTTTCAGTTACATTATTAGAGCGAAAAGTTTGTGAGGAATTTTCTTCGGAGGAAATGCTGTTGTTGTGTGCAGTCGCCAAAAGCTCACTTGTGCACAAGTTCGCAAGCAAAATGATGCCGACATGTTGCTCCGACATTGCACAAATGTTGATCTGGTGTTCCTCCTTGAGAGGGCAAAACGCTTAAGAGCATTTTTGAAGCCTAATCAGCCGCCGTTTGATCACTATTTGGTGACTCATGAGTTCGCAATTCATAGAGGAGGCTAAACAGAGGCCATATGTTGATCCAGTTAAGTGTTTTTTTTTTAAACTACTAAGCGTCTTGCTGCTTAGAGCCGATGGTCAATTCCTTTCACGCTGCGGGGAGGAATTTTTTTTTCTCATTTATACTTTAGTTTGACGTCTCAAACCACACTGTCTCTCTTTGTAATGCCACCGGGTTTCGAAAAAAACATTAGCGAAACGAAATGAAAAGATATACCCCAGAAGAGTGCTTTCAATCTACATCCATTCCCCGTGAATTCTAGAGTGATTATTACTGTGGCAACCCCAGCTTTCTGCACCCCCTTGTCTGAAAACTTCTTGTTCCTGTCGATATCATCGCGGCGCAATTTGGCGTGCAAGCTAGGCACTTCTGTAATGGTAAGGCATGCCGATAATGGCCTCCTTCCGCAAAACCCTTTGGAACAACAAAAATGCATACGTTGTAAATGCTTCCGTTTCGCTTGTGTGATAAAGAGAGAAAAAGCTGGTCGACACCTGCGGCCTAACTGGCTCCTCCGCTTCCAGGCTGTTGTACGCAAGCAACTTTCTCGCTCGTGATGCATTAAAAAGACATGTGCCTTATGTACCGAGGTAAGGAGGCTGCCCCCAACCGCCCGCCTTTGCTTACACATGAAGCAAGTTTGGCAAAGGCTCGGTTCATCTGAATCACAAATTTCCTCCATCTTGTCGCCGGCTGCGCTTGGCGGCAAGACCACGGTATTGTGCGTTCTTCATGCTTCACCTCTTTTCATTTAGCCTTCATTTTTGTTTCTTTTTTGTAGCGTTATTTTTCTCCGCTCAGGTAAGTGCACAGAGGAGGAAGAAAAGGGGGTCATACTACGCTTCACGATTCATGAGAAAACAAGAAATCGAGACTCATGAGCTAGACGACGTGCGGTTTTGTATGCAGTGAAGCTGCCAATGACATCAAGAAAAGGAGGCATGCTACCCAAAGAAACGAGGAAAGAGCATGAACAGTATGTCAATGTTTGATGAAAGGATCGCTAACACGATGTTGGCTTCTGATGTAAGGAATGTCCCCTGAGTGCTTGCGGGCTGCCTGGCGTAATAACCTGAAATATTATACCTTGTTCAGGCCACCCTTTCCACCGCCCACCATATCATTCTCTGAAGCCCGTGTCGGCCACTCTCGAGTATACGCTTGCGTAACGCGTATTCCTCGTCCTCTGCATCGCAAAGTGCGAAGCGAAGGGCTTGACATCAGAGGCGGAATAACTTTAGCTTCAGTGTCTTGGTCTGATCTCGCTATATTTTTGATGCCCGGGCATTCCCTTTGGGGCAGCCGTTAAACGCTCCCTCCCGACATCCCCACAGCTCTCCCTGGAGGTGCGCTCCGATACCAGAATCGACTTACAAGTTGCGTGTATGGGAGCGGGCCTGGGTGTTCGTATTCCGAGCGCTTTGGTCGGTCGGACCTGTGGTCCGCCATGATGCGGTTCAACGTGACAGAATCTGTAAAGGTACAGTCTTTGTCAAAAGTTTACAGCCCAGGTGGTTTGCTTTTAAGCCTCGCAGTGGGACTCCTGTAACATTCGTGGTAGTCCTACCCATTGGAGGAGGCAGGACCAGAAATCTTCTTACCTTAAGCAAATTTGGAGTGCTGGAGATGCATTACGAACCAGACAGTGTGCTTCAGAAGCAAAACCCCTGGGCTCCAAATTTTTGACAAAGGCTGTACATACTAGCGTGATACGCCGGCAGGTTCTATAGGAAAAAAAAGGTGAAATTATAAGAGCTCTCGAGCTTGTCGGAAGCGCACCACGCATAGTGAGGCGGTGTAAGCACCTTTTGTCAAGAAGAAATGTGACCCGAGGGTGAGTTTTTCTAACAAACCAGTCACAGTCTCGACTGTAGGTGAACTGAGACGGGCACAAGCAGGATATATGGATGAATTGATAGAAGATCGGAGCGTCCCCTTAGAAACGGAGTGGTGGCAGTTGCCACTATGCTCGTTTTTTTTACGGTCCCGGTAAAGCGCACACGTCCTAGCTAAGCAAGGCTCGTTAAGCGAAATCAAGTTAACGCCCGCTCTAGGGGCTACGGTCGGCACCCTTTGATCCTAGCGGCGATGACCGGGCACAGTGAAATATATGAGGCTGTGCCTAGGTCTCGTAGGCAAAACTACAATGCGGGATTACTGCCTTTGTCAAAAGTTTAGGCCCTCATCAGTGTTGCTTCTGTGCCATATTGGTTGGCTCATAGTGTACCAGCAACGCGTTAAATTTTTTCAAGTTGAGCGCAGCTCTAGTCCTCACTCCTTCGAATGTTAGGACTATGACGAATTCTACAACAGCCAAACTACACAGATCGGAAGGAAACCCCTCGGGCTATTTTCATTTGACGAGGTCTGCATGTCGACTAAACACGTAACGAGATGTACCCGCTTTTGAAAAGACCGGCGCAGACATGCGACTTGTGCGCAAGACTAATAGTACTCGTGAGTCTATACAAGCGCTACGTTCAAACAGCATGCAGTTTTAAAGTGGTCGCATGTGCTGAATCGAATGAAAACAGAGCCCTATTAAAGATCATGGGAGCGATTGCTCATTGACATATACCTGATAGCAAATACACTGCTTTGCGCCTAAGCTTCGCGGAATAGGCTGGGTTCTCTGGTAAAATGGTATTGCGAAGCTCTCATGAAGAAGCTGGCAGTGTTGAACAGACGAGGCTATTTGATGAAAACCCTATGTTTGATGAATATTTGTTCATTCGACGAACCAAATTCTTGTTTTTGATGGAATTCCTACTGCTGCGTAGTAAAAACTATCGACTGCGCGAGATTGGCTTTACTTTGGAAGATCAGCGGCTGAAAGCCTGCCCTGAATGAACGAGATGTGTGCGCAGCCATTATTTTTTGCTCTCTTTTCATTTACGATTCCCACACTCCTTCGCATTCGCTAAGAGGAAGGACAGGACGTGGAGTTTTATTTTTTTTTTTCGTACACCTATGCATAGATCCGCCGAGAAGAAGATTTGAAACAGTAAAAGGGTGGAAATTTCGGCGAGTTGGTAGAGATCCATCATGCTGTTGCAACATGAGACTACAGTTTGACTGTCTTAACAAAAAACGCCTCACCCTTGCCATTAGTTTTCTACTCTTTGTGCTCTTACATGCTAAATTTCGCTTTTCTGTTTGTGCGCCATGGCCTGGAGTGCATGTGAACTCTAATTACATGCTGTTAGCATCGAATAAAATTAGTTCAATTGATAATGGCTGCTTTAGCTTGTCCTTTATTCTTTTGCGTGTTAGCCTTGCGGTGCTACAACATAATGAGCATAAGACAGAAGAGGACACAAAAGAGTAATAAAAGAAACGTACGGTGCACCCCATTCTTCCAGTGGGTGAGCTGCTGAAAAGACCTCTAAAAAACACGCAAAACAAAAGCTTAATGCTCGATAAATTTCCTCAAGAAAATAGACTTTTAAATCACTGAGAAGCTAACACATTGCACTCGTACCTCAGCCAGTTAGCTACATTCCGCGCTTCCACTTTACAGGAGGTCATTTGAACCGGAAAATAATTCTCCCTCGTAGAATTAGCATGCGAATTGAAATTGCGGGAACAGGCATGAATGAACTATAGCACTTTTATTTTGCACCGCTAGTGCTCAATTATAGCTGCAGTAAAGGAACCAAGGCGGAATGGTTAGGCGAGCATACAAAATTCTTTCATTTATTTTCTCTTATGGAACCCCCGACGAACTGTTTTCGCTCTTTCGCCCCTTTATTCCACTGCAGGTACAACCTTCTTCACTGCACTCATTATGGCGTTGGGAGCCACCCTCTTGGTCTCCTCTCAGAAAATAAATCCTGTCAATTGCGATGCTTGCCTGACGCTACAACTTGTACACCTGGGTTTACCCGAGCGTATTACGGCACCGGTGTACCCCCGAAATAAAATAAAAATTGCAAAGGTATATTTCACAAATTTTTGCATGTAAAGAAGCCCGAACTATTCCTTACGTGTGATAGCTGGATCTCAGAAAGAATATTTTTCAGCCATAAATAACATTGGCAGTACGTCAAATAAAAATCGCTCTAAAGACGATACGTAAAATTTTCAAATGATTTTTCCGCTGGCAAAAAAAAACTCCCGAATTAAAACAGATCAACAGTACTCCTGGAAACTTGTAATACAGCATGAAAATTCTGAACGTTTCTTTGCGACAACATTGTTTTTCTCTATTTATAACATTTCTAACATATTAAATGCTTTCAATATGGCATTCCCTTTAAGAGAACTAACATGTCATTGCAATTCCTTATGTTTGGACATGGATAATTGAGGCCAGAAGAACGTACAATGCAGATGAAGAAAGTGACAAAAGGAATTCTATGTAGAGAAATTTTCACAATAGTACATGTATTGTAGCGGTTGTTTCCGCGCTGTGAAAAAAAGCGAATGAAATTATAAATTCCCTCGATGCTCGCGTGTTCGAATATTCCGCACGTGGAAGCGGTCCGGAAATGGCCGCCGACGCACTGTCGTGTCCACTTTCAAGCAGCTGTGATCGGTATTAACATAGGAGAGAGCGTCCGCACCCGTGCACTCACGAAAAGTTTGTGAGCTTTCTTCACAACTTGGAAAACGTTCACACAAGAACTGTGCCGGGAAAAGTCACGTGACGCGCGGTTTTGTCCGACCTTATATAGTTTTGAAATTGAAACCTTTGGCGTATTTGTCTAAGAGCTTTCTCAGCTACTTTTGCTTATTTAGTCAAGCAAGGAGCAATCAAACGAAAGAAGCGATAGCAACCTTGCTTCGGTTTTCTTTCGTGCAACATGTGCGATATTTTTCTTCAGATCCATGTGATACTCTGTCGGCAAAACCCGGCAGTCAATGTCGATCTATAAGTCAGTTTTCTGTCAACAAGACAGGAACTGTTCTAAATAAATTTTAAATTGGTTTTTGCTACCTTTCAGAATTGACAAACCCACTTCCTTTTCTTGTATGGGTGCCGCCCCATTCCATATCTGTAATGCCTCCAGCGCTTTGTTGTATATGTTCATTTCGTACACGTTCTAGCAGTACTGCATATACTTTATTGCCGAGTTTTCTTTCATTATTATTGTAATCACTTCGAGCAGCTGCAGTGAATCAGTATGCATATTGTTGTTGGTGCATCTCCAGCCTTCCAGAGCCACGTAAAGAAGGCTCTCTGAGATACCATGTACAACATCATTCTTTTTGCAATAAGGCAGAGAATGCTGGCTCAGAGAAGCAGCTCGGACCACTGGCGCCAAGCATATTTTATTCGTACCACTGAGCGGGATCCCGCCTTCTTCCTTTCGTGTGCAATCATGACCGCTGTGGCTTTGATATGAACACGCCTTCAATCCTCTACCGAACACAAGGTTTGCGCCATTGTTATGGCTGTCTTTCTTCTGCTCGTTCAGTTCGTTACGAAACCAAAAAGATTAACGAGCAAATTAGAGCGCCTCCCGTCATCTTCTACTAAGTTCTACACTGTTCGTTTACAAACATCGCAACAGGCCACTATTTTTATTGAAAATGCGTGTATCGTGCGATCCTTTATGTTCTTTTCATGGCTAAGGACAAGTTCATTTTATCGGTGTTATCTGCTTTATTCAAAAAATATTTTTCATGACTTCGCGTTCCTATGCACGCGCACCGAAGGTTTCGGAGCCTTGCCGAAATTTTTTTTTCTCTATCTAACTTCCTTCATGGTGTTAACTACAGTTCTCTATGCTTTAATATATTATAACAGCGTCTTAATCCGGAGGTTAGTATCAATATAAGCACATATAAATGTATAATTAAACGAAGGTTTTGTTTTTTCACCTTACAAAAAGCAGTTTCTTTGAGAGAAAACATTTTATGCGGCTTTGATCTATTTTTGTTAGTATAGCAACGACAAACGTTTCCGCAACTCCTCACGTCCGAACTTAAAGCCCGACCTTTCAGAGCCAAATGTCAAGCGTGCGAGGTCGGTTCTAAATGTCAAAGTTTCCTTTTTCGTCGAATAACATTCGAAGAGGATCATATCAGTGTCCTTCAAATGCTACCATCAATCTCACGGGAAACGGAAGTCGAGACCGCAGGTTAGATTTCAACGGGAGACTAACTTCAGCGAGTCGTTAAAGGCTGCTGATTGTCAATCTGGGACTCTGCTAATCTTACCTTGGGGTATATAAAAACGGCCATCTTATTATAGGTCTCGGTTTGCTTGCTTCTGATTCTTTTTGTTGGTTCAGCTCATTTTGTTTCACGATGTACCAGTCTGTCCGCAGCATTCTTGTTGTTTTATGCTCTTTATAAAGCTTGCCTTCGTACATAGGCCAATGTCGAGGAAGATAAAAAAGTGCGATAAGTAGCCGCTCGCCAAGAGAAGAGCTTGCGAGAACTTCGTTGCTACTTAGAAAGCAAAAAAAGAAAGCTGCGTTCGTACCTTCTGGAAATAAATGTGGGAAACCTTGACCTCTGTGTCTATTTCGTCCTTATGTTGAAAATTTTGAACCCGAACTTTCCTCTTCAGTTGTATAGCCACGCTTTCCATAAAGTAATGCTAGAGGGAACTAGAATAGGCAGTGCGGCCGGCGAGTGCTTCCGCCTGACCACAGCGGCGTCATTAGCTGAGGCCCGCTTTAAAGAAAGATAGATACCTATTACCCTCCTCTTTGTATCGGGGTGATGACAAAAGTCACCTAGCCATTAATTCGTAGCGTTCTCAGTGCCTCCGGATTAATTGCTAATTTTCTTCATATTACTTACTTGCTTGATCTCCACCACTCCTCTAGTCGTCTCTTGTGTTCACTTTTTGGAAATTGAGCATGTCCTGGCTGTTCCGAAACCCTAGTGCTTCACCGATTCCTGCGGCGGCATCGTGCACTGAGGATTAGAGCGTCCTACAATGAATAAGAATATGATCTATCTTTTCCCTAACTTGCATGCAGCAACAGCAAATGTCATCGGCTGGGTCAAATTTTTGCCGGCAACACTTGGTCCTCAAGCATCCATACCTAGTGCCACTCCGTTTGGAATTATCAAAAAAGCTTTCCCTTTTAATCTTAGATTTCGCCGTCCTATAGAGCTCCAGCATCAGCTTTTCCACCATTTTATTTTGCCAGTGAGTATTTTCTGAGTATTTTCTGAACCTTAATTTCGGTTCCCAAGGTTGTCTTACTACCGGTTTCTTCTTCCCTTTGACATTTGTATTTATTAGCAACGTGTCTCCGATTGCAGCGCCCCTAACAACGCCAGGGCCTTCGAATGCAATTTTTGCAAGCGGGTGCATTTTAACGCGATCATGTTAAGGGCCCCCTGTCGTCGAAAAGCCAGGCGTCGGCTTCGCCGTCGTCATTGCAACATGTGGAAGGAAAGATCAGGAGAGGCCATCGCTATCCAAGCTGCACGCCAAAAAATGCACTGAAGTCACGTGCTTTGGTAAAGACTACTCGGAGCCCTTGGCCGACGGCGCAGCCAATAGTAACGCATGGGTGCAGCGGCGTCGTCTGCTACATTGTCTGCTGCGCAAGCTCAAGCACGCTGCCACAGCGGCCAAGTATAGGAAAAAAAAAGGGGGGGGGGGGGGGGGGGGCTTCACGTACCGCTTCAGAAAATGAAGCAGATGGCGACACATGGTGCCTCTCTGTGTAGGGCTCAATTTGATCTGGTAGATGTCTCCAGGCAGCATTTAAACGCGGGAATTTATGGTTAAGACATACCGTATCATGGCTGATACCACTATTTACACTTTTACTGTTGACACATATGATTGACAGCGTACAAAAAAAAAGGATAGAATCCTCACTCTTCCCTGACCAAAACCCAAAAGGTGGTACGGGATCGAGTACAAGCCGCCACCATGCCTTCCGCTTTCCAACTCTCCATCATACACTAAGGGGAAACATCTCCAACATTTCAATTAAGCCCAAGCACCACAGTCGATTTTAAGCACACTTAATAAACTTGTCCTAACAAACCAAAAAATCCCTTTTAAGGGGTAGAATCACACTAGCGATGAGAGGCTGCTCTGAGCAGCGCACAAACGGAGCCACTGCTTTGCGTTGTTGGCTGCGCTTCAAGGTCGCCGCGGTACTATAGTACCCGGCTATCGAAAGCGGCCCGGGGGCCCGTCGCCGTCCTGCTCATCCCTCCCCCCCACCTTATTCCCTGAAGTGGCTGAAATAAAGTTCGTACCAACCAAACAAAGTATGTGTGAACGAAAAAAAGAAGCAGGCATCTTTCGCTCTTAATCACAGAGGATCTTTCATTGCTTTCTTCGTTCTCTTTCGTGTTTCCGACCCGTCCTCGTCGCTTATCTATCTCTTCCTACACGTCCTTCCCTTTATGCCTTTCCCTCCAACCCATTTTTTCCATCATCCTTTGCGTACCACGTGCACAAGTTCCAGACAAATGACCATCGTGCTGTTGCTGCTGATTGCTGCCGGCCGTTCCACTTTTGTTCACAATGCTTCCCTGCCCATTCCTAATACTCCGCGCTCATTACCAACAACCATTAGTTGTAGGACGCGTACGCACAGCGTATTAGAGAACACGCAGGGGATAATGGGGAGAGACAAGACCGAGTTTATAACCTTGCGCTGAGGTGCCCTGTTCCTGCCTCTTTCGAATTCGGAGAGCAATGATAAATTGTTCATCGCGAAACCATGCAAGCACAGCGCGTTTTGAAACGCTTATCGGAACTTCTTCGCTGTCTCTTTCTTGCTCCTCTCATCTTTTTTAGTTTTTTTTTTCATTTTTTGCTCCGCATGGCATTGCCTCGTGATTCCAGATAAGCGTGCTGTTTACGAGCTTTGCATATACCGTTGTATCGTTTTGGTGCTATGAAGACAGCGAAAGTGACATGTGGCGCTAACGATGACATTTAGAACGTCGTCTAGCTTACTGAGGCAGGTGTGTGTGGTGTTTGAAAGAAAAAAAAAAGCCATCGCAAAATGCGAGCTTCAAGGATGCTTCAGCGTATGCAGATGATGCCCGCTCTTTCCGCTATTTGCTTCCCGCTAATTTGAAAATAACAATCTCTTCTTTCTGAGCTTAGGTGAAGGTTGCGTGCGTTTGCTTTTAGCCAGCCCAATTTTGCTCGCTAACATGCGAGATGCGAACACATGCGAGATACGATCCCTGACGAGCAGCCGACGTTGATGCTCATACTGCTCTCTACGTGCTGTTTATTTCTTGGATGTCCTGAAACGGCTGTAGCGTAGTTCTTTTGATCAGTGGCGGGACGCATTTGAGAAAACTAACAGATGTTTATTGCAAACTAAAGAGAGCACTTGTGCAACATTTTTCACATGCAGGCCACCATTTCAAGAACTGCGGATGTAACACAAGTTTGAAAAAAAAAAAAGTTTGGTGCACTGGTGGGCACCAAACTTTAGAAAGTTTTGAGGAAGTAGAATTTTTTTCATTTCTTTGTTGGAAAGGAAGTGTCCCACCTATTCAAAACAATGTGAAATGAAATGTGCGAACGCACATGGTCATTTTGCTTTTCATAATATTAGTGGCTTTTTTTCTGTAGACTTGATTTGCGATCACCTATTCTTCACAAAAAAAGAGATCAACATTGAGCTAATAAAGCGCCAATCAGGCTATCCGCCCGTTCACTTAAGAATTTTGGCAACAGTGATGAATTTGCCGATCGTATATCACCACTAAAATAGCGCATTGACAAAAAGATGAACAAGACATCAGCTCTTGCCTTTACAAGCAAATTCTGAAACTCTACAACCAGAACAGAGGTTATTTCCAAGAAACGATCCTTTGTCTAATGTTACAAACAAAAGAAGTTTCCGATCACACTTTGCTTAACTCTATCACAATATAACTCGTCCCCCTCCAAAACTATTCTGAGTACCAAAGTAGCCTTTTTACCAAAAATATTTACTTAAACATGAAATAAACAAATAAGCTTTTAGAATATATATCCAGGGTGACTTATGATCCTGTATAAGCAGCTATCCTGGTAATACGCTTATTAAAATATGTATTTCTTAAGAAAATGTTAGCAAATATAATAGGTATATATTTGGGGAAATTTTTCACAGAAAGGAGTCTTCACCCGACATCAGAAGAATTTTGTCCAAATCAAAATATCACAATTAAATACGTCCAAAAAACAGAACGTTTGTTTTTAGAGGTAAATGGCCTAAAACGACTCAGGCTACGAGGGGCGCCGTAGTGGAGGGCTCCGGATAATTTAGACAACACGGTGTTCTTTATCGTGCACTGAAATCGCACTGTAGACGGGCATCTAGCATTTCGCCTCCATCGAAATTACACCACCGCGGTCGGGGTCGAGCCAGTGCCTTTCGCGTTAGCAGCCGAGCGTCATAACCACTCGCGGCGGCTAAAATACGAAGTAATGTTGCATAATGTAAATAAAGTGGAATATTAGGGCCGAACCCGGTCAAACAATCCTGCGACATGCGATTCGATACCGACCCTAATACTATTGTTTGGAACAGCAGTCCACAAAAAGAAAACTGAGGATGAGAATGAGAGAGATCTCTACGGGGTCATCGCTGGCCTCATGTTCAAGGCGACGTCCACCTTCTAACGAATGCTGATTCACGCTAACCATCCTTATGCCACGGTAGCGTGTGAGTGACGATGCGTTTCCAAGCTGCAAACCATGCATCTACCTTACACCTTGCTCCAATCTCCTGAAGGGATTGACGTCATAAAAGCTCACGGCTTCAAGCAACTCAAAACCACCATACGCCATAATAAAAGCTATAGCTGGAAAAGGCCAAAGTGTAACCTTGCCGTTGAACTCTGTTTTGGCTTGTATCTTTACAGCGGCCATGGTGGTCTCAGCGAATACTAAATTTTGCTCCGCATCCTGCCCCCGAGGAAAGGGCAAAGAGGAAAACATTGATGGCAGCCAAAACCCAGGCTGGGCCGACGCTTCGCGAGCGCAGACTCACTTCAGTGAAAGAAAAGACAGGGAGAGAGAAAAAAAAAACGATCGACGGAGCATCAAAAAAGAAAGCGCAATTAAGGGAAGCATCGAAGAAGCCTTCCCCAAACTGCAGACTAGGCAGGTCCCGCTTTCGAGAGGCAAGGTCTGCAGCCCCACATGTTTCGTACCGTGCGAAAAAAAGTAAAAGAGAAGGAAATCGCTCGTGGAAGTGCGCCGTTTATTTACTGCTGTTGATCATCTCCCGACAGCGCTTCCGTAGAATGATTTTTTGGTCTGTTTTCTCATAGACGCCTTGCAATGGAGCGGTGGCAGGCAATAAGATACTGCTGAATTTCCGAGGCTTATATGTTTTTGTGGCACGGTGCAGGCAGAAACAACACCGATCAGCTTGATTGTCCCAAGAAGGCCTCGAATGTTTTTTTTTTTTTTTTACTGCGCTACTTTTTGATCCCATATTTATTTATATTTGTAATCGTGTGTTCCGCGATTCTTGTTTGCCGGAGTGTAAATAATGACGCCGAGAATCTCCTTCGCGTTCAACGCAAGGATGCCTTTCATGTATCACGCGGAGCTTAAAACAAAGAGACCGAGCTTTCCAAGATTTGAAAAAATATGAAGGCGGGAGATTATGCTGGCAACTTTACGTTTTAAAAATCGTCTTTGCTCGAAAATAGAAGTGAGGGAGGCATGAGGGATAGAAGCTTCGGCTCTACAAGCATAAACACTCCCGGAATGACGTGCTTGTCTTGTCTCGAAATAAAAATGATTGCAATTTATTCGCAAAATTTTGGCTACATGTTAGTTGTTGTGCCAAATCTGTTGGGCTGCAGCGTTGAGGGCAACCGCGTTTTTGGAATTCTGGAAAGTGATATGGACATTAATTACGGTGGGATACACGCCTCTCCATAATTAAATAGACTAACAGTAATAGCTAAAAAGATAACTATTCATTATGAGTTAACCAACCTGCTAGTATGTCTTAGCTGCTGTCTGATTCACTGTACAGCTGACAATGCTATGGGGAATGAAGCTTCGCCTTTCTAAAACGTCTTATGTTATAAATTGTGTAAAATCTTAGGTGAAACACCCTATATATATATATATATATATATATATATATATATATATATATATATATATATATATATATATATATATATATATATATATATATATATATATATATATATATATATATATATATATATACGTGTGTGTGTGTGTGTGCGCGTGCGCGTGCGCGTGTGTGTGTTTGTGTGCAGGAAACCAACAGCCACCGAAACAAAGGTGCGTACGGGAATGTTTCTATTGTTACTTAAATTTGTAGCAATGATAAATGCTTGGATAATACTCTGATTAATCTGTCGCTCGATGAGAATTAGTTCTAAAGCAGACACAAAGCAACCATGCCTCTGGTGGGATCCGAACCCACGACCTCAGAATTTTGCGTCCGGTGCTCTACCAAGGAGCTACAGGACGGTTCACCAACCCTATGGGTTTCTGCGGTATTTATGTTTGCATGCAAGAAAACCTTAACAGTGTTCACGAACGCCAGTCTCGTCCATAGCGGAGACACGTAATTACCGCAGAGGTCGTGGGTTCGGATCCCACCTGCGGGATGGCTGATTTTTCTTCTGCCTTTTAAATAATACTCCTTAAGCGACAGATTAATCACATTATTACTCTTCTATTGATAATCAATACAAATAAAACAAGATAAAAATATTTCCTTATGCTCTTTGGTTTTGATGGCTTTCATGTATGCCAAATGAGCCCCTCATTTTCCTTCACTTGTTTGGGATATATATATATATATATATATATATATATATATATATATATATATATATATATATATATATATATATATATATATATATATAATATATATATATATATATATATATATATACGTGGTAGCCTCCCATGTTCCGGATACCCCCTACAAGTCGTGACGCCAGCCGAATCAGTCATTTACCGCAGGACCTGAGTCCACTCCACCGCGCAAGCCGACGTCTGCTAGGAGATGCACGTGAGTTCGGGATTATGCCGGACCCTACCCGGAAGCGAAAGCCAGTAGCAACGTCCACCATGAGCTTGCCCCAGACGACGACTCCAATCATTCTTCACCAGCCCCGGGTGCCACCAACCTTCGACGCTTCGCCTGGCGCCGACCCCGAAGAATGGCTGGAACAGTTCGACCGTGTGGCTGTCTTCAACAACTGGGATGATGCTACGAAGCTTAGGTACGCCTTTCTCCTTGGAGGGACCAGCAAGAATCTGGTTTGAGAATGAGGAAGCTAGCCTCACGAACTGGGAAACCTTCAAGGAGCAGCTTCTGAAGATCTTCATGAACGTCGTGCGAAAGGAGAGAGCCCAGAAGCTGCTACAGTCTCGCATACAACATCCAAACGAGACCGTTGCAATGTACACTGAGAAGATGAAGCGTCTCTTCCGGCGTGCCGACTCGAGCATGAAGGAAGCTGAAAAGGTCAAGCTGCTTATGCGAGGAGTTAAATAGCAGCTCTTTGCGGGCCTCGTACGGAACACACCGAAAACCGTCGCGGAATTCGTCGAAGAGGCATCCACCATGGAAAAAACTCGATGCCAGGGCCCGCCAGTATGACCGCCAGCTGCGCTTTTTGTCAGCAAGCTGCATGGACACCGCTAACAACGATAACCTGCGGGAGGTTATACGTGAAATTGTGCGAGAAGAGCTCCTACGATTGCTGCCAACAGGAACGCAGCCGCAGCTCACTTCGCTCACCGACGTCATCCGGGACGAGGTGCAACAGGCCCTGGGTGTGACACCACCACGCAGCCTCTGGAACCTCCAGCCATGACTTACGCCGCAGCAGTGCGCTGTCCTGCATCTCGACGACGGGACCCAAGCCCCTATCGCCCTCAGCCAGCTGCGTTGGACCGCCGCCCTCTCGCCCCAACCCGCCCGTCCTACGAGCGTCGCACACAGCCGAGGAAATGCGACGAGTGGAGAACTCCCGAGCAGCGCCGCCCACTATGCTTCCACTGTGGCGAAGCCGGTCACGTCCTCCGGCACTGCCCATACATTAGAATAGGCTTCCGAGGGTTCTCTTACGACGCCTCACGACCCCTACCCGGCCAGCGACCAGCCGAAATCGAAGAGTTTTTTCGTCGGGAAGGATACTCAGTGCCTAGCCGCCTATCACGTTCCCCGTCGCCGTCGTCACCGCGCTTTGTATGTCCTAGCTGAGGCTACGCAGTGCGTGGACGCTCCCCCCGCCCCCGAAGGTTAAAGTGAATAAAGCAGCCTCTGGAGGTGAGGTTGCTTCTGAGCGCAAGATCGTCCATCGACGAAAACACAAGACTATGCCTCAACGATGACGAGAACTACGACGACCCCTACGACGTTAACCCCTACGACGACGACGACCCCTACGACGACGACGACCCCTACGACGATGACGACCCCTACGACGACGACGACCCCTACGACGACGACGACAACTACGACGACGACGACAACTACGACGACGACGACACGGCCAGACTTCAAGCTTTTACCGCTGCCCTTAAACCTTATTACGAGCACTATAGGACTCGAAGTTTGCATTCTCCGTGTTTATTTTCATTTTAAAGCATCGATACGATGCTTCTTTGAGAGGGGTAATGCCACGTATCTTTCTAGCGTCCGTTCATTCGCGCAAAGCCGCAGAAAAGGGGTGTTATCATTTTTGTTAGTGACTCGAGAAGCGACCGGTCTAATCTTGATTGTTCGCAGCCATGAACAGCTGCATCTACGTGTTTCCAGATTACTCTAGATGATCTCGACCTGTTATCTCGAAGTTTCCTTGCCGGCTTTAAATTCAACGATGCCGCGAGCAGCGGGTATTCATAGTTAGACGACTGACGAGCACGTTTGTTGCTTACGCCGCCGCCGAGTAATTCAGTTCTTTTGCGGGCGCAAGTCAGCCCAAATAAAGATCTTCCTTTACAAGATTTCTTGGTGTCTTCCTGACGGCTGGGCTGCCGTCACTACAACGTGACAATATATAGGTGCTGATGACGTGAAAAGCGCAGGGTCACGAGACCTAAATGGAAGGTGGACGATAAACAATGCAAAACAATGATCACAAAGCGCTAGGGCACCAAATTCAGGTTTGGCTTAACTACGTAATTCGACCCTCTTTTTTTTTGCGTCCAAATGGTGTACAACAAAAATATCTTTAATAGCAGCTCCCCTAGCGTAATTCCTACTAATGCCGACGCAAATAGAGCAGCTCCGTTATCCGACACCTGAGGCCAGTTGGCCAATATCGTCACATGTTGCAGTATGTGTGGTGACTGATATTTAGCACCTGAAAATGCTTGAAAGTATTGCTGACTTTCCTCAAATAAAAAACCCTTTTAAGTGTTAATCGGTCTTCCCCAAAACAACATGCATGCCAAAGATTACGAATTATGTAACATCACGCATGTTGAAATTCGTGCAAATCCCAGGACAGCTAACCCGCACAAAAACTTCTGCCATCTGCAGGAGGCCTGCCATAGAGCACTGACTGAAATGTATTGAACCGAGCTCCTTATTACACTGTAGGTCTGCGTGCAACTGAAAGAAATTCGGGGAATTTTACAAAACATTCGCTTTCATATTCATACAAGGACTGAAAGCGTCGTCACTGTTTCAGACTGAGTACAGCCGAAAGCAGTTGCTATTTATTACAGGAAGGTGCTCGGCGAGCCCGTCTGGCATCATTAGTGCCTATCTACCTGTACGTAGCGAGCCGATCGAAGCAGTCACCGGTTCCGTGCATGAGCGGATCTAGCAGCAGTTTATTTGCTCGAGTATCACATTTGCTATCCCTAAGCACTAGAGACGTCCCCGTAAACACACACGGCAGGTCGGTAGCAAATTTAGTTTGGCTAAGTCCTTATCGCCAAACTTCCGCGCCACTGCTGTGGATTTCTACGGGCCATAACCGGCTATTCGTAGCTCGCATGAGCGAAAACACGATGCTCGTTTGAGACACGAGGGGCGTTCTCGTATGCATTTCCTCGAATGAATGTGGGTGCGTCACGAAATCATAAATCACACACCATTATACCGGGACTGAGTTCCCCCGCTGGGTGCACGCTTTTTATGAGTGCATTGATAAAGTGGGTAGTAGTAGAACAGAGGTAAGATGACATACATATTATGAGAGTATATAAACCTTGCTTGCTTTGTTTATCGGAGAGGAGAGAAGCAAGCGAAACTTTAAACTAAACCTCAGAGAAGAGCAATAAAAAGAATTACACTTAAGCCGCGACCAGATAAAGCGGCATCTCTGTGCGTTGTGCTCGTATCTCGTAACAAGATATTCTTGCAATACCTTTTTTTTTTCTGCGAACCCACTCGTTTAAAACCGCAGCTCAAGATAGCATAGAAATAAATGTCGCACAAATTAAATACAGGCACGAGGAAAGCCAGTAAAATAATTATCTTTTTAATTGCCTTTTTATATACATTATTATCTTTCTTAGGCTAAGTTGCTTTGGGACGTTAAACCCCAAAAAACGAAACCTAGTTATCTTTTTATTTCACGTAATATTGTAATAATACGAGTTGCTTTCTCAATGCAAAGACTAATTCGACTTAAGACCGCAGAACTGGTGGTGTTGTCGGTGGGTGTTGTCGACAGCTCAGCAATACTGCATGTACGTGCGACAGTGTTTCTAAATGGCCCTTTTTCTCACCTTTCCACTGAATTCCCGTAGTTAAAGAAGGTGAATTTGTGCACCTCTAGGAAAGAGAAAGCACGGAAGCAAGCAAGAGGGCAGAAAACAAAGATATGAATAACAAATTAATTTATATATAAAAAATAAACCATATATTTCTGCCCCTACCCCTGCGTGTCAGTTTCCTGACGCTCACACAGCATTTCTACGCATGACAGGGCACCTGGCTCCGTTGGTCGCGCTTCACTATACAGTATGACTCTCTCGCTCTCTCACTTGCTTTCGGAATGCAAACATCTCACGTGCGATATCGGGAACTTGTAAGAAAGTGCGGAAAAGTAGGGAACAAATCACCTGAAACACCACTCTTGCTAGTGCATCAGTTGCTTCGCACTGAAGTACAGAGATGGGCCAGTGCGTCTGGCTAAATTAGATTGAACAGCTGACCATCTGGTCGCACCAACAACTGTGATATAAACTCTGCTACAACGTTCTCCTGCTGAATGGTATCATTGCAGGGCTGCGCAAAGCGGGCGATTTGTATTCAATGGGTTATTGACCTTAAATAGTATGAGTTCTCCAACGACTCAAATACAGAAAACAAATTTTAGCCCTTTGTTTTCTTCACTCATTCGTTCGCATCCAAGACCGAGACAAAATCAATTAATAGCAGCGGTACACATTGTAAGCGTTTAACAAGCTGGACTCTTGCATGGGATGACATGAATACCTTTAATCTCTTTTTGCCTTTCAAAGCAACGCGCTTGTAAGAAAAAAACGAAAAATAAGTGATTTACTCATAATTTTTTACTGATGGCGGAAAAATAGAAATTCAGGTCAGAAGTGCAGCTGTCTATGACTAACGGAAAAAATTAATCCCACTGCCACAATATTAATCGCCTTTTACTGCCGAATTGTATACTGCTGTGTAGCTGTACAAAAAGTAATAAGTGAAAACAGCGAAAACAGCATCACCTACACCGATTCACTGAGTGCACTTACAGTACTGCAATTCAGAAAAACTCTCGAACTTTTAACAGCAAACATCATGCACCACATAATAAAGGTTACGACAAAAAGACGTGCCATGAGATTATGCCTGGTTCCATGTCACTTTGGGAGCAGCTGTAACGAGAGACTTGTTGCGCTGTACGAGCCTGATACAGTAAAATAAAAGAAATGAACACGCCACTTACAGACTGCATGAAGGCAGTATGTAGTAAATTGTGAGCTAAGAGTCAGGCCACATGGGACAATGAAGCAAACAACGAACTGCACTTCGTAAAGCACAACTTGAGCAAATGAAATCGTGCAGAAGGATAAAAAGGTTTTTCATTGAAGTAATCATATGCCTTCTTCGCACTCGCACGCACACCCTATACACAAATTTATACTGCAAAAACTGAACAAATCTCTGTGTAATTCATGTGGGCACCAGCTTACAGTTAACCACAAGTTTCTTCCCGCACAAGAAACTTGAAAAATTAAGCAAAACATTGTGATGTAATCCGTGCTACGACTAGTATACATAATTCAGGAATGCAGGCGTGCTGACCCGTGTTCTTCTGTCATCCGAAGAAGCACTCCGAAGGCGCATGCTCTTCGAAAAGGGCTCGTGACAGTGAAAATTAGTTTAGACATAGAGCCAACGGTAATCGTGTTTTCAAAATTCTAAACTGCTATATAGCTATCGCTAACGACAAGCTACAATCTCCGTTCGCAATCATGCGCCTATCAGTAATAGTTAAACAGTTACTTATTATAAATTTCTGACCTTCCTAACAGTTAATATTAATCACCTGTTTTCTGATGTCCGCCCGCAATGGTGGTACAACGCCGGAGGAACGTGTAGATATTTCAATGACTTAATTTAAGATATTATGGCGAACTTTCGCTTAGACAGCCAGTATAGTACAGTGCCATCGACAGCGAATAGACATTTATTTTACTGCTTTATGTGTACGAAATCCTCTTAATGGCTGGCACAGTCCTAAACATAGGTGGTTAAGCACGCAGTTTGTCTAACAGGATGAAGAAAAAAAAATTATCCAACCATGCAGAAATTTGGCCTTCTCTCTTGTCGATAGCACGATTTCTCTTTCTAGTGAATTACCGCAAGCTATCAATTACCACAGCCTCGAAACGGTGCAGGAATAGTTGACCGAAAACCTGCATCCCATTAGTATAAGCATCAGGTGAAGTGATTGTCGCAGCGCTCAGAGAATAACTGCTTTGCTAGAACAGCATCTAAATTCAAGATTTTAAAGAACCGAGCGAAAGACTGTTCCTCATCCTTAAGGTATGTCACCACCTTTTCAAAAATTTTTAAAATTTTGACTATTAAATTTTCATTTCACATTTACCTTATAAAACACCGTTTTATATGATATTCAAAAGCAAAAAAGAGTGAAAAAATTCATGCTGGCATTTATTATTCACAAAAAATTGCCCAAACTTGACAGTTATGCAAACATTCATAACTAGCGAATGGAGAAGAGGAATTGTAAACTTTTTGGCACAGAGTTAGCCAACTAACCGTACTGTACAACCAACAAGGATCTTTGCCATCCGATGATTGGGAAAAAGTTATAGCAAAAATGCCAAAGAAAACAAAAAAATGTGCCATTTTTGCCTGCATTCCTTGACATAAAACTTGATTATATCAAAACTCATCATTCGATTTCATTTATCCTAGTTCATTGCACAGGCTAGTAACAAAGGAACGAGATTGCAAAGTTTCAATGAAAAATATTTATTCATTTCGAAGTTATCACTGTTTGCGCAACACGAAAATGCAAAAAAAAAAACAAGTTTTGAGAAAAACAAGATTAAAGTTTTTCAATCCTTGTAGAAACAAGATCATCATGCCCTAAAAAGTTAAAATCCTCCAGGTTCATAGCTAGGGCCCTCCTTAGCTGATACGAGCTCTCTTTTGGCATTTGTTGCTGCCGTATTTTTTTTTGCAGAGATGTTTTGCCTCACCCGTTGATTGACGCTGGGTCTTCATCACACGGTAATGGTCACTGGTGCAACATGCTACGAGAGTGTGGTGGCCAGAGTCGATGCCTGCTTCCCTCAAAATATCCGCTGTACTTCTTTTGTCATCATTGAAGGACGAATCCGGTAGCATTCAAAGCGATAGCGTGAAAGGCGCGCATAGTAAAAAACTGAGACGCTTGTAGCGTCATGCATCCCTCTTGCGGAAATTTAAAGTAATGTTAAAAAAAAAGGAAGCCTTACAAATTGCCTTTGAATAATCTTTTACATATAAAACTAAAACAAAACACAAAATTTCAATCTGCGCCGTTGATTATCGCTGAGTTATCATTTTCTGTTACCAAACCACATCAGTTTCGGTTTCAGAACTGTCCACCACCAGTTCGAAAGTTGGCTATAACTTCTTAACAAAATAAGATACGAACATTATTCTAGCTGCAAAACATTGTTGAATGTTTGTTGATTCCCAAAATATAAAAAAGAAAAAATGCTATTTGTACGAAAAAAAAACGCCTTTCAGACATCATCCGCATCCCATGCTAATACCCACAAAGCAAATTATGGCCAAGAGATGATTGCTTGACAGATAGTAAATACCTAAATATGCTGACATCATAAAAATAGTCATAAGTTGAATGCATCGATTGATAAACTTTTCAATCCTTTCCTGCGTTTAAAAGAATGATCAGGTTGTATATTCTTTCTTTTTTCTTGCAACGTGCGCATCACTGATTTTGTAAATGCTTCTTGATATTACTGCCATGTTGTTGCCTGATATGTGTGACATTTTACGCTCTTGTCTTTAAATATGCAGGTGTCTAAGGCTCGTCCAGCCATTGAACCTGTTTTCCTCAGCTCTCTTCACCTTTTGAGATGAATAATCTCTGGTATTCTCTCTTCTATGCGAACGGGGTAATTTTCTGTGGGGAAAACATACTACGTTTCTTTCTATCTAGGGATTAAACATAGTGACTGCAAGAAGCGATCCTTCTCTGCAATGCACGAGTGTAGAAAGCTTCTTGCAACGATAAAAATAGCTAGGCATGCAAGTTCACTGACATCACCGACCTCTGACAGTATCATTCTGCTTCCGCTGCAAAAAAGAAACAAGACGACCACAACGATGTACATCGGTCAGAGTTGCTCAACTAATTTGGGATTTCAACAAAACTGGAAGACTATAAAGAAATAAAGCGCAACCTGGAGCTGTTCAAGACATGATGTAGGCGGAAAAGTATTTATAGAAAAAAGATATTTTAACATTTTTTTGTAGACATCTTCAGCAGCAGTTAAGTGCACAAAATGACCTTGCGATGGGTGACCCTACGCCAAGCGAGCATTTTTTTTTCTCCTCTAGTCCCACCCAGGAAATAATGGTGCGTGGCATCGCCAAGTGCTTGAGCTAAGCTCAGCTCAGGTCAAGCTCTGCAGCGCCTCGCTGTCTTCGGCTACGTTAGGGTTGCCTTGATGCTACAGTATTTTGAGGCTTTGGTGCCTTGATGCTACAGTATTTTGAGGCTTTGGTTGCATATCTGAATCATGGAGTGCGTTTTACTAGTCAAGAAATAGAAATAAATTTCTTAAAGTCATAGCAACGAATGCTTTGAACACATGAATACATGCGCACTTAGTTTACTATAACATCGTTTGTAGCTTATTCTTCGTTGCTGATTAAAAATTTCACCACGCAGCTTAGTGACTTCGTTCCCGTGTTATACTCTCAGTCTGAATTACTTTGAATTAGGGGCTGACGCCGCTAAACAATTTAGCAACTTGCGAAGACAACGAAAAAGCAAAGTATGATTAATTAAGACTCCTAGTAAGGTTCGCAAATGTTTTTCCTTGTCCTTATTTACAGATGCCGCTATCACTCATACAGAACGAGAGCAAGGCTGCGTTAAAAATAGAATGATATAGCTGTTTGAGGAAAATTTGGTACTGGCCCTGAGTGCCACGTGAAGAATCTGGTGCGGATGGAGGTGGGGTTAATTTAAATCCCGTGTGACATGATTCCATCAAGTGCTTCGGAAATGGCACTGTCTCTGTGTATGCATAAGAGCGCTCCATATTAAATCAGGCTAATTTCTAGACTTGATATCTATGTTTTAGTATCAACGAATAAGCTTGGTCCTACAAAGAAAGACGAAAAATCAGCACTGAGGATTTTATCTTCAAATTTAGCTGTCTTAAATCCGTAAGCATCTGCTGTTACCAGAAGAAGCTTCGTCACACATGCGCATGAGATTGTTATTATTCACCGAGGTTTTGCATTTTTAATCTGTTTTGTATAGCTTCATGGCTTCCGTTCATAATGGACACGAACAGTGGTACATTCAGTTCATTGTTTTATGTTTCTCCTTGCAATAATACCGCACTGTGGGGCGGCAGGTGTTGACTGATTATTATGTAAATGACGGACGCCAAAAGTCACCGAAACCAAGGAGCATAGGGGATAAATTTTCTTTTGAATTTTGTAGTTTTTATCAGTTAGGGTTCACAAAAGCAGAAGAAAAACAACCACATTCCGCGGGTGGGATCTAAACCCACGACCTCCGAACTTCGTGTCCGGTGCTCTACCAACTGAGCTACGGCGACGGCTGTCTAGTCTTCTGTTATATAGCAGAATATTGGACGAGCTGAAACCCGAGCTGAAGAACAATGTCCAGGGGTAATATTTTGTAGTTACAGAAAACACGAAAAACAAGAGCCTGATAGCGACGCAGTACAGCCAAGCTTCGCGGAAGATAACAGCCCAAATATGGAAAAATATTTCTGAGTATATGACCATGAGAGTACATATTACTGAAATCTGATATCAGCGACGAGATGAGAAAAAAAAAAGAAAATAATGCACAAAAGAGCGCCCTGAATTTGGCGTAACAAACTGGACAGTTGGATTTAGCATTCTTAACAATAACACTTATCACTCTTGGTCTAGAGGGCTTTTTCTTGCCTCATAGAGACAAGGTTTGGAGTCAAACCAACGTCCCCGTATCGCAGCACTCCTGCCATTACGTTTGGTTGCCCATTAATTTACGGCAGCCAATGGCGCGGCTATATACACAGTTGAAAGGTTTCCCTCTGGGACCAAAACCTAATTTCCCTCTCGCTGAGCTTAACTTGCTTCCAACTTCTAGTTAAGAGAGGTAGAGCTTCAATATCTGTCGCCACTGCAACAGTGTTATTTTGGGAAGTGAAAAAAAGAAATGTAGGAGAGGGCGAAAACAGAGCGAGGGGAATGAAAGAGTAGACGATGCCAGTGGTTAATGCGCTTCCGAGGATGGTAGCGATAGGAATGGGCTGCGTAAATGAATGCTTAGGAAGATTCGTGCGTTCGCATTTGTGGCCCGCGTGGATGCGACGAGAGCTGCGATTATGGCCGAAGCCTTTGGCATGCGAATAAGGTAATTAGGTTAGAAGTTTCACTGGCACATTTTTTATTTTCTTGCGATGCGTACTTGGCAATATGTGCTTAACAAACCTAATGCCGCTCTCTCTCGATTTGGATATGAACGCGTGGACCACAGATTGCGCCGTGCTGTGCCAGCGTTTTTATGCCTAACAAGCATATCATATCAATATTAAAACTCGATTAATATCAATATTTTACTTCTCTTCCTTGGTCTTGCCTTTATTTATGAGCGAACTTCTCTTACGGCTCAGCGTATGTATGTTGGGCTGGAAATTGTCGCTAAGCAAATTGCTATGAATGTTAATGCCAATACCTTTACTATGTGCTAGTCAGCTTTTCTGGTGTCTGCGTTCGCAGGATTCTTAATGACATTTGCTGAGAGGTTGCGTGTGTGGTGTTCTCAAACCCAAAATTTAAGGTAATATCTTTTCGTTGCTAGAGCTCACAAACGAAAATTGTTTCAGCGAAGCTGACTTCGTATTATATTCGCGTAGATATGTACCGAAACCGGGAATAAAGTAGTTTAAGTATTAAGTTTTTGCATATGTATTGAAAACTGGAATATGCCGTTGTACACAATGTGGTTGAGGCAAGGTAGTGATGGCAGCGGCAATACGCCCTAACCTCCAGTGTTGGCGAAACACCTTCAAAAACCTCCCTGACTGCTTATGCTCGAATGCGGACGCAAAACGAAGATCTAAACGTGAGTTGCTACCTTTAACTTCAATTGGTGGCGCCGTGCGGCGTCAGGTCGCGAAGAATCTTTCGCTTTGTGTTCAAAGATACTGGAAATCGGACATCGGCCCACAGAGAACGCTTGACTCACAGGAAAAGAGGAAGCATAGCATTAGCGAAGCTGCACCCTGTTCTTCGCACGCATTCTTACGCGCCACACAGCACTGTGTGACGCGCTAAAATATCTTCTAGTTAAATCTAGTTAAAATATCTTCAGTGCTATACTTTTAAATTTCACAACAAATATGACTTACAACGAGACCGGAATAAGCCAACTGAGGTTTTCGCTTTATAGAAAATCAATACACCCTGATATATAGGCATCGAGCTTCAGCAATCATTCAATAGTGTACCTTGTTATCTGCAAAGAGGGCTAAAAGGATTAATTTTCAGCACTATAGGGCTCGCACAGCTTTGTAAAGAGCGCTCCTGCCACACCTCATGCGTTGCAGGTCATAGTGAGCGCGATAGTACATGTTGGTAAGAAAAGGGTGAAAGATTGTTCAGCGTAAGCAAGGTGAAAGAATAGGTTCCCATTCTTCCACCGTCACCTAGGACCACAAAGGCGCGTAGTACTAGCTATAATTGTCGTTTTACCGCATAAGAGAGAGTGCAAGCAAGAGGACAGCCACAGAGGAACGCAAGCTCGTAGAAATGTGCAGTGTATTTCATCGTCGTGAGCGGGATGGAAGCTTCACATGTATTGCAGGAAATGTGTAGCACTTTCTTGGACGGCGCATATATGATAATAACGGCACGCAAGTATAGGCCAGGACGTTTGGATACTGAACATTTCCCCGCCTTCGCCCGCTTCTCTTCTTCGCGGACATAAGAGTTTTGGTTATCACTAGGTTACAAAATCAATTCATATTGATGATATATGCTGGTACTCAGAAGCCGTAGCTACTCTACTTCTGGCTTCCTCGACACCAGATTCACAAGGGTTGGCCCTACTGGGATTGGTAAATCTTGTCTGGGAAGCAACGAACGCAGGCTTTGATGGCTTGGGAGCTCTCATTTGGGAGCTCAGCCAAAGTGTGCGAATTCTTGCTGGTTGCAGAGCTCATCTACATAGTGCAAAGGCTGCATTTAGCGAGACAGAAAATTGATAGCACTGCATATAATTTTTTTTTTTACCCTTCTGTAGCACACACGGTGTGAGGCTATCTCTGAAGACAATTTGTTTCATCGTGTAGATCGGGCATTGGACACCTAAGTGATTTTTTTTTCAAAACAACGAACAACCCCTTTCCTACAACTGTGTTTGATAAGCGACTATGCGTTCATCACGCTTATTTGCTTCGACGGGACATAAACCGGGAGAAGTTTGTGAGGTTTTCTGAAGTAAACTATTGAGATTCAATTTTCGCACCTTTCGCTTTTTCTTAGAATACGCGTACGGCGTCTCTAGTAGACGACAAGAACGGATGTAATCGAGTCTACTTGCTATAGCAACCTACTGGCAGCATTACTTAGCGAGATCTGCAGATTCGTTATGAATGTGCCTCAAATACTCCTTTTTAAATCTAGACATGCCGATTCCTTGCCCGTTAAGAGGTGGCTTCGGGCAAAGAGGACGTTTATGCTTGGTCGACGAATTGTTGCTTGTGCGGGCAACCAGCCACCGTTGATTATCCCTCGACGACGAACGACGTACGCGATCAAGAATTCGCGGCTCTGTTGCAAACGCTTCAAATAGAAAAACAAGAAGGAAGAGAGAAGATTCTAAAATATTGTTAAAAAAATACTTCTCTGAGCATGAGTTCCTAGAAATGTCGGCAAGCTATAGATAACAAGCAGGACTAAACGTTAGAAAGCAAGCTGGCACCCAAACCATGAATAAGTTTCTTCACACAGTGCGGAGGCTGACGTGTCAAAGAAGCACAAGGGGAGAGTATGGTACAACTACTTTACCGTTATCGGGAAAGGCGAACGCGTGAACACTCTTCACGTGCGCCGTGTCTTGCCTCATGCGAAGATAAGAATTAAGGCATTCACGCTCTACGCCCACGTCGAGTAAGCAGAGCTGTCAGTTGTGGCCAGCGTTAAGCAATAAGCTGCGTGGAATAACCTAGAAAAAAGAAACCAAGACGGCCTGAGACAGAACAGCTAGTATCACTGAAAGTAAACTAGAGAAAAAAAAAATGATAAAGAACTGAATTGTGAGTCTTTCGTGAGGCGCAGAAAAGACAGGCACTGAGGAAATTGAAAAGATTTTTCACTGACGTGTTTCTAGTCGCTCTGCGGAAACTTCTGCAGTCATGAGATAGGCACCAAACCAGGAAATCGCTCGCGAAGAGGCGTGCAAGGCTCACAACGAAGTTCCGGTGTTCCAGCTTCTGAAAATGAAGCATTTGTTTCTCTCTATTTTCGAGAAGGGTTTCAAACTGGCAAGAAAGCAAGGTTTCTTAAACTGAGTATGCAGAAAAAATGTGCTAGCTAGAACAAGCTAAAAAGGTTGAATGTCGAGAAGGGCAAGTTACCCTTAAACAATGTTCTAAACATCCAGGAAGGCGCCAGGCTCCAAATAAAACTTACTAGAACATTGCATTCGCGTCGTCTTCTTCGTTTATGCTCGTTGTATCTCCTGCTCCATGCCTTCCTGTTTTCACCATTTCTGGATTACATATGCATAAAAAATAACTGAAAAAGTGAAAAAAAAAAAACATACAGTAGTAGAGGCCTGTGTAGCCCGCATATTTCTAGCCACTCTTCCGCCATTACCTTGCAGGAATAATATCTGCCAATCTCTTCAAAATATAAAAAAGATATGAAGTCAATGACTTGCAGCCCTCGAAAAAAACCATGGTTACAACTTCGTGCAGATTGTTCAGCAGCATAAAATATAAGGCAGGTGTGGTGTTTGCCGTTTTTAACCATGACTTACGGAATGCGCAAGCGGTAGCTATTAAAACAGTCACTGTAACCAGAAAAACTCTAAGCTCTTATTGATAGCGCGTTGATATAAAGGGATGTTGTTCTCATACAATCGGATTGTGTTAATAGAGATTTTATCTCTCGACCTTTTCTGGCGTATGAAAACATTCCAGATTCCCACGACAAATGTACAAAATCAAAATAAATATTTCTATGTCTCGACTGTTTCAGCGCGCGACTCGCTCCGAGCACGGAAGATGATACAATGTGTCCTGGTCGATAATCTTGTCAGCACAACGGGCCTAATGACGCCAGCGCCAGTGCTCGTATTTACTTTCTCGTGACTACTGCGGAGATGAGCTCGCCGCGAAAAGGGGAACAGGCTTCACCTACTACTTACAATCCCTCTTCTTCTTCCCCTCCCGGGTCGAATGGAATTAGCCGCAGAGAGTACCTCAGCCGCCATCTCAGCACATTGTCGAGGCGAAGGTCGCAGCCTTGAGCAGGAGTCACATCAAACGAGATAGAGACGAGAGCAGTCCTCGCTCTCCTCCAAGTCGAACCCAGAGCAGCCATTTGATGACTACGCGTCAGCGAGGTATCCTCCCGCTCGTATTACGGCAAACTTAATAACGCCGAGAAGCAGCGGTGCGATGGCAAAGATTACACACGTTCGCTCGCCCATGCAAGCAGCTCAAATTCGCACACTGGCTTTTTCGTGAGTACCTGAGGACAGTTTTGCCTGGGCATGCGTACACTGGTGCATTTGCTCGAAATCAAAACGGCGCGGTGCAATTTTAAAATTTTAAAATGCAATTTTAAGGTCGTTATCCGGCATATTTGAGGTAATCGGCAGTTGCTAGAAAAAAAAAACACTCACCTTCCGATTGCTATGTAGCTGGGGGTAATCCACATATGTGTTCTACACCAACCGTGATCTGCGGCCGGTGTTATATGTAAGCTCTACGAATAATAATAATAAACAGATCCGTACGCATCGATTTGTGCTCTTTGTTGCAAAAAACATATAGAAAGAATTTCGCCCAATTAAGGAAGAGAAGACAAGTAAATATTGCTATAATTGTTGTTACTGCCTTAATATACAATATGCCTGCTCTGGAAAGGCAAAGTAGAGGAAAAGGGGAAATTGTATCGCCCTGTCTTCTTTAAGTACGTAGTAAAGAAGGGCCCCAGGTTTTTTTTTTTTTTCTGAAGCAGCTGAGCAAAAGAACATTGAGAGCCCTTGTGTGGCTCCTCACTCATAGACGACTATCTCACACTGAGTAACTAATTTTTTCTTGAGTAACAAATAAATATTTCAAAGCAGATTCTTCTTGGTGGCAATATGGTGTTGAGTGTACGGCCCATGTTTTTGCTCTCTAAAGTGTGCACTGTCACTACGGTAGCTGAAATGTGGCAAAGTTTTTTTATCGAACGCGTAATCATTTAATGTGGTTGCGTGTAAACAAGTTACAGGAAGTGTTTTCCTACGCCTCTTACTTTGGGTTTCAGTGCCTGCATAGCAGTTCGTCAGTTTCGCATTTAGAACCTTAATACAGTTATCTAAGCAGATTTATAACCCCCGGAAGTAGAGCGCGCGCCCGCACTTACGTATGCTCTTTTTAAGCGGAAATTTTTATCCCGTGTGGTAGAAATTTTGAAGCTTTCAAGTCTTGCAGCGGTGCACGCTAAGATGAAAAAAAAATTAATTTCCACGTTTCTGGATAGATTTTTTATCGCCGCCTCATATGTCTACATTGTGACATATAGCCGGCTATTTTCAGATCCTCAATTATCTTCTTCTGCTGGTATTATATCAGGCGGACCATTTAATTGTATCAGCCGCCGCGGTGGCTCAGTGGTTATGGTGCTCGGCTGGTGACCCGAAAATCGCGGGTTCGATCCCGGCCGCGTCGGTTGAATTTCTTTGGAGGCGAAATTCTAGAGGCCCGTGTAGTGTGCGATGTCAGTGCACGTTAAAGAACCCCACGTTGTCGAAATTTCTGGAGCCCTCCACTACGGCGTCTCTCATAGCCTTAGACGCTTTGAGACGTTAAACACCATAAACCATAAACCAAACGATTTAATTGTATCAGGTACTACCCGTGCCTGAGGTAAACACAAGATTGAAGTCAAGTTGCAACTCAAGTATTTGAAGCAAACAAAATGCCAGGTTTTACGAAGCACGATGATACCGGCACAACACAGAGTTGGTGGTTCTCACTCAGCTAACGAAGCGGCCTGCTCAAAAGGTGCGGCTCCAGCTATCGCAAGCGCGTTCAGAATCGAACGAGGGCAACACTCATCTCCCAGCAGCTGTTTCTCAAGAACATCATGCGATTCGTGGTGGTCAACACGAAATTGCGATTCTTTCTCCGTCTTCCTTCGACTGTCAGGTTGGTAATAAAACGCAAAAATAACGTTTCCTTCGACTGTCTCCATATTTATATTGTTCGGTTCCTTTTGGGGATTGTGGAAGAATAGGAAACGCTCGATTCAAATGAAAATCTGAATTAGGCTTAAGTGGAAATGGACCCTATTCTACAAAAGGAAATTTTTTACCCACTATACGAAAAGAAAAACAATTGAAGGTGGGAATAAAATTGAGTCCTGTTACGTATAGGCCTCCTCACTTGGCGACGGGTGCCCAATCAGCAGATGAACCGGCTTTAGTTTCCAGTGACGCAAATTATGTCTAGAGCATGGGAATAGAAATGGTATGGTTCCTTTGAAACCGTCATTTTAGTACATTTGTGCTGTGTGATAATGAGAGGTGTACGTTTATAGCGAGCGATTAAGAACTGTACGGAACACTTTTACATCATATTACTTCGAATGACAAAAAATACAACGACCTATGTACGTTAAAAGCTGCGGCAAGTCGACCAAGATCGCGGCCTCTTAGTGTTGCTTCGAGCATTTATTTCCCTATGCAGCCGAGAGGGAGGGATATTTGTTGAAAAGCAGTGATGTTGGGAGATCGCAAGTCGTTTTCGGGCAATAATACTGCGACTAAATTCGTATAGCTCCTAAAACTCCTATAAATTCTCCAACAACTGCCTAGTGCCCAGTTATGACACCGAGTCCACCAAGTTTTATGAACCTATTGGCACTTTACTGCAGGCAATATTGCCAAAACTAGCATTAAAATTTCGCCGTGGCTTGCAGCGGTGATGGAAAAGAAGTTCGCAGCTCGACGCTACAAAAGTATGCTCCCATATTCTGCGGAGGAATCACAATGCACAATGCCATCCTCTCAGGCAGCGAATCACTACTAGGCGCCTCGGGTCATGCCTTTTCTTATCATTTTATCTCAGACGATCTGAGAAGAAAATCCTGAGGGAGGAAGTAATACATAAAGTTGAACAACAAAAATAACAGTGAAGAATGGGAGAGAAGCCAACAGCCACAGAAACCAAAGGACAGAGGGGATTTTTAATTTATTTATTAATTTTGGGCTGTTGTTCGATTTAGAATATTGCTCAATATGTTATCGCTTCAAGCTAATTGATTAGAAAAGCAGAAGAAAAAACAACCACATGCCGCCGGTGGGATCCGAACCCACGACCTCCGAATTGCGCGTCCGCTTAAGAACGTGGGTGGCGCTGATGAACACTCTCAAGGTTAGGTTATTTGTAAACATAAAATACCGCCGAAAGCAGAAGAATTGACAGCCGTCGCAGTAGCTCAGCGGTAGAGCACCGGACGCGCAATTCGGAGGTCGTGGGTTCGAATCCCACCGGCGGCATGTGATTGTTTTTTGTTCTGCTTTTCTAATCAATTAGCTTGGAGCGATAACATATTGAGCAATATTCTAAATCGAACAACAGCACAAAATGAATAAATAAATTAAAAATCCTCTCTGTCCTTTGGTTTCTGTGGCTGTTGGCTTCTCTCATATTTATAACGAGCCCCTCATTTCCTTTCCCTTGTTTGCTTTAGTGAAGAATGGGGTATGTCAATGCTTAGAACAATGGCACCGTGAAAGAGGTAGTCTCGAGGAACCGTGAGATGGGTAGTAATCGAGTAACTGGAAGAACCAAATTCACTATAAGTGGCGGGGATAAGCAGAAGAGCGGGAAATATTGGCCGAGCGCGCGAACTTCTTCATAGGGGCCCTTTCCAATGAAGAAATGTAACGCGGATCGGCACACATCGCACTTAGGGTGCATGCACGCGTCAACGGAAGAGGCCGTGACGTTCGAAGCTCTCTCCTGTAGCTCAACCGCCATCGCTGCACCCTTGATCAGCCGCCACGTGGCTTCTTGAGGTGGTCGCAATGCCCGCTGTTTTAAATAGCGGTGGCCGACTGCGCACTTGATTGTAGGCAGTGATTTGTTCCTGTTGTACGGTTGTGTACTGGTACCTTATGCAAATATTCTCAGGGAATTTTTTTTCTTACATTCCTGGGGTCATTTGCGTAAACAAGAATTAGGAATCAACTCTCAGAAAGCAAACATGCAAATCTATTTTGGTAGTTTGGCGTCTGCAGATATATGTAGAACATATAGCTTATAGCGCGATAAATGTGTGAATGTTTGTGGCCATCTCTCGTAGTGGCCTGAAATGAAATTTGCGCGGCAATTCTCCTCTCACTGCAGCTTCCAGCCGTATAGGTAGGTACAAGACTACCAGACCTCAAAGCTTAGGTGCATCTTACTGTCTAAATTGTTAAACGCCAAGCTGCAAGGACTATAAGCGCAGAAATAAACATAAGGACGAAATTTATATAGATGATTGGACGCCTATCAGCTTTTTCTGGTTGGTTGGTTTATGGGGTATAACGTCCCAAAGCGACTAAGGCTATGAGAGACGCCGTAGTGGAGGGCTCCGGAAATTTCGACCACCTGGGGTTCTCTAACGAGCACTGACATCGCACAGTACACAGGCCTCGAATTTCTCCTCCAAAGAAATTCAACCGCCGCGGCCGGGATCGAACCCGCGTCTTTCAGGCCAGCAGCCGAGCACCATAGCCACTGAGCCACCGCGGCGGCTATCAGCTTTTTCTCTATGCCGCGTAATTACTGGAGTGCGTCAGCGTGTCAGGGTGTCAGCAGTGTATACTTAAAAACCTCTTGTACTGCATGTACACCCAGGGCATGTACCGAATTTGGGAAACTCATGGCCTACAGTAAACAACAAAAATAAGTAAATCCCGCAGAACGGGCTTGCGTTCCAGCTAATCCTCGACACGGCTGGGTAAAATCGAAGTGCGATCGCTCAAAGTGTTCAACACTTTCGACGGCGAGCAAGAAATACTCTCTAAATCGCTGCTGCAGGGGAGGTGGGGGGCACGGTATGAGAAGGGGGGATTAAGTCCCGTTGAAGTGCGCTTTCAGTAAGTAGAAGCAGCAGCGCTTTTCTAGGCTCTCCTCTACCTATGAAAGGGAGAAGAATCGACTATAGAGCGTCTTCCTCGTCACGTCCTGCCACGCCTGCCACCGTGCTAGTCGGAGCTTGATGGACCGTGCTGCGAGGCAAATCAGTTTTTATTCTAGGTGGCTGCTACCCACCGCGTGCACTCAGCTTGGCTCCACTTTCGTTCATTATTTCTCTTTCCGTTTATTTTCTTTTCTAATAAATTCGCCCAGGGATCCCTTAGCAAAAACTAATACGTTTGGAATATACGGAGGTCTATTTAAAATGTATTTTAAACATATTTTGTATTCATGAATACACTAAAAATATGTAGGAAATATGTTTCTGAAATTTCATGCTTGGTATTCGAAATATATTTTTAAAATGTGCCAAAAATACCTCACTTAAAGCATACTTCGAGCACTTTTCAAATACATGAAAAAATATGCATGCAGTTTTAGCATCTTGTCAGTGTATTAAAAGTGTATTTTCGGAAATATGAAATTAATTCATCGAAAGTATACTTCAATTCTAGAAAACGGGCAGCCCTTGTAAACGTATATGTATGCAGTTTTAGCATCTTGTCAATGTATTAAAAGTGAACTTTCGTAAATATGAAATTAATTCATCCGAAATATATTTCAACCCTAACAAACGGGCAGTCCTTTTAAACGTCTTTGCACACTTCTAGCTGCCATGAACAGTCGAGTGCTCGAAATCGTGTTTCGGGAAATGGCATTTGCGTGTCGTCAATGTATTTGAAGTGTACTTCCGTAAATACGTAATTAATTCGTCCAAAGAACACTGAAATTCTAGCAAATTGGCAGTCCGCATTAGCATATTTGCAGCGTACTACAAGCTGTCGTTGAACAATCTAATGCTCAAAATCGAGTTTCGGGACATCGCATTTTGGTGCTGGCCATCTATTTAAAGTGTACTTTCGTAAATACGCAATTAATCCGTCTGAAGTATAATTAAATTCTAACAAATGGGTTGTCCGCGTAAACATATTTGCATTACACTTCAAGCTACCGTGGAACAATCTAGGGCTCGAAATGACGTTTCAGCGAAGAGTGAAAACTTTCCCTTTCTTGTCATCCTTTCGTTTATGGTAACTTCTAGCAGGAAGGTGATCACCACTTATACCCCTGCTACACGGGCGCTTCGAATGCCTTCCAGCGGAATGTCATCTAACGATGCTACACGTGTTCTGTCTAAGGCAGTGCTTGAAGATAATATTACGCCAATGAATATTAACCGCGTCAGCATGAAATTTCCCCGGGAGTGCGCCGATGAGGACGACTGCACTCATACTGTTGTTTACATCGCTTGTTTACATAACATAAAACGCAATCTGCGCTTTGGTTCTAATGAACAATCTGTTTTCTTTTTTACTGGTTGTACTCGTGATTGTTTACGCAGTGCTACAATGTGTGGGAAGCGATGATGCGATCGCACGCCTGAGAAAGCCGGGTTGTTGGCATCACGCAGGACTGGCGCTTCTCGCTTCTTGTCCCGGCTTTCTCCGACGTGACCAGTACTTTTTTTTAAACTACTTTATCCAGAAGTATGTATGGCGACTGTTCGCTTTAACTGGAACGGCCTAACTTGTTATCCACAAGCTAGCGACGGCGACGACTGCTGCTGGCCGTAAAGCACGACTCGGCAGTCTGGGTCACACCGGCGATTCCCGTTCATCGTACGCGTGCCCTGCGATGTAAGCAATAGTTGATTTCAGGTCACTGTTGCCAAAACTACACCTGGTGACCATTTGCATTCGCTAAAGCTTGTGATTCGCTCTTCACAACCGCCGAAATCACAGATCCAACCCTGCGAACTCGCTGGGCCTAGTCGTCGCGGAAGGGAACAGAGCCGTCGTCGATTGAAACTGATTTGGCAAGCGCTTATCGCTGGTGAGTGTTCAGGTATGCACACGTGAAATATAGCCGTTCGTTTCGCTCATTTAGAAGCGCGAGCATACACACACCGCCGCCTCATCACCGTGCTCTCGCTCAGCCGCCGACAAGGCTGACCGTCCGCCGACCGGATTCGTCGGTGTCGTTGGCCTGAAAAACGTGTCCCTCTAGAATCATATTATAGTAAACTAGATATTTCACTATAATTACATGCTGTTGTTCAGCGTGATATATACTGTCGTTGTCGGACTAGTGTGACCGCCGTCGTCGTCGTCGCTGTACACTGAAAACGAGCTGAGGCTTTCGAATGCGTTTCGAAAGTGTCGTGCAGCACCGCGGCAGTCCATCGAGTCCGAATGTCATTCCTATTCTCGAATGCCATTCCACTCAATGTCATTCGAACATTTCCGTGTGAGAACGTGATAGCATTATACCAGCAAAAGCGCCTTGGGTACTTCTGGGTCCGAATAAGCCAGCGGAAAGGACCCCGTGTGGCAGGGCAGACCGGCTCCCTTACACGCCCATGTATCTGTTGGTTGACAGTTCGACTCCTGACCTGTGCCTGACGCAAGTTTCAACTAGCAATTCCGTTCTCAATTAATCCCAGATTCGAACGCGACCAGTAGGGTACTTCTGCGATAATTTGGAAGCCCACAGTATTTGCGCAAAAAAAGGCATCACCGTGCAAAATAGTGCGTCGCTTTCGCTGGGTATATATACGGCAAGCCAAGTATAGCACATGTCGTAGGATTTGTTGTTTGCTGTGTCGCTGTCGTCTTGGTATGCTGTATGTAGGTATCTGCCGTTCCCATTCAATCACGTGACCTTATAATATCAGACTCCTGTTGATTAATTATAAATACCCGTGTACGATTTGTTCTCCAGTTGATGAATTAACCCGTGTCATTCCATGGAGCCGCCCAGTAGACTTTTTTTAAGCCCGAGTGAACACATTTTTAATGTATTAAATGTATATTTTTAGTATATTTCTAATGTATATTTTTATTATATTTTTAATGCATTATAAATATGCTGAGCGGGCAAAAATGTACTTTTCACGTATTTTTAAGAACGTTTAAAATATTATTCCTAGTATACTTAGAAAGCATTCGTATTGCAGTTTAAGCATAGGGACAAAAAAATGCGAAATAAATATGAAATTAATACAATACGTTTGAAATGCATTTTTAGCACATCCTCTTTTTCGCTAAGGGATCGCTCCTTCGTTCTTACAAATTCAGGGAGTGTACGACCATAGATGTTTGTTGAGGAGGAATGGGGACCAAATCCAGACTGGAGATAGGAAGGGAAGCTCGTGGCTCAAAAATGAAGGTGCCGGACGTTGATTGAAACTGGCACTAGTGCGCGCATAGCCGTTGGCGGTGCTGACAGGCCTTCCCAATTGAAAACGCCCGAGGAGTGCAGGTGAGGTGGAAAGAAGGAGATTATGGGGGAGGAAGCTGCTGAGAATCCTACTAAAGCCGCGTCGTCGCTCGACGTGTTGATTGTAGAATTCAATTGGTGATTATTTCAGTATTGTCACGTAGTGATGACAGCCGTCAAGCGAGCAGAAAAACAGCGAAAAGGTCCTGCAAACGAAACTCTTTATTTGGGCTGACTTGCGCCCGCAAAGCGCCGGATGACTCGGCGGTGGCGTAGCAACAAGCGTGCTCAGCGGTCCTCGAACAGAATGCCCGCTGCTCTCGGCGATGCTCAGTTTAAAGCTGATAGCGAACTTTCGAGATAAAGCGTGCAAAATTACTACAACATTCTGGAACAATGCAGAATCGGCTCTGCCTGGATGCGAATAATCGAGATAAATCTCGTCGCGTCTTGCATCATAACAAAGCGATAAAGCGGCGCGGTGGCAGCTTTGAAGAATGATGAAATAAAGAGTACAAAGATTTTCGGCAATATTCCTTACGATACGAAATACTTGTATCTATTCTCTCCACTTTGTAGCCTCTTGCAGTATAGAACACCTGAGGGGTAAAGACATTTGTGCCAAGCTTACCAGTCAGCCGTGTAACATATCTTCTAAGCGATCAGCTGTTACTTGTTCAGCCGGCTGACGAGGGAGGATTGGATCTATTGAAAATAAAATTGTGAGATGCTATCTCTTCCGGGTTGCCTTTCAATATAAAGACAGCGCTCGCTCTCGTCCCATTTCGTGTTTTGTCCTATTTTGTTTTGTTTTTTTCGCTGCATTGATTTTACGTGGTATACGAACATGCCCTTAACGCCACATTATAAACGGGGTAAAGTAGAGGGTGGCGAAGCCGTGTTTAAGTGAGAACACTCAACATTCGTTTGAACGTGCTGGCTAAGCCCGGCAAAAACCGATACAAAATGCCCCATTGTTGGCAGTTTCAGCCCACACGGTACAGTGTGTATTAGGGTTCCGGCGATATATCCTTGCTTGTCTTATGAATGGATTTTATACACACATACACATAATGGTTCAGACTCCGCGCTTTGAGCTAATCGCCGCGTTTTTTCTATTTTCTGGCGAGTGCTTCTGCATTCTGCATCCACTTTTTTTTTTGTCGCATTTCCTAGCAAGTATATCTTACCGATGTATTCACAGCTCTTTATATCAATCGTGTCTGGTCGCTCACATACAAGCGTTATTCGAAAGTAAGGGCCGTTCGCTGATACTTAAACACTGCTGGGCCAGAACAAAATTGTAAGCATGCAGCGCCATATATTGATCGATTCAGAAGTCACTGAAGATATTATTTTGATACAGTATTCAATTGCTTGTCGGTGAATGCAAACAACAATGACCGCGAAACTCGTTGCCCCCGCCAATTGCGAAGTGCGTGCAGTGCTGGGTGTCAGTCCTAGCTGAAAAAAGATGTTCAACTTTCTCTACATGCTTAGATAAACACAGACCCAACTACACGCTCAATAAGTCAAACGCAATAGAATAGAGCAAAGCACAACCGCACAATTTTTAACGCAATTGGAATATCACTATATATGCCCTCCATGCACTATAGCAGCCAATAAAGAAACGACTCTTGGACCGTCGTGACTGCTTTCAAAAGAGGGAGCAAGGATACACTTTCATAAAATTACAACAAACTGACCGAGATACAGTAAACGTAAAGCGCCCTTTCTCTCCGTCCTCTCCACAACGGCATTTCCCCCTAACGTTCCAAAATTATATACACCATTGTTTCCTTGACATGCTTCGATATCGGCACAGCTCTCTAACCGTCAAACAAATGCACCAGCTCTCCTGTAATGTCAGAGTTTCGTCTAAAGCGAAAACAAAACAAAACAAAAACGCGGCACAGACCAGCTTGCTCCGTTTTTACTCTCCGTTACTTTTCGAGTGAGATTTCCGAAGCTGCATCGTCGCAGGGCTTGGCTGTGCTTTCGTTACCATTAAAAGTGTGCCTCCAGTTCCAGTTTCCATTATCGCCTACCGTGTACTTTCGAGTGGCGGTGGAGATTCCACTGGGCGAAGAAAACGGTTATTCGGTGGCTTGCGACGAATTGCACAAGCTGAGATGTAGAAAAAATATAATTATTAAGTAAGCCGCATGGTACTAGCGTCTCGGCCACAAAGCGCAGAAGCGCTGCTTTTCTTCTCTTGATCGATCTCTTTCTTTCAGCCCGTGCGTGGGCAGGAAGAAACGACTGCAAGATAGCTCCTACGCTATCCTGTCGATTTTGTCGGCAGTCTTGCAGTAGATGCGTCCCCAATTCTGACTGAAAATGTTTTCTTTAGACCCTGGGCTCTGTCGCCCGAATACCCGGTGCACTGCACAAGCTGTTCGGTTGCTTTGTTCGTTATGATGAAGCAATGCTGAGACTGATATATTGAAAGCTAGATTAATTGACTGATTGGTTAATTGGCTGATTGATTGACTGATTGACTTACTGACGGATTGGATGGTTGAATGATTGATCGATTGACTGATTGATTGATTGGCTTATTGACTGATTGATTACTTGACTGATTGGTTGATTGGCTGATTATTGATTGATTGATTCTTTGCTTCTTTGCACCTTTAATCAAATGACCTCTTTTGTATACTGGAAGAAATAAACATTTATTAAGTACAGCTTCAGGCCACGTGGGCATGCCGAGAAACACGGCGGAAGCACCAGCAACAGCTGCAATAACAACACACATACGAAAGCGGTGCCCATTTCTAGTACGGAAGACGCTCTTTCATCCCGGAGGACAGCAGGCACCGCATGTGGACGAAACGCGGGCAACAACGGCGTGGCCGCAGAGAGATACGCTTTCCTATCTTGGCAAAAGTGGCGGCCCAGAAGGCCCTTGAGCAACGACCGTCCTTCATCTCTCGCTGTTGGAGGCCGCCCGTCCCAGTGGAGCCGACCGAAAACAGCGACACGTCCGAGGCGACGGACGACACTCCGTGGGGAGTCTCGACGCGAACACAAAATGCGGCTAGATGCTGACTTTTTTGGTTGAAGAAACACTTTTTCTGTGATCGATAACCCTCGGCGTACTCGGTTTAATGGGCAATCGCTAGCCGCCCCTTCCCCCCCCCCCCCCCCCATCCTCCCCATTCTTCCGTGTTCTCTTTCTCGTGCCTGTCGGGCTCTTTTTTTCTGCGCGAAATGGAGCTACGGAGGAATGAAGAGGCGAGTGAGGTTACGAGGACAGGGCAGCACCGCTTGACAGCTTATAAAGACGGCCTTTCGCCTTGCTGCTCCCGATGGGTTCTCCTCCCAGAGAAAGCGAGCTTCATGGATGGAGGAATATGTAGCTATACTGCGGCTCTAGTAGCACCGACGTGGTGACGGAGGCGTTATAGTCGCGTTGACAGAGTGTTGATGCATTGTGTGCCGATTTAAGTAGCGATATTTTCCTCCTACTTTTTCTATCGACATACCGTGGGTGTTGCGGAAAACGCGAATGTAGGAGAAGATCGGCCGCGGAGAGCTATGTGTGCATGCGCATGCAAAAGGAGAGCAATTGCAGCCTGTCGGGCTTAATTTGGCGGATAGCTTCAGGTTTACGTCCTACTTAATGGTGCGAGGTCTTTCCTTCGGTTTGCGCTATATGGCTTCATATCGACTTCTCATTACGTCTGTGTGACGGTCATGATGTGATACGCATAACAAGCACTTAGCGGAATCAGTGCAAAAGTTGGCAGAGAAGGGAAGCTGCCAAACTCGTGCCACAACTTACTCGCGATCCTTCTATTTGAAACAGCAGGAGATTTGAAAGACAGGTACAAGGAAGCTATAGTATATGTGGTGACCGTCAACCTGTTTATTAGCGTACAGCAATTATTCCCAAGTAAATATGGCTCCTGTCTCACAAAGAGGCGCGAAAAACGCATAAACCGTCACAGAAAAAAAAATTGATGGATGATCATGCAAGCTGGTCAACTGGTGTGGCACAGCTGCGATGGCCGTTTTGATTTTCGCTTTATGTCTGTCGGCTTCTTTTTGCGTCTTTGAATTTGATTTCGCGGCGACCTTGCAGCTTCGTGTGCTTTTGGTGGACTGCGGCTTCTGGAGGAGAGAGATGGCTGGAGGCCTTCTGGATGGTTCATGTGGTGGCTCCTCGCATGGACTACTGGTGGGAGGTGGCTTCTGGACTGCGTAGATGTGTTTTGTTACGCAGTTGGGTGGACTTTTGGTGGGCGAAGGCGGCGCGTGGCAGCCTTCTGGGGAGGGGTTAGAGGCGTGGAGAGTAAAGGAGGGTGGGCGGTGGGCACTTTCTATTGGCTTCTGGTAGGTGGGGCCCTTCTTAAGAGTTGGAGAGGGGGGGGGGGAGCAGGTACAGGTGGGTGGGAGTTGCTTCTCATGTGCTTCCAGTGGGTGCCGGCCCTCCAGAGAATGAAGGGGGTGGACCGTGGAAATGGGTGGTGGCGGGCTCCTCTCATGGACTTCTGGTGCACGGAGGCCTTCTGGGCAGAGAAGGGGGTAGGTTTGAGGGGAGTGGATAGTGTGCTGCTCTCATAGGCTCCTGGTGGGTGGAAATCTGCCAGAGAGTTTTGGGGTGGGGGCTGAGGAGGCGCAGGAGGGGGGAAGGGGGTGTTTTATGAGCTTGTGGGTAAGGGCCCCTTCGAGGGTAAAGGTGGGTGGGTGGTGGGCATCTCTTATGGGCTTCTGCTGAGCAGAGGCTTTCTGGAGAGTAGGGGGTGCAGACTGAAGGTGGGTAAGTGGTGGGCTCCTTTCATAGGTTTCCAGCTTGAGCTTTTCATATTATAGCACACCAACACGAATGTATATATACGTAAAACAAGCAAACCTCACACTTTCCTGGAATGGCTAAACAATGATGGCATAGGCGTAAAGATTAGAAAAAGAACAGGAAAACATGAAGTGGCTAGTGAGAAGAACATCAGATAGAAATCAGGTAAAGGCGTGCATGGTGGACTTCTTAGGGAACCATAAAATAACGGGGCTTTGAAAGCGAAACTAACAAGAATAGAGACCATCGAATTCATGACCCGAGTTTGAGTTGTGTCGTTTCTTTCCCCCGTTGTGTTGTATTTCGTTCACTCTGCATACGCCTCCAACAGCTAATTATTGTTGGTAATTAGCGACGAGGATTAGGAATGGGCAGGAGAGCATTGAGAGGACAAAAAAGGGGAACAGCAGGCAGCCATCAACCGCGTCGAATAGGCTATTTGTCTTGATCGTCGGCACGTAGTACGCAAATTGCGAAAGGGAGAAAAAGAAAGCCGGAGTGAAAAGCAGAAAGGGAATGGAGAGCAGAAGAAATGGATTGGCGACCAGGACAGAGCAGAAAACAGAAACGGTAGAAAACGACGAAGGGATGATTGCTGTAACAAAAAAGTAAAGCGGTGTTGCTGCTGATTTGTTTTTTTAATCCCGGATTATCATTATCTTTTTGACTAAGGGGAGCTCTACGAGTGTAAACGGCGTAGTAAATCGTTGCAAAAAGCTTTTGAGGTTATCCTCAGGCATTTCCATAGTTTCTCTTACTTTCACAGAAATATCGCTGAACAGCTTCAGTCGTAATAGTTACTGCTTTTACTTTTTGCTTTCCTCTGTTTCCTTCGGCTTAATATAATAGCGAAGATTATGTGAAGAGTTACAATATAGTCTTAGGCTATTTTGTATTTCTAATACTTGCAGTTAGTGGGAACAGTATTTCGTCATTATCATCCTCTTCAGCCTGACTAAGCCCACTGCAGGACAAAGGCCTCTCCCATATCTCCCATATTAACTCTGTCCTTTTCAAGCTGCGGCTATCCTATCCCCGCAAACTTCTTAATCTCATCCGCCTACCTAACTTTCTCCCGCCTTCTGCTCCGCTTGCCTTCTCTTGGAGTGCACTCCGTTACCGTTAAGGACAACCGGTTACCTTTCCTTTGCAGTACATGCCCTTCCCATGGCCACTTCTTCATCTTAATTTCGACTAGGATCTCATTGACCCATGCTTGATCCCTGAAACACTCTACCCTTTCGCAGTCTCTTAACGGTACACCTATCATTTTTCTTTCCATACCTCGCTGTGTCATCCTAAGGAACATTAATTAGGCCTGGAAAATAAGAGCCGAGCATGCAACAAAAAAGATTAATTAGTTTTTGGTTTTCTAACTGTAAGAGATCAGAAAAACGAAGCTTTGAAATGTTTCTTATTTGTCGCATATCACTAAATCCCTAATCCATTTGTGCAAACCTGGGCAAACTGCTTGTAGACTAAGGTAAATGGCATAATTATCACGATTCATTTGCTCAGATAACCTCAAGTAGACAGCGCCCAATATCCCAGCGAATGCAACGGAGGTGTCACTTTCAGTGAAATAAAAGAGAGAAGATAATTAATATGGGGCACCGTAATAAAAAAAAAGAAAGAAGGTAATGTGTTTGCATAACTGTTCCGCCTCAGCATTTCAAGGAAACAAGTTCCAAACCGCTCACATTTGTTTCAGAATGTATGCATTCGCTTACGAACTCTGTGAGACGGAATTCCTTTTTAGTCTAAGGCCCTCCTGTAAAGAAGGGCTCTTAATGTGCAGAACGCGTAGTGGTACGTAAGGAACGTGTTTGTTTTACTTTAAAATTCTTTTCTATGTCGAATATTTATGCAAGAGACCAAGTTTTTGTTATGTGTCATTATTTGAAGGCTCTGTGTCCTTTCTAAAACATTGAAAATTGAGTGCATCAGTTAAGTTGCTTTTCATTCTTCTCATAGCTTTCCTTTCTACTCGCTCAGCTTGTTTGCGGCACTATGCTTAGGTCTATGAAAAAAGCACAGCACTTTTTGCTGCTTTGAAACAGAAAGCCGAAGAAGTATGCGAAGGGTAAGTAGGCAAACTAAATAACAATAAAACTAGAGGCTGCTAACTCACCTAGTTTATTCAGGGTAAAGTTTTAGTCTTGAATCCTTTGAAGCCAAAGCCAGTTCCGTACAGTGATTAGTTTGTATTAACTGCCCATGTGAGTGCCATGGAACACAAGATGGAAGTTGGTCCGTCGAATGAAAAAAATTACAGCAAGCGTAGACTTTTCATTGACGAGCCTCACCTAGTCAACGCAGCCAGCATCTTCATCAAAGAGCTTCGTTATGAATTTTCACCAGAGAACCGAGTCAATACTACAGAGCTTAGGCACCAAGTAGTGTGTCTACTATTTGGTCGAGGTTAATGAGTAATTACTCATCTGATTAGGCTGTGTTTTGTCTGCGCGTCTTCTTCGCAAGTAACGTTTCTATAAACTCATGAACATCATTAATTTTGTACGCATGTCGTATATCGATGCCAGGGTGTTCAAAAGCCCATACAGCTCGCTGCCTGTTCGCATGCTTACTTTCTACAGCCTACTTTAGCCCTATGAGACCAACGCAAGCAATACGAAGTGTTCCAAGTGTGATGTTGAGCGCTTTGGTGGTTGCTTAGGATGCAGGGGGCGCAAAATACGCGAACGTGCACATCCGACTGGAAAACGTCCTGAAAGTCGACAAATGAAGGTTATGGCATGTGGTGGATAGGTCGGCTTGAACCAGGTATAAGTTATCAGGTTACTAGTGTTAAAGCGCTTATAAGTTAACCAACACCGACAAAGAATCTTGTCACCGTACGTACGTTTGTTCTTTCGATCTTGTGCTGTCACTTAGCAACTTGAATGTCTACACGAGCTTACCCAAGTAACTCGGTGAAGCTCGTGTACGTTCGGAGAAGCGTCGCGCCAGCTGCGCGAAAGGTTGCTCTTGATGATTAACATGGGTCGCACAATTCTTACCGGTGGCTGTAATCGAAACAGCCACCTGCCAGTACAGTGGCGCATCCCTAACCGCTGCGCCACTGCGCTGGTAGTGCATGGTGAGAGGTCTCGCCATGATCTATTAATTTTAAGTTGAGAATGGCCATTTGTGCTTATATGGGCATTAACCCACTAAAAATATCGCGTCATATCTTTAAGACGGAACTTGAGTGTCCAGTCCAATTGAAGAACAAACACCTGCTTTCGCACGTCTACTCGGTTTAACTATATCAAACCCCTCCCAATTTTTTCCTTAGGGCGCCCCGTGAGACATTCTTTGGTGTAAAACTAAAACCATGCTAGCTTCATGTCAGCCAGCTTCATGAGGTCAAACACTTGTATCCTCTTCATCTTTTTCGTTTATTAAGATAACATAGAATTTAGCATGTGGCACCTATTTTTCTTTATCTCAATACCATGGTCGCTGCTTAACAACCCGCGTCATCTAACCCATTACCACTGTTCTCTTATTTTCAGAGACATAATAGCGTGATTTTTTTGCAGTTTTTTAATCTCTTCTTAATTTATTTGCGCTAACAAAGACAGAGAACAAAAATAAAAATAAAGACAGCTAAGTAAGTGGTCACGTCTTACTTCTAAGCCTGTCGGCATCACGGCTCCTGCAGGAAGTGGAGAGGGTATCTCAGTAATCCAGACAAAGCCAAGTGTTCCGCGCCGGTAACCCGAGTGTTTTTCTGGAGGGTTCTTTCCGACACTTGCTTGTCAGTACAGAGGTCGGTTCTACGACCTTTTCGAAAGAAACAACCCAACAAATAAGCACACTAATTCTTGCTTAGGTGGTTTACACAAGCTCAGTGATTTAGTGCAGCAGCTGTTTGCAGTCTGGGGCAGGACAGAGCGCGGTGAACACGTAACGTACATCATGAATTCAGCAAACGATCTCTGTTTAGATACGGCTTCCCCTGTAACATACAAGCAGATATATTCATTTTTGAGTTCTTCTGATAGCTATTCGAATCTGGGTATGGAAAATTTTTCTTCGAGCGTTCACTTAAATTTGGAACGCTTGAAGACGCACTCAACGGCAGCAGCAACATCAAAAACGGCCGACTTGACAGCAGCTGAACGCCAGAGCTGGGGTCATCCCCCGTGCAGAGGATGTAACATTCTTGAAGCCCAAGCAACGACCCCTGTTCGGGGAAAGGGCGCTGCGCAGAGGACTGAGTGATGCGCCGTTCTTGCACAACAGACAGGAGGGGCCCTTGAGCTACGCCGCGCGAAGCCGTGTCTCTGGGAGCACTGGGGTCGATTGAATAGCTACAGGGGGGGCGTGGGGCCGTTCGTGGGCACACCGCGGCTGCTTGTCCGGACCGGGCAACTGATTTTTTTCCAAAGCCGCGACACGAATACAAACTGCATGCCGAGTTGGCTTTTTTGGATAAAGGAGCACTTTTTCAGTCATCGATAACTCTTGGGACTTTTTTTTTAATTCAATTCAAAACTTTATTTCCAGCGACTCGTTGAAGGTCACGAGGCAAAAAAGCTGCCATTGGCAGCTTGAGGGTGCCTGATGCCCGTACAAGGCAGCAGCATATAGCCAACACAAAATTCTGAACACTTTCACATAAATTGACTCATCGAAACACATTCCAAAAACACAGCACAAGAAAGTATACAGTACGAAAAACATAAAGGCAATGAAAATACATTGAATACGATTAGCTGCACAAAAACTGGGATGAGAAAAAAATTTCACGTGTCTGTTTTCTATTACATGCGCTTAAGTCAAAATTTGCAGACAGTAATTTGTTAAGTAAACACGGCAAGTTGTGCGTGAGCGACTGTAGCATATAATTTGTACGTCTGCGTGGTATCAGCCATGTCTCAGATCCACGGCTGCGACAATCACTTTTCTGTTTCTGCAAATGCGAAAGGAATTTTATGAGGCTCTTAAACTTTTCATCGGAAAATAAGTATGAGTACAGTAGACGGAACTCGTAAATTTTTTCGACGCTTATTATGTTATACCGTGTGAACAAAGGTGCAGATGAATCTAAATAGGACACATTTGCAATGCAACGAAGTGCTTTCTTTTGAAGAAGGAGCAGTGTTTGAATATTTGTTTGTGTGGTTGTGGCCCAAACCAGTGTACAATAATTTATGTGAGAGGAAAACAGTGCATGATAAATTTGAAGTTTTGCTCTATCTGGAAGAAAATGACGGCACCGTGCTAGTGCGCCGACTGACGTAGATAGTGCCTTTGATAATGATTGAATGTGATGATTCCACATGTCAGCAGCAAAGGTCACGCCAAGAATTTTATGTTTTTTAACAATTTCTATGGGTGCACCCCCAAGAACCAACCTTTCTTCTATCTGTGCTTGCTTCCCTCTAGCCATGAATAATATGGCCCTAAATTTATTGCCATTTATTTTTAAACAGTTCTTACTTGACCAATCCCAAATTATTGCAAGCTCTTTTTTGCCTTCTATTAATAGTTCGTCTACATTTTTACCGGTGAAAAAGATGCTCGTGTCATCTGCGTAGAGCACGTATATTGCATTGCTTTCCTTTTGCACGATATCGTTCACACAGATGTTGAAAAGAAACGGCCCTAAAATACTTCCTTGTGGCACACCGGAAGTTAGTAATCTGTGTGATGAGTCACTTTCAGCGATAGAGACGCGCTGCTGACGATTCAAAAGAAAAGATTTAAGTAAAGCGAAACCAACTCCTCGGACACCATAACTGAACAGTTTGTCTAGTAATATTTCATGGTTTAGGCGATCAAATGTTTTGCTGTATTCAATGAAAATTCCGAGGGTAAGTCTGCCTTCATCAATATTAGAGATTATTAATTCCTTCTGAGTTAATAGTGCTGTTTCCGTTGACCTGCCTTTCCGAAAGCCATGTTGAGCATCTGAAAGCATGTTATGTTTAACGAAAAAGCTGTTCATGCGCAAAAGAATAATCTTCTCTAAACCCTTAGAAAATACAGGAAGCACTGAGACGGGTCTATAGTTGTTAACATCGTTTTTATCGCTCCCCTTAAAAAGAACTGAAACTTTAGCGATTTTCATCCTGTCCGGGAAACAGCCAGATGTAAGAGCCAGATTGAATATGTATACTAGATGCGGCGCAATAATATCGATAACGTATTTCACTGCCTTTATTTGAAAGCCGTCAATATCGCTGGCATTGGTGTTTTTCAAATTTATAAATGTGCGATAGATTTCTGTTTCATCCGTTGGGTAAAGAAATAGTGTCTCCTTACACTGGTAGTGAAGCAAAGCGCTAGTCGAGTTGTCGACTGCTGGCTTTGCCACATTGACGAAGTGTTCATTGAAATACTCGGCTAGAGGAATTCCGGATAATTTTTTACCATCTATTGTCAATTCAGAAGTGTTTTCTCGTGTTGTTTGTCTATTTAGGGCTTCGTTGAATATTTTCCAAACTTTGACCGGACGCTCTTTTCTTGCAGTACTGAAAAGGTGGTTGTAGTAGTATTTCTTTGCTCTTCGCAATTCCGCATTTAGTTTGTTCCGAGACTTCTTAAATATTTCAAGTTTAGCTCGGTCTTTTGTCCTGAGGAAGGCTTGAAAAAGAAGGTTTTTTTCAGTTATCATTTTTTTGTGTTCTGGTCCTAGCCAAGGTTTCCTTATTTTTTTCTTAAGTTTAACATTCTGATATGGAAACGACAACTTATACAGCAGACGGAATATTGTCAAAAGGTCAGCGTGTCTCTGGGAGCACTGGGGTCGATTGAATAGCTACAGGGGGGGCGTGGGGCCATTCGTGGGTACACCGCGGCTGCTTGTCCGGACCGGGCAACTGAATTTGTTCCAAAGCCGCGAGACGAATACAAACTTCATGCCGATTTGGCTTTTTTGTATAAAGGAGCACTTTTTCAGTCATCGATAACTCTTAGGACTATTACAGGCCTAATGGGTAATTGTGTTGACCTTCCCTCTCTGGCCTTCTTCTCTTCCTTGTTATGTCTTGAGAGCTGTGCGAGAAAGAGCGGCGCATGAGATAAGGAAGACAGGCTGGCATCGTTTGACGTGATATAAAGGCGCTCGTTCTCCCCGCTGGCCCAATTGTGTTCTTCTCGCTCCCAGCTATGGCAACCCTCTAGGTCGAACGAATTTTAGGCTACATAGAGGCTAAGGAGTTGGCGTCGTATATGCGAGGCGTGGATGCATTGCATGCTGATAATATCGCGTGGCATATTCTTACTCCTGTTTTTCAGGCGCCGTTCTTCTCTTGTTGGTGAAGTCGGGAGTATAACTGCACCGAGCTGGTCAGGTAAGCGCCGATGCATTCCCGCGCGAGAAGGGAGACAAAGCTATCGCCGACCACCTCTCTTGAGCGAAGAGCACTGGCTGTTTATATTTCCTCTAGAATATATTGCCTTCATAGTTTATATTGCCTCTCCTTCCTTCTTAAATCGACTTACTTTGTAAGACGAACAGAATTAAAGGAAAACAATATCAGTACTCTCCAGAAATTATAGCCTAACACATTCGAACGCTCGCTAGGGCTCTGCCGATTCTGGGGTTTTTATTTTCTCCAGAAGTTGATAGCAATTTGGAAATGGAAATATCGAGAGCCAGAAGGAATTATTTGGAGTTTATAACAACAAATTCTCCCCTAACACTTTTCGCGCAACGTCAGCTAAAGACAAGTGCCGTTAATAGCAGCCATCTTACATTCCGCAGACGTGCCGATTGAACCAAAAGCAACTTTCTGCAGTGTTTCAGATACCTACAAAAATACTAAAAAAGCCTGAACTTTTGATAACATCCTTTTTGTGCCACTGTCATTGAAAGTAAGGCAAAAGAAGAAGCGCTAACAATCACTGCAGCGATAACTTGCCTTGGAATGTGGGCCGTCACTGAGAAATCGTGCTCATTTGCCTCTTCAGAGAAGCGCTCGCTCGCTACGCACCTGCGACTGCTTTTGCGCATTGACAAATAAGGAACAAATTAAATAATATCACTTAGGGCTCTGACTTCAAAATTGTGGCCGCCGCAGGCAGACGGAAGGCCCGAAGTTTCCGCAGTTGTGTTTTAAGGCTCATTGCACCTTCAGCTCGGGTATAGAGACGAGTGCGCAAAACATTGCTGAGATTTGATTAACGGGAAATGCGGAGCCTCGAGGGACTACTTTACTCAAAAAAAAAAAAAGCCACGAGGCTACCGGCAACGCCAATGAAAAAAATGTAATGAAGAGTACCAGAGCTACAAATCATAACACGTTCTGTCCAGCGCATTTATATTTCAAACTCGTTCCTCAAAGAAGCGTGAAGGAACGACGCTGCTCAGAGACTAGTAAAAAGGATGAAAAAAGGAACTAAAGGGGAAAAGATGACATATCAGACAAAGCCAGCGAGAAACTGGTGTGATCTAAACGGGATCTTTGTTTAGACCACAGGTTCGAAACAGTTCGGAACTGGTGGTTTGAAATCAATAGACAATTCTTCCAGAGCATTTGTTTACTGCAAGACGCTTTGATTTAGTTACATTACTCATGACGAATCAGCAAAGGAGAAAAGTCCGCAAGGACTCAGTGACCGATAGCAACGGCCCGTGAAGAGAGCAAAATGGCAGTGATGCCGAAAGGAAGCAACGAAGGGAAGGAAGTAAGGCGGAAATAAAGGGGAGCATTGAAAGAAGATGAAAGGAAGGAAACGCGAAGGTAAACGAACGAAAGGAATGAAAGAAGGTAGGGAGTGAAAGGAAAGGAAGGAAGAGAGAAAGGAAAAAAATTGACCATAGGAAGGAATGAATGAAGGGAGGGAGGAAAAGAAAAGGAAGAAATGGGAAGTGAAGGTAGGACAAGTCGAGGATTCTTGAACAGCAATTTTAATCGTGAAGCAAGTGCAGAATATAGTAAGGTGTTATAGAAATATTGAATTAATGGTCCATTCTTGCGACGCGTAGCAAAGTCTTTCTTTTAAAATTTGCCCATCGTTCGCATCGAGCAGTTAAAACTAGCAAAGACTAAGGATAGCTGAGACTCAGGATAGCAAAAACATTTACAGTAAAAAAAAAATTGCAAGCCTGTCGAGAGTAGGCGGGGGGACATATTGATTCTTATAGTGAAATCTGTCCATGTATGAAGAAATTGTGTTCATAAATAATTTCCAGATGAAAAATGCCCTCTCCCTAAATTTCCGGGTATGAAAGGGGAGGAATGGGTTTGGAGGGACGGAAGGGGAACAAAGAGAAACAAATTGTAAGTGAGCACAGGAATTACGAAAAAACGGGCATGAAATGAAGCAGGGACAGAGCAAAGAAAGGAATGGGAAGGGAAGAAATGAGCGAAAAAGGTAACGTTCGCAGAAAGGAAGGAAACGAAAGCAAAGGACAGGAAGAAAAGGAAAGCAGAACAATGAAAGGAAAAAAGGATGAAAAAAGGAAGGACGAAAGGAAAGTAGGCAGGAAGCAAGGAACGAGCACCCACTTTGAAAAGGGGGGCCTGTGGCATCAATCAGGGTATTTTTGTATATCTTATTTCTTTGAAAATATTTCAAACCCCCAAAAATATAGTCTAGGATTCACCATTCTGAAATACAAAATCCACTGAATTTTGCGCTAGAGTAATTTTAAATACTGAAGTACTGTCTTCGTTTAAATGGCCATTTTGAGCTATCAGTCTCCCAACCGTTCCTTACTGATGTCTACCGCGGATGCATTCTCATTACCGCTGTCATTCCTGCACCCTACGGCCTCAAGGATACTAAAGTACCTGGCTCGACATATGTACGGATACGCTCCGCACTGTAGGAAAATGTCAACTGTTTCTTTTTTCATGTTTACCGCCCAATGGCGCACTAATGGTGACGCCTTCTTCAACAATCACGCCAGTTTATTCGCTATCAAGTTCTATATAGCAGTTGAAAAAAATAGAAGCCTTCTGTCGATAGCGACATCGGGCTGTCGGGGCGGACAGCTTTCTACTGCTCGAGTTATCGAAGAAGCTGTCCCAGTCGTCTCGTCTTCATTTGCATCTCTGCATTATTTATTTATTTATTTATTTATTTATTTATTTATTTATTTATTTATTTATTTATTTATTTATTTATTTATTTATTTATTTATTTATTTATTTATTTATTTATTTATTTATTTATTTATTTATTTATTTATTTATTTATTTATTTATTTATTTATTTATTTATTTATTTATTTATTTATTTATTTATTTATTTATTCTAGATACTTTCTCAGGCCCTCATGACTGAAGGTATTACAGTGGTCGAAGGGGTGGGGCGTAAAGAAATATATCAAATAAGAAACAGCGAAACCACAAATACAGCGATAATCTAGAAAACATATCACGTGGACACTGCAATAAAAAATGCTAACTTGTTTTAATTCATCGTTGAAAGCGTAAAGGTTCTCCAGACACATCTCTCGCGCCCCGCCGTGGTGGCTCAGTGGTTACGGCGCTCGGCTGCTGACCCGAAAGACGCGGGTTCGATCCCGGCCGCGGCGGCTGAATTTCTTGAAGGCGAAATTCTAGAGGCCCGTGTGCTGTGCGATGTCAGTGCACGTTAAAGAACCCCAGGTGGTCGAAATTTCCGGAGCCCTTCACTACGGCGTCTCTCATAGCCTCAGTAGCTTTGGGACGTTAAACCCCAATAAACCAAACATTTCTCGCGACATTCAACCTGTTTCTTTATTCGTCGATTGAATGTCCATCTTGTACATCGGTCATTACGTTCAATTTAAATTTCAACCCCATTAGGCGCTTTGGAAGCTTAATGTTTTACTGACAAACGACGAGGACGTTAAAGCGCGAGAAAGTCGTAAACGCACGAAAATAATTATAAAGAGCTAGCGAACATGTCAAGAAGCTAGGGAACGACCATTCCTCTTCTGTGGGAAGGGGAAATTTTTCTGAGAAAAACGCAGTGTCTTTCTTTCTGTCTAGGAATAAAACGCAGTGCAGACATGAGACGACTCCCCTCAATGCTGGACGGCACAAAAGCATCTGGCTAGAAAGAAAAAAATGTCAATCAATTCAGTGCCGTCGAGCCGCACGTCTAACCGAAGCGTAACGAATAATTCATCATAAGCTCCGTAAACCCTGTGTGATTGCAATGCCACGTTCAAAAAAAAAAAGAATGTTGCTGCAATTAAGGTCAAAAGTATCAGCATTGGTGGCTGACTTACGCAACGATGTAGGGCACTCCAAGTTGAGCTACAATTCTAGAATCTTAGGATAAGAGAAAGAAGAACGAGAAATGAGCGGCAGTATGGGGCTATCCTGAAAATGGCTCACAGCCAAAATTTCTAACAATGAAGGTCTTTTTAAATGCCTCAACCTGACTTTAAACGCCTCTTTGCGGCTGTGTTCAGCAGCAATTTAGTGGGTAAAATGAACTTGCCATGAGTGCACTGGTCCGGTCTCACCTATTTGACTAATTATCTTCCGCAATGAAGCCAGAAAAAGAATTCCAAAAGCCATAATATCATGTGTTATAAAATCTTTTTTGCACTTCGAATATTTTAATTCCCAATGCAGCATTTGCTTTGCTGTTGAGTCAGTGTTACGCAACTCAGCTTACAGCTCGTGCTATGCCCATGTATTTTTAGTTTTTTTTTTGTTGCTTCTAATTTTAGCGACTGTCGCCATTCAGTGACGTAACCACATGCCCCCTCAACAAAGTATCGAACTTTCAATAATTAATTGTGCTCCTGAGGTTTGCAAACAAATTTGTTTCCTTCTAGGCGACACTTGCAACCTATCCAGGACAGGAGCAAAGTTACATTAGAAAGTAGCTAATGTAATTCTCAAAGAGAATTTTTCTAGAGGACGTGAGTAGCATGTTAGGACACTGCTGCCTCCGCAAGCGTAACTAATGCAAGTACAGCGTAACATGTTTTCATTAAGCGCTCCGATGAAGCTCCCGTCTTGATGGGTGCCCCTGAACGACATAGTAGCCCAGGGTGATTTCCTGGCTGGATCTATTTTTTTGAACGTAAAAGCCTGATGTTATAAGGAAAGAACGAAAATTAGGATACAAGTTTCCATTCACAACTGCAGCTGAAATTATGGACTAAACATGAAGCTGCCTTTAACACAGCTGTAAGTAGCTGCTATTATTAGTGCGAACTTACTATTCCGATAGGTAAACCCGGAGCAAGACATTGCGGTGTTCGTAATTAAGTTTGTGCCAAGTGACAGAAATGGGTAAAATTAAATCAAATAAATATCCATGACATGTATTTGAACCCGGGGTGGCTTTGCTGTGCACTGCGTGACAACACTCTGCTATCGCCGCAGTTTTTTTCCTTAATGCCTGGAAGTAAGGCTAGAACACCCCTCACGTTAACAGCAACCCTATCTCGCGCTCTGCATTGTGCATCGTGTTCTTTACCAACTAATATTATTATCAGACTAATATTCGCGCTTTCAGCTATGTGGAGGTAGAGACAGAGAGAGATGCGCGTTGCATGCGTTGGCGTGGAGAACCGGCAGAAACACGGCACTAGAGCAATACGCGTTGGCGTCGACAACATGGCTGCTTTTAAACGCCGCACTGGAGCATAGTCTGCCGGCGTAGATTAGACAAATTGGCATTGACGATGAAAAAAAGTTGAAGACTCGCATAACTGGCGCCGTAGGTCAGTGGGCACCTCAATAGTGCTTTCAGGTACGTGGCGGTGGTGTCCACCTGCAAAAACTGTGCTCTCGCAGAATATTTCGGGCTTAGCAATGCTAAACCGGCAGCCATTTTTTACTGAAGCTTTACGTTTTTCATATTTTCCAGCGGTAAGTGTTAAAGACTACTTCGTTATAAATGTGGGTTATACGCACGTCCTCCCCGGCATGTGTAAATAGTGCTGCTGTTTCCTAACTTCCACTTGTACAAGAGGCAGCTCTGAGCTCGCACGAGAAATGAACGAACTAAAATCGAGATTCCTTGCCTGTTACACGGCACAACACTCGGCGTGTACCGAGTGCGAAAGGTGATACAAGTCGTTCTGGCCGATAATCCACACAAGACAACAGGTCAAACATGCCCCCGCCAGTCCTTCCATGTGCGGATTCTAGACTACTGCGGACACAAGCTCGCCTGTAAAGAGACCCGACTGCTCCTACACATCCATTTGCCCTCCTGCATCGATGGCCGGGCCGTATGGAATTAGCCGCAGGGCACATATCAGCCGCCACTTCGCCTTGAGCCGGAACGAGATCTAATGAGACGGAGATGGGAGCACTCCTTGCCCTCCGTATCGAAACCGGAGCAGTCGTGTGATGACGTCGTGGTGGGGGCGTCTGTTCTCGATTGCATTATGCCAAACCTAATAAGGCCAGGAAGCAGCAATACGCGCGGAAATGTCATGTTCGGTGGCTGTAGTGGCCGCCAATGCAAACCGCTCAGATTTGCGCATTAGTGCGTTCGCGAGCACCGGAAGAGTGTAGCCAGAGGTGGCATATACACCTGATATCGTGGGAAAACTCCATTAGTGGGGGCTCAATCGTTCATTTTTTTTCCTTAATAAAACAGTTGCTGCGAGTCGTTCGCACCCTCTTGAAGGCTTTTATTGGCTAAATAGCAGTGTCTCACTTTCTCGCTTTTTGAGGAGAATTTGGTAAGCTACTAGGAATTGAAAATGTGTCAGTGATTTGCACGCTTGCTGAAGAACAATAATTTGCATATGTCAGCATGATTCGAACCCAGTGCCCGCCGCAGGAGAGGCGAAAGAATTAGTACGAGGTCCCCCTGCGTCACCCTCAATTTCAGCAGAAGTGGGCGAGCTGAATCAAACCAAACAAACTTGCGTTAGTGAAAATCGCTTGCTAGATTTAGAGAGAAGGCAAAGAAACGGACGAAGTATAAAGTTTATAACACCCGGCCACAAGTACAAGTGCCTAATGATTGCAGAAAAATAATTTCTGTCAACGCTTCCGAAACTTCTCCCCGGAGGAGTTATTATACGTCTTTGACTGCGAGCAAGCCAACGACAACAAAGTATCAATGGTTGCTAGCACAGCTTCCAAGTTGGTTTCTTAATAAGGACTCCTAAATTTTTTGCATCAACTTAAAAACTTGAAGAATACACTATTTGCCGCGATGTATTACTTCACAGAGTAGGGAGTTATCAGTCGGAAATTTTACTATAATGGTGCATCTCGCTGATAAAACTTAAGATATTGTTACGGGGATGTAACGGTATTACGGTTACGGTAAGTCTGTATTGGCGGCTGCGCTGAGATGGCCAGCACTAAGCTCAGACTCCAAGGGCCCAGCTACCCACTGTCAACGTCGTCGTCGTCCAGCGCACCGCCACTTCTTCGTTCACGTTTCGTTAACTTATTCAGTAACCAGTTCACCGGTAACACTATCCCCCTCGGCTGAAGGCAACGTCCTGGTGCGAGTTAGGCGTGGGATGTCGAGGGTGGGTGATAGGGCTTGATGGTTGGTTGGTTGGTTGGTTGGTTGGTTGGTTGGTTGGTTGGTTGGTTGGTTGGTTGGTTGGTTGGTTGGTTGGTTGGTTGGTTGGTTGGTTGGTTGGTTGGTTGGTTGGTTGGTTGGTTGGTTGGTTGGTTGGTTGGTTGGTTGGTTGGTTGGTTGGTTGGTTGGTTGGTTGGTTGGTTGGTTGGTTGGTTTATGTGGTTTAACGTCCCAAAGCGACTAAGGCTATGAGAGACGCCGTAGTGGAGGGCTCCGGAAATTTCGACCACCTGGGGTTCTTTAACGTGCACTTACATCGCACAGCACACGGGCCTCTAAAATTTCTCCTCCAAAGAAATTCAACCGCCGCGGCCGGGATCGAACCCGCGTTTTGGGGGTCAGCAGCCGAGCACCATAACCACTGAGCCACTGCGGCGGCGTGATAGGGCTTGAGGCGAGCCACATGAACGACCTCCGATGTCAGTGGAGCGGACGGGGACTTTCGATGAAGCGGCGTGATCTCATAGGTTACGTCGGTCACTGCCCTTAATACACGATAAGGACCTGTGTAGCGCGGCAGAAGTTTTTCACATAACCCCACACGACGGGTTGGGAGCCACAGCAAGACGAGAGATCCGGCAGGGTAGCGCACATCACGGTACACCTCCACCGCACCTCCCCGCACCTCCCCGCACCTCCACCAAATGATACGTGGTGGCAAGCCAAGGAAGAGAACAACATGATGACCGATGAAATATTATTTCATCTAGAAATATTATTTCAACTAGTACGTAACAACTGAAGCGCAATCTTTCTAAAAGACCACGTACATAAAAAGTTCTTATACGAGGGACCGCAACTGTGCCGCCCTGTACTAGTTCTTGATCTGTATCTTTATTGTGCTGCTTCATCGACCATACATTAATGACAAGCCACAGTATAAATTTCATAAATTACATCTCCTGTGCCTATTGCACAATCTTTGCCTTTCTTTTTTCCACAACGAGTATAAAAATCACATGCGCGTTAGAATCAGGTAATCACGGTATGTAGCCTCGCCTCTGGTTGACGTCTACATGAGAGATAATTTATCTTAGAGCATAATGAAGCAGTGTTCAAATCCTATTTTAGAGCCAGTTTACTAACAGGATTACAGCAGGCCAGACCGGAAGGACTGAGACGATACGCAGTCCTAAGCGTTCGTCCTTATGCACAGGTTATTTATATATTTATTTATTTATTTATTTATTTAAACATACTGCAGGCCCTTTTCGGGACCATGCAGGAGTGTTTACAATGCATAACTGTGATCAAACAGAGTAAAAAACAAAAATTCAAAAATACATAGATGTTCTTTGAGCCAAACACAAAAAGAGTAGAAGAGAATTAAACAGAAAAGTCAATTTTTTCAATTCTAATTAAGAAATAGTCCCACGGACGTACACTTCACCGCATCTTCAGGCAATTTATTCCAATATAATATAGCATCTGGAAACAGGGAGTACTTGTGAATATTTACATGGCTGACTGGCTGACGCAATGTTTTACTATGGTTAGTTCTAGGCGAGCGTTTGAAAGGCAGGTATAAGTATTGCGAATTGGTTATTTTGAAGTGGCCGATACCACAGACTAGGTTGGGCGCAACTGCTCAGAATGCACAATGACGGCGACAAAGCGAGTGAGTGTTCCTGTGTAACGTGGCCTAGTAAATGCGCCATTTTCTCTCCCCTGCATTAACAGTGCGCTGCTATGCCTCCGTTATTGCGTAGCATCCGCGACAGGCCCGGAAGGCCGCCGTAAATTGTTATCCAGTGCCCTGTAAACTGAAGCGTGCCTGTGAAGCCATTCTCGCCGTTTCAGGGCGTTGTGAAGCGAATGATGGCACCGTCGAGAAGGACGTAGTACAAGCACTGGTCTTACTAGGCAATACGAAACGGAGAGCTGAAAGAATACTTCTTACACGGTCTAAACGCTAAAAGATTCACATTTATAAGGACTCTCAGCGGTGGGACATTCTAACTGCCTGCGTCCGAACAGTACGGTTTCTTAACGGTGTCGTCAGGTGACCGGGCCGAGCCTTTCCCACGTTAAGTCGCGCATTTACCTAACCACAGAGCTGCACACGAGCGATGCTTGTGATAGCGGGTACTGCAAGGAGAGATGATGAGTAAAACAGCGATGACGAAGTGTAATCGCAGCAAACATACACACTGATACAGAGCAGCCGCCGACATCCTGACCTTCATCATGATAGCAGAGCCTTCAATAGCCCGCATAGCGCGCTTCTACTCCCGTCGCGCTGGTACCCTGAATGTGGGCGCCAAGCCATTCGGACCGTTCACACGGTAAGTTTAAAAAAGTTCGCTTCGTGTTCGCCCTCCGATTCGACGTGGTCTCTGGATGATGTTCGCCCGAGTTTTCCGAGAACAAGAGCTAAAAGCATTCTATGCTCAAAATATGGATAAAGAAAAGAACCGGAAAGAGCGGAGCAGTGCGGGAACGCCTCCACAGTGACGCCGCCCAATGCCAGCTGTCAAAATGAACGGCCCTCACCCAGTCCGGGCACATCGCACGACGGGCGCACTCATGCGGTTCTGCAAGGAACGCTGACCTTCTGGGTTCCCGCCAGGCACCGGAAGGATAGTTGCCAGCGCTGCACGCCTGGGCCCGGAGCAGCATCGATCCTCCACGCTTGCTCGCTAATCAGTGACCGCACCAAGCTGTGCTCGCTGGCGGCTTTTCTGGCTGGGATGGTCGCAGTACACACTGTCGTGCGTTCGCACCGGTGCTTGGACATGCAGGCAATCGTGGTCAGGATGTATGCGAATTTTCCCGTCGTGTAGCTGGTACACATGATTTCTACGTTTTCGGGCACTTTTCTTGTATTTTTTTTTTTGCATTTGAATGGCCTTTGTCCGACCAATATCAGGAAATGTTATAGCACGCTAAGTAAGTGAATTGGTAGAAAAGTTGGCCCCGCAGTGGCCGTGAGCCACAATTGTCATGAACACGCTCGGAGTGCTGCTTGTAGCTTCCACCAGTTTACATACAGGACCTCAGCGCTTTCGGCCACTTTACCATTTATATTGTTAATCTGAGAACACCAAACATTTCCACAGAAGACCTAAACAGACAAACACAGACGATAAAATTTTGCTCTATTACCCTTCTCGTATAGATTTTTCACCACGAAATAAATTATTTTCACCACCAAAAAAAAATAGCAGTGGTTTAACTGTTTTTAAACCTTGACAGAGCGAAAGATCCATTACTCTCGGCTACGGTGGGTTAGACGCTTGAAATGCCACGCAGGCGTTTCAGGCACACTGTCAACCGCGCTCTCATCCATACCGAAACTGCATGCGAGAGCGGCGTCGCCTCACTCAGAATCACGTGCATAAACACGCGACCACATCTAACGGAGCTGCGGTCGGCACATCGTGGTCGGAGCAGGGGCGCGGCGGCTGCAGCTGCGGCAAGTCACGTGGTCTGACGTCACAGCAAAACCTATGGTGCACTTCCTGTTAAAGGTAAACTGCAACACCCGATGATCTTGGTGAAACATGGCAGAGTGGAGCGCTCGCTCCAAAATGAAGAAGTCATCACCAGGCATAGGCAGTATCGATGACACATGTAACTTCAATTTTATCTTTCCATGCTTCCGGTACTGAACATACATTTTTAGCGCATCGTGTATATAACGACACTGGAAACTAAGGAAAAAGATGTGCCACAGATTGTGAGGCTCTTTTGTGTGAAACTTTGAGCCAGCAGAGTTCGCTCAGGATGTAGAACAGAGAAAAAAAGGTGAATGGAGCAGAATGAGAAAGAGAGGATACCATTGCCGTTGACGCCGTGAGTCTTTATTATTCCCACGTTAAATGTTCGGTAGATTGACGACGTAAATATCGCGCTTCTACACACTCCATGACATAAGGAATGAAGAGACAGGCTCAGCGTTGTGGTAGCAACAACATTCCTTTGCCTCCAATTTACGTTGCGGTGGTCGATAAACAGGCGTCAGCGCTCCTATTCAACATATATATTAATGACGTATGCAACATCAGTAACTTAGTTAAATACATCATATATGCTGACGACACCAGTCTATTTTTGTCCTCACCTGACATCAAAGAACTAACTAGCACCGCATATACAGTTTTGTCATCATTATCTGAGTGGTCATCTTTGAACTCATTAAAAATAAACAAACTAAAAACTAAAGCTTTATTGTTCCATCCGAAGGGGCAGCATATAGGCAGTGTGCCACCACTCTATTTCGACAAAGCCCCCATTGAGTACGTGGAAACCTTCACATTACTCGGAGTGGTATTTACTGCTACTATGTCGTGGGACGCTCATGTAAGCAAAGTGTGCCTATCCCTTTCCAGATATATTGGGATAATTTCGCGGAATAAACACATTTTACCCGCCAAAACTAAGCTGAATCTGTACTATGCGTTCTTTTATTCTTATGTATCGTATTGCTTCCTTGTATGGGGACAAACCACAGCATCTAACGTCCAGAAGCTTCTAGTACTGCAAAAAAGAATACTTCGCGTAATTGCTAATGTACCGTATGATGCTCCGACACGTCCTATATACCAGCAATACAGAATGATACCCGTAACAAGAATGTTCGATTACAGGTTTGCATCCTTCTATAAAAAAATAATAGCCGAAGACGACACATTTCTTTCTAGCATTGTGACACTTACACCACATCAGACACCGTATATGACACGACAGCGTATCATCTATTCATTACCACGATGCAGAACAAACTATGGTTTTTCCACACTAAAATACATTCTTCCCAAATACTTGAACACGCCCTTTTATGACATGTTGCTCAGCATGTCTGTCTCGGCTATTCGAAATGTGTTTGCAAGCTAGGTCCCACAGTATGCGTACCCATGTATAGAATTCTATTGCATTGAACCGTAAATGTTGTGTAAAACCTTTATTCTGTTGTGCGGAATTACTACTTGTCCATGCAAAATGAAAACAAAGTTTCCTTTCATGCATGTATTTAAAAAAAAACAAAAAGTTTCTTTTTATGCACGTATTTAAAAAAAATGTTTCCTTTTATGCATATATTTACATGCCTTGTCTTTCCGTGTACCTTGCGTTGTTACCAGTGTATGAAGTAACCATCATAGTCGCTACCGAACTGCCTCTTTGTAGGGGTGGCGAGGCTTGTCAAGCGGTCGTAATGACTGCTTTTTTCTTGCCGCCCTCAGTTTTTGTAAAAAAAAGCTGAAATAAAGTGATTGATTGATTTTAACCGTGAGACGAAAAGACGAATTTCTGAGCCAACAGCTGGTCTCCGTATAATGTAGGGTAGCTGTGTAGCATGGACACATAACCAGCTGGATTAAAGCTAAGCAGTAATAACGCTGTGAAGTACAGACTGAAATTGGGGTTGATATGTGCTTTTCTTCGATATGAGTTTAAAACTTCCGCGAATGCGAAGTCCTTCCAAAAGCCCCTGTATGAGTGCCTACTTTACGAACGCACCGAAATTCAGTTTTAGACACCGCATGAAATCATCAGCCTTTGTGGAGTGCTACGTTTCAGCTTTATATACGCCGCTTCGTCTATCAGCATCTGTAGACAGGTTCCTGCAATATTGCATTGAAAGAAGTGAAATCAGAGCAAGTAGCTCCAGGTTCGTTTGGTGCTCGCGGTTTTGGGAAGTGGTAAATGACGAAATCAGATGTCTACTTCGCTTTGAAAACAAGCTTGACGGCAACCAAAACTTTGAAAACACTCTCCCCAACACCCATTTCTTGCCGCGTTTCGAGCGCAAGTGAAAGAAATGAGTTCGATTTGACAGGCTATTCCCAGTCTGTTTAGTTTCACAGGGCACGCCGCCGCCGCCAAATCCCATTACAGTTTTCTTTCCTTTCTTCTTTATTTTCGTATCACCTGTTTTATGGGATGTCATCTTCAATATCACTCGCAAGAAGCGCGCCAACGGGACGCTTTTTGGGAAGCTCTGTTATCGCGCCATCGGTAGACTTCATTCAACTTCTGCTTTTTCACTGCATGCACCGCCCATTATTTTCAGCAACCTTTCTTCGTTCAGAGTTATGAAAACCGCGTGACACTTTCGGGAAAGAAAATCAAGCCGTTCCTTATAAAAAATCTGTGGAATAGCCTTTTTCTTCAACCGGTCTGAACTTCAGACCTTCCACACGAATAAATATTGAGTAAATAAAATTAAGTTTTACTACAAGCGTCACTCCGATTATGAGAAAAGGAAAGCATAGATGCGAAAACAGCCTCGTGTGCCACACGTTGAGGGTGATAGAAGGAAAAGGCAAAGATCTTACGAAGACTTCCAATGAGTAGAACATACAGTAGTCGGTAAAAAGTGCTTCCGGGACTCAGAGAGAAAAAACAGGGAAACAAAATTTGTAACAGCACACGGGCACGTGAGTAGAAAAGTAGAAAGGATGTGGTGCATGCTGGGACAACATCTATGCTTTCAGGTAAAAAGACACCAACTATCAAACGTTCCAGGGCTATGCATATACACATTGCACAGAAGCTGCCACGCGAAAAGTGTATATTGAAGAGCGCCTTGGATGTGCGGCAAAGAAGAAGCCTCTTTTTTTTTTTTGTAATCAGATCCTCAAATGGTAGCTCTCACATGAAGACGGTCAGCAAACGTTTAAGTCAGCGATATTCGCATTTCATTATTCGGGCTCGGATGGGAATGGCTTATTTGACCGCATCTGTTTATTCCTTCTGCAGCTGCGTCTGCCAGTTTTTTATTACATGATGAGCTAGCAGACACCGGTCACGCTTAGCGGAAGGGCGATGGAGGGGTCGTTCGCTTTCAAGAATCCATGAAAGAGGAAATAAATGAATAATATTTTCGTTGGCGAAATGTCTGGATGCAGCAAATTTCGATGGAGCCCTGGACAAACACGATGAGTGCGACAGGCTACCCAAAAGGAGCATGGTTTGCAGTCACCACTCAACGACTACCATCGCAAATGTGAAGCGAAAGCGATATTGGTTAGTACCCACTATGTGCTGATAAGCCGGAGAAGTGAATTTGCAGTAATTTTCGTTTCTTTAATCAAGTTTTAATGTATTAAGCACAGTATCAATTTATGTCGATCTAGAAGGATGCAGCAAAAGCTGTCATCTCTAAAAATTTTCAGTGGACACCGCAATAGAAGAAATGTGAGAATTAAGAACGAAATCAGTATACGAAAGAAAAGGCCTGAACTAAGCGATTTTTTCGTGGCTTTTCGCTCTTCACCTCGTCCTAGTGCTGTGTTGTTCCTACTTGTTGCCATGTGCCAGCCAGCCCAAATTGCCGCATCAGTGTCAAAAGTGGTCGTCTTGGAGGTAAAATCACTCTCTGGGACTCTATTTTATAAGCATCGCAGCTATCTCTGTATCATGTACGCGACACGTAAGAACATCAACAATACAGACTTCCATCAGTAAAATCAATGGGCAAACGCTTATTGATACTTTAGAGACTGAAACGAAGCCATAGCTTTCACAGCTTACTTTTCCATCACAGGCTGCAGAACCTGAAGGTAATGTCTGGACTCCATCTGCTAAATTTACGGTTCGATTATCGATTAGATAATAACCTCGAACCATGTAACAAGTACCGAGAGCATGCGCAGTTCCATAGAGCAGCACCTCATTTATGTATTAGATTTTCAAGCTCAGCCTTACCAGAAGTGAGTTGCAAAAGGAGTGTCTCATTAACGTCAAGCGCTCAGAAGGTTATTCGCAATTTCTCTCATTTGCCTCTTTAAGGGCTCGGAGGGACAACGTCCAGATCTAGAGCCTGCGCTTATTGTTTTCTGCCTCACCAAATAAAACCCGAATGGCACTAGTCATACCTTCGCGGAGCCTTCTCTTCAACTTCTGCATACACAGTGCGAAAAGGGGTGGAAGGGTGTTATTATAGATTGACGAAAACAGGCTGTCGCCATTAACGCGAACTAAATCTTTGGTGACGATCCCTCTAAACGCAATAAGCACGCGCTGGAGTGCCAAACATAGCCTACGACGTAAACTTGGAGTAAATATAAAGCACACTACAATGCCGGGTCCAGCGTAGAAAAGTAAACCTCAGGCCGACATTGATAAATTGGTTCGCGGGCTGAGGATTTTGGATTGGATTGTAAAACGTTTATTGCCAACAGTCTGAAGGGCATATAGGCCCCCCGCCTAAACGACGGCCAGAAGGTCTTGGCTCCTGGCGGCGTCTTCGGCCAGTTGGACGACTTTTGTTTGAGTCTCCGGATCGGAGCTGAGTAGGAGAGCCTCCCATTGTTCAAGTGACTTTATTTTTTGTCCCTCCAGGGGGGCAAAAGGGCATTTCCAGAGAATATGGTTGAGATCCGCTTTGGCCTTACATTGCTTACACTCGTTTGAATATTGTCCCGGATAATAACGACTACACATAACCGGGTTCGGAAACGTATAAGTTTGGAGACGGCGCCAAGAGGTGGCCTGACTCTTTGTCAATGATTTATCAGCAGCGGGGTACTTTGTTCGATTGAGCCTATAATGTTGTGTGATTTCTCTGTAACCTACAAGACGATCCCTGTCTGCGAAGCCCTCGGTATGGCCACTGGCTCGGAAAGCAAGACCTCGAGCCAGTTCGTGAGCTGCTTCATTTCCAGCCAGGGATGCGTGTGCAGGTGTCCAGACTATGCGAATTTTGCGGTCGTCCCTTGCAGTCCGCAGGATTCCGTTCGTCAGAGGGGAGACCCTCCCCTTGGCAAAGTTCATCACTGCTACCTTTGAGTCACTGACTATCATTGACGCATCCGTGCCCACTATTGCAAGTGCGATGGCGGCTTCTTCTGCAATTTCGGGACTGTCCGTCGTGATCGAAGCGCCGGCTCGGAGATATGTCTCGGCGCTAGCTACCGCTATCACCATTCTCCCCCTCCCGCAATTAGCTGCGTCCACGTAGGCCACGTCTTCTATCGGATAGGTTTTGAAACATTTGCCGAGGGCTTCAGCCCGTTTCTCTCTGCGATCCTTGTGGTGGACGGGATGCATGCTTTTCGGTAGTGGTGGGATCATCAGCCTTTCGCGCACGCTCTTAAGCATGTCCACTTTCGGACCTCGCTGACTCTCGTAATTTATTCCTAGTTTCGCGAGGATTTGCCTGCCTGTAACGCTTCCCGACAGCCTTTCGTACTGCGAGACTGTCACGCCTTCCACAATTTCATCCAATGTGTTGTGAAGACCTAGTTCTAAAAGTTTTGCGGTGGGGGTCCGAATTGGTAAACCCAGCGCCTGCTTGACACTTCTGCGAATGATCCCTTCCAGCTTGGACTTCTCCGCTGCCTTGAGATTAAGGAAAGGAGCAACGTAAGCAATCTTACTTATTACAAAGGCTTGAACTAATCTGATTAGATTCGTTTCTTTCATGCCATAGCGCCTATTTGCGATTCTGCGGATGAGCCGCATAGTCTGTTGCGCGCATATCTCCAACTTCTTTATTGCTTCTCCATTGAAACCGTTGTTTTGAATGTACAGCCCTAAGACTCTAATCCTGTCCACCGTCGGGATATCGAGTCCCTGAGCCTTAAGAGATATCCGCGGGGGATCCGACCGTGATTTCCTCTTTGGTTGGTAAAAAAGCATTTCCGATTTTTGCGGGGAGCACCTAAGCCCCCTATCATTTACATACTTTTCAACTTCTCCTATGGCCATTTGGAGAGTCTCCTCTATTTGACCGTCAGTTCCTTTGCCAATCCACATAGTAATGTCATCCGCATACATGCAATGACTGAGACCTTCAATCGCTGCTAGTTTGCTAGGAAGCCCGATCATGGCCACGTTGAAAAGAAGCGGGGACAGTACAGATCCCTGCGGGGTCCCCTTGCTACCTAGCTCTATGTAGTCTGATTTACTTTCCCCGAAGTTAATTTGGGCCACTCTGTCGGAAAGGAAATTTTTAACATAGTTGTAGGTTTTCGGGCCTACTCCCAGGAGGCTGAGATTATCCAGGATCGCCTTGTGCGTGACGTTATCGAAAGCCTTCGCCAGGTCAAGACTCAGAATGACCTTCGCGTCCCGCGTTTGTGAGTCCAGAATTTCATGTTTTAGTTGCAGCATCACGTCCTGCGTTGAGAGATGAGACCTGAATCCCACCATGGAGATAGGATAAAGATGGTGGTCTTCCATGTAGTTGTTGAGACGTGTCTGCACTACATGCTCCATCAATTTCCCTGCACAGGAGGTTAGGGATATAGGCCTTAGATTCTCGATCGACAAAGGTTTCCCCGGTTTAGGAATAAGTACCACCTTAGCCGACTTCCACTGCTTAGGAATCTCAGCCGCCTCCCAACATTTCTGCATGTAGGCAGTGAGTGCTGTTATAGAGTTGTCGTCGAGATTTCTGAGCAATTTGTTGCTTACCCCATCCGGTCCGGGCGCTGAATTAGTATTTAATCTAGCAAGCTCTGCTCGCTCTTCGGATTCAGTAATGGGTTCGTCCAAGCGATCGTTGGGTATCCCACAGTAACCATGCAGAGGTACCTTCTCGGTGTCCCCTATGTACTTAGATCGAATCTCATCGAGCAGCTCTTGCTCTGTACCCTCATGTTTATGCTGGATCTTTTGGAGGTTTTGCCTCTGGGCCGTTTTACATCCGTCAGGGTCTAGGAGGTATCTGAGTAAACTCCATGTGCGAGCCAGACTTATATTCCCGTCCATTTTGTCGCATAGCGATTCCCAGTTTTGCCTAGAAAGTTTGAGCGCATATTCCTCTATCGCTTTGTTGTGCCTTGCTATCCTTCTGCGAAGGTTACGATTCCACTTTTGACTTTTAAGTCGCTTTTCCATACTGGTTTTGGCTTGCCACATATGGAGGAGGCGGGTGTCCATTGTTTCTAGGCCTGAGTCTTCCGCCACAGTCTGGGTCGCTTTACGAGCGTCCAATTGGAGCTGCCTTATCCACTCCTCAATGTCATCAATTTCTGTGGTGTTAGCGCTCTGTTCCCGGATTTTTCGGAAGGCGTCCCACTCAACAAGTGAGTGACGTCGGCCTGGGCGTTTATAGGGCCCAGCAGTAATTACCGTTTCCAAAATAAAGTGATCACTGCCTAAATTTTCTTGAGTGTTAACCCAGTTTGCGCTGAGGAAGAAAAAGCGTTCCACGACGCTTCGCTTATCTGTCAAGGCGGACATTTGCATTGTAAACTTTTCCGAGATAGAGTTGAAATTAAACATAATTTCGCAAAGCACTTGCCAGTCAACGCCACCACAGTCGAAGTACAAAGGCTTCCTAATGAGGTTTTGTTGTTACGGTGATTGACGCGGTAATAATGCAGCACGGCCATTTCATGTTCGGTAGAGAGTACAAGGATTAAATACCATAAATTGGGAATTTTAAAACACACACACCCGAAAGACCTGCCCCGAGGAATTCCAAAACTCACAGTTGTGCATTTCTTGCTTTCGTAAGTTTAGTGGGTGCGCGGACGGACAAAAATGAACGGGTATGTTGAAGCGAACGTGTGTAGCGTAAAACTAATTCCTTCGTTACATGAGACCCGCGAGCTTCCCCATTGAGAGTTTGTGTTTGACTCATGCTTCTGAGTTGGTACGACAATAAGAAAGCAAGAAAGAACTGAAGGAAGAAAAGAGGGCGGGAGGGAAGAAAGAAAGAAGGGAAAAATGAAAGAAATAAAGAAAAATGAAACAAAAAGACACAAAAAAGAAAGAAAGAAGAGAAATAAAGGAAAGAAAAAAGAAAGAAGGAAAGAAAGAAATAAGGAAAAATGAAACAAAAAAAGAAAGAAAGAAAGAAAAAATAAAAGCAAGAAAGAAAGAAAGAAAGAGAGAGAGAGAGAAAGAAAGGAAGCAGTTCAAGAAAGAAGGAAATAAACAAACGAAAGAGAGAAAAAAGGACGAACGAAAGAGAAAGATAAAAAGAGGGAAGAAAAAAGAACGCATAACAAGAATAGGCAACTTGCTTGTCCATCGCATATTGCAGAAACGTGAGTTCCAGAAGCTGTGGTCTGGTGCACAGGCCTTTCGATATGGCTTTTTTTAACTACTGCTTAAGCCCTTAAGCTATCTACAGCTGTGGACAAGCTGATAATCATAAAACGAGCAGTACATAACTAGTACATAAAAATGGCGATGCTGAAAGCTGTCTCAAAGATGTATTAAGTACATCTTACATCAGCTTCCATTAGCTGTAGTGTCCAACTGCACAGCACGACTTCCCGGGGCCGACGCCCGGCTGCATTTCAGAACACCCGTGCGCTAAGCCTTCAGTGCTCGGAGTCTACAGACTTGCTTTGTCTCGTTACGAACCATCACCTGAATAAAATTAGGAAATTCCACTCTTCTGTCATACAGCACGCAAACTGGCTCACCTTAGCTATGGTTGCTAATGACGTGAGCTACTTAGAAAAACAACCTAAGTTTCTTCCAAATATGTCCGCTCGAAAAACTTGTTACGGAAAGGAAACCGACAGCGCCGGCACTTTTTCCACCTCATCAGCGAAGCCTATAATGCATCGGCGCGCCTACGAGCGCACGATCTTTCATAAACGTCTACACTTCTGCATAAACGTCTACACTTCTGCATAAACGAGCACTGGTAAATGTTTGCACATGTCTGGCAGAGAGACACCATCTGTCAAGTTTTAGACGAGTGGTGCCGGACAGGCAGGAACCTACAAAGAGGGCCAAACTCTCCCGCACGGGAGCTTGCGCATGCTCGGTCAACGAAAACGTAGCGGATGCGCTTCTTGGGACAACTGAATGGCGAAATGCGAAGGCTTAGAGAAGATGCCCGCTTCAACTGGAAGGGAGTCGCAGTATAAGCCATCACTTTCTCATTAACGGCGTAATCAGATATACAATTAAGAGATAGGGACGTCTATTGTTCCTCAGCAGAGGAGTGAAAGCATGGCGGACACTGGAAGTGGTGGACCGCTTCCCTGTTTCCCAACTTTAATTAAGCGGCCAGTTGAAAGACATCCATGCCGGCGAAGGCAGTGAAATAATAATCCTCCCGAGAGTTTATGCACGCATAGTCTATACTCCCTCAACGGGAAGATCGGAAAGCCAGCTCAAAATAGATTAGCACGCGCCGGCACTGTGGCGTACGCACAAAGACAAAACACCTAAATGTTTTCAATACGGGTTAGCTTTCTGTTCGGGTACTGAAGTAATCGTCTTGACACTTCTGTTGTCTAGTCAGCCACAGAAAAGTAGGCATGGCTTTCGCCTGCTTCCCTGACTGTTGTCGATGGAGTCAATGACATCCCGACGCTTCCATGTGAGACCATGTGCAGCTGTCATTTTTTTTTTTTTTTGGTTAGCCAAGTTAAGAGTGAAAGTGGGAGTGGAATAGTAGACACGTGGCTGGCGCGTATTTCGTTGATTAGGATCAGAAAAAATAAAACGAGAACGATACAGCTGGAACAAGAATAAAAATCTGGAACAACAAAGGAATTTTTATTTCTCCTATTACAGGGCATTACTTTATACTTTATTTATTGTTTTCGAGTGCCTCACCTGTAGCTGTCTTGTAAACTAACAACTGAGGCAATACGTTGCCTCAGCAGTGTGGGCGCAGGGTGCCTCTCAAGCTGCATTCAAGCAGCTTTTTTCCCTGCGTCCTCTCTCTCCCAGTAATACTTGTACTTGTACCACTGTAATACTTGTAATACTGTAATACTGTAAGTAATACTTGTACCACTGAGAGCGAGAAATAAACTTCAACTTCAACTTCAACAACAGGACATGTGTGTGGCAGCAAGGCTACATGCTGTCTTTTAGACGCAAGAAAGGCTTCAGGAACCTGTAAATCATTGATTTATTTTCTGCTTTCATCTTTTGACATAGGAAAGGCACATGTTTCGAGTGCATATGCCGCGGTCAGAGCAAAAAAAAAAAAAGGAACATCTAGGTGCAAATGCCAAAACATTAAATTAATAGTAGTGAAGGAAATGTTGAATCGAACATTTTATCATGTCGAGCGAATCTGCTTGGTAGCATAATCGCTAGAGTAGCCGACCGCGACAAAAGTCACCAGAACAAAAAAAATAAAGAAATCAAGCCGAGTATGTAAAAGTATGAAAGCCACTTCACGAAAGGGCTGGTGACAATGGCATAACCGATGGCGACCAAAAGCAAGCCCAGCCATAGAGTTAGCACCGGTGAATCATCGTAGGTAAGGAGAAGATTATGAATTTGACCACAGACACCATGGAGAGAGCAACTAGAGTGTCATTGCGCTTTTTCGAATACGAAATGACCTAAGCGGAAAAATAATTCTTATCTTAAGTGGTGTTGAATTATCGGGCCGAAACGCAAAACACGTACCTCAAATTTCTCCTTCAGGAGAATGCTGAACATAAAGGTCGCTAGGTTTCCTTCCATGTTTTTCAGGAAAGTCTCCTTCGCATGCTAAGCCCTGCAAGTTTATTCATGTTTAGGTATTGTTCATACCACTCCAGTGGCTAAGAGTTCCAGGCCTCATGGTTTTCCATTGGGATGTGCGCGAATGATAAAGCGCGTTTAATTGCCTCAGGGCCGACTAGAGGCTCCCACATCCTTTATCATCGCTGATTGAAGAACATTTTGGCAGAAAGCTGACCTGGGTAGGAACGGCAAAAAATAACCGTCCAAATTAAAGAGCTGCGCTTGAAGACGAGTGACGGAATGGAGGTACATGCATGTGGATTTGTACGTGTAGGTGCCGTACATGGAGGTATAATGTGACAGGTCGGCACTGGACTAGTAGGTCCACAATGCGAGCTGTCAGTAGTGATGTGCACTGCTTGCTTGGTAAAGCTACCTCAGTCTCGAGAGATGGTTTCGATATGGGGCTTTCTGCGTGCAATATAAAACAAAAATATGGGCAAATACATGATCACTGACAATCTTTCGGTTTCTTTTTGTGCAGCATTAGACAGCACCTCCTTTTCCTTAAGTGTTTCGTGCTTTGATTATGTGGGTGAGACAGATCCGTTCGTGTACACAATGATGCGTATAACTCCGCTATGACGAAGTACTTTTAAGTACTGCTAGATTTACAATATAAATGCAGGCTATATGATATGACGTGTGGAGTTCGACAACCCGGAGCTCCATATGGGCTACGCGAGACGAAATATCAGATGACTTCGGATTAATCAGCGCACCATTTGGAGCTATTTAACGCGCACTCACATATCACATAGGGCAAGGTGATCTGTTTTACACAGTTCGTACTGAGCAGCAGAACTCCTTAGCTCCTGAGCCACCGCGGCGGGTTCCAGAATGTGAGCGTAAGTGAACTGTAAGTGCTAACTGTTCCTTGCTGTCACAACAGCGCTCTTGGACTGGCAGAACTGCAGTTGCTGTTACGATGTGAACATATGCAGTTGTTGTGATGGTGTTCTGCCACCTCCAATGTTTCTGGCTCTGGGCAAGCAATTAAGCTTGATGACGTGCAGTCAGTTGCCCACTATTAAAATCGCCATTTTCTCACTATTGCTCAGTATAAGAGTTGCTCACTTCACACTATTTCAGCTTCTCGATCGAACTTTTTAAGTAAAGCCCAAGTCATTTGCTAAAGATATCGCTTGATTTGATTTCTCACACTTCTACAAATATACACTTGCACCTTAGTTTCATCTGAGATGGCACATCCACCCTTCAGTATCGATTGTCTTTATGCGTGGTCTTCGATGGCATCCAGGTGTGCTTCCACCACGACTGTTATCCAGGCGAGTTTCACTGTTGTTCTGGTGAGATGTCCATCCACGGAAGAAGAAAAGTGTGCAGACTTATGGAAAGTTGACAATGGGAGGACGGACACAGGGAATGCGAAGAAGTGGAAGGTGGACCCTCAGAACACAAAATACAGACGCCTGACGCATTCCTTACATTAATACGAATTTTAGTACGCTTACGCTCATCCGATAAAATTATCCAAACAATTTATTCTTGTTGTATGAACATTACAAACTAACGCGCCAGTCGACCACTTGCAACATTGCTTCAATTTAACAAAACATTTACCACTTCGTGGTGCAACTGTCAGGTGAAATTCAAAATTCGCATTGGAAGAGCTTGTGTGTGAGCGTGAATGCGCGTGGGAGTGCGAGTATGCGTGCGAGTGTGTTTGTGCGTGCGCGCGTGCGCGCGTGCGTGAGTGAGTGTGCAAGGGTGTGAGTGCACGCGTGCATGTGAGTGTGCGTGTGCGTGAGTGTTTACGTGAATGTGTTCGTGTGTGTTTCTGTGTATGCGTGTACGTGCATTTGGTGTGTGTGTGTGTGTACGCGTGGGTGAGTGCGCGTTTGTGTGCGTGTGTGCACGTGCGTGCGTGAGCATTCTATTCCTATTTATAGGTTCTATTAGTCTGATAAATTGATCATAATTATCAATGTCCTTCCACAACCTCAATATGTTTGTAAACGTCCCTAGCAGCCTACTAATTTATCTGCTTAGCAGGAGTTCAAGAAGACAGCACGCCCAGTAGCTGGATATTGAAATGCGTGTAAGTAGTGGTACGCTTTCGGACTTCTTGCCATTTATAATGAGGTCCGAAATTAGTCAAGGAGGTATATGAATTTCAGGCGTAGGACAAGGAAATCTTTATGGGCACACGGCTGAGCTAAGCGTTATTGGCGTGGCCACATGCGCCGCTTATCCAGCATGAATAGAAACCAGCGTATCTTGAGTATACGACATCGCTTTGTAACTGCGGTTGCAAAACCGTCAAGTTCTTAGAATATCTCACAGAATAGAACTGATTTATTTCAGAGTACAAAGTACACAATTGTCGAAAAGTTCAAGGCCAAACCTGCAGTTGAGTTCCATTACTACAATAAGCAGTAAAACTTATATAACTGGACTGTGAAGTTCCGTAATTTGGTTACAGGTCAAATTCCGCTAACTGTTCGAGCCAATAGAAAATGAAGTTATGGTGCTTTCAGGGAGCGCAAGAAATGCCTATGGCATTTATGGTGACATTTTTGGGGGGGTAATTCCAGTGAAAAGGATAGGGGGTGCATCAAGAAACATACCTCGGCAAAAGCCCTCGGCTCAAAGCTTTAACTATATTTGACAGCCACGAGGCATTTGTTGACAAGGTATTATTATTCTCTTTTTTCCCAAATTGCGTCGGCACCTTTTGTCTATGACGTAGTCGGAAAGAACAGATCAAAGCGAGTTCGGAAATTTGGTTCACTTTATTGTTCTCAGTGTTCTTTAGTGCATTCAGTATATTTATGGGGAGTTAATAAAATAAAATTAACTGGAAACTGCTTACGGAAGGCGAAAGCATTAAAAGTTTCTACAGATACGCGGTAGGTGGTCATACCCGGAAGCAGCCCACAATGCTACATCCGAGAAATACGGAAGAGGGCAACGGAAAGGAAACTATCGGCACGCGCTTATCGCGGGAGGTCTGCCGGAAGTAGTTATTGGTGGCGCGTTTTACGTCGCATAACTTCGTTAACCGCGAGCTTCGTTTCAGTGTAGAATGTCCGGTTTATTCAAGTTTCGTTGTCCATAATGCAGCGTCCTGTGTACAGTAAAGCTCCAAGCTCGAATGCTTGAATGACGGAGACTGAGGCTGACGAGACCAGTTATATCCTTGCGATAGTAGGAAATCTTTACCCACTGTGGGCTAAGGAAAGGCGGTTCTAAAAAAAACAAACAAAAAAAGCTTATTGCAGTTTAAAGCTTCTCACCTTCACTGAGGGAATTCTAAGTGACCCGCACGACGAAGCATTAGCAATAGTCAAAGAAAAAACGGGCCGATTTACGTCAGGGCAAACAGAACATTTTGAAACGATGGCGTCAAGAACTCGGACGGGTGCAAGAAGTATGGCCAAGGAATCAGCAGAGACCTATACCCATCCGAGATACAGAAGCGCCGGAGAAAAAAAATCTTAAGCGAGGACGGCTAGACAACACAAAATGCGCTGCCAAGAGATAAGCGAAGTGAATGAACGCTTTCGCTAGCACTCACGAAGAAAATGCTGTCAAGGGGGCCAACACGCAGTCCACATCTGCCCAGGCTCCAGCCATGAAAAGCCTCCCCCCCCCCCCCCCCCCCCACACACACACACAATTATCACTCGCTGCTCCATGAGATGTTCCTTATCCTCCTGGTCACATGTGTGGACGCGCACTGGCTGAATACAATGACGCCAGGTGAAGGACAATGGCGGGTGGATCGGAGGACTCCCGTTCTAGTCCATACTGGAAATGAACTTGCTTTCCTGATACCGACTGGTGCCCTCTTCAGTTAGGGATTAATTGTTGGGTCCTCGCTTGGTATACTGTTGTAGTTAAGAGCATGCCCTCCGCGGTCAGACGCTTAACCTGCTAGCCCTCCCGTACCCTCCCGACACAACTCGATCCACGACTGCTGACCTTGTCCTCTGTAGAGAGTTATATTCTAAAATCGGAAGAATCTAACCCTTGCAAGCAAACGCATTTCCAACAAATAACTAGATAATTAACTTACTGAATGACTAAATAACAAACTAAAAGCGTGAATAAGTAAACAAAATAAATCCTATCAGGCAATGAATAAATGAGTAAGTCAACTCAATCAGGGACGCACATCAGGCTATGATGCAATCAGAGAGCCATGCGGCTGTGCAACATCCCTCGATCTCTTCCGTCAGTCACCCTTTCTTTCCAACCCACTCGCACCTGCATGTTCAGAATCCATTTCAAACCGTCCGGCCATGCGTGCAGTCGTGTCAGTAGCGATCACAGGTCGACATCTCATCTTCCTACCATGCGGCTCTTTCATATTGGCGAAATGAATTTTGTCTCGAACTTTCCAGAAACACCAGAGCTCCTCTACTCGCTCGCTCACTTTGTAGGAATGGAGGAGCCAAAGAGCAACACCTAGGAGTAATTCAAAAGACTAGTGAAGAAAGAAAAAAATGAGCTGAGGGGAATAGAACAGGCGAAAGCGAAAGCAAATACAGTTCTGGAAAAGGCGGTCGGCGACCGAGAATTAAATTGATTTGCCTCGCAGCACGTTCGAGCAAGCTCCGACGAGCACGGCGACAGGAGGCAGCGGAAGGCGATGCCATTCGGCAGTCGAAGTTCGCTCCTCTCTCGTGCGGAGGAGAGCTCAGGAAACCAGCTGCTGCCTTTTTCTGCTGCTGGAGCACTTCTCCGGCACTTAATCTCCTCTTACACCGACTGCATCCGTCGCCGCCAGGATTTGGAAAGAATTCCGTGATCAATGTCGTACGCGGCGGGAAATGAGAACAATCACACTTGGCCCACGCGGTAGTCTGGTATTTGCCGGAACGCAAAAATGTTCGGCATGATTTCTTTATTTCCATGGGCTGAAAAGAAGTGGGTAACGGTAGTAAGTCGAGACATCGCACCCCAGGCGGTCTTTTTTGCACAGAGGTCGGGGGTGAATCAGCAGAATTGCATTCAAAGATTTTAAAAAAAATTATACGGAAAGCAGAATGTGAAAATTAAAGGGGATATCACCGCGCCGAGCATTAGATTTCATTATGTGCAATTAATGTCGTGATTGTATAAGGTAAGTTGAGAGAATCAGATATACACCCAGTGCGAAAGAATAAAAACTATGTAATTATATGCGCGGCCTTTCCTGAATTTGGAACTACCGGTCTCCTTCAATACCCTTTACTAGTCGCGAAGCAACCTCCTCCCCCCTCACCTTAGTGCTGCAGAATAGCTGAGTACGCTGTCAAGGGTGACTACATGGCAGTGCTAGTGGTCCCTGGAGGGGAGGAGAACGGAGGGAAGGGGAGAGGAAGAAGCATCGGGCACACAGAAGGAGGAAAGCGGCCATTATTGAAAAATTGAAAAATTTACTATGGGGAAAGAAAATGCGCATCAATTGATATGAGGCATTCGCAGTGGAGGAGGGCTCGTAGGAGTAGAGGATCACGAATAAAAGCAAAGAAAGAGCACATTGGGCGGCTCACTCCTGAAGTACGCCTCTAGGGATCAGACGAATGGATTAAATAAAGGCGATGCACATTCAAGCGAGAAGCAACAACAAAAGTGGACTTATGACGGCTCTGTCGTTTCAGTGGAATAATGTGCCCCATTTTACGTGCGTTACCAGAGGCGAGCTACGAGTACGCGAGCACATCAAGACGAGGATCACAGCTGATTTTATCTCCGAATTTTCGCCACTCTATGCTTCCCTCTACTTTTGGCAAATGGAATGAATTTTTTCAGCAGTGAAGAATTCGAAAACAAAGAAAGCAGAGACAGCACTCACTTAACTGCATGCACAGAGGGGATATGATGTTGTAAGTGCCAGGTGGGAGAGAGTATGTGTTTCAATTGTGGGTGGCAGGAGAAAGGGTTTGAGCTTGAATGACGAAAGCTGAACGGCCTACGAATCTATGAGTAATAAGGACACATGAAAATGCATGAAATAGAATATATGCTAAGAAAGTGGTGCACGAATTAAGCATGAAGCATTTCATATTTATACCAAGAGTGGCAAATAAACCCGACGAGAACCGCAAGACGGCCAGTTTACAGCCCTATAGATAAATCGCACGACCTACACAGTCCCAATGATTCCAAACAGCACCAGTAAAATACGTATCTAAAATAATCCGTTCTTCATGGAGTAGTAATAAATAAGATAGCGAAGGAGACGCGAAGATGAGGAAAGAAAAGAAAAATGCAGAGCGATCAAACCTTGTGTTGCGAGAAATCAGCGGTAGCACTATTGATTGTAAGCATTTCGCTTTTATATAATGATCACCTTCGCCTTGTGTCCTTGAATTTGCTTTCGCCGTACGTTTGTGGTGGCCGGGTGCTTCTGGAAGGTGGATGGCAGGTGGATGGGGGGTGGAGCCTGCGGGAAAGTTGAGGTGAATGGAAGCTTCTTGGAGCGCGGAGGCGGGCGGATGGAACAAGGTAGTAGCACGAAATTTGAACCTGATACCGTTAAGGCTCCCACTCAAGAAAATTCGGCGTCGGCGTTGTGAGCGAAAAAGCAGGTGGCACACCTGCCGACACGTGACCATGCGACGCCATCCCAACTTTCCCATTGTGACAGGTAGAAACTTGCCTATCGGTTAGTGAGCACAGTGCCTACTGCGGCAGGTGGCAGTTAAGCTAGTTATTGGGGGCGAAAGCTAGCACGGGGAGAAAAATCTGGCTCTCACAAGCCCCACCGGTGGCCGGTTTCGAAGCAGTCACCTGCCGGGCCAGTGGTGCATCGTTTAACCGCTAATATGCGTTGTGGGGCTAGTTGGTTTATTCTCAGAATTCTTTTTTGTGCACACAAAGACGACACAATCAGACAAGGTAGACAGGACGGAGCGCAACGTCCTGCGTTGCGCTCCGTCCTGTCTACCTTGTCCTATTGTGTCGTCTTTCTGTGCGCAAAAAAGAATTCTGGGTTTAAGCGCTCCATCACTGCGCAACTAATAGTATGAGGACTCCCAGTGATCTATGAATGTAAAACAGAGAATGACCGAGTCTACGGAATGTTGCTCAAAGAGGGTCTGCGGCAGCTGAAGGGATCCATGAACTCTATCGCGTCATGCCGTTTAAATGTCCCCTCAATTTTTCTGAAATATACTTGTTTCGTGTCAACTATGCGGCGAGTATATAAAAGGGGAGCTCGTGCGGCCTAGCAGCATTCGCCAGAACTCTCACGCAGCTAGAACTAACCTCGCGGACAAGAGTAAAGTGGTAGCGCTGGCATCCGCAGTTGAAGCGAAACTGCTCTGAAAAGGGCGTCAATTTGAAGTGTCAGCAATTATCTGCCTCTTTACATTCCTGCGGTAGCAGAAAGGAGGACGATCGGCCAATTTAATGTAGCGACGATGAAGACCACGGTAGTGACAGCGGTATAGCAGCGAGGTCGACAGATAACTTAGAGATTCAGATGCGAAATATGATCTGCATTTTGAAGCTTCAATAACAATCATATTTCAAACCATAGCTGTTTTTTATCCTTGGATGCGAAAAGTGAGGTAGAACTTGATATGTTTTACTTGTGCCACTAGGACAGCCAAGATTGCTAAGTAGAATGGAGCTGCACCCGATTAATGCCGAAACACTTTATTTTTACCAGTCTTTAGAGAGATCAGTTTAAATTTTAGTTGGCTCTCATTCCTTCAACGCCGCCTCCACAGCAGACAGATTAAACGTATAGTTTGTGAATAATTTTAAAGAGCTAATGGAACGCGTTATTTTTCTGTCTGTCATATATCTAGTGCAGTTAATATATGGACAAAAAGAAGCACACTGTACTGCTCTGCAAGCGTTGCGCAAATAAAAAGGATCTGAGGCTAAAATCAGCGCTAACGGGCTGTTTTTAGCGCTTTTTAGCCTGTTTTTAACGGCCCGTTAGCGCTGTTTTTAGCCTCAGATCATGCACCAACCAGCCCAAATTTACACCGTTTTATAAAAAGGATGTTAAAGCAAACCGAAATCTTTTGTGCTATGAGATGACAGCAGATGAACGAAAGATCAATTTTGCGCAAACGGTATTTTTTTATTCCTGAATGTAAAACCAACAAGCCCATTGCTGCGTACGGCGCTTTTACAATATATAAAAATCCAACTCACAGTACGCACGACAGTGGTCCTTTCTGGGTAGACAAAAAGTAATTGAGTAAAAGAAAACTCTTTGTAGAAAATTTACCCAAGACATTTCACTGTCTAGAAGTGCCACGCGCCAAGCTTCCAGCGGTCTAAAGAAAAACACATACAGAGATCAGTCAGAAAGAACAGTTACAAAAATAATAGCTTACGCAAGTCATCAAACGAGATATATTGCAATATTCAGCCTAAGACGGCTTGGGAAATACGATTGAACACATCCGCCTTTTCGAATGCTAAAAACATTCAACAAAGACACCTGTCGCTCTACGCTGCTTTCTTCGCGTGCCGCGGCTTCAAAAAGGGCGCGCACAACGACTGAGTGAACAAGACAAGCCTTCGACGGAAGTCAACGCCTTCGTCTTTCCGTCTAGACGCCGCTGTCGCCCAAGCTGCTGTGTTTATAACAACTGCCACCCCCTGTTTTCAAAGTGAATGGCGAACAGATCTGGGCAAACGCTTGTCCCTGAGAGATTGCATCGCGTCGGACGCATTTTTCATTATTTTTTTGCTCCAGTGCTCGTAGTGAGTTTAGCTCGTAGCGTAGTTGCAGCCCTTGCGATCCAAACTAGCGCTAACAAATAAAGTCAAATCTGGGTGACGCCAAATAGGATGGGGTTACTACAGCAGTAAATGCCGCAAGTAAACGAAGAAAAACGGGATGTGATCTAAATACGGCACCCTCCCTCATTCGTCAGCGCCACCTTCATTCTTTCATGAGCAGTTTTATGCCCCGTGCCGGCCACAAGAGAGTTCCCTAGGAGGGAACGAAAGGCAACGTCTTCCCTAAAGGCTAGATAAAAAGAAGTGGTAGAGGAGAAAGAGAGACCAGTATGGGAGTAAATCCCCCTAGATAGATCGGGGGAACCAGTCTTAGACCATGGTAGCGAAGCTCTAGCTCCCCTTCGTGGCCCCACACGCCTGTCCCTGTTTATACTATGGCGGTTTTTGCTGGCGGGCCGGGGTCTTTGCCTGGCTTCCCATATGATGTATAAACGAAGAAATGCCCCAACCCGCCCTGGTACATGGCTACGCAGCATTCCCCAATTCGTTGCTGCCAGGCCGCCGCTTGCTTATACCGAAGCATGCATGCGAACACACATGCACGAACGCACACGCGTACGCACACACGCCTATAGGCGCGAAATATTGTCGTCGCGCGGGCGGCTACATTTTGGCAATAGCCAGACAACGAGAGATGCTGGCAGCGGCGGCTGCAGGCATGAGTGCGCTGCGAAAGGCGTTGGCGGGAGCGCCGAAGCTTCGTGGCACTGGCACGTCGTGGACAACAATAGGATTTGGCTGCGTGGCTGTTCGCGAATTTCCCACGCTTGAATGAGCGACGTACTTTATGTCGCTGTCGGCGTGAACACGTCTACTAAAAAAAAAATTACCAGAAGAATAGAAAAAAAAAGCGAAGGAAAGGGATAGTAAAAGGAGAGAAAAAATAAGAGAAAACCTACGTATATGCGCTGTGAGTTTGGTGGAAACAGTAGAAATCGCCAGCCATGGTATAGCGAATGTTCTTGTGGCGTGTTTACAAAGGGCGCTCGACACGGAAGCTTTCAGAGAGGGCACCGACTTGCGGCGTTTTGGTTGGGCTTCAAGACGCAGGTGCCACGATTTCCAACGGGAGCTGCTTCTGCTAGCCTTGCCTGAGCTGTTGTGGCGTTGCGCCCGGCCGATTGATGGCGTTGCTGCGCTGGCGACGGAATTAGTGCTGCAGTCGGAGCGCGGATTACTTATTGGCGATCGCTTCACAAGGTGAGCATGAATATAGGAGAGAGGAGGGATTTTCGAGAGTTTTAGATTAGATGCACTAGCGCTGAGCTGTACGCGCTAACGTGTACAAGCGTGGCAAATGCGGGTTTGTTGGCGAGGGAATTTCAACAGTATCGGTGCAGATGGCACTCCGGGTAGATGGCACTGGCGGTAAGCTGCAGGCATCAATGGGTACATGTGCGGCTAGTAGTGGGGATATTTAAGATTTGAACAGGGTAGCGCAAAGCAGCTTAGGGAAGAAGATTCTCGGTGATGTGCAGATAGCTTTAACAGTCTCAGCTAGATGGCACAGGGCTGCGATACACGCACCAATGAGCTCAATCAAGCGCGGGTAATGCCTAGTTGTGGCGTCAGTTCTAAGTATGCAACGGCTGGTAGCGATTTTGTAATGCATGTGGTACTTCACTATAGAGTAATAATATTAAGTGGAGCCTCAACGTGCGCAACAATGAAAAATTAATAACACGCTAAACGCGCCGCCAAGCTTTCGTTTAGCCTCCCAGTTTACGGAGCCTATTCTCATTATAGTTTAAGAGGACCATCCTATCAGGAAACTTTACGAAAATGAAGTGTGGCGTTGATAGCGGAGTAGTGTTTAATAAATTAAATATCCTGTGTTCGGCCCTCGATTAACAATATTTTTGCGGCTAAATCACATATCGGCGCAAGACTTCCAAATCAAATGCAGATCGCTGCCTCTTCGTAAGACGTCCACTCTACAATATACTTTATCCTGCTAGGCCACGGTATGCAATACACAGTTGTTTGGTATGTGCTCTTTCTCTTTGGTTCTTGTTTTGAGTAGCAGAGCGCAAAAAAAAATGCGTGTTTTCTAAACTGAAGAATGCACGAGTCACGTTCGATGACTCGTGTCAAGATGCACGAGGGCATCTTGAAACTGGAGCACGCTTTCAGGTTATTGCGCTAGGCAACCCGTAAGCGCTCACTGCATGCATATTCATTACCACCGGATCCAACACCATGTTAGAAGTCCCCTTAGCAAACATTGATATCCTCCTCGTCTTCTTTGTTCGCTTCTTTAGATAGCACCATACTACCAACTTTTTTAAAATTCTCTGCCTGCTCCACTGCGAACAAAACCACAGAACATCTAAAACACGAAGGTAGTTTTCTTGTTTTCCGAAAAAAAACAGGCCGCGATACGTCCCATTTTTTTCCGGTTTGTTGATTTATTTACGCTCAGAAATAGAGAGCTGAGCAAAAATAGCCGTCGTGAGGAACACGTACGATAGTCCGCTTTTGCGACCAAGCGCAGCCGCCTAGAAGATTGAGGAAATTTGTGATTCAGATTCGCCGATCTTTCGGCAAACTTGCTTCGTGGGAGGGTGGAAGATGGGCGGGTGTATGCAGCCTGCTTACCGCGGTGCATGTCTCTATAATGCATAACAAGCGAGAAAGCCACCTGCATACAACGCGGCTTCTAAAGTGAGAGCATCACGGGGAAGCACAGCCGCTTCCGCCGCAGGTGCTGATCACATGTTTTGCCTTGTATCACGTGAGCAGAACTAACACAGTCTATACCGTAAGCATTGTGTACAGCAGAAAGAGAACAATATAAGAATGTCTTGCCTGAATAGATACAGTCTAGTTTGAACGCTGAACTTCGCCGCAATGTTGTCGACGGACACCTGGACCTTGAAAGCTGGAACGGCCACAGCAATAGGGAAATGAATGTATATATAAACTAATCTGCTGATGCTGCTTTTCTGCTTTGATTTCTCTTCAGATAACTTCGTCGGAGTCTGAAATCCTTATTAAAAACAGTAGTGTACACCAAGCTTGCTTAGCAGAAAGTCAGTTGATGTCTTAAATTGGACGGAAATGTGGCCACTGTAAACTCCTATGTGTAAAATTAACTCAACAGTCGCCGAGTAGTCGTTGAACGTTTTGATGATGCAGCTTAAAAAAACACTCACAGTTTTCATCCTTGCAGGACCCAACACGTGGACAACACCTGAGCAACACTTGGGCAACATACAGCAACGTTAACTTTGGGCTCTCTGTGAACAAGCATGCTCTGAAGGAAGTCTATCATGTAGCTTTCGTTCTTATAATGCTGCAAAAAATGCAAAAAGAAATCCCACCAGCGAAATATGAGACCCAAATCAAACCATGAATACGACGGTGTTTTGCTTGCTTTCCAGCAACAAAGTTCAACTCTTAGACATCGTGAAGAAAAACAATTTCTTACTGCTCAGAAGAGCAAGGTTCCGGGCTAGTTGGTAATGCATTTAAAAGGAAGAAACAGCGCGAAAAAGCACGGACACACGAAGAAACGACACACACACGAGCGCTCGTGTGTGTGTCGTTTCTTCGTGTGTCCGTGCTTTTTCGCGCTGTTTCTTCCTTTTAAATTCTTACTGCTGCAAAAATAGCTCAGAGTGGAAGTCAACGAAGGGCATCTTATAACCATCAGCAAAAGCTAAATTGAATTCAGGGTCCGGCCCCCATCTATCTTCACGGACAGCCGCTCAGTCGGAAGCACTTGGCTGTCGGGGCCCAGCTGAGGCAGAATTGCCGTTGACAGAATGCCGGCTTCCTAACAACGCGGCAAAGGCGAAAAGCCGTTCGTAAAGTTAACGCATTACCAAGATGTTTCATGCACTTGTTCTTTTTTTTTTGAAAGCATATGTTACGTTAGCCACGCGTTATTTGTGCTAGATGTACTTGGCATAAATGAAGCAAATATGGTGTGTTTTTACATATGCGTAACAGTGTTTTGTTATAAGCTGATAGCAACACTGCAACTAAGAAAGGTTACGTTTGGGACAGAGCACCGCGAAAACAATACAAAGTGCCACAAATCAACACGATAAAAGCTGATACGTGTCCTTACGTGCCACGCTAATATGCTAATACGTGCCACACTACAGACATGCTTTCCCTCAACGAGCGTAGCGTTTTGAAGCGTAGATCCCGTGTACTAATACACCACGTATCACTCTGAGAAGATCCGACTGATAAAAGGATGACATGCTTTCACATGAGGTGTTGCGTTCGGCTAAGCAATACCTCCTGGTAACGAGACGACGGGAAGATCGACAACAAACTATTAATCGCGGTTCCGTTGCTCTTGTTTTACCGGTGAGCGCTGCTTTCAAAGCCACCTTCTACACACATTCGCAGGAAATTGCACGTACACCTGAAACAAAAAAACGCACAGCGTGCGGCATCGCCCCTAGCTCCCCCGCGGTTTCGTGTAGTCGATGTCGCAATGCATGGGCGGGCAGCATGCATCGCACGCCCCTCCTTCACTTCATTGCCTTGGGGTCGACACTGTCCGAAAGAGCGTGGCGGCGGCACCATCGAAGCTTTTGTCCACTTCGTCCTCTTTGAGTAGCCAACGTGCGAGAGTGCGAAGCGAGTGACCGTCAATATGTGACAGGTTGGCGCTTGGTCATATCCGGTTGTGTGAACATCGTGCGACGCACATCCGGTGGCGCCTTGCGTGAATGCCAGCAGTTGTGCGCCGTCCTGTAATTAGGGGTGCAAAAGTGCGAGTGTCAACGTGGACATTAATTGCGTAGCGAATGCAAGATTGGCATTGCCGACACTGCGGCGGAGTGGCGTCGAGTAGAAGTCCGTGTTCTAGACGCCGCGCGTAAGCGACAGGCCAGAGCTTGAAAATATGTTGTGGGGCAAACAGACGAATAACGTGTAGATGCCGGAAACTTCGAACGCGTGGCTCGAGAGGATCACGATGTACAGGCCGGGAAAGAGGAGCAGAAATGTGCCTCGTGAGAGGACCAAAACATTTGCATCAACTCATTGCTATCATCATCATCTTCCTCTTTGTCAACGATCCCCGGGCTCGTCAAGTATTGAGAGGCAATTCCGTCAGTCTTTTCGTGGAACAGCAGGCGCTGACCACTTGCCGCACATTTAAGGCGAAAGCCTTTAATGCCTCATAGTTGTCGACAGAAGGCTGTCAGCAGAAGGTTGTCAAAAAAATCTTTGTGCACGATGGGGTTCAAACCACCATCCTTCCGTTCCGCAGCCGAGCGTCTAAGCTCGGCTTAAGCCGAAAGGCTAAGCTCCGCCGCTGAGAAGACCGTGCCGTTCACGCCACCGCCAAGAGCAACCAGGAGTATGCATTGCTGAAGCAGAATCTAATCGTCGTCTCCAAGAGGACCCTGCTGTTCGGGCCGCCGAAGCTGAGGCTCATCTTCATGACAATCAAGAACTGTTAGAGGAGTGTTTCTCGATGAAGGAATATGTGTAAAAAATAACACGTTGTCTGTAATTGTACATACATGTCTTGCTGGAATTCTTTGCCTCAATCAGTCGAAGAGCTCACATTAGGAAGTAACATAATTGTAGGGAATTTTTTTAAGAACTGTGTATTCTGTAGACGTGCCTTTATTCAGCTTCAAACTCCGAAGTGTCGTGGTGGAGTGGCAGCGTCCCTTTCTCGCACGCCGACGGATTCGAACCACCATCCTTCCGTTCCGCAGCCGAGTGTGCTAATGGCTACGCTACTTCCTGCCAACGCATACATGTATGCAGTTCTCCTTGTCTAGGACGCTGGAGAGTGTTTGCAGAAAGGCGTTGAATGAGACGGATGCCTCCCAAAAGCCCTCCAGTGTCTCCAGCTTTTAAGATTCACAAACAACTGTGTACTTAATTAACATCTGAACCACACATCAGTAATACAAGAAGCAACACTGCGCTAAAGGCTTTCGCCTCACGGCACTTTAGGTTAACAAAATGCACCCCCCCCCCCCCCTGAATTTTTGCTCTAAGCGCCCGTAATTAAAAATTTTTGGTTCTGTCCTGTGATCGGTTTTTTCTGATGCTTGCGTATGGCTCCTGCCGTGCATTTGCTATTCTGACTTCCTTAATTTTTCTGAGATTACTACGACAGCCGCAATGACAGCTGGCTCAGAATTGTGGACTGAAAATACTATAACTTACACGACGGAAATGCTCATTAGAGCACTGTAGTCATCATCGTGAAAAAAGCGTCTCAATGTGATCCTTAATTAGCCTTTTCTTACGCCAGGTGTACTTGCCTTATGATGGTGAATTTTCTAATCACACCACCACACCTTATATATTACTCTCCCTATCGGAGTTGGGCTGCACGAATATTAAAATTCTTTTTTCAACTGGTTTTCAACAGAAACCGATTTCTCCTTGCTTTGAAACAAATATAACTTCCTAACGATCAAACGCAAAAAAAAAAAATGGCGGGTGGTTTAGCACTGCTAAGCATGAAATATTGTGCGAAAGCACAGTTTTTTTCACGTGGACACCACTCCCACGTACCTGAAAGCGCTATTGAGGTGTCCCTTGACGTAGGGAGCCAGTTATGCGCGTCTTCAACTTTTTAATAGTCAATGCCAATCTACTCAATGTAAGCCGGCGGCCTATGCTCCAGTGCGGCGTTTCTGCACCAATGTTGTCAACGCTAACAAATAATGCTCTACCACCGTGTTTCTGCCACAACGTTGTCCACGCCAACGCGTGCAGCGCACAACTCTCGGTCACTAACGCCACATAGCTGAAAGCGCGAATATTAGTTTGATAGTAGTATTAGTTGATTAATAAGGCGATGTGTAATGCACGCGATGTGCACTGCACAGCGGGATACCGTGTTTCAGGTTAACAAGAGGTGTGATCGGCGGCGGCGATAGCCTAGTGCTATTGTGCATTGGCACTCGCGGCAACCTTTATTTGATGTATTTATTTCTCTTTTATGGTTTCCCCAAGGCTACCCTCAAGGACAAGCTTCACACAATTCGGTGAGCCGGTTCGACCTCGTTAAGTAGTGCTTTTTCAATAAAACTGTTAATACCTGGGACAAAAAAGGTTAATACCTGGGAAAAAGTATTTTTCCCGTAGTGAAAGGTGAGAAATGGGTACAATGTATGCCTGGTACCTCATATTGCTCATGCTCTCTTCGATGTTTCCGCAAATAAGAACAATGTGCTATTCTCTGAGCTGCCTGTACAACAGGCTTAATGAACTGTATCAATCATCTTTCGTGTCTAGCCCTTAGGCGGCACCGCCTTTATGACCCACTGACAATAGGCGAGGCCTCCGCAGCGGCCGTTCGTTCCTGCTCACCGCCATTATTGGTCAGTCGTGGCCGGCTGTCGGAGACTATCACGAACTAGTTATAAAGATAAACGACGCAGAAAAGAAAAGGCCCGATAAAGCACAACTATGAAGGGAGCTTTTCTACTAAGGAACCGCTGCGAATCAATTGAGAAACATTCCCAAGAACTTTGGACAGGAACACTTCAACCTTCAATGCCACGTTTGGCGAAATACTTCGAGACAGAGAACAGAATAATTTGCTTAAGAAGTTTTTGAATCTTATACAAACTTAACACTCGTTTTCTACGGCGTTTTGTACTTTCATCACCTAGAAGAAGTGCGCCCGGAGAACATGCCTTTACAAATTTGGTAGAAATGGTTTGTGCACGTAAGCATGCTTCATGTAAAGTTCGCCATTTAAATGATAGTCGCCTAGCTGTGTCGTTGGTACGACAGAGGAGTGTATGTAATGATGCCGCAGGAGGCGGTTAAACATTGAAGAAAAGACAAAGAACTCTGCGCCCAGCAGTAAACAAAAAAAGGCTATTCAATTGCCCGAGGGGCTTCAAACTTCTTCTTCCTATCTATATATTCATTTAGTTTACCCTCAGGAAATTAAGACATTATGAAAGGGAGTGGTACAAGAAAGGGGTCAGTTCAACAAACTAGAGTTGATGTGGCAAAACACTATATATATACAAAAAAGGCGCCTGCATATACAAACTTAGCTGCAGCGTTCGTGAAAAACTGCCTCTTCTAGCTTCTTCCTATCGATTCGTTCAGATCATTCTCTTTCCTTTCTCAATAATAATAAAAAATTTGGGCGTACTTTTTGTTACAGGTCTACGAAGCTAAACAATTCGAAAGACTCTGAAGCATCGGAATAAGGCCGGATTATATAAGAGAACAACTTTAGTTTGTATGTCGATAAAAAAAAAAAGACCTATCAACAACGAAAGATCGAAACATGTTCTTTCTTTCAATTTTCACGCTTGTTGAAAAGTATTGTATAGGCATGGGGTACATAATTAGTGCAGAAGGATATCCTACAGCAGAAACTGTCGGGGGGGATCTCGTGTTATTTTTTGTACGTACAGAATAGGAGCAAGAATGGCAGAGAGGCGGAAAAAGATGTACAGAGGGTAAAACGCCTGTCTAGAACTCGTTGTGGACGTGTTTCGGGCTGAGCACGCGCTATCTAGCTATGACATTTGGTTAAAAATTTTCTGGATGCAACTATGCGCAGTCAAACTCGTAGGAATATTTCATAGCAATTTTTCACGTCCCTCGTCGAAGAGGCTATGGAAGCTGCGGAGCACACCGTTCGGTCGTTCCAGGCATGTGTTTTTCGCTCTGTACTATGAATTAACCAATTCCTACTTTAAATTACCACTTTACAGTAGATATTTGGAAGACACGCATCTTGCAATATTTGGGGAAATTCGAAAGAAAGAACGAGGAGAAATTTACCGCTTCTATTGGACTTATTCCGGTGTTTGAGTGCACCTGGAGTCAGATTCACATCACCAAGCCCCGCAAGTCGGGGAACCACTGTATTTGGCATGGCTTAAAGGGGTACTGCAGCGGTGTCTATCCTGGCTAAGAAAAGTGAAAATACTGATGGGTATTTTAGCGCCTATCATCTTACCGCAAAAAAGTTTCGATCCAGCATATGTAGACCCGAAGATATAGGCGATTAAATACGGCCTCCGTGACCTACCTCTTATCATACATCGCAGCAAGCGACAAACAAACTTGCGGGGATACTCAAGCTCCGTTTAATTAGTATGACTCGTTACCCTTAACGGATCCCTTCAGCGGCCTTGGTCCTCCTTGCGTATCGCTTCGCAAAGAAGGACACTTCTTTCTTTAATCATTACTTAACATTTCACCTACTCTTAAAGGGGCTCTAAACGCCATCTGAACAGAGTGCATAAACTCAATTAATTCCTTTTTGTTGTCATGAACACCTGAGCCAAGAAAATACACTTCTACACGCAGCAGAGAACCCACATTCACGCACGAAACTTGGCGAGCCCTTTGCAGTGACTTTTTCATATTCGCGCGGTCCTCGGTATCACACTCCTGCGTATGTTGGTTAAGAAATGGCTATTAGATAGACTCTTTCAGACCTTACACAGCTATCATGGCTGTGGCCAGTTAGCTGCCTCGGTTGGATGAGTCAGGAAGTCCCCCCCCCCCTCCAGGGGAATTGGGGAATTCTCGCGTGCGTAGGCAGCCAGACGCCGGTAGGGCCGAGTGCAGGGGGGGGGGGGGGGGGGGGAGCGCCGACCTTCGAGCGTGCAAAAAGTGATGAGAGGAGAGGGAAAGGCGCGAAGACGCTGAAATTCAGATTTTGCTTACAGATAACTCTGCTTCTACAAACTGCATTAAAAAAATTTTCTTGTAGGATGTTCGTGAAGCGGCGCGTCCTTTACCATCTCAGGAATACCGCACCTTTATTGCGGGCAGCTTTCATAGCCCCTTTAAAAATACAAAGCGATAGCATTAGTCTCTTCTCGTTCAAGTACCGCTTCTCTGTTGCCTAAGGTCTGCCTACGTGCCCGCATGTGCGGAAAACGTCCCTCTCTACTTTACATTTATAGATTGCGGGGAGCCCTCCCACCATTTCTGGTGCAGTAGTGCAGTGGTTAAGCGATGTACACTGCCCCAACAGGCGTCTGTTTCAAACGCAGCCACCGATGAGGACTTGAACAACATAAAACCAAAACCATTCAGATATATTTTGAGAGAATGTTGATACTCGACCAGGGTAGAAGCTCAGCACTTAATTCGATTCAAGTGTTGGTGGTGGTGTGACGCTTTTATTAAAACAGATTTTCGTTTAGGCGTTCAATAGTATCGAACCGAAATCACGAACTTCGAAGGGCGATGTTTCAGAAACAAAAAAAAGATGGGGAAAGATCTTTAGAAAATCGTAGCTTGTTTTCTCGGTGATGTTGGCGAAGGGTTTTTTCCTAGAACAGCTTTGAGCGACCCATGTTGTCGAAAGAGTCGCGCTCTCACGGCAAATTCACGAGGGACGTGATACGCGCTGCGTGACGCTGACGTCACAACAACGAACTCCTTCGGAAGCCGCGAAGCCCCCTCACGTTGTATTAACAACTCGAGCTTTCTTTAAATGCAGTCCCAGCTTTCCCTAGCATTCATGGGGGCTTGCGGCTCCACTGCGCTGGTGCTGGTCTCAGGAGAGGCTGATTTGTTCGCCGCCGCCTTCTATACAGGAGAGGGCTAAGAGCAGAAGGTTAGGTTGCCCGAGGTGCGCAATGAAGATTGGTCTATAGTGGAATTAAAACAAGAACTATCACCAGATATCAGGAAAAAAAAAAATTACGAGGTCCACTTCAGTCTCTTTACTTGTGAAATTGCGAAAGTTGTGTGCGGTCCGCCACCTCCGCCATCTGTTGGGCCAGCGCCGCACATTGCCAGGGAGTTTTTCAGTGGGTGCCGCATGATGGCGCTACGGCTGCACGCGAAGCACGGAGGAAATTCGCTTAAAACTTAGGGAGCTTGGTACTCGCTTGATTGCGACATCTGTAATTAACATGCTCATAATTACTCATGTCGGTTTAAGTAGATATCTCGAAGATAAGTTTTAGAGCACAGCTCTTTGGCGCCCGTTCCTGCGTTTCGCGACGTCGCTGTTGTCCCTCGTCGCATAGCCGCTGCCATTCGCCACTGCGTATACCCCCCCCCCCCCCCCCCCCCTCTTCCTCCGTGGCGGCGACCGCGCGACAGCGCACGCAGTTCTCCGGTTGCCGGTTGCCGAAGCACCGGCTCGGCATCAGCGATCATGGTGCATGCATCCCAAGCCGAAACGCAGAGCCACGCTCACTTGACTCGCTAGCAGCGTCAGCGGCACTAGTCAGTCGCTGCTATCTCTTCGCCGCGCAACGTTCCTATGCGCCCACGCGGTGCCTCTCGCGACCTCCCGATAACTTAATTGCTCTCTTCACTCCTCCTTCAATGCCACCCCTGTGCGGCCGCGATCAGAGCGCCGGATCGGTGGCGGCGGATCTCGACATGTCCACCGCCCGAGCCGAAACGCATAGGCGGCGCCGTTCGATAATGCGAACCACCTGCCTATATATATAGTTTACTCTCTGCAAGTTCTTTCGGAGCCATGAGCGAGACAACGGGTGGAAGTCCTTCGTCTGCCGCTGCTGCTAAGCGAGCAGCCAGAGCAGAGGCCCAGCACCGTCGCCGCCAGAATCCAGAGGTGCGTGCCGCCGAAGCAGAAGCTGACCTTCGCCGCCGTCGAGATGATCCAGGAGTAAGCGACGCTGAAGCAGAAGCTCATCTCCATGATAATCACGAGCTTTGAGTGAAGTGTTTCTTGAAGAAGGAATATATGTAAAAAAAATAACAAGTTGTCTGTAATTGCACATGCATGCCTTGCTCGAATTCTTTGCCTCAATCTATCGAAAAGCTGGAACAGCTAATGAGCTGCGCTCAAATTTCGTGTTATGAAGTAACGTAATCGTCGGCAATTTTTTAACACTTGTGTATTCAGTAGACGTGCCTTTATTCAGCTTCAAACTCCGAAGTTTTGTTGGTGTGGAGTGTCAGCGTCCCTTTCTCGCACGCCGACGGCCCGGGTACGATTTCCGCCCAGTCCTCATTTTTGTTTTACACTTTGGTTTGGTTTGGTTTATGGGGTTTAACGTCCCAAAGCGACTAAGGCTATGAGAGACGCCGTAGTGGAGGGCTCCGGAAATTTCGACCACCTGGGGTTCTTTAACGTGCACTGACACCGCACAGTACACGGGCCTCTAGAATTTCTCCTCCAAAGAAATTCTAGCCGCCGCGGCCGGGATCGAACCCGCGTCTTTTGGGTCAGCAGCCGAGCACCATAACCGCTGAGCCACCGCGGCGGCTGTTTTACACTTTCATTCAACTGATGTGACATCATCGTGCGGACACGTTCTGCGGACAAGTTCTGGGGACACAACTGAGCTATATAATGCTTTTGCAGTAATAAAGAACACGAAAGATGCTTCTACAAACTACTGAGAAGACACTGGCTGCTCTTCCAAAAAACTAGGAGTGCAGCATCACACATTTCCCGGGGTGGAAAAAAACCAAACTAACTATTCGAGAAAGCATGCCGCTGATTTACTGCTTGAGAAGTGATTTTTCTGCATGCTGACTTTCTCCTCGAGATGCAGTGGCGCAGTCAATACCATATCGCTGAATTTCCGGGAGTAATCAATTTTCACTCCTTTGTTTGCGCTACGGGGTAAGCTGAGAAACAGCACCGAAAGGCTTGATGATCACCGGAAAATCTATCTACTTTTTTTTTTAACGCGTTCTTACTGATTGCGTAACCGTCTGTCATCCCTGTTTCTTCCTTGCCAGGGTGCAAAATAACAAATAACATCCCGGAATCTTATTACTGCATAACGAAAGAAGGCCTTTGAAGCTTACCCCGAAATTGAAAGCAAATAAAATCGAGCTTTCTAGGACCTGGAAAAATGCACATGCAGGAGATTAGATTGCCAATCTAAATTTGTTGTGTTTTATAAAAGTACTCTGTGGAGAAAAAAATTGAGTAAGGGACCAGTGGACAAAAGCTTCAGTGGAAAGTGTGTAAACATTTCCGTACAAACGTGCTTGGCTCATCTAGAGAAATATCGCATTTGAAGCGTATTCGTGGAATATGGTTCTCCGGCGCTAAGAGCAAGTTAAATTTCCGAGCAGCGTTGACATACATTATTCTTTAAATTCGGAGTCTTTGTGCTGTCCACGTCGAAGAATTCCTTTAAAGCCAGTGGCCCAGCTCTATATCAATGGCATGCTCAACGTCAAACTTAACGGCAGAAACAACGACAATAGCAGCTGCAACCGGCCGCTGATCGCCGGAGTGGTGCCCATCTCTCATTCAGAGAAAGCACAATTCTTGAAAAAGAGGTAACACTTCGTATGTGCGAAAAAGCTGTCTGCATAGGCCTCAGAGGAGCTTCTATGTGGTGGAGAAGACGGAGGTCGCCCTTGAGGAACACCGCGCAAAGCCACCTCTCTGGGAACTCTGGAGCCAACTAAGTACCTACCGGTGTCGTGGCGCCTCTGCGAACAGACCGCAGCTACTTCTCCGGGCCAATAATTCTGTTTAGAGGCGCGACCGGAATAGAAATTGCCATGCTTAGGTTGCTTTTTCGGATGGCGGGAAACTTTTTAGGTGGTCTGTAACTACTCCAAGTATAGAGGCTTAATGGGCAATCGTGACCCTTCTTCACTCGCTTCTTCCGCTTTTTTTTTTACATCTTGAGAGTTAGAGTAAAATTCAGAGACATGTGATTGAAAGAGGACACGCCGGCATCGTTAGACACGCTATAAAGGCGCGCATTGGCCCTCTTGACCGCAATGTGTTGACCGTCCCAAAGACGGCAAACTTTCCAGGTGAATGAATATGAGGCAATACGTTTAATGCCAAAAACGGTGGAGAAGCTTAAGGGTTGCCGTCGGGAAGATTATCTGCGCTGACGTATTGTGAGCGGATAGTAAGAAAAAAAAAACAGCATATTTTCACTCCCGTCTTACGCTGTTGGGATCTCATTGCAGAAGCTGAGAGTAGAGCTATACAGAGCTCGGCAGGGAGTTATATCGATTAGTCTTGGTGCTAAAAGGAAGACGCAGTTGCCGTCGACCGTCTACGCTCAACCAAGAGCATCGGGTTTTAAACGGCCTCTATACCGTGATCTTACTCACTTTCCCGCCGCCGCGGTAGCTCAGTGGTTATGGAGCTCGGCTGCTGACCCGAAAGACGCGGGTTCGGTCCCGGCCGCGGGGGGTTGAATTTCTTTGGAGGAGAAATCCTAGAGGCCCGTGCACTGTGCGATGTCAGTGCACGCTAAAGAACCCTAGGTGGTCGAAATTTCCGGAGCCCTTCACTGCGGCGCCTCTCATAGCCTCTCATAGCCTGAGTCGCTTTGGGACGTTAAACCCCATAAACCATAAATCACCACCATTCTCCCGTTCTCTTGCGCTTCCAGTTTTAGATCGCAGAACTGCTATGTCTCGCACTGAAGCGCGAGGCAGAATAGGAGTGGTATGATATCAGTGAAAAACTGTGTCAGTGAAGTGTTAATTGCGAAAAGCTGCATTTGCTAGGTATACTCCGGATTTTTTCAGGCTACACATGTAGACCTTTTCACGACACTTGGAGCAAACGCTTTTTTTTTTGGCGGGGGGGGGGGGGGGGGGGGGGAGGATGTAAGAAAATTTGAGGCCAGAAACTCTCCTCGCATCTAGAGCAGCGCTGCAGGCCGGGGCAAGGATGTCATTAGTTCGGCTAACTGCAACACGGCTGGAAAAGAAAGTCTTAAGAGAGATTACAAGAAGCGGCACATGTACTGCAGGCACGCATTTAGGTGGTAAGGCTGGAAGTAATGTAGGTTAAGGCGTGATAATTACGTGAAATATATTTGTGTTCCCCTTCACGGAAATGAGATTTCTCGCTAAAAGAAGAAAACTAGCTGGACACGAAAACAAAATCTAGCCTCTCCAGAGAGTATATAAAAAAAGTTTGGGCTGATTTGGTCCTTTTTTTCTGAAATATTAGTTGCAGTTCTGACATTACACTAAGGTAATGTTTGAACGTATAGCGCAGAATAGAATTAATCCTTCAGCTTATAAATATAATATCATGCAACACTTTTTACGTGACTTCAAGACGATTAGTGTTGCTTCTAGCAGCGTTCATGCGCTCCGAATACGTTCGCGTTAAACCTAGGGAGATCTTTTCCAGCGCTGCAGAGATGCACGAAAGAATAGTGAAAAGGCTTACTTCTATAGCGTCCCATATGCGGCGAAGATAATCGAAAGTGAGGCAAAGAAAGATGTGTCAGCAGTCACGGCAGGCCGTGACTTGCCACAGGAGGCTCGCCGTCACTGAGTAACCTGGTTGTCCTTCCAGAAAAGCGCTCGCTCGCCACATTTCCGTCGCTGGCTTCTGATGTGGGGAGAAAAAAAAAGGAACGATGGAAAATTGAATAAACTCCCATCGGGCTTCGACGTTTAGATCGTGGCTTCCACAGTAACAAGCAAGGTAGAATCATAAACGTGTTGTTTCCATTGCTGCGTTTTACGGCACATTCGCCTTCAGCTCGTCGGTTACTAGACGTGAGTATGCTACATCACTGATACCTGAGCGACGGGGATTGAACTGCCACCGGGGACTATCTGACTAACAACAAAAGCCGAGGACGATTGGCAACACCACTGAATAAAATGGAGACAGGAAGGAGAGAAACAGAAGCAAAATAATATAAAGCATTCTCGCCACCGCATTCATATTTCAGGAGTCTATGCCACCGCGCTAAATTTTACATGTTGTGAAGAAGTAGGCACGAATTCTAGAGGAGAAACAGAAAAAAAGGAGATGCATAGAAGACGTTCACCAGTGCTGGTGCACGTCTTCCGTTCCTATTATTTCTTCTTTCCCTTGTCTAGTATTCGCGCTAACTCCATCACAGCATTTATATTTCATGCTAGTTGTCCAAAGAAGCGAGACGAAGCGGGACTGCGCACGGCTTCGACAGGAAAAGATGAAAAGAAGCAAAAGCAATACTAAAACAAGAAACGAAGCTATATACAAGAAAACAAAAGAAGTGGCGGAAGTAAGGGTGGCGGTAATGCAAAGAGAACCAGTTTCGTCCGTGCGTCAGCGTGTGGCGAACCCGTCTATGTGTATGTGGCTACATAAAACTCCCGAGTTTCCATGAAAGAAGGATAAGGACCTTCGGGAACTGCGGGCTTAAACGGATATAAATAGTAGCCCTCCAGAGGCGAATTAAATAGTAAAGGAAGGAGCGATCCGCGGCCGCTGTATAAGAGACCATGCATGAATGTGAAGGAAAGAGAAAAGAAAAGTGGCCAAAACGTCGCGAAGTCGAGAGATAAAGGCAGGAAATATAAAAAAAAAGGGGGCAACTGCGGCCGTAGTGCGCGCACCTGAGTACAAGGTAGAATGGCGGCCGGGAGAAGAGTCGTCTCGACGCCGTCGCAGTCAGTGCCGCTCGAAAGCGGGGAGCACCGCAGTGATGCTCAGATGACCAGCTAGCGTCTAGGAACTGCTAAATGTCTACAGCTGTTGTGCCGGTTTAGCGGCATCGGCGACTGAATCGATGACGAGGCCCATCAAGGTTCGAGAAAGGTTCGTCGACTTAGACGATCAAGAGCTCTATGCTCGCACTCTTCTCCTTAAGGTGAGAGAGGAGGTACTGTTTGGTTTACTGCTTGTCAAGGAAGAAGGGTGAGGAAAAAAGAAAAAAGAAAAAGAACGCTGAGCCAGTTCTTTGCCCGGCGAGAAAAATATGGTAGAAATAGGGGCCCAGGAAGAATGTTTGACGGCTGAAAGGTCTTGAGGAACGTCACCGACAACAGAAGGGGCATTTGCTTTAGGAAGCCCAAGTGTTCCGACATTATGCGGAGTAAAATATTCGGGGAAGGCAAACGCATGAATAGAAATCTCAACCTCTGTCTCATTCCTGAAAAGGAGGCTCAGTTTTTCTTTTTCGATTAGTTGGGAGCCTCGACATCCTTGCCTAGCGAAAGGTGGTTTCAGAGGTTTCCCAACTTTCTTAAAGCTTTTGCTACTGGTTACTTTTAAAATGTCTCTCCTTTGGCTTCACTGGGTAGTACAGCTAACGTTTTAAGCCCTTTACACCACCGACCACATCTGACTTTTTATAAAAATATGCAGAAAACGTTTCTACACCATATGTTTGGCGCATGATGGTCTAGCTGCCTATCTGCCATTAAACGCAACGCAACACAACACAACGCATGTATAGAAATGCGCTCTCCACGGCTTACGAAGACCACAGACTTTTGTCAAATGTAAGTATATGATAGCGTTTCAGCAACGACGAGGACTAGGGGGTCTCCGTAAGCTACGGCTTCGCCCCTGATCACCTCCTGAGTGTGCTGTATGGCTTCGAAACACAATGGCTCGTCCTTAGAACTGGAAGTTTAATGCGCCGTCCTTGTTCAGATTGCATGTTGTGCGCAGACCGAAAGGAAAGACGAAATGAATTTTCGGGGCCTCTTACTTAAACGTACGTAGATTAAGTCACATTATTAACGATGGGGAAATCAATTACGAGCCTCCGAGCGAGCGCAAAGGCATGTAAAGAGGAAGAAAAAGCGGCAATGATTTCATTTCGCGGGCGCTAATTCCTTGTTATTTACGTAAATGCTGCTTCTCATTTCGCTTGCGCTAAACAAGGATTTCTTGTTATTTACGTGAACGCGCAACAAGAGGTTGGTGCCTGGTAGTGACGCTGACTGAGTAAAGTAACTACCGAAGAATATTTAGCGGATAATTTAGGTCACTGCTTAATGACTACCGCTGCTTTTCCTACCTCGTATTATAAGTTAGTTACTAAACAGCGTTATTCTCTTCTAAGCAGGTGGCCATGTTTGGTAGCTCAAGAACAAAAAGTCCTGCCGACCAAGAAGCCACCCCGCGCCGCGTTTCATAAGGTACGAACGGCTGTCTAGTGGAACAGCCGTGGAGGCCATGAAGTCTATTATCTTTCGTGTGAAACTCCGATATTGCTTTGTAACGCTGCCAAATGTAGTGTTCTTGGTGTTGTTGCTGATTTAAACAGCAAATAAAGCATACCGTAACTGGGAGTCAGCCAAGAATACAGTGGCATAGAGAAACTAATCAGAGAGACAGCTTCGAGAGTAAAAAAGATAATAAAGGGAAATAAACACAAAGGCAGACGATAGCACGTGCAGGGGAGTATCAACAAGCTGGACTATGAAAGATAGGGGTTTGTCTTCGTTTAACCGAAGCAGAAAGTGTAATAGTGCAAGATTTATCATGTTAGCCGGTGCATTCAAATCAGAAGTTTTTAGCCGCGGAACAGCAGTAAGATTGAGGCTGTTCTTAGCTACTGGTGAGATTAGCCTTGGAGGTATTCTGGCGGCAACTGCTCCACCGTAGCGACACTTAGGTGTTAATTAAAATCGTCAATGCTCGGCACAGATGTGCGACCTGGAAAATCTACTTCAGAATGCGCACAATCGCCACAATAGTCATTAACTGTTGCTGTCACCATCTCAAATCCAGGCCACAGTATCGAAGAAGTTTCAGCAGAAGGCGGTAAGTCTCCTTTTTTTAGAAGTAGTGTCCGCGCGGGTGAACAAGGTCTTGAAAAGAATCGTGTGGTGCTCTTGCCCTCATGAGGGAAGCGAGTAGGGGAATTATTTCCGTGTTTAAATCTCGTCATCGCATGATAATGTTCTACATCAGCGCACACGCCACATCAACAACACAGTGGAGATGAAACAAGGCTTATCTTAGACATCCACGATGGGATACATTCAAGCAAAGCAAATCACACACAACTGCTCCAGGTTAGTTACGTCCTCGCGGTTCTGCTTAGTGGTAGATGATGAGACGTCTACTTCACCCTGAACAGCAAAACGAACAACAACAAAAGCAAGAAAAAACTGCTCCCGAAGGCATTCTTTGCCGCCTTTCGAACATAAGGTTCAGGAATATGTTCGTTTCAACAGGTGATTCCGGCTCTGTTTTTGTAAAAGAGCTTGCGGCCGCCAAATTGAGTTAGTCTTTTTTTTTTTTTTTCACCGCAGCCATTTGGTGGGACTTCGTCTTCAATACAAATGACCAGAAGTGCGGCAGCCGGACGCTGTTTTGGACGCTCGGTTATAGCGGCCTCATCAGACTTCGTATCACCACTTGCAATTTGTTCAGGAAATCCTCTAATCATTTTTCTGAGCGGCCTCTCACCACTCAGCGTTACTTCATTCAAAAACACTTCACCGCTTTCAAAAAAGAAAAACATTATTTCCGTGATAGATGCCTTCTCATTGAAGCAGTTTCGGTACTGGATCTTCAACAGGGACATAGTTAAATTTTACGACAAACTTTACTCTTGGATAAAAGTAAGGTCCTGCATAGTGAAAAATGCAAATTTCCGACCCGTCAATTTGAGCTCATAGCAATAAAAATAAAAAAGCCTGGCAAGCCTTAGAGTATATGGATTAGCGAAGGCTTGAGCGAAAACACTATCAAAATTTCTGCCGTTGGGCAAAAAAAAGGTGAACAACGCACTTAGTTAGCGTGGACCCGCAAGCATGCAAGTGATAAAAAAAAAATGTGCTCGGTTTGAGGGCCATGCTGCCATTTTAGATACATGGACATGCATCGCCAAGCATTTTAGGAACACATTTTTATACGTTCCACAACAGCAACCATGCGGGAAGTGCATTGCGAATAACGCCAATATATACGCACAAACAAAAAGGCGTCAGTTTTTGAAACCTTACCTCTAATTGAAAGCGTTCGCATCGGGGCTGTGAGCAATTATTCAGGTCAGCGGCATCAGCATTCTATAGTTAATACTTTGAAAGGGAAGCTTGTGCTGCTTAATGATTTCGCGCATTCTTTATCTGCGCCTGCCTTTTTCGTCGAACAGTTGGCACACTTCTCACGCTGGGTACAATAGCAACAAACATGTAGAGACGCTTCGGCAGTTCACATGAGAGGAAGTGAAAAGGAAGACGCTTTGCCTCAGGTATTAAGTCTGGAGCTTAACGATTAACAAGCGTCGTGTGAAAAGCAAGAACCTTTCACAGTAATAGGCTCTCGAACAAGAGCCGGGTATTCAGCATTTACTCCAAGACTACAATCATGAATATAAGACGGCGTAACTCTGACACACTCCGCTGTCTGTAGGAAAGACTGCTATGTAACTCTGCAAATCCATCTCGTTAATTTCCTGAAACCTTTACCTCGACACCTGTGAGTGCTTAGAGACACTTCGAAATTTATCCGGTCCGGAGGTCGCCTATGATCGGTTGCGTAGTCGTCGAGTATTAACAAGTATCGTTTGGTACCCTGTGTCTATTGTCTTAGCCGAAAGCATCGCAGATAGATCAAACTTAAATCGATCCACTGGTTCTCCTGTATATATAGACATGTCGATTGATGCACAATACCGATGTCCTTAAGTAAAATCAAGCGAGAAAAATTTACGCACGTGCCATGTACCGAAAAGAAGAAGCTTGGACCGGTCCATACGTGTCGGTTTTTGCAACACAGTTAATATCGAGTCTTTTTTATATTAATTTGGAAAGACACTCGACCCCTGTAGCATATACCTGGAGAGCGGATAGTTGCATTAAATAATACGTCGTTTAAATTTTGAGCAGCTGGCCTCGTGTTGAGGGCAAATATGATAGAAAATGACAATTCTGTTAAACCAATAAATAACGGTGACAGCGAAGTAAACATTTACATGCTGTTATGTTGAGCGATTATATTAGGCAACATGACCACCTGAAAAAGCTGAATACGAGAAAGCCAACAGAATAGGAAAAAAAAATTTGGGGGGGGGGGGGTACTTTGGCTCTCTAAAGTGCTGCAAGGCTTTCGCGTTTCCTGGCGCACTGTTTGTTTATATTTATTTATTATTTTTCATATTTTGTTTCTTTTTGCTCTTTTTCTTATTTTTATTTTCATTTCTTATTATTATTTTGTTTTATTTGTGTTTATTTTCTTATTTTTATTTTCTCTTTCCTTCATTTTATTCGTTTTATTTTATTTGTGAAACCCATGCATTCACTAGATGCGCCTTTATTCATGCTCGAACCTTGAGCCTTCGTGGCGGAGTGGTAGTCTCCGCTTCAAATGCCAAACGCTCTGGTTCGATTCCTACCCTCGGCGCAGTTTCTTTTTAAGCAGTGACGCCGAAAGGCGGACAAATCTGCCGACGCGTCTGTCGACACCGCTGCCGACACGTCTGTCGACACGGCTGCCGACAGCGTCTGCTAACGACAGTATGAGGCATTAAAGGCTTTCGCCTTAAAAACAAAGAAACAAGCAGATGCGAGTGAATTTTCGCACATCGGTGCACTTTGTCATACTGCCTCTTCCCCTGGGGCAACCGACCACGACAGGAAGGGAGGCTATAGCGAAAAAAGTTGCAAATCATCCCATGAAAGAGGCTTACGAGTTCGACCGCATTGACGGCAAAAAAACTAGATGAAGAGCCTGCCACTACGCTTTTTGGAGAACAAAATGACCTAAGCAGATAGACAGCCTAATGTCCCCTTGATTGCCGGGCCGGCACTCAAAGCACTTTCCACAAACTTAAGTTAACGAAACGCTCTCGAAGCGGAGCAGCGTTCGTCACAGGACAAACGTACTGCCAGATGCATTTTGAGGGCGAACATTCTTATTTGCGTCGCCCGCCCAGTGTTCTAAATCACTTGATGGCGAGGTACATTAGGGGCATAGCGCCACCATTATCGAGGTTAGATGTTCCTGCTGGATTGTTTTTAGGAGCGTTAGCTCTTACTATACTTACGTTTGTCAGGGATCCGTCTGTCTGCAATGAAGGACAAATTATCCAAAACAGTAACCACATGACCACAGAGCAACAGTGGGTGCGTGGCGTCTCAATGGAAAGCTACACTTTTGATCCGTTATATAAATGTATGTATATATATCCACCATTTGCATGAAATTTAGGGGCCACCCGTTTCACGCAGAATGTTTCAAGTAGTGTCAAATGACTTGGCATGTTCCTGAGCTTAAAATTACTAATTGAGATGAAGCCCAAATTATGTGCGGGATTCGCACCGACGACCTTTCAGCCCCCCAAACCGTGCATTTCTAGGATCTTCAAATGGTCATTACGGTCGAATCGTTTGTCGCAGGGGGTTGCGGATGGTGTAGAACGATTCGTCATGTTGTTTATAAAATTTATTAATCGATATAACAAGGAAATATACCTTATATGGCAAAGGTGGCTATAAATCGCAACACTCGTGCAAATTTCATGAGGTAAATGGCGCTGCATGTTCTTACAAGGGATGTTTCCGGAAAGAAAACATCTACGGATGTCTGGATTTGGTCATCTTCACGTTTGCTGAGCACGCCATTGTAAGCACGTGAAGCTCCCGTATCTTACGCTCTTAAGTCGCTCACTGAGGCAGTCTTGGCGGATATTTTTTTTCCTTGTTCTTAACGCAGAGTGTAACTTCGTGCACGAGTGTCAGTGCACACAATGACCACCAAAGTGCACGGCTATTTCAACGCCTTAACACAAGTGTCTGGTGCACTGCCAAGATGAATCTCGAGACCGCATCGCTTGCCCAGATTCCGACATAAAAGCCGACAATCGATACCAAGTTCGACCTCCTTCTCACTCTGAATCATAAAAGGAATGAGCATGTACCATCGTCAATACTGTCGAAAAAAATAGTGTATTATTTAATTATTCGGTATGTTTACAAAGACATTGGTCGTTTCTTTTCCCGTTGACCTGTACAGAATTTGACATAGCTGCGTTTCTCTTCACGGCGACAACGAAAAATGGCTTCTTACTTACTGTCAACACGTAAAAGGGATTTCCACGGCAAACGTTTCACGAAAGCTGCTTTCCCACTGCCCGCAACGAATAGAGGTTCTACCGGTGCAGAGATTTAAAAAAGAAAACACAGAACACGCTCATCATTAAAGCCCACTGCTAGCGCCCTGCTTTCATATGTGAGAGAAATCGCTTCCAAGGTGGGCGCTCAGATTGCAAAGACATTCACGTTCCGGCGACATGTCAGTGCGGAGTGCGATTACAGGGTTTCGTAATGCGATTTGCGGACGAGAAAGCCCGCTTAATGGCCTCAACTCTGCCTGGGGGATCCGGAATCCATTAGTGGCGCAGAGCGAAAGACATCAGAGCAGAAAGCTGATTCTTAATAGAACAACAAAGAACCGCGCGAACGCAGGAGCATCGCTTGAAGACGAGGAATAAGATGTCCCCGTTGTCGTGTCGCGTTGTATCGCCAGCAGTGGCGAGGAGGTGATGGGTACACCCGGGCAAATATTTAACTGGCTCGAGTGTTCCTTAAAACTAGTTTCTGGGCTACTTGGAATTTCATGCCTATCATACGACGACGAATACGGAAAAGGGGGGAGACACCACAAAATCACTAAATGCACCATTAAATACATCAGTAAATGCAGCTTGTAAAGAAAGATGGCTCTCGGCTAAGACGTTGGTATACTCATGCTGTAATTTGAAGCGCGAGGTGAGAGTTGGCAATCTCTTTTCTTCATATAATGGATGAGTGGAGAAATTGCTTGATTAGACAAAATAATTATAGATCTTCTGCAGCTACGGATGTCCAAAACAAGCGGCACACGCAGCAATAGTTCTGGTGGCTTTATCGCGCTTACTCTGAGTAAACGGGTTGTTGACCATAGAAAAAGTGGTAGTTTACCCAGAGACGCCCCTTGCGAAGAATGTAGCTGAGACACTCAATTACGTAAAACTGTTACGCGATATAAGTTCCTAGGTGTAAATCACGAAGTGCAGGTAGGGCAGCAATCGTTGAGACAAGAACACTAGTTAAGCATTTAAGCTAGATACCTTTCGTGCTTGAATGAGAAATTTGACTAAGACGGCTTCAGCAAGGCGAAGGAACAAAAACGTCTTTTCGAACGATAAACACATCAAAGGCACTGGCCGCGATGCGCTATTATATTTCTCTGCAGCTACTTCAAAAACGAGACCGACAAAACTGAGTAAACATAGTAAGCATCCGGTGAACCCGACGCCTTCTGTACTTCTGTTTTGGCGCCGCTGTGACCTCCGCTGGAGTGTTTTAACAACATCCGCACACCCTGGTGTCGCAGTGGTGACACACCCACGCTTGTTTCCAGACGAATGAATTTCTTTCCTAGGACAAATTGCATCGCTCATCACGCGCTTATTTCTTAGTCCCTTTTTTGGTTTTATAAATCGAGTTCAGCTTTATATGTCCCACGATTGAAAGCAGTGCGAGCAAATGAAGCCAAAGCTGGGGCAACGCGAAAGAAAGCGGCGGTTACAACAAGCGTCGCGGGGAATGACAAAAGAGCGGGAAGAGATCGAAATGCGACGGCCCACACCCCTTTCTCAGCGCCTTCATCTTCTATGCCAGGAGTTTCATGTCCCATGCCTATCACATAAAGAGTTCCCTAGGAGAGAAAAAAACAGCCACCGCTTCCCCCAACGGTTTCAAAAAGAGAAGGCAAGGCCAAGAGAGAAGTAAAGCTCCCCATACAGATCGGGCAGTAGACGATTCCCGAGAGCCAGCATGAAAGCATGGTGGCGGCTGCTGTGGTGTGAGGTCTACGTTCGATGCGAAGCTGCCGCTCTTCCTCCATGGCCACGCACACCGACCCCAGTGTATCCGAGCTGTTTTCGCTGCCGGGCTGGTGCCGCGGCCGGGATTCCGATCTGATGAATAAACGAAAAAAAAGCCCTAACCCGCCTTGGCGAACAGCTATTTGGCATCGCCAAAGGGTGCTGCACTCAAGCACGCATGAACGCCCATGGGCGCAAATGATCCTCACGCGAGCGGCAATGTTGAGGCAGTGGCTAGACGAGGAGTACGGCTGAGAGCATCTGTGTGCATGCGGGGGGGGGGGGGGGGGGGGGGGGGGCGTTGGCAGAAGAGTTGGATTTGCGAGGCGTTCGCCAGCCTTGGAGAACAAAAGGGGCTGGCTGCTGGTTTCTCGCGAATTTCCGACACTTGAATGCGCGCGGTACTTTATGGCTCTGATGGCTGCGAAACGAGTCTCGGAAAAATTTACATACACAAATGTAGCAAAACTAAAGCGAAAGTAAAAGCCGATGTGAACGGAAGCAGAAGGAATAAATCTAGTGCGAACCTTCTTGAAAAATGAGCATAAACGAGCTTGGATACAACAACTCCCTTCGCGGTCTGCTTGAAAGCGGCACTCAGCATCGGCGCCTCCATACAGGGTACCGACATGGTGGAGCCTCGGTTGCACTTTTGAAAACTGGTGCCGTGCTTTCTTTAGTCGGGGCTGAAATAATTGAGTAGATTACCCATCATCGCAGTCGGCTATCCTGATGGCAAGTAAAAACTGAGCCTAGGACTGTACAGGTATAAACAACGACCACCAGAGGCAGCCGAACTACAAGTGCTTTGTTCATACCAGCGTGTCTCCTGTAGCAACATATCCCGCGCATCCCAAGGTCAGTGCCCACGCTCTTTCGAGTTTGACAGTGCTCTTTAATCCACCCGTTTGAAGGCAATAAGAGCGAACATAAATTTATTGACATCACTTTAATTGTTAATTTCTCTCTCTTCGAAGCACGCTTCAATTCACGGCTACTGAATGGCCGATTCAATTTCGGGTAATCCCGATGGAAGGCCGGAAGCAAACGCAATGAGTTGCTTGCGATGTCTTTTAATGGCAATGCGCTTTAATTTCGGAACCCTATGAGACTAAGATGAACATGTCCTTATGGAAGTGGAGAAAGGTCTCATTCGCACAAACTAAATGCTACCTTTGCGAGATTTTTTTTTTTGACAGCATGCGTAGTACGTTCGCATAATTGATTCAACAATTGAACTATACGTGATAGATGCTTTTCAAGAATAATGAAAAACAATGAGTGACATGTGGCTGACAAAGTTGCTGAAGTCCCCTTTATGTTCAAAACAACTATAATGCTTAAACGAATCAAGGAGGGAGCCGTCATGCTTGTTGCGCCGCAATCTGAAGACATGTATTGGGGATGGCGCCTTTATAAACAAAAAATAGCGATAGTTACTTGCAGAGTTTCATAATATGCCAGAATATCATAACCTCAAGTGAAGCAACGAGACAGCTAAAAAAATCTCAGGCTTATTAGACCAGTGGCATAGCAGTGTGAGTTTTTTTCAATGGTTCCCAATAAGTGATGACACCTTTTGGAGTGCTCAGCTAAACCTAGTCGCTGGACAGAATACATAAATGTTGCCATGGAAACAACCCAGGATCTCTGTAAATGCGCTTACATAACAGCGCTCTTAAAGAAATATTTTCTCTCTCGGTGACGCGTAGGTCTCGCACCTTCGCTTTCAAAAGCCACTGAACAAAGACAGCTGTGTTGATATAGCACCACTGTGCCGCTGAACATCGCCTACATTCCGCCAAGTGCTTTTAAGGCTGGGAACATGTTACCGCGTACCGCTGTCGAAGTTGAAATCTAGATCGATTAGGGCTAGGCTGTTCATTAGCTCCTTCGTGAAACAGATGCTACGAGAATAGCCAAGCGAAGAGATCTGGTTAATGTCTTCATCTCCTGCGATGAACCACTCATTGATGCAAAAGCACAATTTCGGTCATTAAACCCCGAGCAAGGTCCTGCGATGTTTGTACGATTGCGGTATCTGTGAATTTGTGCCAAAAGAAAGAAATGAATAAAAATAAAGCAAGCAAATATAATCGACTGGTATTCGAACCAGGCATGGCGCGAAGAGATCAGCTTCACTGGCCACGGCGCGAGAGCAGTAGGCTACCACCCGAGCCGAAGATTGCACTCGTTAAACTGCAACACACTCTCACGCCGTGCATTGCACGTTATCTTCTTCAGCAACTAATACTACTATCAAACTAATATTCGCACTTATTGCTAAGTGGCGGTATTGGCAGAGTGATGTGCGCTGCATGCGATGGCACGGACAGTGTTCTCGCAGAAAGAGTGCGCTAGAGCAATGGGCGTTGGCGTTGACAACATCAAAGCAGAAACGCGGCACTGGATCATAGGCCGCCAGCGCACATTGGGTAGATTGGCATTGGCGATGAAAAAGTTGAAGAGGCGCATAACTGGCTCCCTTGGCCAGCGGACATCTGAATAGCGCTTTCATGTACGTGGCGGTGGTGTCCAACTGCCAAGAACTGTGCTTTCGCACAATATTACTGGCTTAGCAATGCTAAATCGCGGGCCATTTTTTTAACGCTAAAACATCATATCGCTAATGAGGCGGGAAATCCGGCGTTGTCCACGCCGAAGGGTTCGAAAACCAACGCGACCTCATGACGTCATCTGCAGTGCTTATACCGGCAAGCAATGCAGAAAAATAAAATTTTTTCAATTCGCGGCAATATTTCTCGTCGCGGCCCAATTCTTCGTCGTTCCAATATTTATTTTATTTATGTATGGTTTACTCTAGGTCACCCTCAAGGTAAAGCTTCACAGAAATCGGTGAGCTGGTTTGACATCGTGAAGTGATGCTTTCGCACTAAAAAAAAAAACATTTGGAAGGAGAGTGTAGCAGCAAAAATTCGATAGATATGGTCTAAAATTGGCAGCTTAACCTTGTGTCCACAGCGGCACAAAATACGCTGTCTGCGTGAGAGCAGGAATAAACAAAGGCTGTGGCGGTTGGTGGAGGCCAAAAAGGGATGCTGACTCAGGCTCGAAGGTTTGGAGTTTGTTTCTCTGCACAGGAAACTGCATAGATTGATTCTTGGTTTTATTAGGGTTTAACGTCCCAAAGCCACTCAGGCTATGAGAGACGCCGTAGTGGAGGGCTCCGGAAATTTCGACCACCTGGGGTTCTTTAACGTGCACTGACATCGCACAGTACGCGAGTCTCTAGCGTTTCGCCACCATCGAAATGCGACCGCGGCTACCGGGATCGAACTCGCATCTTTCGGGACAGTAGGCGAGCACCATGACCACTGAGCCAACGCGGCGGCCAAAAACTGCATAGACAGATGCGAAGCACAAGCGAATCCCGTTTCTCTGCGTGCTGACTCGCGAATCTCCCCTTTTCCGACTGCACGAGCAGCTGAGCAACCGAGAAGAAAATATGCTTGATATCTGTGCCGGTAGCGCAGCGGCACAACAAGAATCGAAGAAGGCGGCACGAAAGCAAATGTCACGGCCGTGGCCATTTGGCAAGAGCGTTTTCATGACAGGCGTCCCCTTACTGATTCCGCTTAACCGTCGCTGGTGTCACTGTTTCCCCGTGCCAGGCCACTCATCACAGTGATTGCCCCACGAAGGCTGAAGCACGAGATGGCTGCCTGTCGCTCGCTCTCGTCAGTTTCAGCAGCCATTTACAGCTGCCATCCCCTTCTGCCCATCTGGCCATGAGTCCTCCATCTGTCCGTCTGTGTTAGTCTGTTTGTCCATTCGTTCACCAGTCCATCCGTCAGTCTCTCTGTCCGTCCGTGCACTAGTCCTTCATCTATCCATCCCTCTATGTCTGTGTCCGTGTCCGTCCATCCGTCCGTCCTTGTCAGTCTATTTTTATGCCTACCTGTGTATATGAGAAAAGCCAACAGCCACAGAAACCAAGGGTCACAGGGGATATTTTTAATTTTATTTATTTATTTTGTGGTGTTGATCAATTTATATTACTGAATATGCTATCGCTTAAAGCTAATGGATTAGAAAAGCAGAAGAAAAAACAACCAGATGCCGCCGGTGGGATCCGAACCCACGACCTCCGAATTACGCGTCCGGTGCTCTACCGCTGAGCTACGGCGACGGCTGTCAAACCTTCTGCTTTCGGGGGTATTTATGTTTACAAATAACCTAACCTTGGGAGTGTTCACCAGCGCCACCCACGTTCTTAAGCGGCGGACGTAGCACGTCCTGGGTTACCGCTGATGTGACGTAAAACGTCATCGAACGGCGAGGGTGGAAGCTGTGTGAGAACCATCCGTTCTCGCTAGCTGTGTTTTCCTTGCTCGACCTGTCCTTGCGGAACAACAACTACAACAGCCGTAATCGTCCTCTGAGTACTCGCCTTTGCTTTCGGATCTTAAAAAGTCCTGTCCTCCTACAGGGCATTTTTTCTTCCGAGCCACCCCCTTTATAATAACATTCTTTTTCAGGTTTTCTTAATTCTGCATTCAAGGCGCAGAAGCCATCTCTACCATTCAGGCTATTTTTCTGAGCTTAATGAGAGCATCTATTTTAATGACGGGTTAACACACTGTCAATACCTCTTCATGCAACCCTTGCACAGACGCTGGGTATTTGTTCTGTTTGCGCGTTGTTTGCGCTGCGCGTTTCTCTCATGCAGCAGTGGATCACAATTGATGCATGAGAGTCATCCGGCGCATGCGATCTAGCGCTATCGTGCCACGGCATGAATTTGGCTGAAATTTCGATAAACAACGCATCATAAACTACTGACAGGTAGTGACGACAGGCGGACAGGTTGGGTTCCGATAGCGATGCTGCTCGGAGTGATTCTTGGCGTGCGTCCTTCGCAACCAAGCGACAACAGCAGCATACACAAAGCAATCACGTCCGCATACACGCATAGACGCGTGAATAAATGCCGCGCTTATTGGAGTGAGCGTGCTGCAATGCGAACTTGTCCAGCTTGTCTACGAGTAACGCATGAAGGCTCATCGTAGCTCAGGATCTATGCCCAAAGCACTAGGTCCCCGTCGGCCGTAATTAATGCGTAGTAGAAGCGCCGTGCGCGGCTGTGTGCGGTTTCGTTCTTATATCGTAATGAATTGAAGTGCGCTGTTTCTCTTCGAGCGAGCACAAGTTCATGTTTGGCCGTAAGTGGCCGAGTGTAGAGTGAAAGCTGTGCTGAAACACTTCTGAGTGCGGGGTTCTTCTTCTGTTTAACTTTTTTTTTTTAATTACTGGAGGACTCTAAATACAACCGTGAAGACTTAGAGTGGTATTTAAAGAGAGATTACTTATAGCGCCCATAATTAAATAGTTTTAAGGCGCAAAAAATAGACAAGACACATAGGTAGGTGACAGGGCGAACCGCCATGGCGCCGATGGCGCTTCGTCCTGTCACCTAACTATGTGTCTTGTCTGTTTTTTGTGCCTTAAAAGTATTTAATTACGAACCAAAACCAACTAGCCCAGCAGCAAGTGCTCTTATACTTATAGCGCGTGTGAGCTCTGATCAATGGCTATAGAGGTGCAGGCAATGGAAACCGTGTGACCAGTGGGAAGAAAACCCTTTCCTTAAACTTTGTCTTGGCTAAGGAGGGAACACTGCCAAAGCAGGGCACTAGGGCAAACAACGGAGAAGACGCGCACCGCGTGGCAGAATGCGGCGGGACTAAAAAAAAATTTATAATGTTCTATTAAAGAAAGCTGGTTGAAAGCACATCGCGAATGTGGTGCGCGCTATCGAAACTTCCATTCGCGTCTCGATGTGACTGATACTTATCTTTCCTAACGGAAGCAAACGAAAGTTTGTACAGCTGAAGTTACATGCTTTAAAATTTGAAATGAAAGCCGTTCCATTTTTTATCGTCATTTGGTCATCTATTTTTACTTTATTTCTGAGGGAGTTTTCGTTCGATTTAACGCCTGCAGAGGCGTGGTTAATTAAACTTAAACGCTTCACAAAAGGTCTTTCATCACATGAAGTACTTCGGACTGGAAGGAATCCAGGGTTTAGAAAGGAAACTCGAGGTCCGTGCTCTAGAAGCATAGATAATAGGTACAAGAGGAGCTATACTAGTATCTCTTCAGTAATGAATAGAACGAAGTCTGAAAAATACGCTTTCAAAAGAATATGGGGCATTAATTAAGTTTCCACTGAAGAGCTGTTTGTTCCAGCATCTTCGAAGCCATTGCGGTAAGAAAATTTCTCCATTACAGACTAACTAATAAAGCAACTAATAAAGTGCATAATATTTAATTAGTTTTAGGGCTACGTTTCTCTAGAGGCTCGAGCATTTCGAGGCACACAAAAGCAGCCCGCTCATTTTTCCCATCGGCGTAGGACCTGCGATACAAAATCAAAAAGTGTGTCCTTATGCATGTCTCTGTGGCGCAATGCAAGCGTAGCAAGGGGCGGTAAAACTTTAGGTGGGCGGATGAGATTAAGAAATTTCCAAGGATAGGGTGGGCGCAGCTGGTAAAGGGCAGGGTTAACTGGAGATATATGGGAGAGGTCTTTGCCATGCTTTGGTCGTAAACAGGATGATGATGATTATGTGACGCACATAAGATACCATATGTTTGCAAACGGGCCTAAACGAAGTGCCTGTTGCACCGAGGTAATGTTTATTAAGTCACTTTTTTTAACTAGCCTTTTTGTAGCTACAATATGCTCGCACCATTTCCGTTTCCATTGCAGGCCTACCATACTTGGACATATCCTGCGTACACATGCTAACAGTTTTGCCGCTGTGACTGAAATGGGTATACAGGTTTCTTTTCCTCTGACACCGTACAGTGTAAGGGACCGAAAAAAAACGCAAAAAGTTCTTACTTGCCGTTCAAGGGACCGCTCGCGCCTAGCGCGAAGGTAGCATCCACCGAGTTACAACATCATAATAGAGCAAGGAAGCAAAATAAATATTCGATGAAGTGCTATACCATACGGAGTACCTAAAAGCATTTGAAGGCGGTAATATTAGAGCGGATGTTCGAAGCAAAAGCCGGGGCATTGTCACACTAATTCAGGATTGGTCGAGAGAGTTTTGACGTCACACGTGGAGCTGCGGAATGAAAATGATTAAAACTTATGTAAAAATGCGACTATGAGGTCGCAGCACCAGTGCAATGTTTACGGATGCAAAGTAAATCAATTCAGCTCCATTTACCAATTAACTTCGTTCACCAAATTTCCTAGTCTCCTGACGGTCACCTACGCATTTGAGAGCACTCATTAGGTCGCGAGCTCTAGATAAGACGCTCACCGCACCCTGCGATGAGCGTCGAAAAACACGCGCAAAAGTTAAAAACAAAACTATAAGCGGAGATAATACACAAATGAGTCAATGGAATTCTGGTGATCCCGCTTTCGAAACCTTTCTTTGGCTCCATCGGAAATCGTGACGGAAACAGGAGGAGAAGAAAAAAAAACGGGACAGAACCGTGGGTTCTGTTGCACTCGAAAAGAAACAACGAAATTCTTTTCGAGTCAGCCTCCAGGGTAAACGCTCCACAGCAGACGTTGTTCCAACCGATAAACGCGTTATACGAGCATAACCTTCAGATGCAGACACTACCAAAGCAATTAGATGAACATCCAGCAAACTAGCAGTCTGCCTCATGGCAAGGCTCTGTATTTTTTCTCTGACTGCTCAACCAATCCTAACCAGAGCCGAAACTGGATTCTCCAAGGGTGTACACCAAGCCGTGCTGAAATGAAACAGCTGCGTTTCGCACAAACAAAGACGAGAAAAAAATAAAAAGTAAAAATCAAAGACGAAGGTGGATGTGGAAAGCGCGCTGTTAGGCCAACCTCGAAGCCTGCTTTTATTCTCAGCTTTTATTGGTGGTCCGGTTACATCTATGCCCGCATGGAGCTTATCAGCCCAGGTGCTTCTTTGCCCCATATGGAGTTCCAGCATCCTCTACACCACTAGCGGTAGCCGATGATTACAGCGGCTTTGCGTGTGTGACTTCGAAAATGGTGACTGAGACGCAAATACTGAGTCCCATTTTGCTAACGATTATTTATCTTTTGTAGAAAATAACGACACCAAGTGCACGCAGCTTGTACTTCGTTATTTTTTCTTTTCCACACATCGCACTGCACTCCTGGGAACATGCAGTATCCCCCTTTGGCTTCTGAAAGCAATACGAGCCTCTCGCATGCCAATAACAGCACTGTCACGCCAATAACAGCATTGTCACACCAATAACAGCATTGTCGCACCAATAACAGCACAAACGGACGAGTGACTAAAGACCCGCTGGAGAATCAACGTAAAATAAAAAAAAGAAAGAAGACCACTCTGTGCTGGCAAAACCATTTGCTGCTATACTTACGTCGTAGCAATAATACATGTACATGGAGACATGAAATGAATGGCTGGTGCTGCTTTGATTGCTTTGCGCGACTGCTTTCCATCACAGATGTCATCTGACACCCATCTCCGGGGCGCTATTAGTTTCCTTGACTGCGCAATACCACCGTTATGCTCGTTTGCCTTGGTTCTTGTTGTAGCAGGTCCGGCGAAAGGGTTTTCTGTGCCTTTATTCGTTTCTCTTCCTATGTCGCACTGTTCTGCCTTTTAGCGAGCTGTCACGATGAGCAGCGATTGCTTGTCTCGGATCATCATGTTGCCGTGGTGGATCTCGTCGGTCTCGACTTTGGTGCTGTTTTCTGCCCTGGCTTAACAAGCGGCTGTTACTGATTCTAAAACAGCGAAAAACTGGATTGGGGAAGGGATGATTAAAACTTACCGGCTTTGCTCACTTTAAATGGATGGACTAGTGGTAGAATTGGTACACCGTTTCGAAACCAGGTCTAAGGTCAGCACACAGACTTGACTGAAGGAAACAATGGCACACTGCTACCTTAATAAAACTTCGCAACCACCAAGAATGCTTTCATTCGTGATGGAAGGGATGTTTTCTTGGTTACCGTGAACGTTTATTAACAAAAATTAAAAAATATATATATAAAGTGCAGATCAGATACATTTTTCAGACTTCGCGACGAGCGAGGTGAAGGTGTCCCAAATATCCTTCTCATTCGTCAATTAGACCACCGGGTGTAGGGCCGCTGATATAATACATCTTTGGTCATTTTTGCTCTTTTTTAGAGGACCAGTTATAAATAACTAGCCATTCAGTTAAAAACGTGGCAGAGTTTTAAAGCAGTTAAACCAAATAGACGTGTGAAAGCAGGTGTTCAGCCTGACTGGCTCATAGTTTGCTGGCTTTGCTTTGATGGCTTGTCGGCACATGTGGCGACGATTTTAGACTTTCGTTAAACTCTGATAGAGGTTAAGTTGGTCTGACCTGCATGTGATGCATATGGAAGTTCATGAACACGACGATGTGCAATGCACACATCGAGACTGTGTTGCAGTTTTACACGATGCTTGATCGGTTCCCGCGACAGCTTACCGCACAATCACTGGCTGTAGCGCCTCCACTGACTCCTACACAATGGGTGTACAGCTGTCCGAGATCGCTAGGCGACAGCTCCTGAGCAGCAAGCACAAGACTCAAAGTAGAAGGGCCAGGCAGACCGGGGTCAAGTGGCTTTTGTTCTAGAGACGGAGATCCCAGATGGTCCGTATTTGCAGGCTGTCCCTTGCTGTTATTTGGTGCGGAAGCCTTTGGTCCCATTTGTGTTGGGAGCTCATGACTCAGTTCACTCGACGCAATATACGATACATCCTTAATGTGTTCTGACACCACCTTATCCTCATGTGTCCAGTTACCCAGGCGCAACCAGTCAGCATAGCTCATGATACAGTTGTCTACGAGGTGCCCAAAGCGGCGTTGGATGCATCGAGGCATACGACACTGACGCCGTACATGGCCCACCCGGCTACAACCTAGAAACAGGGGAGGCATACCTGGGATAACTACCAAAGCGTGTACCGCGAAAACTTTTAGCGTGTGAAGAACAGTACTTGCTGACACTCCGTTCACGAGCGTGAGTGAGATTTCTCAGTTCATATAAAGTTCATGTACGTGTGCTCAGTTGACCCCAGAGTAAGTCACCCGAATAGATGTTATAGATGTCATATACGCAAAATAAGTATATGTCTAACAAACTTCACCGGTATGCCTCGATCTCAGTGCTCGAGGACCAGCGCAGTGATACCTTCAGCCATCTTAACAAACGAAGAATTGTTTCGTGCCATTGAAGTACAGGATTAGCATTCAATGTTACCGAAATCCAAGACATTGACGTATTAGATCTGAAGTACAAACTTAATTCTCGACTTTTCAGCAGTTTAACAGGAGCTTGCCTGGCGGCTTCTGAGAAGAACAGTGGACCGAGCACGGGAGTCAACCGTTTCTGTGTGCATACTTCCAAAAATACGGGTATGTCAGGAAACACCTTGCTATAAGGAGCAGGAAAAAGCAAACATGCCTCACGCGGAGGCTGTGATTAAAAAGTTGGAGAGGACACTTGAGTTTCGCCTTAAGGGTACGATCCGATAGTGTAAATGGTTGTTAATAGTCATATATGCGAAATTTGTTGATCTCTACTTCCCATTCATAGATTTCTGGGTGTTCTCAGACCACTCCTGGCGCAGTGGTGCAGGGGTGCAGCAGTTAAGCGATGCGCCGCTGCCCTGCGATGAGAGGTGGTGCCACCTGTGGGGCTTGTGCTACCCAGGTTGCTCTTCGCGAGCGACCTCTCCTGACCAATCATTAATTGAGCTGCCACCTGACACGGTGGGCAGTTTGCTTGCAATCCCGAAGGCAGGCTGTGATGACGACAGAGGATCACGTGACCTACATGACCCACCTGCCAGCTAGGTTGCTTCTCAGAAAAATTTCCGTGCATTTTTTGCTTACCCTCAACGATGCCGACAGCAGGTGCCGACGACGACGCTGGCTGTTCTGCCACACAGGCTTCTAAACGCTACCACATTAAAAAAATCTTGAGGGCCTTCTTAACAACATTCGTAAAGACGAAAATGCGACAGCATTTATGTCACGGGGTGTTGATGACGTCACGGCCCTCTCGATTCCATTCACAGGTCTCGAGTCCTCATACCCTACTGGCGCAGGAGTGCAGCGGTTAAGCTATGCGCCAATGCCGAGGCAGGTTGCTGTTTTACGCAGCCATAGGTGGGGCTTGTGAGGCCCAGGTTGCGCTTCCCTAGCTCTCGTAAGGCTCATGCGCGGCGCCAAGCTGGGAAAGCGGGAACTGAATTGAATATGGCATGGAATACCATCTCTTCAGAAGAGCTAGCCATATAAACAAGATGTACAATGTTATCTCTGTGACTGCAATTGCGCCCATAAAACAGCGTATGTCGATCAACTTTGGTTTATGGGGGTTTAACGTCCCAAAGCGACTAAGGCTATGAGAGACGCCGTAGTGGAGGGCTCCGGAAATTTCGAACACCTGGGGTTCTTTAACGTGCACTGACATCGCACAGTACACGGGCCTCGAATTTCTCCTCCAAAGAAATTCAGCCACCGCGGCCGGGATCGTCGATCAACTTTACTAGTGGAAAGGCCTGGAAACCACGACCGAAGGCCCCGCAGCATGGAGCGAGAAAAACTGTATACACGAAACTCGTGGTCTGTACAGAAATTAAATACTGAGAAACGCTATGCGGTGGGTTTAAATACAAGAAGAAAAAAGCAGCATCTGATGCGGTGAGTGGTTAGGCGTTGATTTATATACTATGCAACCGCCAACCTCATTAGGGATAAGACTGATGTTTTTCTAGCAAAACTTCAGATAAAAGCAGAAATCCTACAGTAAAAACCGCCGTCGTTCATCATTGTTCCCAAGGGAAATTATCCAGGGAGGCGAGAGGGCGCGTTGCATATGCAAAACGCTACAACTACCTTCTTAAAAATGAAGTATAGAAAAGACACAACGAGTTTGGTTTAAAAGAATAAAAGTATAAGACAGCCAGCACCAAATAAATAAATGCAACTCACATCGCATGCGCATTCAGCGTTCGAAAGTTACTTTACCCTTTTTTAAATTACCTCAGCTGCTCTGACATGTTTTTGGCCATATGCCACTGAAAGCGTTGGTTCAGAGCAGCAGGCAGTAGCAACGCTAAGAAACGTCACGAACTCCTTTAGATTTATGCTGTCTTGCCCTAAGCGGAGTTTTCTTGAGAAAAAGATAGCTTGCCTTCGCAATGCTCCCCTCCTTACCGAGCCCATCCAAGAAGATGGGGACTGTAAATCACTCCATTAAGCGCGCAACTCACACAGAAATGCTACAAATCTCAGAATGTGGTTTTAGAGATGAAAATCTTGGCTAGGATCTATGTTCCCCATATGCAAAGCAAAGTTGGATGGATCTCACCCAAGCATATCACCGCGCCACGAATACGGTAATACGCTGCCGACGAGACAGGCTATTGCAGCGTCATTGCGATATGCGTGAGCACAAAGGTGGTAATGCGGAGAATACAAACGCACAACACAAGTTTAGTCCAGCGCTACCCGTATCACTCTGTTCGGCGGTCATGCACAAGCTATATCTAATTTAGTGTGCATGCCGAGATGAGAAAAGCCTGAATTAATTATTAATTAGTACAGGCATCTTCAGGGTCACACAGTTAGTTAGGTTTACGGAGGTTTCACGTCCCAAAGCGACTCAGGCTATGAGGGACACCGCAGTGAAGGGCTGCGGAAATTTCGACTGCTTGGGGTTCTTTAACGTGCGCTAACATCGCACAGTACACGGACCTCTACAATTTCGCCTCCATCGAAATTGGGTCGCCTCGGCCGGAATCGAACCCGCGTCTTTCGGGTCAGCAGCTGAGAGCCATAACCGCTGGGCCACCAAAAAGTGAAGCGAAAGAGTGTCGTTGCTTGAAAAAATATTCACAAACATTTTTGAAACATTACTGATCGCTATGCTCCCTGCTTCGATGTGAATTCCCCCACTGCAAAGGCAACACTTTAGAGGAGGTCCCCGCATTCTTGCTAAGGTTGGGAGGCGAAAACATCGCGACAACGTGAACTGGTGATTTTGCTACACTTTTACGCCATAGAGCGATTCAGTGAAGATCGAAAAATAGCGCATATTTTCATGGCGCTGACATCAAGGACTGCGTGAAGCACGAAATTGATGCCACGAATAAAATGGAACGTTTTGCCACGCGAGAAAATAGTTTGATTTTTTCCTGCTACTTCAACGTGACTGCTGATGTCCTGGAAATAAACGGGCAAATAATATCGACTACTAGCCTTGAAGGATTCACTTTCTGTTTATCATATGAAGCGAAAGCCAAACATATAAAGTGAAGCGAAAATATTTTTCTTTCTCTATTCCTCGAGTCCAAGACGTAAGTGACATCCGTAGTTAACAAATAATTTATGAAGCACTTAAAGCTTCAGCTGTACCAAAACGTATAAAAACCTGTTGGCCGCATTACGTTACATGAGAGCGTGCATCATGGCCCGTATTTAAGTGCTGTTATGATCATTGTGAGTAGTGTGTAACAATATGCAGCACATTTAGGCTCTATTTAGCTGTTTGACGGGCATATCAGGAATACTCCATTCAAAAGAAGTAATATAATCTTATAATCTTTAAACTGACTTGCTTTTCATTTGCTGCCTGTCTATTACGAAACATTGCTACCTCGCACAGCGTTCATCGATCTTCTCAAGCTTCGTTTATCTGCATAATTACAAATCTCTATATATTCCCCCTGCTTTCTGATTTTCATTATGAGTTCGAATTGTAAAAGCAATGTTTTCACTGACTGCCGCCATCGAAATCACAAGATATATTTTCATCAATGTTGAAATTAATACTAAGGTTTTCATAGAAACAACGAGAAAAAAAAAGCAATTAAGGACACTGAAAAAACACACAGTCGCAGTACTGCTCTCTACAGGTGGGCAGAGATAAGTGTGTTTCCCGTGTCCGTAATTTTTACACCTTTCCTATGTATGAAGAATGTCGCGCCTCAGTATTGCAGGTTAGATTTCTATTCTGTCAAGGGATTACGAATATAATAGGCTGCTTTGTTTTGTATACAGCAGGCAAGAAAAGGAGACGAAGAAAACAAACAGACGCCTCTTGCAGAAGCCACCATTTGATATGTCTAGCTCTAAATGACACAGATCGCTAAATAACACAGAAAAGACCTCCAGAAGTTGCCAGGAGGGCAAACAAAGAGCTTTCAGTAGGATCAAAAGAAATGTAAGAGCATTCTGACTACCTGCTGTAAAATGGATATGAAACCCGGTTTCGGCACATGTTTATGTGAGCTACAGAAAGATGAGAAACGTGTGGGGGTTAGCAATCAACCCACTTTTTTCTGTTTCATGGAATGAATGAGCTTAAGCCATCCTGGACGAAAAATACACCGGAGCGTTTTCCATTTTGTGCCCAATATTTGCACTGTGAGCCTGAATCCACTGGGAAAATTTATTTTTTCGCTCTTTTCTATGAGGCCAATTGCCTTTTCTACAAGGGAAGCAGGGGAAAATGCGTTGCTGTTGCATTTTGTTACCAGATTTCATCCTTTCCGTGGAACATTTATGCAAAGAGTTTAATCTTTCTTGCATGCACCTTCCCTAGTCGCTTGACTTCGCAAACGCACTTCTAGAAGCATGGAGGGAGGACCTTGCACGGCGTTGTGCTTCTGTTTTTCAGGCAATTTTGCGTTTCTTTTCGTCGTCACACTAAGCAAAGCATAACATTAAGTTACTCGGTCGGCTCCAGCAAAGCGGAGACAACAGTCCAGTTCCTCACCTCTGCAGCAGCCGAATGTTAACACTAAAGGGTTAACATTTCTTTATTAACCTTTGCTTCATTAACGAAGCCTTTCTTCGTTTCTTTTGTGCAGACCTCTCTACCCATATTCCTGTCCCATCACCGCAGGAAGCATAGCAACAAATTTTACATTAAACGTGTTGATTCGCTCCACTCCACTCCATCAAGCAGAGGAGTATGCTCTCAGGACGCTGCGAGCAAACGCGCTACGGTGCAAAATCAAATTTTCATGTCGTGGCCCACACATTTCGCAGCACAAAGCAATCTGTGTAGCCCAGGCAACTAATAAACCAAATCGTCTTGCGGGGTGTCGTCCTTCCGTTAATTATTTGGTGAGCCAAGTACCTCTGATCGATCGTCGTACCTTTTATTTTCTCGGAACTTCCGCATATATTCACATCTGTTCTTCACCAGCCTGTTAAGCACGAAATACATTTTGCTTCCATTAACAGCAACCTAAGACAACATGCCCGAAACCGAGATGAAACCTACCCTTAACTACAGCGCAAACGACAGGACAGAGAGATGAAGAAGGGACACCACACAGCGCTTCTTCATCTCTGTCCTGTCGTTTGCGCTGTAGTTAACGATCATCGAAAACACCAACTCGCCGAACTAATGCTTTTGATCAAACCTACTTCGAGGCAGAATCTTAATTTTAAACCGAACCTGGAGCTATATTTTGTAACGTTTCGTTTCATGTTCCTTGGTCCAGCTGCTATCGATCGCTGCTCCCGGTGACGTAGACTATGTCAAGTGACGTCAGTATGACTGGGGAAGAAACATACGCAATAAACTCGCATGCACGCGCCCCATGCCTGTGTCGTACTGGCGGAGCGAGCTTGACATCGACGAATGACGGAGCACGACAGCGCATGTGAGAAGCACGAGATTTTTAACGCGATAGCATTACAGCGGACGTTCGGAGCGGTGGAAAAGCTGTGCGCGCTGTCACAGCTATTCAGGGTAGGTCGGCAGTCATCGTGACGTCACACCATAATCAACCAATAAGAAGGAGACGCCGCTCACCAGGCGTTAAGGCAAATGACAGATGTGAGGTTGGCGGAACACCAGCTGCGCAGCAGTTAGGGCGATTGTTACGTTTACACTGCTGTGTGGCTGACGCATTGAGTCATGTGACACGGTGCCTGACGTGGCTGCGGCGGTCAGCTGTCGTTTAAGATGGACGGCGTGCCTTCGACGAGTGTCGGTGTTTCGTGAGTGGACAACTGGTTCCTTCACGGCGTCGTGGTAGGCCGCCCAGAAACGGGCTTCGAAATACGGCGGCGGAGTGTAAACTCGCGTCACGCGCACATTAAGTTGTGTCAACTATTGCTTGAGGCTGCAGCAATGCAGCGTAAACGCCAAGGCGATGCAAAGCTACGATAAAAAAGAGGACTTGCAGTTGCAAAAGAGAAAGGCTGAGTGGACGATCTTAGGCGTCGGGCGCACGAGCATGCAGCGAATGAGGAAAGCCGAAGGAAGCCATTTGCTGGTATGAATCCTAATTAATACCATGGCGTTCGGATTCATAAGGGTTTGCAATTTTTTTAGCAGCCGCTTCCGTCTCGGCAAAGAGTTTGTACGGTTTGGTTGGGATAAATCGACGCAGCATATAGTTCTTGAGACACCGCCGAATTGGATGCCGCTGCAGAAGAGTGGAAGAAGAGCAGCTACTTCAGTTTTAGAGCGCAGCTCTTTGGCGCCCGTTCCTGCGTTTCGCTAACCTGCGTAACCTGCTCCGAACCTAGGGCAACGCGCTGCTCTAGCTGTGCACGCTCCTGGCGCCATTGCCCGCACGCCCAAGCCGAAACGCATAGCCGCCATCGTTCGCCATTGTGTTGGGGTTGGGGTTGTCAGAAGAGGAGGTGGCCTCGCAGCAAAGCATCGCGCTGCAGGCAATGCGGGCAATCAACATTGAAAACGCAATCCGCCATGGTGAAATTTGTAGCGTTTGTGATAGTAGGTGCTGCCACTGCAGCTGCTGACGTTACGCATGTTGAGACCGCTTTACACACCACTTGGCGCGTACAGTCTCTGAATCCCTACCCAGCGGGCGGCGATCATGCCTTCAGCGATGACGCTGGCAAGGTGACGCTGGCAGGCAGCACGAGTAGATGTGGTCTTCGACACCGTCACTACCAAATTCGATGGGCGGCCATCACTTGTCGGAGGCCGTAGGTGTGCCCTTACATACGCGCGGAGACAGGACGCCGGGGGACAGAATGGGTGGTGCAGGTGGCTACCTCCCCGACGCTGGCACCGCAAGCATGGTCGGCGCCCGCCGATTGAACTGCGCCATCGCGTTCTGGCGCGCCTCGCTCGTCTTCGGGCTTGAGTACTCCATGGCAGCTCTCCAATTTGTATAGGTCACGTCACCGAATTTCGCAGGAGAGCTGTAAACCTAGAGAAGTTGCAAGATCGTGCACCCTCTTCTGCAGCGCTCGTTTCTTTGAGTCGTCCGCCAATAATTCTCTTAGCTCCAAGCCGACTCAAAATTGAAAACTCCCGGATAGAATTACGTCGAATCTTCGAGTGGGTTTTCCCCATGTTTAGATGTTGCGAAACATTTGTGTGCTATTTCTTTCACATGGCGACGTTCAGACAATGGCCAAGTGTGTAAATACTGGCTTAATTTGCCTCATGCAAGCAGCATAATTATATTTGCATGCTTAAAGTAATCATCAAAATGATGCAGGTACAATACACACATAAATATTAACAGTTGCATGTGCATAATTTACATATTCCTTAGCAAACGTATGCTCGCTCTGCACTGTCCTGTTTTCTCGCAGCTGTGCGCTCTTCCTGAGCTGTCTGTCGACCATCAGTTTTGTAGCTGTTTTTTTTAGCATGCTCTATTTTTAATTCGACGCGGGCCGATTTTGCAAGTGTGCTGTTTTGTTACCGTGCTGTTTTTTTTTTCGCTGCTCTGTTCTGTCGCGCGCTCGTTTTTCATGGCGCGAAAAAGGTGAATGCACGAAAGAGCCAGCGCCATTTATTCAATGACGTGAGATGAATTCGCTGAGAGGATGAAAAAGCTGAAAAACACGAGCCAGTTTCGCATCCCTTCTTCCGCCAAAGCGCAAGCGTAATCTACGCTTTCATCCAGTATTCAGGGCCTATCCACTTCACTATGCAGCGCGCTAAGGGTGCCCATTGGACTGATGCCGGACGTTAAATTGAGTACCCTAAACGCGGTTCCCTGAGTTCGCTTATGTGAAGTCCTTTTCCACCCCATAAAATGCTGTTGAAGCGAAAAATGACTAAGGTAATTTTATTTTTCCTCTTTCTTGGGTGGAGATTATAAAACACTAAAAGCAGTGTCCAAAGCAGTAAACGTCGAGAAAAGAAGGAGCTAAAGATAGAAGATAAGAGCCTTACTAGAAAACAGGAAAAGGCCCCAGCAGTGTCTTCATTATGTCCATTAAGTTTATGAGTGGTAGCCGCATTATGTTCTACACTAGAATCTGGAGTTTTGCATGACAATAGCGATCAAGAGAAGGTAATATGGAGAACTTAACACTGAACCGTAAATGGCATCCACATTACAAAACCGCGTTGCTTCTGGGCGAACAAAAGTGAGCCTAGTACATGCGATTTCATAGAAATGTATGCTAATTAGAAGGGTGTGAATAAATAAATAAATAAATAAATAAATAAATAAATAAATAAATAAATAAATAAATAAATAAATAAATAAATAAATAAATAAATAAATAAATTGTAAAGAGGAAGATGAGCAGCGGCGGCAGCCGCTCCGCTAGCGCGTGGCGTGAGATCGCTGGCTTGATGACCGAGGCTCGGACCGGCATTTTGGCCGGAAAGTTCAATCACCCGTAACTGTCATATGAGACCAGATGACATCCTGGACAACGCACCAGTACTATTGCCTCTAGCATGAGAACGTGGGAGTCAATATATGTGAAAAAGAAGGTGCCAGACACGCTAGCATATCGGAGTTTCGAATACTCAACGTGGCAACAAAGTGAGCGAAGACGGATGCCTCAAGCCGTGAGGCTGTAAAAAGTATAGGGAAAGCAGCCCACTGAGCCTGGCTGCAACGGAACGCGATGTGCCGCAGATCGCAAGCAGCGGCCGTTCTTCGGAGTTTCTAGACGAGGCCGGCAAAAATTTCTGAGCGCTGTATGCGGCCACAACCCACACGCAGCTCAAAAGCATATCCGCGCGCGGCCATTCGGTGGCACAACATAGTGGCTTGGTCACAACGTCACTCAGAACGGGTGTTGTTCCGTGACACAAATGGCAGCGGGCTCGCATTTAGAAACCTCCTTGAGGCAGCGAGCGAAACCGGGGCATACATGCAGTTATCTCGCTGGCTCAATACATACAGATGAACCTCCTATAGGGAACTAAGCCTAAAGCTCTACGCATCGCGAATCGTGCCTCACAGCGCTTCAGTCATGGACAAAAAACCCAATGGAGACGGTTTATGAGACCTCTACATGCCACATGTTGCTTGCTAAATTTATATATTGCCCGCGAAAAAGCACCAGTGAACCTTACATTCGCTTTAACAGCCCACACCACGATTCACGGACACATGTGACCCTCGCCGCAAGGCCTAGCCTCACACTCACCTTCGTTGCCGACGGCCTGGCTCGAAGGTAGTATCGACTGTATTTTCCTCGGAAGTCATCAGTGAGTGTCAGAACAACGGCTTCTAGGCACCTCGGGGGGTCGGTGAAGACGACACCAGGCTGTTGGCAACAGGCATAAAATCACGTCCATAATCACTGCCGCTTGTACTTCGAAACAAGTTCTTGCGGCTTGCGTCAAGGAAAGAACACTGGTTTTTGGCGAACCGTAGCTTCAGCCGCAAGAGTTGGCCGCTTGTGCATACGCGTCACTGTAACCGACAGGGCTTTTGTAAGCCGATCTGCGCTATCGGACTTATCAGCGATAGAAAATTTCCCCTCGGTGCAGAGACCAGCAACAGTGACAATGCACTACGCCGTGCCAGGGACAGATGGCGCGTCGTTGCATTTCCGGCGGCTGCACTTTTTTATTTTTGTTTTCATTGTCTGCCCCTTGCCCGGCTATGTGAAGCGATATCAAAACACTGCTTTAGATGCATGCGCAAGTTTCACCATGCATGCGCTTGATAAAGCTTAGGCGAAATTTTTCGTTCGCAGGTTCAGTCGCGTGTACTGTTGCACTTTTGGGCAGAACAGC